>NC_092510.1:24681327-25314244 GCF_047511675.1 Marmota flaviventris | reverse complement strand
AGGTTCCTAGTTCAGGTTGATGATCTCCTCTAGATAGGCAGCACCTCTCCCAGGTAGGCAGGGACTGGCAAATCTCTTGCCAACACTCTAAATGCAAAATTATAGAGAGAAATTCTATTCATAGAATAAAGACCGTACATATAGACAATAAGTTTCTACAAACATCTTTTAAAGTTGTAGGCTGTTTCTTCCCAGAATGAGTACCCCCACAATCCATTTTTACTCTCTGAGGAAGCTCCCTTTCCAGGGACCTGTCCTAAAGCTGTTTGACCTAGGTATTTACTCTGTGACTAGGACAGTGAGCTCTTACCTGGCCAGAGATCCCTGGGGACTTCTCCCTGATTCCAATGGGATGACTGAGTCAGGAATTTTGCTTGCTCTGCTTTACTCTTTTAAAAAAAATTTAAAAAATATTTTTTAATTAGTTATATATGACAGTAAAATGCATTTATGCACTTTGATATATCATACATAGATGGGATATAATTTCTCATTTTTTTGGAGTGTACATGTTGCAGAAACATGTTGGTCATGCAGTCACATATATACCAACAGTAACAATGTCTGTTTCATTCTACTATCTTTCCTATTTCCACATCTCCTCCCACCCTCTCCCATCACTTCCCTCTACCTAATCTAAGGTAATGCTATTCTTCCCTAGTGCCCCCTCCTTATTGTGAATTAGCATCTGCATATTAGAGAAAACATTCAGCTTTTGGTTTTGTGGGATTGGCTTATTTTGCTTAGCATGATATTCTCCTGCTTTACTTCTTAATTAATTAATTTGGTGCTGGAGATTGAACACTGGGGTGCTCTGCCATGGATTTGTATCTCCAGCCCTTTTTTATTTTATTTTGACACAGTGTCTCTCTAAGTTGCTGAGGCTGGCCTGGAACTTGCAAGCTTCCTGCCTCAGCCTCCCGAGTTGCTGGGATTACAAATGTGCTCCAATGCGCCTGACTTTGCTTTGCTTTGATTTTGAATTCTCTGTTTTGGTTCTAAAATATAGTGCATTCCACTAGGAAAAAGAAAATAGAAAAACCCTGTCAGATTCATTCTTGAAGTTTTTCCTCACTTTCTCTTTTTGTCACTGTGTGGCTGGCCTAGCCCCTACGTCCATCTGTCTTCCTGCTGAACAAAGCAGGCACCCCCCAAAATCAAACAGTTCCAAATCAGCTTCGAGTGACCAGCAGAACTCTACCTAGACCACCAGAAACACCTGGCTTGTGTTCTGTACTACAGGCCTCTGTGGTGACCATTTTCTGTCCTGCCTTTGTTCTGTTCCCTTATGAATTCTAGCCCTTCAGTGGACTGCAGTGGACTGGGTGCTGAATGGGAGGCCAACGGCTAGCACTGTTATGTCCTGGTTCTGAGCTTAGTGTTGGTGTGAACTTCAGATGTTATTTAACCTCATCGACACTCAGTTTCTTCCTCAGTTAAATACATATACAAAAGTGCCAGAAGAATTAGTGGGAGCCAACAGAAATCCTTCCCCAAGTCCTCACACTTAGTTTCATGTACCTTTGTAAGGACTGACCGACCTCAAGTGTTGTGCAAGCCAGACTTTCTTCAGAAAGCAGAGATGGGAGCTGATACCAAAACTAAGAGATTTTCCAATAATGTATTGTTGTGGAGTTTAGAGAAATTTCATTGCAGAAAAGAGCTTAGCTGGGACTGTTCATCAGGGGCCCAGCAAGGTTAGTTTCCTTCTCTTTCCAACAGGGACTTTCCTCATATCCAAAGGCTCTGATGGTTGAGTCCTCATCTCTAGCTTCTGTGCAAAAGTCCCTAGGAACAGGAAAGAGAATCAGATACACGTTGCAACACATCCATGCTATCCTAAAGCAGAAAGAGTAACTCTAAATGCCACTTGCTTAATTCGTTCCAGGAATGATGGGAGAACATTTGTAAGTGGCTCAGTTGAAGCTTCTCTAAACTTCTGAGGTCTCCTTATTGATTATGATCAGAGACAGCAGAGCCTCAGATGCCTGACCAGACGAGGAGAGGATTCCTGAGGCATGTGGTCATTTGAAAAGCCAAATGACCACACTTGTGGTTAAAGCTGAAAGGGCTCCAAGGGGCGGGTTTGGATATGAAGGGGAGAACTATGGCTATTAATAAAGAGGGACTCTTTCTTTAGAAAGGCCTTTCCCTTTTTCTGGATGTGTGGTTTTGGGTCAGAAAAGAGGTGGGAATCAGATTCTGTTCAATTCCCTGTCTCCTGGGTCATATAGACAGGAAATTCTTAATTGGAATTAATACCAAATAGTATGTTTTGAATTAATTCCTATACAAAGGTTGCCACAAAGAGATTGACGACTGACCTTTAATTCCTGTGTCCTGTGGAAACACTCACGAGGTGCTTATTATTTATCACATATTGTTTTTAAAGAACTCTTCAACTCATTTATTCCTCATAGTACCTCCTTTAAACTGGCATGATTTTTATCCCCTTTCCATAAAGGAAGATACTGAGACAGAGAGAGGCAAAACTTTCTTAATGCCCTTCAACTATAGGTAATGTTTCAGTTTTGAACCTATTGACATGAAAATAGCAATTTCTTCCAGAGAAATTTTCCTAAGTGATCTAGCCTGAACCATTTGATCACTAAGAATGAACATATTTGTTTCACATAATGATTGACAGTTCAGAGTGTTGGCAAGATTTGGGAGGGGTGTCCAATAGGGAGGCATCACTGATGTTTGACCCTTCCACACCATGAAGCAGTTGGCCTGGATGGTCACATTTATAGAGGACACCTGTAGTTTTCAGTTCTTTTCTCAGGCTCTGACTTTATAATCATGGGTCTATGAAATATCTCACATTTCCTCCCCAAACAAAGGCATTAGCTGCACATCTTCTCAGATGACTTTTCAAAGGACTCTTGATAGCATATGCAGTTTATATATGCATTTATAGAGAAAATTGATAATTGCCTATGTTATCTTCTCATATGATTGCCTTAAAGTAAATTAAAGAAGATCTTTTAAAAAAATGGAATTAAACATCCAATAATTTAGGCAGGGTAATGGTAGCTGTCACGCTACATTTGGGATCCACTCCTGCCTTTTGAATCCAAAGAATCTGGTTCAGATTTAACTGCTGGCTTTACTCAGCTTTTTTATTTTTGTTACCAAAAGACCTGACTAACAACAGAAGGGAGGAAAAGTTTATTTGGGACATGGTTTCAGAAGTCTGAGTCCTCAGATGGCTGACTGCATAGCTCTGGACCAGAGGTGATGCAGAACATCATGATAGAAGGGCGTGGAGGAGGAAAACAGCTCAGGACATGGCAATCAGAAAGCAGAAAGAGAGCTGCCGCAGTCCGGCCGCAGCAAAATAACCGGGGGGGTGACGAATAACTTGTGTACGTTGATACAGCAGGAGTGGGAGCCGTTTATTGCAGGACAGGAGCAGTATTTATACATTCCGCACAGCTTATCTAATTAGCATAAACTAGATACATCAGTCAACCAATAAGGAATCTCCACACTTAATGACTTGCTTTTGTTACTTCTCAAACCACTCCCTCTGGCATTTTGCCAGGCACCATCCAGACTTGTTTACGAACTCTAACATTCCCCTGGCAAAATGCCAGGTGTTATTTTGACTTGTTTACAGACTCTAACATCTCCCCCTTTTGTTTAATTTAACGACCATAGTGGTTTTTACACAAACACCATAAATAACCTGCTACAAACAGAAAGGGAGGATACAAAATGCCACAATACCAAGCCAATTGATGGCTCCATGCAAGAAGCCCTTGGAAAAATTATACCAGCAATGACACCTTTAGCAAAGATACCGAGTTACAATTTGTTATAGATTACAGTTTGTTGTCTCAGTCCAGGTAAAGCAGTGTCTCAATAGATTAACTCACAGTCCAGGTAAATCACAGTCCAGGTAAGTTCTGCAGGCAGTTAGCTTAAATCACAGTCCAGGTAAGTTCTGCAGGCAGCTAGCTAGATCTGAAGTTTTGTCCGGTTCTCAGCCGAAGTCTCGTCCGGTTTTCAGCAACACTGGAAATTCTTCCACCTTGGTCTTTACCGGCACTGGGACGAAGGCAGGAACTCCGGATGGCTAAAGAAAATCCTGTAGCATTGTACTAAGAAAACAACCTTTTGAACAATTTAGTACATTATCTCAAGGTTTTTTTTACATTTGAAATAGCATTAATAGTGCTCATTACTCATCAGCTTCCAGGTGTGGGAGAACCATTGTAGCTTAGTTATTGGCATTGAAAATGACCAAACATCAGGGACACCAGTAGCGTCTTCTGCTGGCTGTAGTGCCTGGGCAGCCCCAGATGGCCCTGGGGAGTGTCCCGGACTCAAACTGCTTCCGGACACAGGGAGCAAGAGCCTGCGAGACTGTGCCTCCGGGTCAGGCTTGGATTTGGGCTCTTGCAGTGGCATCCCGCTCCCTGGGCAGGGGGCGGGGAAGAGCCGGTTGCTGCCGCTTGGAAAGCCCTTGCTGCGCCATGACCAGCTCGCACATGGCAGCTGCTGCACCGATTCACGCACCCTCCGGTAACGAAAAGTATTCAGTAATAGCCTTTTGCTGCAACTTTTTTCCTGATAATCCTTCCTCCTCTGATAATCTTTCTTCTTCTGAACTTTCTGTTTCTTTCTGACTAGAGTTCCTGGGCTTCTATAAACACACGCCCTAACTATTCTTGGTTCCACTGGGGTGCCTTCTTCCCTTAGTAATTTACTTCTCACCCCTTCCATATTTTCATCACAAAGACAATACAATACACTGAGACAAAACAAGACACAAACATACTGTATCAATCTTCTCCATTTTCTCGAAATGGTCATTTTTCCTCTCGCCCTATCTGCCTAGGGACGAGCAGATTTGCTCCCGTCCTATCTATGGACGGGCAGCTTTTTTCGTCACTTACCCCCCGAGTGTCCCGGGGCTCCCCGTAACGGGCCACCATCTGTAGAAGGCCGGCTGGCTGCAAAATAACCGGGGGGGTGACGAATAACTTGTGTACGTTGATACAGCAGGAGTGGGAGCCGTTTATTGCAGGACAGGAGCAGTATTTATACATTCCGCACAGCTTATCTAATTAGCATAAACTAGATACATCAGTCAACCAATAAGGAATCTCCACACTTAATGACTTGCTTTTGTTACTTCTCAAACCACTCCCTCTGGCATTTTGCCAGGCACCATCCAGACTTGTTTACGAACTCTAACATTCCCCTGGCAAAATGCCAGGTGTTATTTTGACTTGTTTACAGACTCTAACAGAGAGCTCTGTTCACCAGGGACAAAATATAAACCCCAAAGTCATGCCCACAGTGACCTACTTCTTCTAATCTCCTGCTTGCCTACCATTACCACTCAGTAATCCATATCAGTGGGTTAACCACTGATTAGGTAACAACTATCATAGTCTAAACATTTCACCTCTGAAAATTCTTGCATTGTCTCAAAATGAGCTTTTGGGAGACACCTCAGATATAAACCATAACAGCCACTAGTGTGACTGAGGAAGGAGGCCTAGAGCTAGAAGGTGGTTGGACTACAATGGTATTACCAAAGCACGGAAACACATTGTATGGGACTGATAAACTAAGATTATTGTCAGGATGCTGGCAGACAATATTTGAAAACTGCAGTAAAGAGGGTAAGGAAGGATGTGGACAGATGAAATTGATTAGCACAAGTGTTCAAAATTTAGGCTGTTTATCCCACCTGTTGTCACCATGCTTTTTAAAAGTAACAGTTGGCATAGGTGAGGGACCATAAATAAGTTAACTAGGTGGGTGAGGCTAGATTCACTCATTGATAAGCCCAGGAAACACTTAGTTATCCCTGACAACTGGCATTTGTAAGAGTAGGAAAGGAATAGGGTCTGATTGTCTGTTCTGTTCCTATTCTGCAACTATAATGATAACATATCCTGTGTTTCCAATTTCCCCTCAGTACCATCATCTTTTGGAATTTCATCCAGTTGGCCTCTTGGAATGGGTTAGTTTAATGAAGGTTGGAAATGCGAGTGTTTCAGTTAGTCTCAGGCCGTCTAATAGTCTCTTCTATTTCATTTCCCCCTCCTTACTTCTTTATTTAACGCATATCTCAGAAGCCACTGTGTCTATAAGGCTCTCTCAACACTCTGTTTCCTTCTGTCTTGGCTGGATTTAATCTTTCTCTTCTTTGTATTTCTTATATTGTAGCATATACCAAAAAGTATTTTGTAGTTATCTATATTATTCATGTTTGTGTCCTTGACCAACAGCCCCCTGAGGGTAGGATCCATGTTTTCTTCTTCTTTGCCCCCTCCGTGGCACCCTGCACCATCCCTGTCCTAAGTGAAGGCTTAATAACTTCTTGATGAAGTGGATTAAACATTTGAACAGTCCAGATTGAACTGAGAACATGAAACAGTTTTGGAAGTGTGTGGATTTGTGTGGCGGTTGAAGGTAGCCATGACTGAGTCCTCCAACAGGGAAGAGACATGTGCAGGCTGAATTTCTGAGCTACGCTAGTCCAGATCTATCTCTCCATGAGCAATTTCCCTTTTGCATTGTTTTCTTCTGTGTGAGTTTTGGGTCCTTCTTGCTTTTTCAGAGATAAAGTAAATATCCTTCTTTTTTGTAACACTGTCTTTGCTTTATAGCAAATGATTTGTCAGGGGCTTTCCAGGCTCCAGTAGGGCTGCTCTCTTCCCTCCTCCACTCTCCCCTCTGTCAGGCTTAGTCTGGGGTAAAACTAAGAAAGGATCTCATCTGGCCACCAGGTTTGGACTTGTGTGGCGCCACGAGGAGACAGGAAAATATAAGCAAGAAGTTTCCTTTAATGCCACTGGGTTGAGGATTAGTCTCACCAGCCCAAGTAAAAGCTGGCCTTGGCTGGTTTAAAACAATAATTTATGTTCAATTTATTTTATATCTTAAGAATGGGATCCAACAGCACACAAACAAAAAGTGAATAATGGAGATTCTTCTCTCTTCCTAATGTTTTCACTTTATGTGGGGACGTGTTTTAAAATGAAGGGAATTTTCTATGTCTGCAATGCCCACGAGCTGTCGTATCAGACAACGGGATTCTGATGCTAATTGCCATCTCCACTTTCTCTAGTGAGCCTTGCTTTAGGCTATTTCATAGTGTTCTTGCAGTAACTCTTAAAATATATAAATGGAGACTGAGTCTGAGGCCCAGGAAAGAGGTTTCTTTTTCACTTCTGGAGACTGAGCTGGGTCAGCTGGGGTGTAGAAGACACAGAAGAAAAGATGTCCCTGGGAGTAGAGAATGGAATGTGCTCCATCACGACTCATTCAGATCAGATGGCCAGTAGAGACCTGATGGTTACGTGAAATGCCCCCTAGTCCTTCCAGTTCACCTTAGATATTTTAAGCCCTGATGTTCTTTGATCCCTGAGAATTCTTACCCTCAATAATCTCTTTCTGATCACAACCAGGATCCAGTGTCTGAAAGCAAAAAATTTCACCTATTTCTAAGTGCAAGCAAAACACTGGGGGGGGGGGGGGTGGCGGGGCGGAAAACAACCATGTGTAAATCATCAAGGGTAGAAAACACAGCTTCAGCAATATGTAACCAGCAAGTTTAACAAGCATCACTGTGACATAAACAAAATAGGCATTATAGTCTTTCACCCAACATACCTTGAAGCTTGATTCAGTGGGATTAATTTTCCCCTGCCCTGGGACATCAACTCTGGCAGATCTTACTGCTTCTGCCTCCATTCTAATACAGAAGGCACTCCAAGGTCACTTTAGGTTGCAAACACAATCTCAATTCAGTAATTAGAATGTCACGGTAGAGATGTTAATCAAAACTTTGAACGTGATAGCATTCAATCATTTCCGTTTCTTCAGGAGTGATGCTCCGGTTTACTCTTTCTCCGCTGCCTCTCCTTGCTTACCTCTCCCTCTCTGCATTTTCCCTCCCCTGCTGGTTCTCTGCTAGAGTCAAGGTGGGAGGAAAGGTACAGAAATATGGTTCTCACAGGGCTGGGTTCATTTGTTACCTAGGACCTAAATTTGCCATCCCTAGCTAGATCTCTGGTGAGTCAAACAGACCCTTTCTCCATGGGTGCTGTTTTGGGCTTTCAGAGGGACACTGTTGAGTTCTGCTGCCTGCAGCTTCCTTTACCTATGTAGATTTATGTATATTTCAGGTGGCCATTTGAAGCTCCTCTGTCAGCTGGTATGGATCCATTGAAACCTTTCCAACCCTGTTGCTGTGGTCTTCCAGCCAGCTGGATTTCCACGTTGAACAGGACCCCAAACAGGATTAACTTGGTCTCTCTTTGGCATGGCTCCCACCAAACCCCAGCATCCTTTGCTCATGGAGCCCTAAGAATGCAAGTGTCTCCTCACCATCTCTGAAAGAGTGAGACAGCTCCTTGGATAGTTCTTTGTTCCCCAAGAGAATGCAGATCTCAGATAGTACATTATTTTTGCTTCTTCAGTTATGAATCAAGAACTGGTCCTCCACCAATTGTAGGGAACATATTTCAAAATTTTCTGAGACATCCTTGAAATTCTCTTTAGTCTATCCCTATACCCTTGGGGCCACCAACATCCTCCCAGGAAAGGGGGAGCCAAAACAAGGTCTTGGGGTCATTTCTTTTATCTATTTGTATATGAAGGTGAAGGTCTTGTCTTACCATCATTTCTATAGATTGTGTCTGTTCAATTATCCCAGTTGTAGCTGAACTGCAGGAATTCAGCTCTCACATGCTACTGCACACGTAACCCAAAGTAACTCTGATTAGATAGATGTGTATCTTTAATCTTTCCCTTCCCTGGAATATTAAGCAAGCTATTTAGGTCTGTGATCTTCAGAAGCCACAGAAGAACAAGCTTGTCATAACTGGCCCTTGTTATTAGGAGCCCTAGGCAATGCCAACATGTCTACCTAATTCGTAGGGGTCACGGAGAGAAGGGCAATAGGTATATAAGAGGGGTTTCAGCTTATTGTTCTGAGGGAAGAAATAGATAATTGGGGAGCTTTCTCCCCTGGTGTTTCAATGTACAGTTTGAGGTAGGAAGGGGAGAAGTACATGGCATTTATAGGAAAATCACTGTTTGTATCAACAAGTTCACAAGTTTCATCACAGCCTGTTTCCCCTGAAGGGCTATTCTGGCTACTCATATCATAATGCTGCATTACAAGCAGCCATGGGTTTGGAGGCCTGTAGCAAGCAATGCCTACTGTTAGGGGGTTCTATTGGGGGCCAACCAGATGGTTCTGCTGATCTGGCAGGGATTACTCACTTGAACGAAGATTGGGGGAGTGTTGACTGAACCAGATGACCTCAATTAGAGTGACAAGAGAGATCTGGCTCAGTTCCTTATGACTCGTCCCCCAAAACAATCTAGCTCAGGCAGGGAGAGGCACAAAAATAAGCAGAAACATGCAAAGATTTTTGGGGTCTAGCCTTGAAATGCACCTAATTTATCTTAGAATATCCTATATTTTTTAATTTTCCTAAATCTGTCAACCCTATACTTCATTTTACTGGCTAAAACAAGTCACATGGATGAACCCAGAGTGAGACTTAAGGGAAATCACCCTGCTTACCATGGGAGGTCATGAAAAGTTACACAGTAAAAGGCAAAGATCTAGAGATAGTAATGAAACCAATCTACCACGTGGACTGTTCTGCAAACTTGTCTTTTTTTTTCTTTTTTCTTTTTTGGGTAAGGATCATCACATTCATGGGGATCCTCCTCATCTCTTCACTTGCATTACTAGCAGTAGATGTGGGCTTTATTTTGAGGATCAGAGATATTGCCTACAGGCACATGGAGAGCATGTGGAGAAGCCAAGTAGAAACACTTCCTTATTAAAGCAACTTCCATTCTCACAGCAGACTTGTAATACATAGGAGTCCAATTCCTGCTTTGGCAATATGGGCCTATTTCTTCACCTTTCCACCCCTTTATGGTTCCAAAGAGTCAAAACTGTAAATGTTAATTCTGAGAATATCAGGGTATTATAATGCCAAAATCATGAGCAGAAACATGAGTGAGAAACATGAACTGGGAGAAAGAAAGAAGTACAGAGCCAAAAATGGAGGTTATGGGTTATGAGGGTTGGAGAGCTGGGAGACAAGACCCAATGAATAGCAGGAAGAAGTAGCTCAGGTTGTGATTTCTTAGTCTGTGTAGTCATCTGCCACTCCATGTTCTAAATCCCTTAGTTCACTAGAAGGATTGGGGGACTCCTGGTCAATACCAGTTTTGGAGATAGCAATCCAATTCCTTAGTCTGTCTCCTGATAAGTTTAGACACATGTTAGTATAGGTGGGGTAGTTATTCCCTATAGAGGAAACTTGGGTTAGAAAATCTTTAAGTGAAAATTAATTATGCATAAATATTAATCTCTATTTTTCTCAATTATATTAATTTTATAACCCAAGTTTCTAGGCATTAGAATGAATATAAACATTGTATTTGACTCACCAGATATTCTCTTGCATTTCTGAGTTACAACTCCCCCAGAGAGAACCCACATTAGTGCACAATATTCAGAATTTGGTTTCTACATTTGTTAAATGCAGTAGCCTCAAATTTTTTTATGATACATGAGTATTTGTTTTGTGAAAATAATAAGATCTGAAGATTGAAGGAAGAGAGGGCAGCTATTAGCATGATTTAATTTTATTGCTTTTGATATTCATTGACTTGAGGGTGAATTGTTATGTTTCTCTGAAAAAAATATAGTATATGATGAGCAAGGGCTGATGTTGTATTTTCTTGACAAGTACTTTTAAGAAGACTATTTCAAAATGCAAAATGCCAAGCAAAATTCTGAGAAGCACAATCTGCATATTTCTTAAGTTCATAGAGAACCACTGTGCCCTTTTTTGGTTTCCTCTGTGCTCCTTAGGAATTCTTTCTTTATCTTTCGAGGAATTTTTTTTTTTATGCTTTGAATTAAAATGCTCAGTGGGGAAACCACTTTATATATCTGTTTTAAATCCTTCCTTGGCTCATTAAAATGCATATTTAAGAGTTATATTCTGTGCAGCTTAGATTTATGACCCTGAACACTTAAAGTCAATAGTGTATCAAGGCTGGTACATTTGATTGAGCATAGAGAATATTTAGAGCAGAGAATTGAAATTTGTAAGTTTTGGTAATAAAGGATAAATATCTATATTCATTTTAAAACTAGTATTAGAAACCATGCTTTGTATTTTTTCATCTAGGTTGATTTTCAGAATCACTCTGTGTGATACAGGTAACTCAGGTTTTCATATCCCCCTATTAATGTTGAGAAAATGAAGTTGGAGAGGTTCCCTGGACTGGCTAGTGTTGTTCTGCTGGTGTGCTGCAGAACCAGGATGGGGACCCGGCTTCTCTGTATCCAAATCATGACTTTTGAAATACAACATTATGGTGTTCAAGACAGAAAGGATCAGATAGAGATAGGCTTGGGGATATGAAGATGAGACCCCTTACCTATTAGGGCTGCTCAGGGTTTTAAATGAGAAGGCCAAGAAACCTTTGCAGTACAGTTTGGTAAGGTCAACTGTTGTGGTTTGGAGCTGGAATGTCCCCTAAAGGCTCATTTGTTGAAGGCTTGGGCCCCAGTGCAGCCGTGTTCAGAAGCGGGGTTTTGGGAAAATGGTTGGATTATGAGGGCACTAACTTCATCAATGTATGAGTTCAAAGTTATTAGGAGGTGGGCCCAAGTTGGAGGAAGTAGGTCACTGGGGGTATGCCTTTGAAGGGTATTTCTTGTCACTGACTCCTCCTCTCACTCTTCTTGAGTAAGGGCTTTGCTCTGCCATACCCTTCTGCTATGAGGTCTGCCTCACCACAGGTCCAGAAACTATGGAGATAGCCTACCATTGACTAAACCTCTAAAATCACAACTCAAAATAACTGTTTTCTCCTCTAAGTTGTTTTTATTAGGCATCTTGTTTCAGAAACAGCAAGTTGGCTATCACAACTCTAAGAACTATGGAATGAAGTATCATCGTTCTCCATTTTAAATTGCTACAAGAGAGCACTTCAACTGGGTAATTGATAAAGAAAAGAGGTTTATTTTGGCTCATGGTTCTCAAAAGTCTAAGAATGTAGTGCCACTATCTGCTCAGCTTTTGGCAGCTGCGTTGTGTTGTTTCAACTCATGGCAGAGGATGGAAGGCAAGTGAATAGGTGTGAGAAAGAGGAAAGTGGGGGGCTGGGTTTGTGGCTCCATGGTAGAGTGCTTGCCTAGCATGTGTGAGGTCCTGGGTTCGATTCTCAGCACCGTGTATAAATAAATAAAATAAAGGTCTCTCAACAACTAAAAAAATATTAAAAGATTAAAAAATTAAAGAAAAGAGAAAAGGGGGTTCAACTCCCATAATATTGAACACATTTTCTCACAAAAAAGCATTAATCCATGCATGAGGGCAGATCCTTTATGACTTCAAATTCCTCTTAAGGCTTCATCTTCCCTGCTCTTCGGCAATGAGACCTTCTACTCCCTTATCAAGAAGCTGAGCCCAGTTCTCCTCCCCTTGAATCTGGGTAGACTTTTGCCTGATTCAATCAACTGAGTATGTAAGGGTTGGTGTGTGACCCAAGGCTCATCATACAAGGGAGGTGATTTCTGCACTGCTACTGGAACTCACTTATTCAGGCCAATTTCTATAAAAATTAAATTGATACTATCAAGGATGATCTAAACATTTATGTATCTTTTCTCTCTCCATCCTCTTAGTGTGAAAGAAAATGTTTTCATAGCAATTACTTTTAATTTACTACCTGTTTTATTAATGGAGTCAAATTACAAATACATGAATTTTTTATAGAAGGATCAGAATAAAAATTGAAGTTAAAAATAAGTGTATTTATTTTTTAAGAACACAAAGAAAGGCCAGTATTTAAAAAATGGAAATATTGTACCCTATCCTAAAATCATCTGTTCACTCTTTTACAACCTCTTGTTTTTGAGAAGTTTCTCTATCTCTTTGGCCTCTCCTGATCATTTTCTATTTGTATGTTCCTCTTCCTCTTCCTCCTCCTTTTTCCTCTGTTAAATACTTTTGTTTTCCATGATTACTTTTAAGGTCCTTTTTCTTTTCTCTTTCTCTCCTTTATCTGCCTGTATTCTCTTCTTTTCCCCTTCTCTACACCCTCCATGGGTGATCTTACTCCTGTTCCCCTGGTTTTAATTCTATTTTTTGTGGACAGTCATTAGTTCTGCAAATATTTACTGAATGCCTTCTGTGAGCCAGGCATTCTTCTAAGAGTGTAGGATACAGTTATAGCTCAAATTTAGTGGTTTTATGCTTGGGGAATTTTATTTTCAACTGGCAGTAATCACTACTGAAATTCAAACATTATTGTATAAATTTACATTCACTCGAAATATGTGTTCTAAAGATGATGAGTGTTTAGGAAAGAGTGAGTAACGGGTTATGGGCTTGAGCCAGCAAAGACTTCTTACCTCTCTTTACTTGGAAAGAGTACTTGTTTATCTTTGTTATTAAGGTAGCACCATTGGTGAGAAAATAATTTTACCCTTTGACACATGCTACACTGCGTGGGATGAAATTGGGAAGTCTTCTACAATGACAGCTATAAATGGCAGAAAACCCGCTCAGGCAGATGCCAAGAGGAAAGCACCAGGAAGTATCCTCTTACTCCTTCTGGTCTACTTGGCCCTTACTACTGATTGAACCAGATCATTGTGAGCAAGTTTCCTGGGCATTGGATTATCTTAACTTTTTCTTGGACTAGAGTTATTTGGTAATGTTAATAGAGACTTTAGAGTGCCATAACTAAGAAAACTATCATAAAATCATGCATGCAGTTGAAAGAAGACCTCTTTGGTGTTGTTTATATTGGGCAGATTATGTCTTATTTGGGTTATATACAAGGACATTCTTGGCACCCAGCAAATTCCACTTCTAAAGTAATTTGTAAAATTATTTGCTTTGGAAAGATGCAGAAAAACACATTTTCAGTGGCCAGGTAGTTTTTATTTCTAATCCACTGAAGAGCTTAAATATCGATATATAAAGCCATACCCCACCAATACTGATATTTATTTAAACTGTATGACTTTTCTTTTTGGAAAAATTCATCTAAGCTGAAATAAATAGCCAACATCTTTTTATAACTGTTGTGGACGTTCAGAGTATTTTTAAACATTTTTAAATTTTATGATCATGCTGTTAAGATCCTTTTTTCTTTTGAATTTAAGATACCCCAAAGCTTTGCTCTGACACTGCCCTCTAGGAAAGCAGCTGTGGTGGTGTTACACAACAAGAGTGTTTCAGTTTATAAAGCTTAGCATTTGTTTTCTCAGTCATTACTCACTCTCTTCATCTGTGTTACTCATCTCTTGAGGTGCCCTCTGGTATTAAAACTTCAGACCTAACTAACCACAGAGATGGGTTTGGTTATTTAGGTTGGTTATTGCTAGTTTGACTTCCCTTTTTTTCCTGCTTGGTCAAGAAGTTGTCAGCTAAACTCAAGAGAAGTGCAAGTGCATCCGCGATAGGGGGGTGGGATAGAACAAGGAGAAATTAACTGTGAATGGAGTGTGTCTTTGTTTAATGACAATATCAAAATCCATAAAATTTCTCATGAACATGGTAACTGCTGAATGTAGTAGGGCAGAAAGAGATGGAGCAAATACTTACAGAAATACTTACTACGCATCAGGATTCATGCTAAGAGTCTCTTAATTTTCATATTTAAACCTCAACAAAATTCAGAAGTAATTATTATCCTTAACTCATATGTGAGAAAACTTAAGTTCAAAGACATGAATCAATTTGTGCCAAATCACACAACTAGTAAATGACAGGGCCATGATTTGAATTCAAATTTGAGCCCAAGAGTTTTGCTTTTTTTCCAGTATTTGGTACACATCATATTCTATTTGGTATCCACTGACTATTTTGTTTAACAACGTCTCAAGAGTGGGCCAAGATAACATAAGGATTGCTTCAGATGTGACCTTTGACCTTCATGAGTGAAAAGAACCAAAGAAAATACTTTTATAGTAAAGGTCTTCATATATCAGCCCAAGAAACCATGTTGATGCTCAGATTAAAGATCATAGGCCATAAAATAAAAGAATCCCCTCAAAACCTGAGTTTCTTATTCTGTTACAGTCATAGAAAACCAGAATAATTATGTGACTTTTCAGTGCATTGAGATGAAAGTATAAGATGAATGATTGCAAAGATGCTGTACTTTGATGGCTCAATTCTCCCCTGGCCTTATGCTAACTGGATTTTCAAGGCCAGTCTTAGATAGAAACTCCCTACCTGGTACTTTAGAAATGCAAAGATTTTGTTGTTGTTGATCAGTGCTTAAAAAAGAAAAGAAAAGAATGAAACTTAATTTAAAGATTAATTTCAATATGGTTGAATTTTAATCTCACATTTCTTAGCTGAGGCACATTTTTTTTTTCTTTTGGATCAGAAAGCACTCCTGGCTGCTATTGAGAGTATGAGATACCGTCCTGAGGCAGACGTCTGTTTCCTCTGCCAGGCTGGTGTGGAAGCCGACCCATGTCTCCTCCTCCATCTGAATAGTGGGAAGCAGCAAGAGGTATCAAGTATTCCACCCAAAACATTTTTTCTCACCCTAGTGCTCTTGCCACATCCAACATCTTTAAAAATAGCAGCAAGATGGCTTTGAAAGTAGGTGACTTTAGCCTGAGATGGGTCCCTAAGGACCCTAAACTTGTGACTCGTGCCCATTCTGAGAGCTGGACAAACTTAGAACTAGGTTAGATTCGGACTTCAAATCTTATCTCTCTAATAGTTTATCAGCAACTTTGCCTTTGGATAGTTATGGGATAGGAAGTAACATGTGGCCTTTCTTGTGATCTTGGAATTTCAATTCAGGCTAATAAACTGAAGATAATGAGTGCTACTGTGCAAGGAGAGTCACTAGACATTTCTTTGTAGACTTGATCAGGAAGTGGTCAAATTAGCCTTTTGACTCTTTTCCTGAATTGCCCAACTCCATTCTACACAGAGAGAGTTAGTTGAGATAGTAGAGAGGACAAGGGTTCTATGAAGTGTATGAGCAGGATTAGAATATGCCCAGGCATTGCTCCTGCACTTCCTTTTTGGCCCCAATTCCTGGAAAACTATTGTTACAGACAGGAGCCATCTGATGTAAAGGAAAACCAGCATTTCACAATCTTGCTGTTTGCTTGATGACCCAGAGCAGAACTAAGCAAACTTTTTCCGTGGAGAGCCAAATAGTAAATATTTTAGGTATTGCAGGCCACAGGATCTGTGTTGCAACTGCTCAGTTCTGCTGTGGCAGAATGAAAGGAGTCCAGTACGTAACTGTAGCTGTATGCCAGTAAAATTTTTTTCTTAAAAGCACACTTTGCAGATTTGACCTGTCATAGTTTATTGACCCCCGACTAACGTTTTGCCCTTTAGTTGTTTGGGTGAACTCACAAGTGAATTCCTGGAATAATGTCTGATGGGCATATGGGAAAATAAATACTAGAGTCTTCATGATGACCTTGTCAGGAAAAACTGTGAAAGACTTCAAAGTGGACAAAAAGATAACTGGATCTTTTCTAATGGAAAGGTAGACATCATCCATAATGCTCTCCAGGTTTTATAATTCTCTAGGATCTGCACTTTCCATTTTTTATGAGTTAATTTACAACTCTGTCAATTGAGAAAACTGATAGTAATGCAAATTATTTCTATCCACAGAGATGCAAGTGAATTTTGTCTAATGGAAATGCAATCGATTCCTCCCTTTTTTTCTTCCAAATGAACCAGTTTTATATCTATTAAGCAAATGTCTTTTCATTTCGCTCTTTCCAAGGACAGAAATATGTGTCTGTTCTTTGTATTCTCCTTTGAACTGGGACTAACATCTTAATGGTTCCCTCATTAATCCATGAATTTAAGATAACCTCGATGCATGATGTATGTTCATCTTATCTTTGCTTGAGAAACATGATTTTACATATTTTTAAAAGAAATTATCTTTTTTTTTTGTCATGCTGAGGACAGAACCTGGGCCTTGGGCATGCTAGGCAAGCACTTAGCAATTATCCTCTAACAGCTAGGAAAGGAGAAAGGGCAGTAGAAAAAGTGTGCCAGGTGCTTCCTGCATATCATGTTAAAATTGCCTGGCCACCTCCCTATTAGTACAGTTCCTGAGGCTGTCACCTACTGATACAATGAGAAGACAGGACCTGGCCTTAGGCCCACATGGCATAGCTTTGTCTTCCTGGTCTGGAGTTTCTCTGATAGAATGACACTGGATTAATTTATTCTTGACTTGGAATTGAGGGGAGTGAAAAACAGAGGGGCCTCACTTTGCCAACCAGGGATGGGAGGTAACAGACAAATGCTTTTATCTTTTTTCCTCAGATCCCTCCTCCACCTATCCACTCCAGTTCTGATACTGTTTATAAAGGTTCATAGTCCTAACAGGATAACCACTCTGTCCCTCATTGGGGCCAGCTTCCTAAAGCATACCTGATTGTATCCTGCTGTTTCTCTCTCCTTTGCCTGGGATCATGACCCAAAGATCATGACCTGCATGCCAGCATCTGTCTCAGACCATACTTTAAGGGTACATTGGCTACATCAGGGAGAGACCTGAACTTCAATTGTTTCCTGGAAAAAACCATTTATAGTGCTTCCTGAAGGCCAAGTTCACTGAAGCAGGACAGCCAGGAGTAGGTTCTGTTGGAACTACCTGGAGAGATGTTTGCTGGAATCATAGGATCCTAACAGGAAGAGATTCCATGGGGGTTGGGGTGGGAGGGGAGGCACTGAGGTGAAGTAAAAGACACCAACCTGAAATTGCATCTACCTACTGCTCTTAACCTTGGAGGAAACAAAATCATCAGAATGCATAAGTGGGTATTTGGATTAAGCAGAGTTCAAAAAGAGACCATGCCAACTCACCTCTTTACTCATGGTCTGTGAACTTGAGGGTTCAAATCAGGGATGATGCAAATTAGGGGGAGAATAGGGAGTTCTTAATTGATTGAGAGATTGGGACATTGAGGTTTGGATTGGGTTGGATTTCTTTTCACTTTTTGTTGTGGAGGTGGTGGTCCTTGAGGTTAACCCAGCTCTACCACTGAGTTACATCCCCAGCTCTTTTCACTTTTAGACAGGGTCTTGCTAAGTTGCTTGCTAAGTTGTCCTCAAACTTGCCATCTTCTTGCCCTCAACCTCCCAAGTAGGGGAATAGAGTGGATTGGATTTAACAGGTGAAAATGATACTCTTTTAATGCCTAAGAAAGACTGGAAAACAAAAGAATCTGCCTCAGGTATTGTCAAGAGGCAGGGAAGGAAAAACAGATGTTATAGAAGGGGGTCTTTCCTGAGTTTGTCCTTATCAACAAACTAAGTTATGGCTAGTAGACTTCTCTGGTTTTATTTTTCTTATCTTTAAAATGGGGCTATTAAACTTGTCTACTTGTAAGGATTAAATGAAATGCTTGGTGTGGTGTATGTTGCCTTATTTATCCAGAGAGGGAATGAAGGCACACACCTGCCCCTGCCATGGCTATTTTTAACTTGGTGCTCAGGACTCCATTGCAGTTATTTTTACTCCTCAAGTGGTCTCAACTCTAACCATCATCATGTATTGCTACCTTCCAGTCCTTCCTGTCACTTTTGCTTTCAATCTTGTGCTAATCATCTGAGTGTCTTCCTCAACTGTGGCTAGGATGACATTGCTCCAGTTTCTGTTTTTTTTTTTTTAATCCCTCAGGGTAGCCCCTCACTTTTCTACTCATCTTTTCAGATGGTTCCTCTGTGTCACTTCCCCTCTGTTACCTGAGAACGTTAAGGGACATCTCTGGCAAGCTTAACCACAGTATTAGTAAGCAGCAAGGGGCTGAGGTATATATATATTTTCCTTTTCAAATGTTTTATCCTGAACAGTTTAATCCTGGGAGCATATATACAAATTTCTGCTTTAATTTGTAAGATGTTATTTGTCACTCAATCAAAATAAAGATGTCATTTTAAAAATGAATTTACAGAATTGCTGGAAAATTTTTTTAAGTGAAGCAGGAGATATTTCCCTCTTTGATTTGGGCTTCATTCTTGTTATTTTATAGAAATATATATGTACAAAAAATTTCATCTGTGAACTATGTCCAAATAAGATGAAGAATGTTTACCAAAAAATTAGTTATCAACAGGAGAGTGCCTCTCCTCCTTCCCCATTGTCTCCTCCACTCAAATTTACTTTGTAAAATTTCCCCAAGAAAGAATAATCATATTTAGGGGGACCATAAAATAAAATTTCTTCTGTGATATTGGTGATTATACCAATTGTCCATAAAAGATTAACAAGGGAACTAGGAGCATTCCAACTTTAATTCCATGAATGTGCAGAGGCTCATGAACACCAGCATTAGCACATACCTGAGGCTTGCTACAAATACCTGTCTCCTTTGATGCAGGGAAGGCAGTCCAGGAAATGACATGTATTTTGGGTGACAATGAGGAAGCATAGTTGGTGGCAAATGTCAAGCCACTTAGAGACTAGGAACTTCACAAAATGTCCAAGGCCCACAAATTTGGCACAGGTTCATTTTGGTTATTTTAGCTTTCCTTTTTCTATCTCCAATCCCAGCTCCACTGTCACCTACTTGAGCTACTTGCAGTTCCTTGCTGTCCCATGGGTCCTAATCCCTTAAAGTGGATTGTGTGTAGTCACACAGCAGTATATTCTTTATTGGAAATAGCTAATGATTTGAATATATTCTAACATAATTGTTATAAAGGTAATTAACACTTTCACAGATTTTTTTCATATGCCTTTTTCTTTTTTCTTTATATTATTTAAAATTATACATTCTTTCTAGCTGGCAGTGATGGTGCATGCTTGTAATCCCAGCTACATGGAAGGTTGAGGCAGAAGGATTGCAAGTTCGAGGCCAGCCTGAGAAATTTAGTGAGGCACTGTCATAAAATTAAAAAAAAAAATTAAAAAGGGGAAAGAGCAGAGCCAGAGGACTGGGGGAGAGAGGAGAAGAGGCAAAGGGGAAGTCCTGGGGAATGAGATTGATCAAATTATGTCATGTGCATGTATGAATATGGCATAATGAATCCCACTATTATGTATAACTATAATGCTGTGCCAATAAGAAACAACATGTAGTTTCACTCCTCCCCCAAATGAAAAGGGTTGGAGTGTAGCTCAGTGGTAGAGCACCACTGGGTTCATTCCCCAGTTCCTGCCCCACTACATATACAAAAATAAAGGAAAGAAAATACATCCTTTCTGTAATACTAAATTGATAAAGAAGGGAATCCAGTAGAAATTGAACTTCCCCCTTTATCTTCTCTCCTCCTCCATAATCACACATTCTTTCTTGGAAGTAATTTCTTCTAAGAGTTTGTGTCAGTGGCCATACTGCCTTTTTTGGCTATTGCTTCTGATCTTCCCTTTTCAATTAATGTAACATTTATTAGCATGCCTCCTGGAAAACCCATGAACAAGTTTAGGAAGATACCTCTGAATGCACATATGTATGTGAATATTAAAGCGGGGTTGGTGGAGGGTAAAGAGCTGTGCCCTACTTGAATTCTGGCTCCTTTTGAGAGCTTTCAATTAATTATAACAGGCCAATATTTCCCCAGTTACCATGGCTAACTCAAAGCTGACTGTCATACAAATTGGTTTTACAGATCATAACATTGGGTATCAGACTTTCAGAAAGATCATTTTAAAGAGTTACCTTGTGTTCTGTGCTAGGGGAAAGATCCAATTGGGAGAATAAGAATGAGATGAAGAATCTAAAATGACACCCAAATGAAAGCCTGTGTGCTGTGAGAAGCATTCAAATAATTTTTTAATGAACTGATTTCTTTGACTTATTTTAAGATCTATATGTAGGGGAAATAAAAGCATGACAGGAATAGAATAGATGGGGAAAAAGTTAAACAAGATTCTTTCCCATTAGTTATGACTGACAAGGAAAAGATAATAGCCAAAAAGCAAATGGAGTTTGTTAGCAGAGGGAGATAATGATGATGGGACTTTTACAAATATATCAGGGAAGTAAAAGATGAAAGTTTTTTAAAAGTTCAGTAATCCATAGAGATGGGCCTAACATGAATGTCTCTAGAATGTCTGCAATACTAATGTTTGAATTCTGTCATTACCCAGAGAAAGAAAGAAGGGAAGTTTAAATCACTAATGAGTAATGAAGAAAATTGCAAGCGTGGCTCCTGAAATATAAGCAACTGGAAAATTTGAACTTAGATATATCAGCACATCTAGTTGACATGTCTCCTCTTGGGTAATATAAAAAGCAGCTAATGTGTTTACAATTGGGCTGATTTAACATGATCTAAATCTCTAAATGCATAGAACCCTGGAGCTGCCAGTTTTCAAAGAAGAAAAGCAGGGAAACTGGGGTAACAAATATTTGAACATGTGTGCTCTATGATTTCCATCTTCAGGTTGACCCTGCTGCCCACAGCTTTGGCCAATAGTTTAAAAGTGTTTTGCAAGATCTTGTCTCTAATATGAATTTAAACTAAGAAAATGTAGGCTCACTGTGTATCTCATTTCATTTTCACCTTTCCTTGGTGAAGAAAGGGAAAAAAAAGGAAAAAAATGAAAGGAAAAGCGAACAGAAAAAAGAAGAATGGGTTCATTAGTAAACTCAGGGAAATATGGTAGATTGTGTAGTTTCCAAAGCATGTCTCCACAGAAAGTTCTGTGGAGATGCGGGAGAAAAATAGTAGAGCTTCTATTTACTAATCTTTTAATTCCAGTAATATATTACCTAAAATAAGAAATAAATTGTTTGCTATTATTTAATTTATTGGTTAACACTAGTATCTTTTATTTCAGAGTGTTCCGCAAAAGAGGCAATGCTGGGGCTGAGGTTGTAGCTCAGAGGTAGAGCACCAGCCTAATTGCCTAATTGCCTGAGTCAGTCCCTGGATTCCATCCCCAAACAAGACACATTGACACACACACACACAAAATTAAAAAAAAAAGAAAGAAAGAAAAAAAAGTTTTATTGATAGAAGGTTGACCATTTGTTTACTTTTAACACACTAACACTTTTTACAGCCAACTTTTTAAGTGGTTTTACAGGATGATATTATGCGTTTACATCTAAACTTTTAGATAGCAAGTGAACTAAAATGATTCTTGCAAAGATTCCACTGAAAATATGATAATAGTGATGATGTAAGAACAGGCAAACAGCAAACATCAAGGAAATGGAGGAGCTGACATTTTACCCATTTCTAATTTGGGTCCATGAAGAGCCACTAAAGAGATAAAAAGAATGACTGATTATTTAATTCTTGGACATTGTTTTAGCAGCTTTATTTTTATTTTTTGTCCCTCGGACCAAAACACCTTACAAGAACAACTTAGAGGAGAAGTTTATTTAGAGCTCATGGTTTCAGAGGTCTTGTCCACAGATGGTTATCTCCATTGCCCTGGATCCAAAGATGAGGCAGCAGATCTTGGTGCAAGGGCCCGAAAGAGAAAAGAAGCTCAGGTCATGGTGGGGCAGGAAGGAGAGAGAGAAAGCGGGGACAAGGGACCCGACGACCCTTACAGAGTGTGCCCTTAGTGACCATCTCTTCTAGTCATGCCCTACCTGCCTATAGTTACCAGTCAGTCCTTTCAAACGAAGATGAACTGATTAGATTACAGCTCTTATAATTCAATCATTCTACCTATGAATACCCCTGCATTCATACAGAAGATTTTGGGGGACTTCTCATTTCTAAACCATAATATACATAAAGTATAAAAATTATGAAGAAGGCTTTTGAACTTGCAAACTTACAACAAAAACAAAGGTATTAGCTCCTGATGTATGAAGTCATCATGATTCACAGAATGTATGTAAGGAATTTTCTTTCACTTTGTATCATCTTTTAAATCTTACAAATTTACTATGTGTACAACATATATAAATAAGTACATTTTGGGAATGCTTATTAGAAATTTATTGATGGCATACAGTACTAAAATTGCTTGAATGTACATTTAAAAAGAGCTGCTGTAGTGATTCTTCCAGGAGTTCTTTGTAAAGTTTAGGTGGGTTTATTACCTTGTATGTCATATTTAGGTGTAAGTTTCATGACATACACTTTGTAATTTCTAAGCTCCTTTGGCTTTTATGAATTCTTCCACAAGTTGGTCATGCATTTTCCCAATTCATCCATAGTGTGGAAGCAAATGAAGACCAGCTAAAAGCAGAGTATTCACAGCTTGCTATAGTGAGAGTCAGCCACTTTCCATTTGCACTTATATTTTGGCAGAGAATCAAAGGCAGTTGGGGGAGTGGGAAAGCTTAATAAGGGTAAGAACGTCCACCTTGACTGGGGGCTGCTGGCATAGGGAAGCTGTAGGCATGCTAATTACAAGTAGGATATTCTATGTGATTGGTTAGGGTGCATCTTTGACTTTTTCTGGTTAGCCCTAAGTTGGGGGCAAAAAAAATGTGTCAGTTGTTAACAAAGTCCTGGCCATTCGGGGCTGATTGCCATAGAAGTTATTGATCAGCTTTCTGGTGTTTCTAGAGATAGTGGCCTGATTTCCACAAGTCTTAATGGCTGGCTTTCTAAGCTGCTTATTATAAATGTTGGTTTCCTAAGCAGGTTGCTGCAGGTTGTGGATCAAAGTTCTGTTTTTATGTATGGTCTGTCCATTGCCCATTTGTATACTGTTGACCCTTCATATCCATGAGTTCCACTTCTGAGGATACAATGAACTACAAATTAAAAACATCTGAAAAATTTTGACTGGACTTAACATGTATGGACTTCCCCTCTTTACCATTATTTCTTAAATAATACATTGTAATGCCAACTTACATGGCATTTACATTGTATTAGGGATTGTAAGTCATCTAGAGATGATCTGAAGTATACAGGATGATGTGTTTAGGTTATGAAGGTTATAAGCAAGTAATATGCCATTTTATATAAGGGTCCTGAGCATCCACAGATTTTGCTCTCTGTGGGGTTCTGGAACCAATTTCCTGTCAATAATGAGGGACAATTGCATTTAGTCTTTCAATATCTATTTAATTGTATAATGTTCCCTCTACTACTCCACATAAAAATGACTTCTGGGATATTGCACTAATACTTTTTGTTTTGACATTTTGTTAAAGATTACACAAAATGACTTAAAATAATTGGAAAGCCATCCCCTTTCATCTCCTGAAGTTTTCAGAATGAAGGAATAGAGCTGACATCATGGCCAAACTGATGGGAGCATGTTAATTCCCACTTTTTTCTTGGCTTCCAGGGAAGTGGGTCTATAGCATGTCATAAAAGAGAGGCAGTGGTCCAGAGGTTCTGGGAGTTTTCTAACACTGGGCCTACATAGATCAAGGTACCAAGCTTCAACTGTAAAGACGTTCATTCCAAGAGAGCATGTTCCTCTCATTTTCTTAGAATAAATGTATGACATTGAGATGAAAATCACATTCCTTGTTAGGAAAGAAAAAACATTTTTAAAGCACCCATTTTAAAGTCCACTCAAATCACTACCCACGCTGGTTCCTTAAAAAGTACTTATTAAATTTAAAATATATATATATATATATATCAAAAGTTTTGAGTAATGCTTGCTTATCCTAGAGAATTTGAAATAAACAGAGTTGTGAAAATAAGATAAAAAGGACCATCCGGAGTTGTAAAACGCAAACATATTGAGTGTTTTCTGGGTGTATTTTCTTCCAATGCTCCCTGTCCAGGGAAGAGATTTAAAAATAACATGTAGATATAACAGAACCATATTGTCTGATCCAAATTAAGAAAAAATTTAATTTGTTTTTTGCTCATTATGTTATACAGAAAGTTCTGCTTAAAAAGAAGAAGAAAAAAAGTTCTGCAAAGCCTCCTCCCTGATTCTGTCCCATTCATTTTATGCTCATTTTCTGGTTTAAGTGAGGAAATAAGGGGAGAAGGTGGCAATCCACTTACTGGAAATTCACATTGGATTCTGTTGCTTTATTTCTATTCCCTAACTTTCATTAACTCGGGAGGAATCAAGGGAATATGGCACAATTGACCATTTAGCTATATAAACAGCGAAGGTGTATGATTGTCACTCAGTGAGGGCATTGCTTCCGGGTCTGCCCTTCCTTATCCTGCCACTGATACCATCCATGGATGCTCAAATCCCTTATATAAAATGGCATAGGATTTGCATAGAACCCATGCACATCCTCTCAGTTACTTTAAATTATTTTTAAATGACTTGTAGTACCTAAAACCATGTAAATGCTATGTAAATAGTTGTTATACTGTATTGTTTAGGGAATAATGAAAAGAAAAAAAATCTGTGCGTGTTCAGTACATACTAAGTCCCCCCTGCCCTCAAATATTTGCAATCCAAATTGGTTGAGTCCATGGATGTGGAGCCCATGGACATGGAGGGCTGATTATATACATATTTTATTAAGGTTTGCCTGGCCTATAACCTGTCTCAGAATTTCTTTAGTGGCAGTGACCATGAAATTGAGTAGCCTGAAATTTCACAAAAGAAAATAAAACGTATTGTGCTTTGATTCAGGAAAGGTGTATCTAAAAATTCTTCTCTCATGTGAGAAGACAAAACATGCTTATCAGTGAACATATTTTGCTACTTAATTCAAACATGAAGTCATTGAACATAATGTGAAGTTTGGCTTTGTTGGTACATGTAATTCATGTATACTCCCCCAACCTTTTATGTGCTTCAGGATTATATATAGCGACTCTGTGTTAGTCAGCATTTCATCACTGTGACCAAAACACTCAACAAGAACAACTTAGAGGAGAAAAGATCATTTAAGGTTTACTATTTAAAAGGTCAGTCCATGGTTGGGTGACTCCATTGCTTTGGGCCTGAGGTGAGGGAGAACGTCATAACAAAGAGGCAGTGTGGAAGAAAGTTTCCTACTCTTGGTGGCCAGGAAGCAGAGGGAGAGAGGGCGACAGGAAGAGAGGTCATGCTCAAGGAGCTATGGGCAATGACCTATTTCCTCCAGCCACGCTCCACTTGCCTATAGTTACCACCCAGTAGTCCATTTGTTAATCCATCAAGCGAATTAATCCACTGATGAGGTTACACCTCTCATCATTGTCTAAAAGACAACCTCTGAAACTTCTTGCATCAAGGATCATGCTTTCAAACCACGAGTCTTTCAAGTACATACTAAGTTCAGTATGTACCAGTAGGACATTTCTAGTTCCAAACCATAACAGGAGGGGTTATAAGAAGGAATTTAGAAATGTTGAATTTACTGTAGTTGCTGTAGGTTTGTCCATCAACCATGGACATAGACTTTGTAACACTCAGGCACTGGAGTCCTTATCCATGGATGTCCTTACCCATCTCTGAGGAGGTGCCCCTCCATAGTTGCCATGGAGAAAGGAATCTCTTTCTCCACAGGCCAGGAGCATCACCAACATGGCGATGTCATCAGCATCTCTCTGAAAGAAGGCAATTAGGTAGATGAGTCAGGATAGGACAAAGCTGGGTTGGTGGACCAAGTATAACACCCTTTCATGCATCTTGATTAGATTATTTGTGTTTTTTTTTCCTATAGAGTTACATGAGTTCTTTATCAGATGTATGGCTTGCAAATATATTCTACAAATTAGTAGGTTGTCTTTTCACTCTTTTAATTAATTCTTTTGATGCACAAATGTTTCTTATTTGATGTAATCCCATTTGTATATCTTTCCTTTTGCTGCCTCTGCTTTTGGGGTCAAATCTAAAATAAAATAAAATAAATCATTGCCTACACCAAATATTGTGTAGTTTTTACTCTATGTTTTCTTCGAGTAGGTTTACTGTTTCAGGTCTGAGTTTAAATCTTCAAACCAGTTTGAATTGAGTTTTGCATATGGTGTGAGATAAGGGCTCAATTTCATTCTTTTCCATATGGATATCCCTGGGTCAGGTACAGCTTTGGAGGCTGTGGGAATCATGGATTAAACTTCTTGTTGTGGTAGAATTAGTGCCTGCTTGTTGTTGAAGTTCATTCAGGATCTGCCACAAGAAGGAGGCTCAAAAGCGTATCCTATAATTTACCAAGAATTCTAACTCACATTTGCTTATAGTAGAGATTCCCAAATTTTACTCATTCATTTATTTAATACTAATTGAAGTATATTCTGTGTCAAACCATGAACTAGGTTCAGGGAATGCATTGATGAACAAAACTGAGAAAAATTCCTGCTGTCTTTTATTCTAATTGTGCTAAATGTGTTCATGGAACAGTGAAGAGGCCAGTGTCATGGGAGTGGAGTGTGTGATGAAGAAAGAGGTGAGAAATGATATCAGAAGGGGAGTAGTGGGTCAGATCCTGTGAGTCTTGATGGCCACTCTAGCAATTCTGGATATTTTTTGGAGTGAAATGGGAGGTCTGGGGGAAAAGTTATAACATGATGTGACTTGTATTTTAAAAAAGTTCACTTGGGCTTCATGTAGGGTTTGGACTGTTCAGAGGGCAAGAAAAGAAGCATGCTAAAGAAATAGTCCAGACAAAGGATGACAGTGGCTTAGACCACTAGAGGTGAGAAGAAGGAATCAGATTCTGAGTAGATTTCAAAATGGAATATATGGGATTTGGTGAGAGGTAAAAAGAAGGAAGAAATCCCCCTGCTTTCTCATTTGAGAACTGGGAAAATAAGAGTTGAAAGTAACTGACATGGAGGAAACCATAGAAGGAACACATATGGGTAGGAAATTTGGAAGTTGGACATAGAATACTGAAAGAAAAATGATATTATTTCAAGGAGAATAGGGTGATTTAATAATCCTAGTATGGATTGTATTTAGTCAGCTTTTTTTGCTGCTGTGACTAAAAGACCTGACCAGCATGATTGTAGAGGACGAAACATTTATTTGGGGGCTCATGGTTTCAGAGGTCTCAATCCAGGGAGAGCAGACTCCATTCCTTGGGCTCAAGGCGAGGCAGAAATCATGGATGACGAGTATGGCAGAGGTAAGCAGCTCACATGATGATCAGAGAGCAGAGAGAGAGAGACTCCACTGGCCATATATAAATATATACCCCAA
This sequence comes from Marmota flaviventris, assembly GCF_047511675.1. Lineage (NCBI taxonomy): Eukaryota > Metazoa > Chordata > Mammalia > Rodentia > Sciuridae > Marmota > Marmota flaviventris. The sequence goes on along the minus strand of NC_092510.1, from coordinate 25,286,227 downwards.
AGCCACGCCCTCAAGTCCCACCTCCTCTAGCCACACCTTACCAGCCTCAGTCACCATTCAGTTAATCCCTATCATGGGATTAATTCACTGATTTGGGTTAAGGCTTTCACAACCCAATCATTTCTTCTCTGAAACTTCTTGCATTGTCTCAAATGTGAGCTTTTGGGAGACACCTCACATGCAAACCACAACAGGTTGTAACATACGTTTCTCACTAATGAATTGATCAAGTAAAAAAAAAAATGGAGTATAAAAGATTTGAATGGCCCACTGAATAAGTTTAACGAAATGAAAATGTATAGATTCCTGCAGACTGTATTGTTTTAGGCATGAATATAACATTTATAAAATCTGTCCATATCCTGGACCCTAAAATCACTTATCAGATTCAAAATACTGATCATCAATAGCCCTCATACTTTAACCAGAACATATGCAAGAAATAACTGAGTAACAAAAGAAAGCTAAAGAATAACTAAAAGGAAGATAGTTGGTTAGAAAGGAAGAGACTTTATAGACATGAAGTATCACCAGCAGTGTTTCTGAGCACTTGCAGCTGTATCAGGACAAGCTCAATGTCTTTTGTTATCCTTGCAGGTGGGATAATCATTACATCTCGTCTGGTTCTTGATCAGGAATTCCCTTGAACTATGCTAATTTCAACTCTCCAGGAACTTCTCATGATTCCCTGTAATTTGGATAATTTATATGAGTGATTTATTTTGTAGAATCTCTGAGTTTCTCAAGATTTTCTTTTGTTAAATTGTCCCAAATTCTCTGTTTATTTAGCTTTCTGAAAGTAGCTGTGGCCATTTGGCCTGCCAGTCCTGTTCTGGGTCAGACCTAAGTGTCTGAGTGTTTCGTGGGCTGCTGGAGTTGTCCTCAATTTTAGTGACATGACAGGAAAAAGTGGCTCCTTGAGCAATCCTGTTCTAGGTGTTCTGTAACTGGCTCACTTGGTTGTGTTAGGAAACAAGAAATGATCAGGTCCAGCCTTCCATGCTTGCTTTAAGTCATTGTGACTATCTCAGAAATGGGCCAGCAATACATGAAGGGAAATTGTGGCTTCCTGTGAAGCCTAGAACTTTCTGAACTTAACTCTGCTTTCAGCAATTCTCTTCTGCTTCTGATCTTCCAGACTGGAGATTTTGCTCCACATCCCCCATAGTGTAGAAATTATTGTGTTCATATATATGTATACTTTGTAATGGATTGACTTCATTTGTTTCCCTGGCTCTTTCGACAAAGATTTTTGTTGTTCCTTTATGCTGTGTGGTTTCCCCATTAAACAATCCTCTGAGTGGGTTCAGTCCAGTTTATAAACCTGTCCCTAGGATGACTGGGCCCTGGACTGCAAAGGAACAATGCCCAAGAGAAGAACCTATGCAGAGTAGAATTGTTATTCAATAGTTTTATAATTACTTTAGTTTTTCCTGACTATGAAAGTAATATACTATATTGTAGGAAATTTACAAAATACAGAGTAAAAATGTAGAAAGTAAACATCACTTGTAATCCTAACACCCAAGAGTTTCCTTTGTTAACATATGGTACATTTCCTACTTGAAATATCTATGCATGTAAATTACTAAATGAATAGATTTTTTGGTGAGATTTTAATTATATTCACTATGTAGGCCTATATGCTACTTTCCTTATAACATAAATGAATATTACCTCAAGCCATAAAAATCCTAATAAATATATTTATTTGGGGGGATACTAAGAATTTAATGCAGGGGCAATTTACCACCGAGCTACATCCCTAGCCCTTTTTATGTTTTATTTGGAAACAAGGTCTCACTAAATTTCCTAGGACCTCTTTAAGTTGCCAAAGCTGTCCTTGAACTTTCAGTCCTCCTGTCTCAGCCTCCTGAGTTGCTGGGATTACAGGTGTGTACCACTGCACCCAGCATAAATATAATTTTAAATTACTGCATTACATTCCAGCATATGTGTGGTCTTGAAACTTAATATTTTATTTTGTTTTTTAAACTTGTGTCATTTTTTTTCCTGGAAGCTTTGTATTCTTCCTGATAAAACAATGATATTTGCTAATATGATTTATTTCTTGCTATGACATTTTCTAAAGCCCACATCTTACATTTCTAATGTTAAAAAAACCAGAGTTATAAACATTGGAATTCTTAAAGGCAGTGTAATTTTATCTTTGTGAAAGTCTTCAATTCTTTGAGTTTTCTAACATAAGTGAATTAGCTCTAGATATTATTAAAGATTCAGAGTCTTATTAACTTAATGGAGTTAATCTCGAAGTTCTTTGGGGACAAGACTTTTAAAGTCTGAGGATAGGCAGAAACCACAATTTAGCTTTATTTTTCATTTCTAGGGATAGTAAAGACGATACTTCCAAAAATTTCCCAATGTTTCTAGGCCAATTTTTTAAAATAAAAATTATAGAACTATAAAAACTATTAAAACTTCAGAAAGGAATAATTTTCCATTTTATTCCTTTACAATATCCAGCCTATGCTCCATCAGTGCTGGCTGTGAGTTTCTAGACAAGTGATCCAGACTTCCTAAGCCTCAGTTTTCTGATGTGTATAATGGGTATGATAATTTTATCTTGGTTGCAGTAAGCATTAAATATATCACGAACAGTGGCCAGCCAGGGTCATTGAGTTTTAGATATCATTGACATTTTTAGTGTGCTAATGTGGAGATAGTATAACATTAGTATCATGGACTCAGGTAAAACTATGTTCAAACCTGGCCTGCCACTTACTAGTTCTATATGGGAAGTCATATAACTTCTTGTATCTCATTTTTCTCATTTATAAAATGGGTATAATGATAGCATATACTCCATAGGATTTTTATGAGGATAATATCTTGATATAAGCAAAACTTTGCCACACACACAGATAGAGCACAATCTTCAGGATGTATAAAAAAACTCAAAAAACTTAACACCAAAAACATTCCCCAAACAAACAACAACAATAACAAAACCCCAAACAAACAACCCAATCAATAAATGGGCTAATGTGTTAAACAGACACTTCTCAGAAGAAGACATACATTCGATCAATATATGAAAAAGTGTTCAACATCTTTAGTAATTAGAGAAATGAAAATCAAAACTATTCTAAGATTTCATCTCATGGCAGTCAGAATGGCAACTATTAAGAATACAGAAAACAATAAATGTTGGTGAGGATGTGGGGGGAAAAGTACACTCATACATTGCTGGTGGGACTGCAAATTGGTGCAACCAATATGGAAAGCTATATAAAGATTCCACAGAAAATTTGGAATAGAATCCAGCTATTCTAGTCCTTGGTTTATACCCAAAGGACTTAAAATCGGCATACTATAGTAATGCAGCCACATCAATGTTTATAGCAGCTCAATCCACAGGAACTAAATTGTGGAAGCAAACTAGTTGCCCTTCAGTAGATGAATGAATTAAGAAACTGTGGTATATGTACACAATGTAATATTACTCAGCACTAAAAGAGAATAAAATTATGGCATTTTCAGGTAAATGGATGGAGTTGGAAAATATCATGCTAAGTGAAGTAATTCCAAAAAGCCAAAGCCTGAATGTTCTCTCTTATAAGTGGAGGCTGATCCATAATGTGGGGGGCATGGGAAAAATGAAGGAGGTTTGACGTGGCAAAGGGTAGGGAAGGGTAGGAAAGGGACATGGGGGCAGGAATGATGGTGGAATGAGATGGACATCATTACCCTAGGTACGTGTATGACTGCACATATGGTGCGATGCTACATCATGTACAACCAGAGAAATGAAAAGTTATGCTGCAATTGTGTACAATAAATCAAAACGCATTCTGCTGTCATATATACCTAATAAAAATAAATACATTAATTTAAAAATATCTTAATATGTAGAGAAAGTACTGAGAATAATGTCTTGCATATACTAATTCCTATGTAAACAATCTGTAGATGAAACAAAGTGCTTAGTATCTATTTTAAGCAAAAAAGTGAATGAAGCAGTTACAGAACAATATTAACCCATGTCACCCTCATATCCTTGCATGTGTCAATATTGTTTTTTCTCTGAAGTTTTCAGTAACCATATGATCTGAGATTGTGGGCCTGAAGAATTTCAACTTGACCAGCACCCAAAGAGGCACTTGACAGATTGCTGTGTGGAAGGTTAATGCTTCAGAATCATCAGTACCTGGGAAGAGTCTCCTGATATCTACTCTTAGATTCTCCAACAAAGCCCAAGAACTGAAGAGAAGTATCATGAATAGGTGGCTTTCTTTCTATGTTTGGGGGACTATTGTCATCCTTTCAACTACAGAAAAGTGGTTGTGCATTAGAAAGATAGATATGCTTTTAGAGATTCAAGGTCTTTGACTGTCGCTAGGCAAAAAGGTGTTCACACAGGAATGAAAATATCAACAACATTACTCCATCCCTCTTCCACCAAGACTATAAAGAGTGAGCCAATAGGCTAGAAAACTTTTAAGGAAATGAAAATGATTTTCTCCAAGGCAAATGGGTGTTTTGTTTGCCTCTCTATGTTTTAGAAGTATTAAGAGTTCTTCAAATGAAGTCCAAAGTGCAGCAAAACATAACCTTCCAACTTGGAAGGCAGCCATGCAATGAGATGATTGAATAAATATTACCATCTAGTGTCATTTATCTCAGGCTTTAGGAGAATGTAAGAGAGATTGGAGAGGGATTTCTTGCCAAAATCCAAGGTTAAACCCAAAGAGAAGTCAGTAACAGCCAGGGGTCATTTTCCCCCATTGTTCCTTGAATATGATTGAATCTCATAGATTATTTAAAAAAATTATTTTGAATGGAGGTATGCAGAGTTGATCTGAACATCTCTAATTTAAAAATTCATTGGGGAATGTGACAGTTTGTATGAACAGGAGCATACTTTTGTTGCTGGCTTTTTCTTCAATATATTTTTCTGCTGACAAATTACAACCATTGAAAATTCCTTGCAATAGAGCTAGTTGACTGTTGAAAGTGAGATTATGGATACTTCCATCAGTCTTTGATGGAGGACACAAACCATCATTTGGAGCCTGGAATGTAAACCTTTGAAGCAACTGAGTAGCTTAACAGGTCTGAATCAAGCATAAACAATGAAGTGGTTTGAAAGGGTTGGTCTCCCCCAAATGTCAGGTTCCACGGAAGAATGCGCTCTCTATTTGATCTGTCACTAGAGCTCTCAAAACATGACACTCCTTGAACATAATATACTTTGATGATAAACTAGATTAACTTTCCCAGTACAAGTGAAAGGCCACCTGTTGCCAGAATGGCCATATTCCTCGTTGGCTGTCTTGTAGCTGTCATCACTTCAATGCAATCTGCAGCCGACATGCTGGAATATAATGAATATGTCAGAAGTTGGAGGTCAGCCATCCAAGTACATGAAAACTTGGCTCGCCCACAGTGTCAGCACGCAGGCCTCTCCTATCATCTCGTGCAAAGGATTTCTGCACCACTTGATTTGTTTGCACAGGGTTTGTTGCTGTTGGACGGGTGCATTTCTGAGAGGCTTTTTGACAGTCCATTCAAATATTTTCAATGTGGAAAAAAATAGGGTTTCTGGTTTCAGACTCTTCAAATAATAGGTGTTGTGAGACCTGTGGAGCTGCTGGTGGTGGTGTTCTCCTGTTGGTTTTCAGTGTAGAAACATCCACAGAGACTGTAAGAAGTGTTTTGATTGCAGTGAAAAGGAGGATTGGTTGGAAGATGAGAGCTACTGAAGAGATACCAGCAGAGCTCAATTTCTCCCTTCTCCAATGCATCCTTAGGTTTCAGTAGGGTTGCACTAGATGGACCGCAAGCTCTAGGGATAAGGAAGTTTAAAGTGGTGCATCGTGTGTATTTATGTGCTACACATGTATGATCTGTATAGTGATTGTCAATATTTCAGGTCATAGCACTGAAGAGTCATCTGAGGCTTTTGTTTACTCTTGGCAAACCCATCCTTTCCCTCTTTCTCTTCAAAGTCAAGTGTGTTTTAGTTAAGAGCATCGGGAAGAGACCCTCTGAAATCTTGCTCATACTGATTAAAGAATCATGAGTAGGTCCATCCAATGAAAGCGCAAGAGTTTAAAAGCAGTTTGGGTTATTGTTAGATGCTTGCCAAAAACCTTTAAAAGCCAATTAAAAGGAGAATTTCTGTTCTTGGCTTTTGCCAGGGAAGAGTTTCTCAATCTTGGCACTGTTGCCATTTTGGGTTGGAAAACTCTTTGTTTTGGGGAAAGTCCTGTGCATTTTAGGAGGTTGAATAGCCTCCCTGTTCTCTACCACTGGATCCTAGCAGCACCACTGCGGTCAGGACAATTACAATGTCTCCAGTTGTATCAAATTGCCAAATGTTCCCCTGAGGACCACTGTAGGGCAAAATTGCCTCCAGTGGGTGAGGAGGATAAAAGGATTCTAGTATGTTGTAGTGCAGTATCACAGAAAGCAAATTCTGTGCATAAACACATTCTCCTAAAATTTACTTCCCATTTTAATGTCAAAATGTCCATTGAAGAGGAGTGGGAGGTGTGTTGGACTCTACCATAAACACATTGATACATCCTGAGTGGGGTTCAGGTAGCTCAGGGTATGGTATCATCTCCTGTTGGTTTTGGTAATAACAACAGTAATAGGAGAGAGAGAGAGTGGCTCTTCTTTATTAAGTGATTTAGCCCTGTGCTAGGTCACTGACGTGTGTTATGTCACTTTTGATCCTTAACAAATGTGGATGTTAACTGCATAATCACCAGACTCTTGTCGGATAAGTACACTGAAGCCTGGAGCATTTAAAGCACTTTCCTGAGCATGTACCCTCAGCAGGTGGCAAAGCTTGAATTCAAGCCCAGGTGGTAGCACTTTGAGCCTGCCTCTTGAACTACTTATATGGTTTGTCCCTCTGTGGACTGGATCACAATAACCTTCTCCCATGGACGAACTCTTACTAATCCTCCACAGCCAATGCTTAGCAGATTTCTTTCTAGCACTTTCACTTAATTTAGGCCTCAGTGAGTCATATCCTATAATCGTTTTGTGAGAACAAAATGGCAAATAGCTAATTTAAAATTATCCCTGTCAAAAGAAGATAAGAAAATTACGTGTGGGTTTGATAAAAAACATTTTATATCTCTCCTAAAACACTTGTTAAATTTTATCGAGCTGTGACCTTATAAACTTAGACCTATAATGTACCGGCAAGCTGCATGCTCAGTAGGAACCCAAATCCCCACTCAATATTCACTTTGCGTTAATTAACTCAATGTTTAATTTTTTCTGTTTGTTTCCATGATCTCTAACATTTTCTACATGTGTTGACAAGGAGAAATATCTGATTACTTCATTACATTTTTTTTTCTCTTGCTCTGCCAGTAGAGGTTTAAAAACTAGCGAAATAGCCAAAATTCAAGAAGATTGAACAAAACAAAACTAAATGAAAACAGAAACACCAAGGAATCCACAGCCTGGAAAATGAACTAACAAATTTGCCCTCATCTATGTTTTCTTAGTCTAGTGCCAAAACTCCCTCCTGTTTCTTTTTGTGCACATCCTTTTAATCGTCACTTCGGTTCATCTTAATTTATTCTCTTGCCATTCCCCAAATTGGATATAAAAGTAACCTTTGAAAGGTCTTTTCTCTTAGTGTTTTTTTTTTTTCCCTCTTAAATTTGTGCATCAGGTCATTTCCTCATTAGTACTTAATAGATACTCAATAAGTATTTCCTGACTTATGGAGCCCTCTCAACAAACCAGAGACAGAAACACACCAAAACAGAAGATATAAATGACCTTTATCCATATAGAAAATAAGTACTCCCATTGAATGGTGGAGGACAGGAGGGGTAGTGAATTGTTGTTACCATAGTTCACTGGTTCCTTTTTAAGAACTCTTTATCTTGGAAGAATTTCATACAATACAAAGTGAAAGAATAGTAAATGAACCCCCATGGACTTGGAATCCAGCCCAAAGAGCCATCAAACTATGGCCAGTTTTGTCTCATCTGTACTGCTATTTATTGGAAAAAATATAAATAATCATGAATTTATATAATTTCATTATTATTATGAAATTATGAAAAAATATGAATTATTCTAAAATGTAGCCGCTTGAAACAGCATGCTTGTGTTCTCTCACAGTTTCTGTGGATTTGGTCTCTGCATTGGGCTCACCTGAGTGCTCTGGCTCTGGGTCTCTTACAAGGCTGCGGTCATCTCAGGACTCACATGGGCAGGATTCATCTCGCAGCTTACTCAAGTGGTTGTCAACAGCACTCAGCTCCTCATGAGCTGTTGCCCAGAGGTCTCATCCTGTCTCTTTCCATCTGGGCAACTCCACAGAGCATCTCACATCATGGCAGCTTGCTTCATCAGATTGCCACCCAGAAAGAGAACAAGAGACAGTGAGAGAGAAGGGATGTCACCCTGTCACAAAAGTGGCATCCTTGAAATATTCTAGTCCTTAGAAAAAATTCACTAGGTCCAGCCCACATTCAGGGGGAGGGGATCATGTACCAGGAGGTTCACTGGGGGCCTTTCTAGAAGCCTGTTCACCACACCTCCATGTACTTCTACCCTCTAGCATTATTTTGAGGCAATTTTCAGATTTTGTGTCTTCTGCTCTATAAACATTCCAACACATAACCTAAAAGTTAAGGACTCTTTCAAAAAAAAAAAAAAGCATAACCACCATATCACTATACACCTGAAATTTAATAATAATTCTCAGATATTTTCAAATATTTTATAACTACTCAAATTTTCAAGCATGAATATCACAGTGCATTGAGATTGATATATTTCAAAATGTCTTCAAAGTCACTTTTAATTTATTTTTTATTTCTGCTCCCTTAAAATTTATTTGATGAAGCAACTGGCTTGTTTGAACTGTAGTTTCCTGCAGTCCGGGGTTTTTTGATTGGATCCCCGTGGTATTAATTCATCACGTCCTTTATATTTCCTTATAAAATGATGCTCATTGATTTTGAAGATAGCATTTTCTTTTCACAAATTCAAATCAAGATGCATCTTATTATCAAGGCATTGAATGATTTCTCAGGAGACAGCAATGACAGTGTTGTCATTGCCTCAGCTTGTGCAAACTTGTCTGGGTTATTTATATTGTTACCACTTCAATTGTGTTATGCCCATTGTTGTTATTCCATGTGTTGTGTTTAATTGCCATTTTCTTTTTTCTTTCAAAAAAAAGTTCACTATGATTGTGCATTGAAAGGAAAAGTCACTGTGCTGAAAGGCAGAAATAGAATTGAGGGGCGTAAATTTGACCACTAACCATAATCTCTTGATATTTAAAAGAATAAGCCAAGAAGAAATTTGAAGAAGGACTCTGTGTTCTGGTGTTTTCTGGAAATATCAAGGAAGTACCAGTATCAATACTGGCTAACTGGTGGTTGGCCCTTTGGAAGAAAATTCCACAGTGAATAATGGTTCACTTTTTCAAGTTATGTTTAAATACCATATATATTATCTTTCAATAAAATGATGTGGAAAAACACAAAAATCAAATATGTTTGTGTATAAAAGTAATTCCTGCTGAATTCATTAAAATTTTTAGTAGAATATTTTTTGGCTTTGTGAAATATCAAGTGAAAACAATAACAATAAGAGTACACGAGCAATATTAGCTTTATTAATGCACAAAAAAAGAAAGGAGGGAATAATATCGAATTGCCAACAATGATGAAATGCTGTGACACTTTTCAATTTACATTTTGTTCTTATTTTCCTGAATTTACAATGAACAAGAATACCTTTCAAATTCATAAAAATAAAACCCCCAAACCCAGTGATATTATTTTGGTAAATGTGTCAGAAAACTGATTTGCCAGATGGTAGAATGGCTTCTGGGAGAGAAACTTGGATGTCCCTGGCTTGCAGGATAGAGTGTGGGCAATGATATTTCTTGACTTGGAGACCTCCGGCTATCTTGAAAGAGACAGACCCTGCTTCCTCTGTACTTGCAGAGCCACCCACTCACCCCAGTTCTGAAGCTGTTTTAAGCTGACTCACAAGGGAGTCTCTCCAATCCTTGCCAATGTTATCCAGAGTATGCAGGTATGACATTTGCGTGATGAGCTTCCAAAGGCCTTTTGGGATCTTTAATGAGAGGAATTTTTATAGTACCTTAATGACATTTTTGCTAATATTTTTCTTTTTGTGGATACACAGAAGTCTATGAAAACAAGTTTTAAGAAATCATTTCAGTAAGTAGAAAATAAAAAGCCTAGATTAGATGATAAGAATGCACTTTAATTAGCTAATTGGAAGGTGTTTTTTTTTTTTCTTAGTGGCTGCTAATTATGTGCTTTTAACTAAGTTATCAGACGTGATGGAATATATATATGACAATGAAACCGAACAAAGGGGGAAAAACACAAAATAAATTCCATCCTCCTTGGTAAGGTTAGGAGATTTGGTGATTCATGTTTGTCTCTTGTCACATACGTCCTTCTTGTTGATAATCCCACATTTCCTAGACACTGGACTGCATAAGTTGCTAGCTGCATCATGGAATTAATAACAGCTTTTCTGAAAAATGAAGCACCTATATAGTTACACAGATTTGTTTTCTCTCGATAGTTGTACATTCTTCAGGACATAAATTTGGTTTGAGCCTAACCTTTTTTTGGCTCTCCTGAGTCTATTTGGAGCTCTCTGTAGCATGGTGGTACTTCCCCCTGGTTCTTCAGGACCTGTTTTTCATCCGCTCTTCTTTAGCACACTGAAATAATTCTACTAAAAATTTTAATGAATTCAGCAGGAGATCAAGGCTACTTTCAAGGCATACTGCAGTAATTCAGGCTCCTGAACAGTTCCTAGATGGTTAAAATCACCCTTATATTTTTTCCTTTTAATTAAATTACCTATTCATGGACATCAAACAGTTCTTAACTGTCAGTTGGGGATTTCTTTTGATAGATGGATGATGAAATCAGAGTGATCATATTTTGGGACTCAAGGACAAGAATTGTTTAACAGATACAGGAATGCAGTTGGATAACTGCATTCAAACATCTATATTCCAACTTCAAATATGCACTGTGGCCCTCTACAGAGAGCGTGTACCTCAGCTCCTTCATTAAAACCACAGGAGAAACTACATCCTGGGTCCTTTTTTGAGGAAGTGGGGAATAAAAACCTGCTTTTCCTATCTTTGCCAACTCTAAGGTCTCTCTCACTCCTGTCTTTCAACTTTCTTGCCCTTTCGTGTTATACCCTCTGGAACATTCTATCAATGGAGAGAACACCTTGACTTCCAAATTAGCTAGTAGAGAGGATTTTGAATGTTCTCAGCATAAAGAAATGATAGATATTACTGGTGATGCATACACCAGTTACCCTGATCTCCTCATTAAACATTGTATCTACATTGTCATACTGTACCCCATAAATGTGTACAATTATGTATCAATTAAAGTTTTTAAAAGTAGACATCATCAAATCTTCTTAGTTCTGAGAAACTCATGACTGTTCCAAGAGATTTGGCAATTTCCACTGCCTTTAATGAAACTGTGTAGAGCATGACAATATTCTGCAAAGACAATAATCATTTGTTTCTACATTAAATTTTAATATATTCTCTTCAAAGACATTTTAAATGACAATTAGGATCCAAATTTAAAATAAGGTTCAACTACATGCCATGCTAACAAGGCTTGTATCTCAGCTTAGGTGAGACTCAGATGAATCTATAACCTTCTCCACACATGCTAAATTTGCACATGTGCCGGCTCTGACTTCTATGTCACAACTTCCTCCTCTGCCAAGTTTCTTTTGGCACTGATTAGAAATTACATATGAGTTTGAGATATGTTAAAATGTGAAAAGTTCTGCCTCTTAGACTTGATGAAATATAGTAATAAATAACATTTATTGAGTGCACAGAACATGCTAGCTACTTATTATTTCAGTTCTTCCTCATAGTTACCCTATGCAGCGGTATTATTATTATTATTATTATTGGCCCCATTTTACTGATGAAGAAAATTGAGTCCTAGGGAGGTAAAATCATTTGCCTAACTAAAAGGCAGAGCTGGATCAAAGCTTGAATTGGAAAGCACATGCTATCTTTCTCTCCCCACCCCCATCCCAGAAGAGCCTGACTTTCTTACCACTAATAGTGCCTATTGTGATGGAATTGTTCTCTTTTCTCTCCGTATTTTTTAAACGGATGCATTATAGTTGTGCATAATGATGGGGATTTGTTGTTGTGTATTCATAGATGCCCACAACGTTACAATATAATTTGGCCAACATCACACCCCAGTATTTCCTCTTTCCCTCCCTTCCTCCATTCCCCCTGTCTCTTTCTTCTACTCTCCTGAACTTCCTTCAGTTTTCATGAGATTTCTACCTGCCCCCACTTTTCTTTTCATTTTTCCTCTCTAGCTGCTACATCTGAGAAAAAACAAAACAATACATATAACTCTTGACTTTCTGAGTTGGCTTGTTTCTCTTAACATGACATTCTCAAGTTGTGATGGAGATAATCTCTCTGTGCATTGTCCATAGTGGTAGCCAGAAGCCACTGGGGCTACTAGTTAAGTTACTTGAGGTTAGTATGACAGTGGAGCACAAAAATAAATTTTATTTAATTTCAATTAATTTAATATTAAATAAGGACATGTCACTGGTGGCTCTCATAGAGCAATACTAGAATGAAGGTCATCATTCTCAGGAAAATACCAAAGAGCTAAAGAACACAGAGTTCATTTATCGCTTTTGCAAAAGTCATAACTTCACAAGTACAAATATTCTGAAGTGATTATTTCTCTGGGACAATTTGGCTGTTTTCATAGTCTTTTGGAAGCTAGTCATCAGATCTCTGCTTAAACAAAAAGGGAGCAGCTAAAAAATTATTATACCTCTGCAAAGTAGATTTATACAGGATGTACAGATGTCTCTGATGTTCTACTGTGACCTTATTTTTATTGGTGTTGTTATTAATACTTTACACTTGTAAAATACTTTACATTTTACTATCAATTTTATAGTAAAATTGATAGTAAAATGTAAAACATTTCCTAGTCATTTTGTAAGGGAAGGAGATTTGGTATTACTATCTTTATTTTACAGTTGAAAAAACTCAGAATCAGAAATATTACATGGGTTACTTAGGGCCATGTGGGTAAGAAGTGACTTACCTGGGTGTGGCACCTAGATTTCCAGTCTGATGTGTTCCCATTATTAGGAGCTGTTTCTCCATTCTTAGATTTGAGCATATTTTATTTAAAAAGGAAAAAAAAAACAAATAACAAGCAAAATATAATGATAGAAACTTGGCCTGGGGAGGGGCAGATGGTTCCAACACAAGTTGGTGAAGTAAGGTGTCTATTGGAGCATTCCTCCTGCACCAATGATTTGGGTCCCTTTCAATACTCTCCCACTGTCCTGTCCCTTTTTGCAGGTTGATTGGCTTTGCGCCGAGGGAGGGACTGTGGTGAAGGACCAGTTGCAGTGGCGCTAATTCTACTGCTCTTCAATGTGGCCATATGAGCAAGTGTTAGGTTTGCATTTTGCAGAGCAAATGAATACATCAAATCCCAATTCCTCCCTGGGTATTTTTATTGGCTGTAAGTACCATTCTTTTGTAATTAAGTGTGAAAGAGAAAACAGATGGTCACCTTGTCAAATCTTGTTTTCAAGTTAAATACACACAGCCTTCTTTCGTAAGTAGGATAATTCCTTTTTAATGGTGATGCTTTATGATAGGGAAACTCTGGTGGCTGGCATAGTGTTCAACCAATGGGCATGGAATGTCTACCTGCTTGAATAGCCTTGGCAAAAAAAAAAGCCCTTGATTTTTATGAGTGCCACCTGCAATCTTCTGTGTTGTCCAGAACAGTAATCATTTCCCTTCTCTATACCTTTGTCTCCTCAGATTATACCTCTGTATGTATAGTTAAAACATCCATGGAACAATAATATTTGTCTGGACACTGTAAGCTGCCAGTCAAGTGAAAATAAGGAACAGTGAAAGAGGCCTCAAATAGTCCTGCTACCTTCCCGTTTTATTTTCTTTTGAATATTGAGGAGGATCTGGGGAGGTGAAGAAATCCAATGATTCAATAATTCCTCAAAACTGAAAGCAATCTCTTTCTTATCCATCTCTTTCCTAAAACCTTGAGAACCAATTGATTAGGGAGGTCTTAGGTCCTTTCCCTACTTTTCTCCACATTGTGAAGAAAATATCATTTCTCTCAAAAAGTTAGAAAGTGATATGGTGAGAGTCCATTGAATGATATTCACTGGGTGCACTGTGGCCCTCTACTGAGAGCGTGTACCTCAGCTCCTTCATTAAAACCACAGGAGAAACTACATCCTGGGTCCTTTTTTGAGGGAGTGGGGAATAAAAACCTGCTTTTCCTATCTTTGCCAACTCTAAGGTCTCTCTCACTCTTGTCTTCCAACTTTCTTGCCCTTTCGTGTTATACCCTCTGGAACATTCTATCAATGGAGAGAACACCTTGACTCAGCTTGTACTCTAGGAAAGCACATGTTTTTTGTTACTGTTTTTTTTTTCTAGTAATTAATAATGATTTAGTGAGCACCTACTGTATACCTAGAACTGTATTGGAATTCTCCCTCTTCCACTTGGGTGGAGCATATTAACTTTTAGAACCACCTTTAGTGAAGATTGTAATTTAAAATCCAGTATTATTTTTTAATTGTATGTCATTTCTTTTGGATTTGCTTTCTACATGTTGGCTTGAGGGAAATTTCCTTTTTCTTTGTTTATTTCATTTAGCAAGAAATAAAAGGTATAACTTAAGGTTGGTATTTTTATGAAGTCTCTTTTCAAGCATTTTTACATTGTGGTTGGTGGTCTGGTTAATTCATAAAATAAATGTTTCCTATCTAAAAATATAAAGTTCAGGAGATCAACTAACACTGGGGCACACCTTAAAAATATGCCCATTTATAACATGAGTGGATTTAGGTTTGGTTTGGTTAAAAATAACCCTTTAAACTATAACATCATATGTCACCCCCAAAATCCCATGCTGAAATGTTGGTTAACAGCAGGGACATTAAAAAATAAATATGTACAAAGTCATTTAATACTCATTTTGTATTCTGTGAATACATAAAACCTATGCAAGCCTAAATTAAAAGAAAAATTTGAATTTTGCCATTGCTAGGCAAAGGTTATTAGCTCAGAAATGGAGACCTAGGTGGCGATTCATTGATGTTTAATTAAATTTATTATTAATGAATTAATTGGCCAAAAAGAGTAATATGAGTTCCACTATGAACAAGGCTACACTGCCAAAATAAATGACTTTTTCCCTGGATCTTGTTTTTCTTCCGTGGTCCTTAAGGAAGGACCTCTTTGCATTATTCAATGTTTTTTTGGCTTATTTATAATTCTCGAAGGAAATGCTGCACAAAACCACAAATATTTCAAATGTCACTGTTATCATTGAATTACTCCTTCAGACTGCAAATGAAACCAGGAATGTTTTTGCCATTTAAAACTTCCAGAAGGAGAGTGAACAAAATACTGAATCTTCAAGGTTAAGCAGATGTGGTGAATGCACATCCATTCCATGTCTGTTTTGCTAATGAAAATGAAAGATTAATACATGGTATGGATTTCTCTTTCCTGCTTGCTTTTGTCAAATAGTTTATTATCAGGTTTAAAAAGGAAATTATAAGAACATACTCTAAGATCTGAAAAGCCAGGGTTGATTGAATGGAATGTATCCTTCATTTTTAATGAATGCATTGTTCTGTGTGATATTGGAAATTATATTTTATTGAAAATTAGTTTTAGTAGTTTTAACTTGTTTGTGAATCTGGGCAACTTGATGAGTTAACTTTGTGTGTAGGAAAACCTTGTTCATTTTTCTCAGAACCGATTTCTAAGATTGGTCTCTTTAAGGCCCTTTTTGCCCTTAGCCTATATACTTACTTTTAGGTTATCAAATGAAATTTTTCTCTTGAATTGTGTCCCAACTTCCTACTTTGTGTGTATGTGTGTTTTGAGAGGATTTGGAGATGGTCACAGAAAAGCACTTTTTTTTTCTCTTTTCATTTGAAGATAAAAAAAAACCCCTTATCTGAGCATAATTTAAACTCCTAGATTATTCTTTAGGGTATTAATAATAGCACATGGAATTTACTGAAAAAGATGGTGTACATTAAGAAACAGTTCATTCTAATTTCTTTTTAAAAACATTTTTTTTAGTTATACATGGACACAATATCTTTATTTTGTTTATTTATTTTTATGTGGTGCTGAGGGTCAAACCCAGGGTCTCACACCTGCAAGGTGAGTGTTCTACTGCTGAGCCACAACCCCAGCCCTCTAATTTCTTTTTTAATGAACTTAGGTACAGTTATAAAAACATTTATGAGGACACTTTGGATTATAGATGATTTTTGCCATCTGATTTCTGCCATTGATAACTCAATTTTATTTTTTTGCCTCCCCCTTTGCCTTCCCTTCATCTTCAAAGGCTGTCATTCCTGCCATCACCTTTGCTATCCCTCCTCTGACAGAAACACATGACATTTCACACTCAGTACTGAATGCTACAGTTCCAGTTCGTTGTTCAGTATCTAAATAAACATGAAAAATTAATAATCAATATGTACCTGAGGGTTAAAACCTGCTATGAAGTCCTTGCCCCCCACCCATCCTGGGAATGACATCTTGAAATCAACATTTGTATCCCTGAGGAAAATTATTATGGAATTTTCTCAAATGTCTCACACTCCGTATTTAAATCCAAATGAAAATATAATCAATCTAGGAAAGAGAAATCATCCTAAATTTTCATATTACGATTAAAAGTCTAATCTTGCTGAAAGAGAATTTTTCTAATTATTTAATTAGAAAAATCGTGGCTCTCTCAAGACTCTGAGCCATTTTCAGAGAAGATGGCTACTTTGGATGAAAGAGTATACTTGCTCCCTGGGCACCAGACCTGCCACATGGTTAAGTGTTCAATAAATATCTTTTGCATTAAAATTTAAAAGTTCACTGACTTCTAAAGCCATGGAAAGCTTTTAAAATTTTTATTTTGGTGTTTCTAAATAGCACACTGATTTATTTCCACTATAAAAAGAAAGTTTTCTTAAATCCAGCTAAAAATTTAATTGTAATGGGGAGTAAGAAGGAAGATTGAGAAAAGAAAAAGAAAGGAAGGAAGAAAAGAGAAGAGAAAGGAAGGAATTGAAGCCAGTTTGCATCCACATTTGGTTCCTGTCCTGAGATGAAGCCCGACCACATGAAAACCCAAAGGAAGCAAGCATCATTTAACATTCAACTTGCAATTCATTTTGTGACTCTATCATTATGCCAGCTCATTTGTCTGCAGTTTAAAATGTGTTATAAAGTCAAAACTTAGAAGTAAAATTCTTTCACTTCCTGATACTAGAGTGAGCGTAGTACATCTGCCTGTTTTGGATCATTTCTAAGCATTTCTCAAAGGTTACTTCCACTTTGTCTGAAAGATCTTGTTTTGAACCATTGGAGATGGTTTCATCAAAACTTTATCGGATCATGGTTTCTTTTAAAAAAACTCCTTACTGCAAGATATTGCTATTCAAAAGGTTAAACATTAGTCACCTTGCCCTGTGATTTTATTTCTAGAACGTCTCTTTTTATCCCTACCCCTGGGCACGTTTTTGGTTTATGTCCTTAACATGTCTCACCAAGTCCTGGGTTGCCTTCTGTTCCAATCTTTTCCAATTTAGTTATTTCTTTTTCAGAGTTTTAGCAGGGTTATTTTCCCTAAAAAGTGGAAAATAATGAATTTTTTTCTCTTCCCAAACTTTTGATGATTTTCATTTGCTTACATAATAAACTTTGGACCACCTGGAAAACATTCAAGCTCTTTGATCAAGTTCTTCCCAAATACCTTTCCAGACTCAATTTCTGCTCTTCTGTGTGCATTATTATATTTCTGTACCAATGTACAAATGCACCAGGTGCTTTCATATTTCTTTGTCTTTGCTCATGTTTATTCTTCATCCTAAATGTCCTTACACTTACAGTTTTGGAAATTCTAGCTCACTTTGAATTTCTTCATGAAACCCAGGGTGTATCCCCAGCTGAAGGTAATTGTTCTTTCCTATAAGAGCACATGGAATTCATTAATATAATGCTAGAGATGGAAAAGTTTTACACTCTAATCCAACTCCATTTGAGGATCATCATGGTGTTAGAGAGACAATTCAGTTTTCATTGAAAGGAAAAAATTAGGGTAAAGAAAAGAGGTATTTACTGGCTCATGTAATTTAAAATTCAGTACTCCTAGTACAGGGCTAATGTCCTCAAGGCATCTGTCTCTCATTACATTTCTTGGCTCTGATTTTCTCCATGTTGATTTCAGTCTTCAGCAAACCTCCACTCATGCATGGTAGGAAAGTCCTTCTCAGGAGCCCCAGATTTACAGAGTACTTTAGGCTCTCAATCTCCAAAGGAGACAAATTCTTTTTTATAGCACTACATGGAGGCATCCTAGAATTTGGATTGTCTGGATTTGGGTCTTCCTATTTGGGGGAAGTTTGGGTTCTCTAATTGGCCAGTCTAGGTGGTGAGTGAGTTCTGCAGAGAGACAGGTGGGGCCATGTAATGGACAGAAATAGCAGAAGTGAGAGAGAAACTGATTCCAAGAGGAAAGTAGTTTTTGTTCACTATATTGTCTACCGCGTACTTTCATCTTGCCCTCTGTTAGAGCTCACTGTTCATGTGTACCTTACCCTTTAATTCTAAGCTTCTTGAGAGCAAGTATCAACCCACATTCAATAAATCTTAACTGAATTCAATAAATGTTAGGTGAGTGAAGAACATGTCAGAGGACAAATGAAATACTACCCAAGGTCACCATTTTATTCTACTAATGTTCTTTTAGACCTTTTCAAAGCCTCATTAATGAGACTTTGTATTTTCCAATGATGAAGGGAAATTGGAGTTCACAGAAAACGGGGAACAGAGTTAATGTGCAAGATATAATCAATTTAAAACATCAGACCCCGAATACTTAAAACTATGATTTGACTAGCAAAAATCATTATAAATTATATTTTTTCCTTTAGAAAAATTATTGTATTTGGTAGAGAAAATGTTGATATAGTTTATTACCATTGCTAAAACAACACTTAAAGCTTGCATTTTAAAATTTATCATAATTTGGCAGTGAGTTTTGTTTTATAGTCTTAGAAAGTATGGGTCTTGCCAAGTGGAGTTTTAAAATCTTCAAAATGGAAAATTAAAGAGTAGTTCCTTCTTTTTTCCCTTTTCTTAGTAACTTTAGATAATCTACAAAAATAACCCTGCTTTGCATTTTTTTTCTCTAAATAGTCTACTTGCTTTATTTAAACTAGTAATTTCATTGGCAGGGTGCTACACGAGACAGTTGATCACATGACGCCTCAACACGGACAGTACCATATTATAAACACTTAATTTGTAATTTGTTTTCTTTGATAAGCTTCTAATAAAGCAATTACTAAGCTTATTTTCATCATGTGAATGTTCTAGAGGTTTTTTAGTGTGGAAGTCAAATATTAAGGATTTGGAATCAAACTTAATTTGATATGAAATCTGTCAGTAGCGCTGGGCCTCTTTGGACAAGTCATTAAGCCTCCATGACCCTCATTTTACTGTTCTGTACAATGGGGTTAATGATATCCAGTTCAGAGAATTGTGATGATTAAGGGGGATAATGTGATATTTTGTACAGAATGTGTGGCACTCTCTAAAGGCTCAATATAATCTAAGGGCCATTATCACTCTGGCTACTATGATACTACTATGGGTACCAGTTGCCTTAGAGAGGAAACAAAGCTGGACATCACCTTTGAAGGAATGTTTACCAATCACACTTAAGTACTCCTGTTTAAAATGGAGAATGCTTGTGTTTTGGATGTCAGGATTTAAAAGACAGAATGATGTCCTTTTTTCATCAGTGATAAAATACCCTGCTTTCAACTAGTGACTGACTGAGGTCTCTGCTGCTTTATTCTCACCTCCAGAAAGCTACTCTTCCCTAAATATTGCCAGTATTTTATGACAAAAGACACCCTTCAGGGATGGACCATGAGGGTCCCAGTGTGACAAAAAGTCCCAGTGTGACATTTTGCTTTCCACAATATAAATATCTTACTCCATTTGAAATTAAATTTTAATTTTTTTTTGAGCTGTAAAGCTTTTGTACTTCAGTATGTATAAGGATGTGAGGTGAAGCAGGGGGGAAATCGAATTAAGGGAAATTTGAGTTCACAGAAAATGGGGAGCAATTCAGTTTTTTAGATATGGGGTGGTCTAAATAAATACATAAATTTGGGGGTTCTAATGAGGTCTCAAATAACAGAACTTCATTATGATCAGAGTCCTGGTAGTTGTAGACTAACCATCATTTGCTTAACCTTTCATTGCCATGATTTGGGACTGAGCACCTATAAGGTCCATTTCTATTTAATATGTGCATGTGTTCATTCTTATATCAGTTCCTATCCACTGTTGTTTTCTGTTTACAGTAATTTTAGAAAATTTTTATTCTTCAGTAATTTCAAACTTACAGAAGTGTCACAGAAATGGTTAAGGGAACTCCCATGTGGCCCTTAGACTTTGGTCAAATTCATCAATCTCCTTTTCAACATGTGTTAAAGATTTTATCTCATTAATGAGGTAGACAGGCGAATGTTATAATCTGTTCAAGGGCTCATTTACAGATCAGCAATACTGAAGCGAATTTGCAAGTGGATGCAAAACTGCCTTCTTCCAAAGTGGGGGAGAGAAGACCTCAGAACCCGCCTCCACAGAATTTATTTGCTGCCTCTGGACAAGAATTATTTGCATTGCTAGGATGATTCACTAACTTTTAACATTTTGCCACATAACCTTTATCATTCCTTCTTTCTCTAATTAAATTTTTCTGAACCTTTTGAGAGTAATTTGTATGCATCATGCTCCTGTACCCTTTAATACCTTTAATTCACTGTGAATTGTCTAAGAAAACACATTTTCTTACATAACCAGAGCAAGTTGCTAAATTCATGGAATCTAACATTGATACAATACTAATGTTTCTCTAATGTCGAGTCCAGGTTTTCTCAGTCGTCCTAATAATATCCTTGACAATATTTTTCATTCTCTAGCACTGGAATTTATTCCAGGGTCACATAATTCATATAGTTATCATATCTCTTTACTCTCCTTTACATTTGTAGAACAATTAGAAGTTTGTGTTGAAAATTTAGAGTCAAAGACTGTAGGGTGTGTGTGAGAGAGAGGGGGGGGGTGGGGCTTTATTTATGATAATATCTTCAGCTATTATGTCAAAAGTCAACTTGGCTTAAGTGCATTTCAACTCCAAAGTAATACTGGGGGGAAAAGCAAGCATAAATCAGAACATCAAAGTAAGTCCCACCATGCCCACAGTGTACAAATAGCTGTTGATGAGTTTGCCATGCTTACTGAACTGAATAAGTATAAAAGCTTTTCGTGCGCATTCCTATTTTCAGGCCCAATACAGTACGTTAACCTCAGAATATCAAATTGAATCAGGGGTTCTGAGAAGAGCTGCCTGCACAGCAGTCAGAGTGACACTCTCCATTACACTATCTTGATTCAGATTTCAGACAACCATAACCGGGGCTTTCCCAACCTTTCACCTAAAGTCAGATAGGCACAGCCACCCAAATCAGTGACTGCCTTTCCTCCAGGGCCCACAGACCTCTTAAAATGCAAAGTCCACCAAGGCCTGGAGAGCTGAGCCTGAAATGAGGAAGAACCTTTTCTGGCTGACTTTTTTTTTTTTTTTCCTCTCCCAGGCAAGGCCCAAATAAACAGCCCCTGCAGGGGAGCTCACCACACAGTATGTCAGTACATATTATACAGTTTGGTGCTGAGTGGATGTGTCAGCTGCCCATTAGACCGCACAAAAATAGGATTGCTGGGAGCCTGAAGCATGAAGCATGATATTAGATAAAGTGATGAAATTTCACTCGATTAAAGAGCCAGGTCAAGGACAGTTACCTCGGGAAATTCCTTTTTTCCTCGAATATTCTCGCAACTTTGATGAATTTATCGTTTTCTTGCTTATTTTTCATTATCGTCTGGGGCTTTATGAACAATAAAATATGCCCTCAGCAGGCACTGACATATTGGAGTGATCAGAATCATAGGTTATGTTGATTCAAAGAAAGAAAAGGGGGAAAAAAAACACCCTGAGATTGACATTGCTGCAGGTCAAAAGCCCTTGGAAATGTTGGATTGATTTGTTTAGACAGTTGTTTGATTTCTCTCTTTCTCTTTTTCTAGCTCCTTTCCCTGCCTCTCCATACCCCAAGTAGAGGGAGAGGAAAATGAACACAGAAGGGTAATCTTTTTTATTTTAGGCCAGTTGAAGGATAGGAACAGAAGCATATGGCTTGGCAGAAATTTTTATTTTTATTTATTTGATTTATAAGGACAGGAGGGAAATGCTTCTTGCAAAGAGCTTCTTTTATCAAAAAGACTCACAGGCTGGAAGTAAATGACCTCATACCTGCGTTGCTTCTTAAACCCTGGGCTAGAGAACCCACATTGAGCCAGGCAAAGCCATCTGGATGTTCCTGGTAGTTGGAAAAACAGCTTTTTGGTTTATTATTATTTTTATTCCCTTAATTGACTTTATAACAGCGTTTGAGAGGCAAACGAAATGGGAATATTTGGAGCTTTTCAATGCTTTCGTTAAGATTAGTGTGTAATGATTCTACAATCCGTCCACCTGTCCTCCTGCCAGTGAAGGTGGAGTTCTCGAGTCAGCTGGACATCCCAGGGCAACCGAGCAGCACCGAGGCCAGCTAATCCGATCATGTAGGATTCTAATTCAATTGGTTCAGTCGGTCCTTCCATGGGTCAGAAAACCCACAGTTGCTTTAGGTGAATGTGCTGGCCTGAAGGATTGAGAACATTTTGGAGGTTTAAGGTTTCAGCACCACATGGGGGTTATTACAGTCTCTTAAACTCAATGAACAATTGAGTAGCCTTATTTCCATGAATTTCCCACGCAGTATTTTAGCTCTGGTGCTATAATTCCATTCCATGTATATAGGCCACTTGAGATTTTAGACTCCTCTCTCTCTCCTCATATTATAGGGATATTAGTACATCATAGCTCTTCTAACTTACAAGGCTATAATGAAGGTCAAATTAGGTAATCTATATATAGACACATTGAAGTGATCTGAAAAGGAAAATTATGTAAATTTCAAAGGATGCCAGGATTATATTTTTATAACAATTTTATATCTTAATATTAGGGGACAAGAATTTGTGTGAACCAACAAGCTGTACTAATGTGGAACGTGAACAGGTAAAAGTTAGATGTTATTATATGAATATACCATAGTAAATCTCACCATCGTGTACATACACAGAAATTAGTTAGAAAAAATAATTATGGATAAATGGCAGAAAGATCATAGAGGGAGGAGAACAGGAGCTGGGGAGACAGAAGGGGAAGGAGAAGTAGTGGGGTCTGAATTGGAATAAGACATATTCCTTGCTTGTGTAATTATATCAAAATGGATTCTATGTTATTTGTAACTAAGAAGAACCAATAAAAAATAAACAAAAAAATTAGATGTTATTTTTCTGCAAACTCCTTAGGTATTACTTTAATGTTCATATATATAAATCTTCTTTTTTTAAAAACAGCATCAACCAGGTGAGAGTTGATGCTCAAGGAAGAAATAAATAACAGCATGGTGAGACAGGCATGAAAAGAAGAGAAGTTTTTGAGTGTACTATTGGTGCCTCAGTTTCCTCATAATCAATAAGACAAAAATGAGAGAGCAAAAGTTTTGTTTTCATTTTTAATTTCAGGGGAAAACTAAAGCACCAGTACTTGTTACACAGAAATATTAGACAATTACTTTCAGATGTGATTAGCTGCAATCTAATTGTTTCTCTCCCCCACAGCCCCCGGAGTCAAGAAGGTTTTGTTTTTTTGTTTTTCAAAATATTGAAGCCTTTTGAAAGATCAGAAGGCAGTTGTGCTGATTTTTCTATTATTAGTGTGGAAGTGACAACAGCTTTCTTACCCCTTGGGAGAAGAGGTGGCAGTTGGAGGCTGAGGAATGCTCAGTGCTACACAGAGACACCTGTCACCTAACCAAAGGACCAAGGGAGATGATCTGCCTGTAATAAAATGATGGTTTTGTTACTTTTTTTCACCATGAGGTAAGGGTTGCAACACAGAGATCATTAGATAAAAGAGAGTGCCGTGACGTGGGTGGCGTTCTAAACCCTCCTGTCTGTGAAATATGGTAAATTGGATTCCCATGGCCTGTTGGAATCTAAGCACTGCTTGTCTGTTATCCTTTGTGCTGTCAAGGCTCAAGGGCCAGCAGCACCATCTCCTGAATGTTTTTTCACTTGCTTTGGGATCTCAGTTTCTTTGCTGTATCATTTCTTTTGGCATAACACAGTGCTTCTCTGAGCTACAAGATGGGGACCCTGCATACCGCATGCTAGTTGGCAAACTGAGGTGGGTCAATGTCTGAAGAGGCAGGAGGAGGCATTTGTTCACATTTTCCTCCTCTTAACTGAGCATCTGGACAGCACTAGGCAAGAATTATACCCTATTTATCTTGCTTATGATGAAAATTATGTTTTATCCTGAGCAACAATAAAAAAAAAATCACTGTGAGACCTCTTATGGGTGATTCTAATGAGCCCAATAAATGGAAGAATATGCTCACCAAAAGTTGTTCTCCTTTTGTTATGATGAACCCAGTAAATATTCCATTAGAAAGAAGATTTGGTTTCCCATGTGGATTGTGAAATCTCATGGACTATATTAAGGTTGTAAATGCAGTTCAAAGCAGCTCAGAGCCTTGCTCTAGGGTATGAGTGCTTTGTATTTTTCAGCCTTTCCCAAGAGACTTTGATTAGCCCAGAGCTCATTTGGCACAATAATAAAATAGCAATTTTCCTATTAATGACAGCAACAGAGCCTCAGTTGAGAATTTGCTACCTTGGGAGAATTTAGGTCATTCTCCTATCTACTGAGGAAATGCATGCTTCTTGAGAGGAAGGTATTGGAAAACTAAATGCCCCTGACAAGTGGGTACTTGTAAGGTAGCACCTTCCCAAACCTTACCAGATGGGGGGATTTTATCTTCCCATCAAATTGCCTTTGAATTTTCTCCTCCTCTTTTTTTAATTCTGTGCTTCTATTTTATTTTAACATACGCAAACTGAAAGGGCAAAATGCTCTGCTGCATATTCTGATCTGTAAGTTCATCATTTTAGTTTTGAACACCTTCTAACCCCTTGTCTAGCACCAAGAAAAAGACAACTTTCTTCTCTTCTTGACACCTTTAATGACATGACACACCAGTGATGGACTATGTAATGATTTAACCAAGCCGGATCATTATGCCTGGGGTACTAGCAGCCGGTAAAGTTCCAGCAAGCATTTATTTATTATTATTTTTTAAATCATTCAAGTAGAGAAACAAGTATATTTAAAATCCATCTACTCGTTAATTCTTTAAACAGAGATTTTATTTTTTTCTTAATAGTATTAAGTCACTGTCTCTCTAAGCCAAAGTGATGGAGTTCTAGTTACAGGGAGATTCCACAAATGTTTTAATCATCATTTTTTAATTGCCAGGATTTTTATATGACCTCTCCTTTATCTGGGCAAGGTGCAGAAGAGAAATTGCATGTCCTTCAATCTTAAGGCTGATCCATTGGTCTTGTCACTTTTGACTGATTATTTTCTTTCCTGGGCACTATATAACATATGTTTTCTGCTGAATTCAGCTCAACTCATTCCCCTTTGTTTCACCGTGTGGCAGGGGATTTGATGTTGCAGGGAATTTGCTTGCAGCCAGAGCTGGGTTTCTTAAGAGCAGTGGAGCACCTCTTGAATTCCAGTGACAGGGTGATTCTTTTAGGACAGGGACTTGCCACATTTTTTAGTCTGTTTCCTCTTCTTCCCTGCCTTATCCAAGTAGGATTTTAAATAGAGATGGATGAGCAGACAGAAAAGGAGACTGAGGCAGGTCTCCAAGATCCTGGTTTTAAATGAACCCTAACTACATGGAATAATAATAATTAAGCTACAGGAATGGGATGTAGCTCAGTGGTAGAGCACCTGCCTAGCATGTGTCAGGCCGTGGGTCCCAAGCTCAACACTGCAGGGGGAAAACAAAGAATTAAGCTACATTTAAAGTAGCCTCAGGAGAAATGTACTGGATTCCCAGATCTAAGACATTTGAATATCACTCAGGACAAAGCCATGAAGGGTTGAGTTGGTCTTAAAATTTATTACAAAATGTAGAAACAGAAAGGATAAAGGAATATCTAAAGTATCTTTTGTTTAGGAAAACCTTAAACTATATGTGGGCAAAGAGAGTTCTCAATGGTTCTTCTGAAAGAGACTAGTTTTTCCTAATGTCAATTATTATCTAGATTCTATTATTAATTGAATTCCCAATGTCACTTATTATCTGTCAATTATTAGCTGAGATTGAATTTCAGATCATGAATAATAAAGGATAGAAGAGGGGACTTGTAGTCAGTGGGGACAGAGGGGTGGGGCTGTTGGTCAGTGGAGAAGAGTGTTGCATGTTGAGAAAGTGTTATTAAGAAAATTGCATTTGATTAAGGTCCTGAAGATGATCAAATTAGCCTTATAAAATCTTCCAGAGAGAGATAGTATCAAGTCAAAGGCCATGAGGTAGCAGTGTGCCTGGTGAATTTGAAGAAAACGAAGGAGACCAAATTTCATGGAATGCTCCTGTTAAGACTGTAAAGAATACATGCAAGGGTATAATGGCTCTGAGGAGCCATCAGATCTAAACTGAAGAAAAATGTGGGCAACAAGGGGTTCCCTTCAAGATGCTTGATGCTGCTGAGCTTGATCCAGAAAGGATGGATTCTTGATGTGGGGACAACATTGGGAAAGGGGAGTTGTCAAGAGTTAGATTTAGCAAGAAGGGGAGATGAAATCTACCAGAGGTGTGCAGAGTTGGCATTGGAGAGGAGCCTGAAGAGTTTACTTGTAATCGTAGGAGGGAGGGAAGAGCTCATGGGCACTGTTCCCAATAAGAATGGAGGTTTGGTGTTAGAAGCCTTGAAAACAACTCCCTTCAGATTATGTGTGTGTGCATGTGTGTCAGTGTATGCATTTGTGCAAGCAAAATCATCAGCTGAGAGTAAGGATGGGCAATGTGTGTTGGAGGCTTGAGGAGAAAGTCATGAAACATTCATGCAGAGCTGAGGTTCTCCAAGTTGATGTCCATACCAGCAGCATCAGCATCACCTGGAAACTTGTTAAAAATGCAGTTTCTTAGGCTCCATTGTAAACTGATTCAGAAACTTCAGCCCAGCAACCTGAGTTTTTACATGACCTCTGGGAGATTCTGTGATAGTCTCAAATTTGAAAGCTACCAATTTAGGATAGGAGGGAACTGAGAGGATTATGGAAATGTTGTGTGATTGAAGGGCAGAACTATACCTAGTTCTCATGGATAGTGGTCATGAACTTAGGATCAGCAAGCACATTTGGCTTTCTCCAGCCATGACCATCTTGGTTGGTGCACCAGGTAAGCTAACTTGACTTAACCTGGCTTGGAGATTTTCGAGGTGAAAGCAATGAGGAAGACTGTTAAGAATATATGTAGGGCCATCACATCTGAGCTAGATAAGGAAGCAAAGCCGGGGAACCCCAAAAGATTATACAACAAAATGGCTAGTAACTCTGAATGGTGTCGTTGCTTCTCAGAGTTGGGCTGGAAAGATGGAATGCTTGAAATTGTGATTATGCATGGCTTACACTCATTGGTAATGAAAAAATCTAGAATGTAACCTTTGGACTTCATGAAGGGCTGAGGCACAGTATAGGAAGTCAGAGTTGGAGGAGAAAGCATCAAAGCACTGAGAGTTTTGAAGGATTGTATGTGTGGATAGTGAAGTCACCAATATGTCAGAGAAGGGCAGTCAGGCGCCAAAGTCTTCAAACAATTAGGGGAGTGACCTGTGAGCCAGTAGGTGACAGCGGCAAGTTGGAGTAGTGATTGATAAAGACGAATGACTTGATACTCAAACATGAGCACTTGGTTTTTGTTGTTCTTGTGGTGAGAGGGAGGACAGTTAAGTGACTGTAGTATGAAACAAGGACACCTGCCCCTTCTTCTAGCCTGGTACTGCAAAAACCTCTCACACAGCTCCACTTCAGACTGCTGAGTGAAAAGCAAGTGGTTTCCTGAGAGGAGAGTGTCCATTTAGAGCAAGAAGTGAAAGAAAACTTCTGAGAAGTTGATGACTGAGCACAAATTCCAGGAGGCAGTGTTCAGGAGCGATGGGTATCGGGGGTGGGTTATAAAGTGGATGAGAAAAAAGAGAATATCAGGATAGCTGAAGACAAGAGTCCAGGAAGGTGAAATTGGTGGAGAGTCCCAGGCTTCTTTTGGAGGCTGACATTCTTCAGAGAACAGGTAAAAAGGAGGTTCACATAGTAGTTCTTGCAGATAGAGAGGAGTGTGCTAGGAGAACCGTAGGATGGTGAGCTGTGGGCATCTTGCTAGGAGCATTCTGAGCCCTCTCATTACTCCTGGTGATGGTGATGTGAGACCAGAGACAGGTGGCCTTCTCCTGGCTGTCTGGAAGTCTGGTTGTATTGTGGAGGCCAGGAAAATTCATCTTCAGTGGCTCTCGAATCACAGTAGATTTGGAAGTGTCGGAAATGGGTTGATGAATAGCTATGCCAAAGCTGCTCAAATTTCAATGCCCAAACCATGGGTAGCTCAAAAGTTAATGGAGTGGTAATAAAAGTTCCATTTTCCTATTCTGGTCATTGGAAATGAAAAAGAAAAAAAAAAGCAGTGGGGGGAGGGGGAGTATAGGGCTGCCCTTGACATATAAAAACACAGCTGAATTCGTGTCCCTTTATCTTTTCGCTGTTGCAAGATTCCATGATTGCACCTCAAGTGTATTCATTGGTGTAATTTCTGGTAGGGGGACCACTTCATTCCACGTTGGTGTCCCATTCATCTCCCTGCATGTTCCATGTGAGGAGGCATCTAGTTTGCTGTGCTGCTCTTAGAAAGCAGCATGGTTTAGTGGCTTGAGCACAGAACCTGGGTATGAGGAGTGTGCCCAGGATGCAATAATGCCTACTTTTCTGGGGATACACACCTGGAATGCTGACATGGGACGACCAAAAAGCAGTTGTCATGAATGCTAAATACTATGAGAACAGCTAACTCCAGTAGAAACCCCTTCAACTCTGGCAAGAATCCCAAGGACACCAGGCTGCGCACTCAGTTCACACTGAGCCGTTGCTTTGTGTGAAATTGCTTGAATGCAGGTGGAGTTCTTGTAATGTGCCTTTAGTGGCATAATACAGTAGACAGAGTGACAAGCCTTAATACCCTCTCTCCTTCACAGCTAGGCTTAATGTGTGGCAAGGGAGGGGATGGATGCAAAAAATAATACCTCTTGATGAGTCAAGATCAATTCTGGAAGATTTTGAAGAAGAATTAAATATTTTTTTTAGGAAATGGGTAATGGAGGAAACTGGGCATCTGCTCAGTTGAGTATCCACAGAGAGCTGAAGGGATGAGAGAAAGAGATTGCTTCTTAAAGACCTGAATTATGAAACAATACTGCATGATTTCTACTATGTGACATCCTGGAAAAGAAAAAACTCTGAAGATGGCAAAAGTTCAGTGGTTGCCAGTGGGTTTGGAGAAATGGAGGATGAATGGGCAGAACACAAAGGATTTTTAGGGCGATGAACTTGCTCTTTATCATACGACAGTGGTAAATCCATGCATTATACATTTGTCTAAACTCAGAATGTACAACACCAAGGTGGACCTTAATGAAAATGACCGGCTTTGAGGGATTAAGATGTGTAATCATGGGTTCATCAGTTATAACCAATGCACCACTCTGGTGAGGAACGTTCACAATGAGGGAGACTGTGCATGTGTGGGGGGAGGAGGCATAAGGGAAATCTCTGTCCCTTCTTATGGATTTTGCTGTGAGTCTAAAACTTTTTTTTAAAAAATAAAGTGTTAAAAAATAAACATAAAACAACAACCCCACACCCTTTGAACCTTTAAGGAGGATTTACCTTTCAAGTCAAAAATAAAATCTATATTTTTATCCACCTCCCCTTCTATTATTATCACAATTAGCACTGTTAGCTTTCTTTTCCAGGTACTTTGCACACATAGATGATATTCTTTTAAAAGACACAAATAGTTAAATTATACATGTTATTCTTCAATTTAATTTTTAAATTAATGTATTTCAGACAAGCAGATTTACTATGATCTTTTTTTCCTAGCTATTTTTTTGTTTAATGTATAGAAATGTTATCCTTTATATAACCTGTCCCTATTAATGAACATAAAGATGGATTTCATTTGGGACTTTTATAGCAAAATTGTGGTGAACAACCATTTGCAGATATATTTTTTGTGTACTAAAGCAAGTCTATCTGCAAGTTAACTCTGTAACAGCACAATTCGTGGATTAAGAAAATACACACATTTTTGATAAATAAGGCATTTTATTTTAGGTTCAAAGTGTTCTTACAAATCAGTAAGTAAAAGGTGAATGAGAAAGTACTTAATACTATAAGAAAATACTAAATAAAGGAAAAGGTAAGGTGGCAAGGAAAAAACGTAATTGGTAGCAAATGAAAAAAAAGATAGTTGATCTTCCTGTCAAAGAAATGAAAATTAAAATAAGATACCATTTTACTGATAAAATTGGTAAATATTTCTGAATTTGGTCCCACATGGTATTGGTGAGAGGACGGGCACTCCAGCATAGGCATGCATTTTCTTTCTTTTTCTTTTTTCTTTTTGAGTCAGTGCTGGGGATTGAACCGAGTCTCATGCACGCTAAAGAAGCACTCCATCACTGAGCTACCCCAGCATGCCTTCTGGATGGTGCTGTAAACCATCTCCCTTGGTTTGGAAGGCACTGTAACAAGAGTATTATCAGTCTTTCAACGTCTTACTGCTTTATAACTTGGCCTGGAGCTATACTCTGATCAGAGGAAGATTTTCCTCAGGCACCAATTATGGTTTATTTTTCAGTTTGGAAAGCTGTCTACCTTACTTCATTATGAAACGGTTTACCAGTTTAACTCTGAAGGCAATTTTGTTGTGTTCATTGAATCAAGGTTTATTAGGCATCTACTATGTGCCACTAGGAACATGCTAAATAACATAGTAGTGACCGGCTG
Source organism: Marmota flaviventris (assembly GCF_047511675.1). NCBI lineage: Eukaryota > Metazoa > Chordata > Mammalia > Rodentia > Sciuridae > Marmota > Marmota flaviventris. The sequence goes on along the minus strand of NC_092510.1, from coordinate 25,255,010 downwards.
TGGGCCTGGCAGAAAAGGCCTCTGCTCTCACAAAATTTTGATATTTATGGAGGAAGGTAGACAACAAGCACACACAGAAATATGATCTATAGCAGGAGGTGACAGTGCCAGGGGGAAATACAAATGAACTGATGGTGCATGACCATCAGCGGCCAGATGGTCTTGCCAAAGAGATGACATTTGAGCTGGCTGCTAAATGACAAGAGAATGCTGAGCATACCACCATCTGGAAAGGGTCCTCCAAGCAGAGTAAGGACAAAGGTCCCGGGGCAGATAGACCAATGTTATGAACTGAATTATGTCCTCCCATATTTCATGTATTTGATCCTTAGCCATCAATGCAACTGTGTTTGGAAATAGAATCTTTAAAAGAGGTAGTTAAGGTTATATGAGGTCATAAGAATGAGTTCTATATTAACCCTTTTTCTGTTGCTAATTTATTCAAACCATAGACTGGGTACAAGTTTTAAGAAAAAGAGGTTGCTATGGTTTGGATGTGAGGTGTCCCCTAAATGTTCATGTGTGAGAAATTGAAAGAAGGTTCAGAGGAAAAATGATTGGGTTGTGAGACTCTTAACCCAATCAGTTAATTAATCCCCTGATAGGGGTTAATTAAATGGTAACTGAAGGTGGGTAAATGTGGCTGGAATAGGTGGGCATTGGGAGTGTGGCTTTGGGATAGATATTTTATCTGTTAAGTGGACACATCTCTCTCTCTCTCTCTCTCTCTCTCTCTCTCTCTCTCTCTCTCTGCTTCCTGATCACCATGTGAGTTGCTTCCCTCTGCCACAGTCTTCCACCATGATGTTCAGCCTCAACTCAAACCCTGAGGAATGCAACTGGCCTTCTATGGACTAAGACTTCTGAAACCCTGAGCCCTTAAGTAAACGTTTCCTCCCTTAGAGTTGTTCTGGTCAGGTCTTTCAGTCACAGCAGTGAAAAAACGGACTAGAACAGAGGTTTATTTTAGCTCATGATTCTGGAGGTTCCAGGCTCAAGATTGGGCAGCCCCCATTGGTTGGGGCTCTGGTGATGGCTTTGTAGGGGCAGAGTTCTGGGGTGGCATGGGGCATCAGATGGCAAGAGTCAGGCAGTGTGCATGTAGGTGTGTGCATTCCTTTTGGTCTTTCTTCTTATAAAACCACCAGGATTTAAGCCTGGGTGCTCCATCCTGATGGTCTTATCTAATCACAACCACCTCCCACAGGCCCTGCCTTTAAACCCCACAACTGGATTATGTTTCCATCTTCTGAAACCTCACTATAGGGAATAGATTTCAAATCCTGAAGCCCTGAGGGACACACTCCAACCAGATCCAAATGGTAGTAGGTTCTAACTGTTGTCCTCACAAGAAGAGACAGTAGGGACAAGTGCACAGAGAAGGGACACATGAGGATGTGGAAAGAAAGAAGCCATCGGCCCATTAAGGAGAGAGGCTCAGGAGAAGCCAGCACTGATGCCACCTTGATCTTGAATTTCCAGCTTCTTGAACTGTGAGATAATAAATTTCTGTGGTTTCAACCCTGAAGTCTGTGGTATTTTGTTATGGCATCCTGAGCTGACAGAGGCAATTCGTGTGGCTGAGGCCTAGCGACAGGAAGTGACTGACAGGAAGTGACAGGACATAGGGTTGCAGTGTAGGCAAGGGCACGTTGGAGTTGTGAGGGATGGGTAAAGAAGCTGGATTTGGTTCTAAGTATGGTGGGAAGGTAAGTATGTGTGGGGTGTTATGTTGAAATTTTATTCCACTTGCCTTGAGGAGAACAGAATGGAATGGCAAACAGGAAGCAGAAGAACAGTGAGAAGGTCTGTGCTGAAGTCCAGGGAGGGGCAGAGGGTGGTGGTAGGGCATAGAGACAGAGGTCCAGAGTGGTGGACAGATTTGGGATATGATTTGATGTGGGTGCAGGGTGCCTAGGGGACCTCACCCCAGTGCTGTCCACAGGAAGTTGTAGAGCTGTGTCCTGGTGCAGGCAATGCAGGGTGCATTATCTGAGAATTTAAGATAATTGTAGTACAGAGCAAAAGTCCTCTGATTTTTATGATTATCCTATGCTGACGACTAATGCCAGTGATAGGGCATTCCACACAGGGAGCATAGTCACCTCCTACCGCCTCCTACCACCCACCTGCTTGGTACTCCATTCCTTGGACCCAGACACTGGGAGAGGAAGTGTGAGCTAATAACCCTCATTCCACTGAAGGGTGGTGGGTAAAGATTCTGAAAAGAACAGAAGATCTCTTGCTAGCACTTCACAGCATGGTGAGACAGCCTGACATAGAGAGAGGTGGCCAGGTGTTCTCAAGTTCGCCTCAGCTTTCTGTTTTCTGTTGAGCCTTTGGACTAATGGTCAAATCTGTGGTCAGCCAAGGACGATGTGTCCCAGGAGAGAAGCAGCCAGCAGCATGTCAGAGTATCTGGCTTTTCCTCCTATGCCAGTGCCCAACATAACTGAGGACTTTTTCTGGCACCCATGAGCTGTGCACTTCAGCCCTTACCCCGAAGTATCATCAAAGGATGTTAAATTGTTTCAAAGGCCAAGGTGAATTTTCCGTTGAATTCTTATCTCAAACTATATCCAAGTACTTTAGTCAGAACAGCTCACCCAAGATTATGAAGTGGATGTAAATAATGCACTATTGATTCTCCAAATATAAATAATGGATAATGTCTCTCACAGTGTTAAAGTCTTAGAAGAAATTAGAGTTTAAAAAGGAAATAAAAATGGAAGTCCCCTTTTCCTTATAAATCAAAATCAAAGAAACTTTAATTCTAAAATACCTTCCTCCACCATTTGCCATTCTGTTGGGAGACCTAGTTTCACCCAGTTAACTGCAGGCTGCGCCATCTTGTCAGAGGGGCGGCAGCCGCTACATCCGTCTCAGGGTAGACTCATCCAACCCAGAGCTCTGATGTGTCCCAGGTTCTGAAGAGTCAAAAAGTCAGCCTGACTCATAAGATGATGGATCAGAGCACCAGAGCCATAGAAATATCACTCATATGTGATCCCCATAGCCAAGGGACATCATAAATAGAAGCAATATTTCCCTCTTACTTTTAGCCAGCAATGGATCAGAGCAGAGAGTTGGTGTTATTATGTGGAGGAAGTAGCACAGAGGAAAAAGCATGAAGGGAAAAATCATCTTGTCTGTGGATTTGCCTGTATGCCAGTTACTCTATGCCAGCTTTCTGGAATATACAACATGTTCACTTAAACTCAATTGGGAAAATTTTCCATCGTAAGTTTCAACATACTGCCATATGCTCCTCCCCAAGCCTTACATAAGGCCAGAGCTTCTTCGTCTGAGCTGCTGCTAAAAACTTTCTGTTTCAGAATCTTGAGGAGAAACGAACACCTCTGTTTGCCACGTGCTTCTCCCCAACTATTGCTGGAGTGGTGGATTTTTTGGTTGATGGGACCTGCAAATCCTTGCCTTAGTGATCCCTGAGAAATCATGACCCCCCCCCCAAGTTTTCCTTTTTCTCATTGTTTTTCTTAATTCCCCAGATTCTAAATAAATTGAACTTTCTAAGAAACAGCACACGATCTCTTATTTTCCACAGTGTCCTTGTACCTTAGCACCATAGCAGTAGACAGAGGGGGTTAAACCAAACAAGTAACCTTTGTGTCTAGCATGCCCAGCTTTCCAAAAATCTCAGTCCCTTTTGAAGCGAGTCTTCCTTAGCCCTAGTAAGGGCCTGGTTCTTTCTAGGATGCAGGGGAAAGCCCTGTGAGATCATGGAGAAGTTAGGCAGCCTAAGATGTATGCAATTGTGGGAACTAGCTAGGTAAATCTAAGCTCTGGAGGGTGGGTCATCAGAGAGGGTGATCTGGCATGAGCTGATGCTGAGGTCCATGATATGAGGGAATGGGTAGTGAGTTTATCTTTCTGTGGAAGCTTCAGTTTTGCTCCTAAAACATTCCAAATGCTCGAATGAGGTCCCAACCATTTTATTAGGGATAGATCTCCCTTATTGAAAGTCAACTGAGTGTCAATGTTGATCACAACTACAAAACACCTTCGCAGCAACACCTAGAATAGTGATTGACAAACCAGACACTAAGGTTGAGCCATGTTGATACACAGACCTGACCACCATAACTAGGCAGGAGATGCCTCTGCCCATCACGGCAAGGTGAGCTTGACGGGAGGGGCTCGCAGACACGGAGCAGCATGTGTAAAGAAGCAGGAAAAGAAGTTCCTGAGGAAGTTCACACAGGTAGATAGAGAGAGAAGCAGAGGCAAAAATCACAAGTCCTCTGGTGTTTTAACAGCAGAACATTTGGATTCTTATTCAGATAGATAAGCCTGGGGATTTTAAGGTAGAGGAGGCTATGACAAGCTGTAGGTTATAGAAAGATCAAGCAGGTGAAGGGAATGGAAAGAGCAGCGTTGGAGACAAGAAGGTCAGTTAAGAGACTGCAAAGGATCCAGGTAAGAAATGCCTTCCTAAAGGTGAAGTTGGAGAGCAGATATAGATTCACCACCTATTCAGAATATTTAAGAAGTGGAATTTACAACACATGATAAGGATTGAAAATTGTGTTGAGAGGCAGAGAGGAAACTGGGCATCTACTCTGGGCATCGGTGCTGAAACAGGGAATAGGGAAGGGGGTCCCTTCTGGGTACCCTGCTTATCTGTGCACTGTGGGTAGTGGACTCTGCATTGGAAGGATCTGTGAACATCCACACGTGGACAGGCAATTCTGAAGCTCTCGAGAGACATCTAAGTTGAAAATAAGATTTTAGGATCTTTTGCTATATATTTAAACATGAGTAATGCAATGGGAGAGGTTATTTAAGAATTCTGTGAGCACGAGAAGACCCTAGAAGAGTAGGAAAAAAGGACACAAGAGAAAAAGAAAAGGGACAAGGGGAGAATCCTCAGGGTCACTAATATTTAACAGCTTAGGATAGGGAAAAAATCCTGTGAATGACACAACAATTGGATGAAAAGGAGTGTGTTCTCTTTCCACCACCCTAAATGATGATACTCACTAAGGAGAGCAGTGCCTTAGTGCCTGTCTGTCCTTTCTCCAGTGATTTACCAAATTCCCTCTTGAGCCAGACACCATGCTGGATATATAGGGAGGAACAAGTCCTGATTTCTGTCCTCAAGTACCCTAGAGCAATGGTCCTTATTCTCAGGACTTGAATGTTTTGGATCAGATAATCTCATTGTGGAGGTATGTCTTGTACCTTGTAGGAAATGCAGCAATATCCCTAATGACTATCAGTGGAAGTCAATAGCTCCTCCCTTCTAGTAACAGCCCCAAGTATCTGTACATATTGCCAAATGTTACCAGGGATTGGGTCAAAACTACCTGCACTTGAGAAACACTGTTTTCAAGTTGAATGGTAGAAACAGATATGTAAACAGAACAATATTCCATCACTATACATGTGTGTAGAAGGTTAGATGTTGGTCAAGGTAGAACACTGCAGTCAGAAGAAATGCCTAAGCATGCATGCCTTAGTATCATGTCACAAAGTTGCTGCTGCTGCTGCTGCCTCCACTTGTCATCAAATGCAAAAGAGATCAAAAGCCAGAATCCCCCACAGCCACCCCAGGAAGTTCTGTCACACATATGACCCATAGGTGCCAGGTAATGTGATGCCTGCTCACTTTCAGATTTTCCACAGTACATATGATTGGCAGACGTGAAGTTACAAGCCTGGTTCTGTTTTAAGTGCATTGGGAAAACAGGGCCAGTTTCAAAGACAGGGAATGTTGCAACTTTATTCAAGATTTGAGAATATAACATTACTTATTTGGCTTATAAACTTCGAGATTCATTTTCAAATTCAAATTCATAAATAAATCTCCTTATTCCATTTGATAGAGCCTTCTACTTCTAATTGACCTGTACATAATTTCACCTGAAAGTCCCAACCTGTGCCACAGGTTGCCTTTTCTTGCTCTTAACTGCCTCCTGCCAGGTGTCCTGTCTAGAAAACAACAACTGAGTGTCCTTTGACCCTCTGTCTAAGCAGCTGTCCCAGTCATTTGATGCTATTATCTTATTCCCTTTTCCCTTCCTCCTATAGGTTTTGGACATTTCTCTTTATTTGAGTCTAGCCGTTTGTCTCATCCAAGCTCTTTCTCTCCCTGGCTTCCTGAGTACAGAAGTAGGGACTAAAATTTATTGAAATTCTATGATGTGTCAGATGCTGTGGCAGGGACTTTGCATAACGAATCTCGCTTAGAAGCAACTGGGTAGTTGTGAGAGGAAGAGCTATGAAAGTAGATGACTCCAAAAAGTAGAAGAAACCAGAGGAAAAAATAGATCAGTTGGACTTTAACAAAAGTAAAGTCTCTTCTGCATCAGACAACACTATTAAGGGGTGAAAAAGACAAAAGAAGGTGAGAAAATACTTGTAAATCCCCTGATAAGGGACAATAGTGAAAACAGTCAATGGAAGGATAAGAACACAAAATCCAATTACAAAATGGGCAAAATATTTGAATGGACATTCTCCAAGGAAGTTATGCAAATTGTCAACAAGCACATTAAAAGATCTTTAATATTATTAGTCTTTATCAGAGCCACACTGAGATACCAGTTCCCACCCACTTGATTTCCTGTCATAATAATTAAAAATAAAAAAGAACATAAAGATGGGTGTGGTGGTGCACACCTGTAATCCCAGCGCTTGGAAGACTGAGGCAAGTTGCCAACCTCAGCAACTTTGTGAGATTCTGAGCAAATTAATGAAACCCTGTCTCAAAGTAAAAAAATAATTTTAAAATGTGCTGGTAATATCAGTGGTTAAGCACCCCTGGTTTCAATCCCTGGTACAAAAAAAAAAAAAAAAAAAAAAGATCAGAAAACTACAAGCTTGTTAAGGAGGAGGATGTGGAACAAATGTGAAACATTGTACTTACCATGGAACACAGTTTGTAGGTTCCTCAAAAAATTTAAACAGTATTACAATGTGTTAGTCAGCTTTCTGTTACTGTAATGAAATACCTGTGATAACCAACTTAAAAGAGGAGAGGTTTATTTTGGCTCACTGCTTTCGAGATTTCAGTCCATGTTCAGTTGGACCCATTTGCTTTTGAGTTTGTGGCAAAGTAGCACATCATGGCAGGAAGTGGGTGGTGGAGCAATCTGTTTATCCCACATTGGCTAACAAGAGAAAGAGGAAGAGAGCAGGGTTGCATAATGCCCTTTGAAGGCATGCCCCCAATGACCTATGATATCCTCTTGGGCCCCACCTCTTAAGGTTCCTCAGTCTCCCAATAGTGTCATGGGCTGGGCCAACTCCTTAACACATGAGCCTCTGAGAGACATTCTAGATCCAAACTACAGTATTATATAACCCAGCAATTTCACTGTAAGGTATATTCCAAAGGATATAGAAAACTTGGGTTCATACAAAACTTGCACAAGCATATTCATAATTGTGCTGTCTGTAATAGCCAAAAGATGGAAGTAATTCAGGCACCCATGAACAGATCAACAGATAATCAAGATATGGTGTATCCATACAAAGGAATATTCTTTGGCTACTAAAAGAAATGAAGTACTGGTATACCCTTCAACTGGGATGCATGGGGAAAATGTGCTGACTTTAAGAAGCCAGACAGAAAAGGTCACATAATTGTATATAAAAGATATCCTGAATAAGGATATCTATAGAGACAGAAAGTAGATTAGTGACTATGAGAGGTTGGAGGGTGGGGTGAATTGGGAGTGGCTGCTAGCAGTATAGGGCTTATTTTAGAGTGATGGAAATGTTTAGAAAATAGAGGATAGTGATGACTGCACAATCTTTTGAATATGCTAAACCCACATTTTAAGATGATGAATTTCATGGTATATGAATAATATCTCAATCAATCTCATTCTAAAGTTTAAGAAAAACAGATGACTCTGATTCTAATCCCACTACTTATCTTACTAGATGTGTGACCCTGGGAGAGTTACTTAACCTTATTAAGCCTCAGTTTAACTTTTCTATAAGAGATTTGTATTGGGGATTAAATTAGAGACCATGCCCAAAGTTCTAAACACATTTCTTGATTTAACCAGGTTTTTAGTACATTTTAGTTATTAGACCTCTCACAATAATGTGAGGTGGGTCTAAGCATTCCCATTTCACAGATGAGGAGAGTGAAGCTCAGCATGGTTAAATAAATTACCCATCATTACTCAGCAGGGATTCAAAGCAAGATCAGTCTGACCCCAAAGTGTTCATTCTCTCTGTATATTATGTTATCCCCCTTGTACATTCTATTTTATTTCTAATTCTCCCTAATTTTCCCCAGAACCCCTCTGGAGCTCTTTAGCCATCTGCAAAGGAAATAGACATCTTTAAGAGGTACACTGTTTCTCACTGACCACTCACAATCACTATGTCTTTGCTTCGAAACCTGAATTTTATAGGTGGGAAAATTTCTTCCAAACATAATTATCAGAATATTTTTTATTTGTTTAGACACTTTTTTTGTTTGTTTGTTTACTTTTGGGTTTGTCTGGATTTAAATGCCTTTAGGCTAGGCCTGTTCTTCCTATTTTGTCCTTCCTACTAAGCTCTACCTGGATGCCTCTTTAGGCATTCATGTGACTTGCGTAAAGGGGCCCAATTAAATGCTCTGGGCTATATTTATATAGTGGAATATTATTCAACCAGAGGAAGAATAGTTGAATATTTATGTCTAATACATAGTGATAAGTTAATACAAGCAAGCTAAAGAGTAATATTTATGTACTATCCCATTTGTATTAAAGTATATTATATGTTCATAGAAACACCTGACAAGCAGTCATGAGAAAAGTTAAGAACTGCCTCAACACCTAACAAGTGGAATTCAGGAGAGGCTTAGGTCAGTGGACATAGATGTTAACTTTCACTTTATATTTTTCTATTTTATAATGAAGACAAATAAGCATAATGTTATTATTGTGTCTACAAAGAAAAGTTAATGTACATAGCTAAATGGAAAGGTAGGGGAGTCTAATGTAAAATTTTGCTGTTGTGAATATGGCATTGTTTATGGGAGACAGATAAAACTTACATGAATCTTGGACTTTTCTAAGAAGCTGGATTTTACAATTGTCCTACCTGTCTATTAACTGATGGGGGAATAAGAACATTTAAAATTTATGTCGCAATTTTAAAAATTTAACATCAAGAGTTTTAGGAGGAAAAGGAAGAAAGAAAAAAAATATTTCTAAAAGACTATTACTAAGTACATTTAATTTCTAGGCAAAATAAAATTAGCACAGGTTTTTATGGGTTTCAGTTGCATTTTTGTGTTTTCATAGCTGATGTAAAAAATGTCTATATTTAAACATCATCACAAGGAAGCCTTTTAATCCTGCTTAGAAAGTTACCAAATTTGTGGGTCCCATTCCTCTCTAAAATGCTTTTCATGAATAAGATGCTACAGTAAAAGTCTCAAGTTAATATATAATGCTTTTGAGTAGGAATTTTGATTTTACAAAATGTAAGAAACTTGAAAATATTTGAATAATGCTTATGAATTGTTAAAAATATTGTAAATTAAATTTTTGTGCATCCAATTTCACTCTTAAAGAGAAAAGTTCATTGGAATGTTAGTTTTGTGTTCATATAAAATATATTGTAACAACAGCTCAGTAAAATTTTAAGGTTTAATTTCTCATTTTAGATAATTTATTTATACAAAATTACTCTGAGTCTTATGTATTTCTTTTTAAAATGTATACCTTAGTTTACTGTGATATCTATAAATGTCTTAATAGGGATAAATAAATACACTATTGGATAATTAATCTACACCTGTGGCATCTTATTATTACACTTATGTTGATACATTCCTCATTAATCCATTTGGCCTAAAGATATTCAAATGATATGGCACATGTGTTGCCCAGTTTTAATGCCACCCTGGGGAGGAAGTGTAGTACTGGAAATGAGTTTAGATTCACTTATTTATGGAATAGTTATCACCCTCCTAAGGATCCTCAATGTGATTGGACAAGTGGTGTCATTAACAGTCAATTAAAAAGCTACACTCACTGATTTTGTTGAGGGGCAGGACACTCAAGGATGTAAAGAACTTGGATGCTCTCATAATTAAGATTTAGACAACCTAGTGTATTGGAAAGGTCAAGATGAAAGTCAGATTTAAGAGAGCAGCAGGGGCAGATCATCTTTGAAAGTGTAGGAGGAATTGGGTCCACTAGGACTAACTCAGAAATAAGTCCAAATTTCCCAAAACGAACAGTGATTTTTGAGTATAGAGTCAGGCTGGGACTGAATATACGCTGTATTATTTCCTACTGGGTTGCATAAATACTGATAAAAGAGAACTTTGTAGGTAGACATTAAAGAATTATGGTACTGGAGGCCCAAGCCATTCAACTGGGGAATCTATTCTTTTTCCAGATGACTCTGGATGGAGCAGATTGGACTTTTTCGATAGAAGCTTTAATCATGAGTGTGCTGCAAGACTCCAAAATGAGAGGAAACAAAAGAGATGATGCGGTAGAGATGGTGTCAGAGCACTGACACCATAAGGAGCTCCAGCAGTCCGGAGTCAGAGCCTCTATAAGGTGCGGCCATGCAGCACCTTAGTAATGATATTCATAGACTGAAGAGAGAGAGGATTTCCAGGCTTCAAATTCAAATATGGTGAAGCAAGTACCCTCAAGGGCTTTTCAGCTAGAAGTCAACTGGATTCTGCATTAAATATACTTTTGGATTCATTGCTGGGCTTCCAGGAAATAAAAGAAATCTCTAAGCACCTATAAATAAACAGAGGCAAAAATCTGTGTGCTGAAACCAGAGCAGTGAAGGGCAAATAAAAGGTGGATTTTCTTAAGGGAAAATACTAATAACATTAGATAAGGTGAATTAAGCCTCAGGCTAATGATAAAGTAGTAAATCTGACCCATAATTGCCTTTATAAAGCCAAAAACTCTGAAAGGGGAAAGAAACCAACTTAGAAATTCTTCTCTGGTTCCCATCAGAAAAAAAGATACAACCCACAGATTAATGTCAATAAAGCACATATAGACTTACAACTGAAAATTGTCAAAACAAACCCAAATAAGCAACCAAAGGAGAAAATTTGCAAAAAAAAAAAAGAACATTTGATACTAAATACATCAGTACAGAGTATTAAAATAACTCTAATTAGATGTTCATATATATATATATTTGGTACCAGGGATTGAACACAGGGGCCCTCCACCACTGAGCCATATCCCCATCCCTCTTTTGTATTTAATTAGGGACAGGATCTCACTGAATTGCTTAGCACCTCACTTTCTGCTGAGGCTGGCTTTGAACTCAAAATCCTCCTGCCTCAGCCTTTCTAGCCACTGGGATAACAGATGTGCACCATCATGCCTGGTTCTAGATGTTCATAATTTTTTTAAAAAGTAACTACAAAGTTAAACAATGATACTATAAAACACACACATATTGAATGGAATAGTGTACTATTTTTTCAAATGAAAATATATTATTAAAAAATTCTCAAGGATTTATGTGAACAACAGATGAGCACAGAAAAAAAAAAAACTGAACGGGGAGCTAGAGCAGAAGTCACAGAGAATACAGAGGGAGATAAAGAACATGAAAGGGCTGACGGTACAAAGGGTAGAACTACAAGGTCCATCAGATATCCAATCAGAGAAAGAAGGTGAGAAAGGAGGAAACACAAAATTTGAAGAGCACTTTCCAGAAATGGTTAAAGACATAAATTCAGATATAAGTGTCAAGAAATTTAGAGTCAGGTTCATCACAGAGAAACTTTAAAATAGCAAAGACAAAGAGAAGATGTCAAAAACAGCCAGAGGAAAAATACAGATAACCTTCCAAACAAGAAAAAGTACACGAGAATTCATAGTTCAACAGCATCAAGTGGAAGTTTGAAGATGAAAAATAACTGTCAATACCAAACAGAGTGCCCAGGCAAAAGATGTTTTAAGATTAAAGTGAAATTAATACTTTACTTTAGACACTCCAAAACTAGGAACAATAATAAGCTTTTTTTAAAAAAAATATTTTAATACCTTTATTTCACTTATTTATTTTATGTGGTGCTGTGGATTGAACCCAGGGTCTCACATGAGCGAGGTGAGCGTAAAGCTACCTTCTAAGAATTAGAGTTTAGAAAAAAGGGAAAATTATGTCCCTAGCTAGAAATAGTTAAACCATGATGGTATAGAACCATCGAAGTGCTCAATTAATAGGTGTGAAAAGATGACATAAAGATGGGCAGGTTAGGAAAGGTAGTGGAAAGCACTACATTTAACACTGTTTTTGAAGGTCAGTAAGGTCATTTCTTACAAAAGGAAAGCATACTCGGTGACAAGATTCATGAATAAAGAAATAGAAGTAGTTTACATACATTTTTAACCTGATATTGGGAAGGAAAGGGGGATGGAAAAGGAAAGTTGGGTGCAAAGGAAGGAAGGAGAGGGATGAACTGCTTTTCTTGAAACATTTGAGAGTAAGTTTTCTACCTTATGCCTCATTACCCACAAAAGTTTAGTGTGTGTTACCTACAAACTGGAACATTCTCTTCATAACCCAATACATCTATTAGTACCAGGAAATTAATGCTGAAGCATTGCTACCATCTAATCCTCAGATATCGTTCAGGTTGTACATGTCTTTAAAAGTGTCCTAGCAAAATGTCCAATTCAGAAGCACATGTTACATTTGGAAGTTGTCATGTCTCTATAGTTTATTTCAATCTGGACCAATTTTTCAGTATGCATTTCTTTGATTTTCATGACCATGATACTTGTGAAATTACCCAGACACCTTCAGTTTGGGTGAGTCTGCTAGATTCAGTTTATTTGTTTGTATTTATCAGAGTTCTCCAGAGAAACAGAACCAATAGTGTGTGTGTGTGTGCGCTCACACATGCAGCGGGTGGGGAAGGAGAAAGAGAGGGAGATTGAGAGGTAGATTTATTACAGGGAATTGGGTTACATAATTAGGGAGGATGAAAAGTCCCAAGATTTGCAGTTGACAAGCCAGAAACCTAGGAGAGCCAATGTGCGGTTCAGGAGGTTTCTGAACGCCTGAAATTCAGGAGAGCTAAGGGTGTAAAGTTCCATTATGAAAACTGACAGATATTTTTAGTTCAAGACTGAGGACTAGAAAAGAATATTCTCAGCTCAAAGCAATTGGGCAGGAGGAAATTCCCTCCATATTTACAGGTGGATCTATTTTTGTTGTACTCTGGCTTTCAACTGATTGGATGAGAGCCACCCAGTTACATTGGGAACTGCAATCTGCTTTTCTTATCTACAAATTTGAATGTTAATCACATCCCAAAGCACCCTCATAGACACACCCAGAGTAGTATTTGTCCAAATGTCCAGGCAGTCCAAGGTGTATGACTCTTACGAATTTCTCCTGGACATCACAGCAGAGGGCATCCAAAAGCTTCCACATACTTACTTGCCCATGAAGAGGTCTTTGGTGAGTCAAGAAATGAGCTTTTGCAGGAAATGGAACAGAAGAAAGGGGAAGGACATGTCTCTGCAAGACATGGGCAGGTAAGAGCCTTGCTGGGACTGGAGGGAGGCCAGGAGTCAACCAGGACCCTCTGGAGAGAAACACTCTAGGACCGAGTGCATTGGGACTGGAACTGAGGAAAGTGAGTCATAGTTAAGTGGAGATTGCCCGAGGTGGAGTAGATAGGGTGGGGGTTGCAGATGACGGTCCAATAAATGAGCAGGCTTCTTAAGTGGGAGAGTGAGACCCTGAAAAGAGTGAAATCAAGTATGGACATTGAGGCAAAGACCAAGTGAGGTTTAGTCAGGTAATGTGATGCAGCATCTGAATGTGCTTTGGAGATGAAGGGGAAACATCACATCGTTTGGGGTGAGAAACAGACTGTTAAAGATTGAGGTCTGGCAGCAGAAAGACATCCTTTGGTGAGGAGAAAGAAAATGACCTGATGGGGTCTAGATTGCATGAGATAGTGGAGACCAGGGATGAAGAGGCAAAGATGGGGGAGGGCTCTGAGAGGGGAGCTGGGGGGTCCCAGGGGTCATGGAGGGAGCACCTTCCTCCACAGGCTTCCACAAAACAGGTTTCAGCTTTCTCGGGTTGTTCTCTGGAACTTCTGTCTGCAGTGATTTCAATGGAAAGTTTGTGCAAAATTGCTTTCAAAGAGAGCTTCCCAGGTGGTTTCAGGAGGCAGGAGGTACCAATTTCAGCCTGGAGCACCAGCAAAGTTCATATTCCCCCACATCCCTGACCACACAATATTCCTTTACAATCACCCCTAAGTTCTTCCCCGCCACTGAACCTCCAATCCAGGAACGGCCTCTGAGTGGCTGGAACCGTTTTTCTGTTCTGAGTGAGAGTTGGGAGATAGATGAAGCAGAGGTAATCCCTGAACAGGTTAGAGCAGACAAATGGGATTCTTTGAGAACATGGTCTTCTCTACTCTGGAATCAAGGACTGTAGTCCAACATGAGAACATGGGTGGCCTTCTTGAAGACCAACATAGAGTCGGGTGGTGGGTGGGATAACGGTGAATAAAAATGCTGCAGAGATGTCCTAGCATCTTTGTAACTATTTACTTGATTCAGCTTTCACTTGGTTGATATAACACTCCCCTTGTCTGTTTTCCAGAGTTCTGACAAAATTGATTCTTTCCATTTTTTCCTTATTTTTTTAACAATGTTTCTGTGGATTGATGTGTCCTTGGAGATACCTACTCCACCATTTTTGATGCCATCTCCTAGGAATTTATAACACTCAAGAAATGACACTCTCATGTCCTCCTCTCTCCCATATCTAAAAACTCTTCAAGTTTAAATACAGGTAAACTTTAGAAAGAAGTTCAAGGTGACAAAAGGTACTCTACTAATGGCCTGTGAGTATATTTCTGAAAATATATATAGTTTTGTAAAAGACAAAAAGTGACTGGAGACTTTTCAATATTAAAGGAGACCATAGAGATAGAATGATTACAATCTGTGATCCAGTACTCCAGGGGGAACAATGCTTTTATGAAAGACATTACTAGGTAAATTGACAGAATTGAAATGCAGGAAGTAGATTACACAAAATTTCTGTATTAATGTTAAATTTGTTGAAGTTGATAACTTCAGTCTGTAAAGAAGTAGATGTGTAAGGAAATCTTTGTCTTGGGAATACATTCAGAAATACTTAGAGGTGGAGGATCATGTTGTGTGCAACTTATTCTCAAAGGTTAAAGAAAACAAATATTAATTATATATATATATATATATATATATATATATATATATATATATAGAGAGAGAGAGAGAGAGAGAGAGAGAGAGAGAAGCAAATATGACAAAATGTTAAAACATGTAAGAATCTGGGTAAAGGGTGTCGGATTCTTGTTTTTCTCCGAATTTGGCTGTGAGTTTACAATTATTTCCAAATAAAGTTTTAAGAAACTTTATTTCCATAGAACCCCAAAAGACTTAGGACCTAAAAATAACAAATTAAGAAAGAAAGAAGAAAAGCTTAAAAAAAAAAGCTCTAGTCTGGAAATTGGTTTAGGGGCTGTAAATGTCTATTGTGGTGATTGATGTTAGACTTTTATTCACTACACTGAGATGGTTTTTGCTTAATCAAATAAGTTCTAAGGGCATATGATAGATTACCCAGCAACTAAGATCTCTGTGGGTGAAAACCTCTGATTACTGCTTCAGTTCTCTGCCTATTACAGTAACTGCGTTCAGCTTATCCTTTCCCACCCTGGATTCCATCATCTGTATTCAGAAAGCCCTCGTCTTTAGCAGCAGTTGTCACTGTTGTTACTGGCCTACAGGGAATTGTCCCAGAAGACCTCTTTTAAGACTCTATGGCTCCCTTTCACAATTGCAGTTCTCATGGCCTTGGTGAGGGGTCTTTTGGACCTGAGTTGGCTCCAATTTAGAAGGTATGTAAGCAGTTCTTCTATAATAAATCTGCTGTAGCATTCCAATTTACCTGAGCCTTGAACATCTCCTGTGACGTATCGATTGAGTTCTGGCATTTCACCTTCATTTTGCTGGGCCCCACCATGTTTTAGTCCACTGACTAAGCCACTCAAGTGGACATGTTGAATTTGGAATCTTGGCTTGAAGCTCTCTCACCAATGCTTTCATTTTTGTTCATCCTGATGCAGACCGTTGCGAATCCATTTCCAAACATGTTGCTTAGGTGTCTACCCATATAAATTGAAAACATTCCTGCAACTTAGGGGTTCAAGGTCTTTAGCATCTCTAAAATTTGTACACATGTTCCATTCCAGTTTTCAGAGTCTCACTCTTTCTTAATTAATGTTCCAACCTTAACATAGGAAACAGTGCCTGATTGTGAATTCAATCTTTATTGTAATTCAGTCACCGGAAAAAAAATAGATTTTGAGTTCATTTTTCAGAAATCTTGGATTTGTATGTATAGGAGAAAAAGATTATTTTTAGGGTGTTCATGGCATACCCAGAACTTTGTTTAGAAATTTGAAGGCTCAAGTTCATTATTTTCTTTCCTTAAGTTCTCTCTTTTACTTAGAATAACAATCGAATCCCAATATAGCCATTATTGCCACTGAAATTGTTCTATGGCATGAACTACTTGGTCGCCCAAAACCCTTTCTTTTGTAGATGGTTGATCCAGATGTCTATATGTGATCCCCCAAAAAACTCTTTTGTCACTAAAAATCATGAAAACTTCAGTTATTCTTTCTAAAAAGTTATCAAGCCTCTACTACGTGGCAGAGACTCTTTTAGTCTTGAAGACCTAGCAATAAAAAAGATGGGGCCAGTCCCTCCTGTTATTCATTTTGATTCTAATGAGAAAGGCAGATAATTAAAAAAATAAAATTATGTTAGATTTTAAATATTTTATTGGAAAATAAAACTGAATAAGAAAACAGATAATGATGCAAAGAGTGTTTTTAGTTCTGATGGTGATGAACACAGACTCAAATCATATTGGTAAAAGAGTGTTTGAGTACAAAAATAAGCAAAATCAATGTCCCTAACTTTGGAGACAAATTGAAGTACTGAATGTACTTCTATTTTTGATTTTTTTCCTTAGCATGGTGAGTTGTTTGGGAAATGATTCAATAGTTATTTGTAGTTCCTAAATTCTCAGCAGCAGTTGCCTCCTGATATGTGTCACTATATATTCCGAGTTGACATCTGCTATCTGAATCACCAAAATAGTGCCTTGTTTTAAAATTTATCCACTATTGGCTTATGTTTTATCTTACTCTAGGCCATGTTATCACTACATGTGACATCTCTGTATATGTGTTTGTGAAACTGGGATAAAGTTGGCAAAACTTGAGATAGAGGAAACTATCTATGAAACATGTTTTGCATTAGGAGAACAGGAGGCATAAGCACGTTTGGAATAAAGAGAAGAAAAGAGAAGGCAAAGACATATTGGAGAAATAGGATCTCACAAAGGAAAGTAAAATGTGAGTAGAATTCAAATGTGATTTAGGCAATAACCTTGAAAATTTGGACAATTATAGACAATTATCATGGCTTTTTTGGTTTCTGACAAGTAGATTACAAGCTCTTTTTTGAATAAAACATTTGCTTATTGGAGAAAATCATTTGAGAACTGTTGATAGTGATTTGATGGTGATATTCATAATGACATTCCATGTGGGGAATATTTCTCAAAATGAGACTTGACTGGGCAAACTTTTATACTAATAGAAAAATCAACACTCTGTTAGAGTAGATATTGATGGATATCTGACACAGAAGTAATTGATTTCAGCAGGTAATTGTGAAGTATAGCATATTGATCTCCCAAGATTTTTAAGACTAAAAGGTGTGCAAATGAATAAAGAAAGTCATAATCTATGTTATCACATATCAGACAACATAGTTATGTTTACACATAATGTTGGGACAGTTAGTGCAATTCTTACAATGCTTTGCTAATAATTATTTTTTTAAAATTCAAACAAATGTTAATTCATTTAATAATTCTCCATCCCATCCATTCCCTCTGTGACTGAAAGGTCAAGCTGTCCCAGAGGAGCCTCAGAGGATAAAGACAGGAGTAAAAAAAAATCTTCCTGATTCTCCATTTCCAGTCCCTTTCAGGCCGACCACAGTCTCACCGCTGTTTCATCATGGATCAGTCCTATGCATTTGCTGCAGAGTGGTATGATTCAGAAAAATCAGTAATTGACCTCCAGTGGATCACAGGTAAGCAGAAGAGTTGAAACTCATCTCTGTCTAAGTTGATGGCCAGTGTTCTTTTCACACCACAGTTCAGATGAGAAAGCAGGAAGTATACGCCAGCCTGTTCACACTTGGGTTGGACCAAGTACAGAAGAGGGAGAAAACAGATCTGGGCTTAGCCAAGCCAGCATTCCGGGCCGGCTCTGCCATGCTCTGGCTTTATGAATCTGGCCCCATTTGTCACATATTTGGGTGTGTCTTCTCACGAGATGACCCTAAGGGTTTCCGTCAAAAGTTTGCTGTCCCATAATTCTTCCTGCATATCAGAGGCCACATCAAATGATTTGACTGCTTTTTCAATCTCATCTCCAAAGTATCCTGCAATATGAAAATATTTTTTAAAATGAATATTTTGATTACCTTATTTTGGAATATAATAATGAATTATAAGAGACATTTTTTGTTCTTTAGCTTTCTTGAATGGACGTGTTGGCTCTTACGTTTCCTCTCTTCTTCATCTCTGCCTGTTCGGGTTCTTTGTTGATCTGGGGGAATTTTGTCTGGGGTCAGTAAGAGTAAACATTTCAGCAGAAACAAAGCAGGCTACAGTGCCTCTGTAGACTGCCTGCTCATCTGCTAATGGAGTGTCTGGGAAGTTGGGAGGTTTCCTGTGTTCCACACGTATTTAAGAACCCCTTCTACATATTGGTTCCATTTTAGCTTCTAGGAATAGGGAGAAATCTGAACACAAAGAGTGTGTTCCCAGGTTATCTATCTACCTGTTTTTTTTTTTCAGGACTGTAGAAATTGATGCAAACCAGCATTATGAATGAGCTTGATTTGATTTAGGAGAACAATTTCTCACTTCTTGGGTTTTTGCTACAAATGTTAAGAATGAAGAGCTGTTTCCATAACTAAAAGCCTGGCAGCTCACTAATAAGGTGTAAAATGAAGAAAAACTAAAGACACCTTTATCATTTTGAAGTGCATGGAGCTACTTTTCAGAAGTCAGTTTTATTGGCAGCAAAAGTCCATTAATAACCCTGCAGTACTCCCCTTGTTGAAATAACACAAATTAGCATTTAACCGGGGAGGAAGAACACATGAAGTTATTTAACATTTACATAAAATTATGGAGTAAACTCCAAACAGGTCGCCTCCGAAATGTATAATTACACTCAGCAGTCCTGTCAGCATACATAGAAACAATTTTATTTCCAATCATCTTCTGCTTTTATTCACTCAGGAATGTATCATTAAAATTTCCACAGAACAATGAACCTTAATAGGTGCTAATGCAATTGTGAATTATGGTAATTGTTACCTAAATTAATCTCTGTACTTTCCATTTCTTATTGCCCTGTGCATAAGGAGTGTGAAAAAGATAATGTTGAAGCTGACATTTGTATAAATGGTATAAAAGATTTATCTTATTTGATAAAAATTGCATATGAGAACTTATTACTTTGTAAAATAGTTTACTTGGGAAACTTGTTATTGTTGTAAGTAGGGTTTATGTAATCTTGGTTAAATTTGTGAGAAAAAAGGCAATGGATCCATTTTGGTCAGTTTTGTTGCATATAAATCCAGTAAGGTATCCAGAAGGCATGTTTATGTTGCTCTGTGCATATATTACCAGGGCAGTATGGAAGTTCATACCCTTATCTGTATGTGTTTATTCTCTTTTTGTGTGTGTGTGTTTACAGTTGTTCACTTTTGTAAGCTACATATTCTATTTTTTTGGGGGTGAGCTGGTGCTGGGGATTGAAACCAGGAGTGATTAACCACCAAGCCACATCCCCAGCTCTTTTTATATTTTATTTAGAGATAGGGTCTCACTGAGTTGCTTAGGGCCCCACTGACATGTTGAGGCTGCCTTTCAACTCTCGATCCTCCAGCCTCAACCTTCCCAGCCACTGGGATTACAGGCATGTGCCACCCTGCCCAGCACAGGTCACCTTCTTGGTATAACAAAACCCACTGGTAGGGACTGAATTGCATCACTTGTAAATTCATATATGGAAGTCTTAACTCCAGTATCTCAGAATGTGACTGTATTTGGAGATAGGGCCCTTTGGAGATCATATGGGTGGCCCCTATCTAGAACAACTAGTGTCCTCATAAACAGAAGAAGTCTGGACAAAGACACACACAGAGGAAAGATCAGGTGAAGTCACAGGAGAAGATGGCTACCTACAAGCCATGCAGAGAGGCCTCAGAAGAACCCAGCCCTCCTGACACCATGATGTTGGACTTCTAGCTTCCAAAATAGTGAGAAAACACATTTGGTTTAAGACACAGCCAGTCTGTATTATTTTGTTATCGCAGCCCTCGTAAACTAATATAACCACCTAGACAGGAACTCAACAAATGTAAGTTTCTCTTACTCCTGAACTATAGTGACCTTGGTATACTGCTTAGTCCTTCCATTTGTAGTGGGATCTAGTTTTTGTGTATTTATTTAGATACTAGTATCATATTCTTGTCTTTTGTTAATTCCATCTTGACTTTCTCCTGAGAAAATACTTACTTTCACTCCCATCCTTCATGGTTTGGATGAGTCTTTTCTAATGCCTTAGTTCCAGGTACAGCATATTATTCAGGTCTGGCCACTCAACATGTTCCATGCTCTCTGCTCACAAAGGTTGGCTCAAGAATAGACAATGGACAGAAACCTGGACAATGTAATGAAATTTTAGGACTTCATTAGGAACCATTGAGCAATTAGATTCTCTCTTTGATGAGGCTACTAAAACATGAGGGCAAATTATCTGGGGCTTGGTGTAGCTACCGGTAACACTATGAAGAATCAGACTGAGGATGAAACCATTACAGTGAGAGCTGAATCACAAGATAGAGAGAGATCCAATATTAAGGATCTTGTGTGAGTCCTGGATCCAGCCTTGCCTGAAGTCATTAATTTCTGGGGATCCTATGGTTTTCATTAATTAGTCAGTAAATCTTTTGACTTTTGTATTTCCCTTGTGACCGTTTGGTTTGCATTTCTATCATTGCTACTAGAAGATTTTTGTGTAATAGAATGGCTTTAATATTTTGTCTTTTCCTCTGCAAAAGGAATGTACCCTTTTAATGGAAACTATTTTTTTCCAATTTAAATTTTACATAGAACACCAATACTTCTCTATGTGTGTATGTGGGAGGAGGAAGGGATAAGGGTAGGAATTAAAATGTGACCCATTTGATGTTTCTCTAATTCCCCAGGTTCTGTGTGTAAACCGCTGTTTAGATAATCCAGGGATTCCTACTAATTCCCAGAATTATTGTATTATGTATTTGTGAACCCCTGTAGGACCAAGTGTGTAGGAACTTTGGGGGCCAACTAGAGAGCCAGTTAAGGGCAAAAGAATAATATATAAAGAAAGCACAGCCAGAGGTCACACACAGTTGTTCTCTAAGGGCAGTGAAGTTGGAATATGACCAGAGGTGAAGGAGATTGGTGAAGTGCTTTAACATCAGGGTTCTTCATGTGATTTCTCTGTTCGTCCCTGGTAAAGTTCCAGACTGTCAAGCACATGTGGCATAATTGACTTTAGAATATTTACAGAGAGAAATATACTTTGGATTTAATAGAAGTAGCAGAATTTAAAGAACAGTGTCATGGGATGGGAGTCACTAAAAAGTTCTCTTGAGAGGTGAAAAAACTACCAGGTTCAAGATTTATTTATTTATTTATTTATAAGCTTCATACATGTAGGGCCTCATACATGATTCATCCTGGGCAAGTGCTCTTCCACTGAACTACATACTCAGTTCTTCTTTTATTTTAAAAAAAATTTGAGACAGAATCCCACTAAATTTCCCAGGCTGGTCTTGAACTTGTGGTCCTCTTCACATAACCTCCCAAGTAGTGATTATAGGTGTGCACCACTGTGTCCAGTGCAGGTTCAAGTTGAATGCACTATAATTAATGTTTTTTCTTCTTTTTTATTTTAATAGGAAATGTTTTAGTGAGCCAAGTCTGGGATGGGCTTTGTTATTTATAATGGGTCTCAGAGCAGGTGATTTTTAACCAACTCTGAAGGAGACTTTGAAAAATGCATGAGCCTTCTACCTACCCTCCCCTATAAAATGTGCGCACACAGTTTGCAATCAATTTCAAGGTTTTCGTCCTTTCAAAGCCATTTTCCTACCGGACCTCAGGCGAGGAGCTCCTGCTCTAGACAAATGTGTCAAATATATATTTGCTGATTTATATTTTAAGCCATTTGGATCCTTCTGAGTCCAATTATTTAAACGGCAGTCTAGGCAACATCATTAATTCATTTCATCAGCTGCCATTAATGTTTTCTTTGGTTTGGGGGGTTGCTTTATCACTGATTTTGTTCACCTCTGAGTATGACCCTAGGAAGAGTTTCTTATTTATTGAAGAAAATATTTATTGGGTGCATGCTGTGTATCAGCAACTGGTGATATAATGAGGGTAAAGACGAAGGGGTCCCAGGGCCCTGGAATTTATGGTCAGGTGGCAGAACATGAACTCAGATAATATTAAATCAGCACAATCTGACTGCTTCTGCTGGAAAAAGATTAGAGTTTGGAGGAGACTCTGGCACCTAAGGATATTTGTATAAGGCTTCCCCTAGAGCTGGTGCAGCTTTGCATAAAGTCTGGGGGTTTCATGGGCAGGGAGACGTGGAAGACTGAGCTCTGCTAAGCAGCTCCCCATCCTTTAATCCAATTCCTCACCCTAGGGTGAAGTGAATTAGACACTAGGCATTCAGGTGGAAAATTTATGGAGACACCAAAATAAATCTCTGTAATCAGGATTCAACAGGACCAGGACCAGGAAGAAAGAGCTAGGTGAGTCATGGAGGCACCTGTGGGAATCTACCTTTATTTAAAGTCATAATATTTTGTTGATTATGGTTATTTCGATATTTTGTTTATCACAGAAACATTATTGTTAATCTCTTAGAAACATTGTATGAAAATGTTATTTTCCTTGGTCACTGAGATTTTTGATGCTCTCTTAAATTTTGTTCTTAAAACAAATGCTTCACACCTTCCCCTGGCCCCAGCCTTGCCTCACACTGTAGAGACACATCATAGCATGTTGTTAAGAAGTACTTGCTATGTTATCACTCTTTTTTATTTGGTGGTACTGAGGATGGAACCCAGGGCTTTGTGCATACTGGGCAAGTACTCTACCACTAAGCTACATCTCCAGCCTCTACCGGGTATAATTTATAGTTTAGTGCATATAGGATATGTACTGATATAATACATTTTTGCAGTGTGTATGTATGATGTGTGTGTGTGTGTGCGTGCGTGTGTGTGTGTGTGTGTGTGTATGTCAATACACTGGACCCTCTAAATCTGTGGGTTCCCCATCCAAAGATTAAACTAACCATAGATATAAAATTTTTGAAGAAAAATTGTGTCTGTACTGAAAACTAACCGACTTTTATCTAGTCTTTATTCCTGAAACCTATGGTATAACAACTATTTACATAAAATTTACATTCTATTAGGGGTTATAAGCAATATAGACATACATTAATGAATACAGGAGGATATGTGTGGTTTATATGGAATTATATGCCATTTTAATAAAGGGCTGAGCATCTGAGAATTTTGGTACCTGTGGAGGTGAGTCATGGAGGCACCTGTGGGAAACCAATTCCTCAAGGGATTGACAGACAGGAGCACACATACACACACACACACACACACACACACACACACAGAGAGAGAGAGAGAGAGAGAGAGAGAGAGAGAGCAAGAGAGAGAGAGAGCTATATAATATATAACAGAGCTCATGAAATCCTTGAAAAAAATGTAAAGTATTTAAGAGTCAGCAGATTGAGATGCCTAAACAGTGCACAGGCACCAGTTATTTGAATCAACACCTCTGGGAAATCCTAGTGCACAGTGCCACATCTTGTTCTGATGTTTCGTTGTTGTCTGCTCTGGACTGGGTGACTGTGAAGAGCTGGTGAAGACCATGCAGCCTGAGCTGGTATGCCTTGCCTGGAGACCATAGTCTCTTCCCCAGGAATCTCTCTGCCTGTCACCTCTGGCCTTGTGCTGTTCTCTGATCTCATTGTGCTCGGTCCCCTATCTCTGTTTTCTTATTTCTAATCTACTGGCTCCCTGATCTCCTCAACACTAGGCTTTGCTTTGCCTTTCATCCCATCTCTAACTCCTGGATCTCTGGCATGTATCTGTCTCCTGTGCTATTTCTCCACCATCTGGAACAAGTTCTAGAAGCCTAATTAACTTGTAAAATGCATTTGGTTTGGATGGCAAAGCCCATCTTTCTTCCCTGCAACTTGAACCTCCTGACCCTTTCTCATAAAACACTCATGTCCTATTTGCTACCCTATGCTCAGTTGTCATTAGTCTGTGTTGACAGTTTTATTGTTTCCTGGTGACCCCTGTCCATCTACAATTACTATGGTATGTAGCAAGCTATTTATTTCAAAGTTAAATGTGTGGAATTGTGGAATAAAAATAAAACCCCAAAATCCCATCTTTTATGAAAAAATTATGGCTCTTAAAAAATATTAATATATAGCCATATTCATTCATTTATATATGATTGCTATTATAATTTATTTTACCAAATTATTGAGTGGTTCTCTTAAACATGTCCAGAAAACAGTAACTCTTGGCTTTTAAAAATTTCCTGGATCTTATATTTATGCATATCAATAAACAAACATTTCATGTAATTTTTTCATAGAAGCCAAAATGAACAAAAAGATATATTGCAACAGTTATTAAATAAATACCTTTAAAATATTAATATAAATGAAAATGATCCTCTTTTTCAAAATATCCTGGATTTGGATGCAGATAGATTTATACTTATGAAACTTGTGTGGCCTAGTCATAATATCAAAATTCAAGAAAAAAGTTTAAATACAGTGTGGAGTAAGGGCGAGAAAATCTCAGTTGCTGCCACTGATAAAAGAAAAAACTGGGCTATTTGTACACTATGTAGAAGCTTCATGCTGGTAGGTGGAAGATGGGGACTCAAAAGAGTATCTCCCACCCAGGAGCCAATAAAGCTCATGTAACTGAACATCAGAATAACCATAGACTAATATTTAAGGAAGTTGTTATCTTTGGTTGCATTTCTGTTACTAATTTTAATAATAAGATATTGTTATTTGCTTTTAAAAGTTGCCCGCACAAAGATACAGAAGGAAAGAAAGGAAGGTATAGTATACTCCTGAGGAAGCCAAGATGTTTGGTATTTTTCCAGAGACATGTACTTATTATTCTAATATACATGTACTCTTTAGATGGAAGGTGGAGGTTTTATTAATTTCCATATTTCTTTTATAGCTCTGTGAGATTCATATCTCTTGGGAGAGTGGACGAGGAATTATAATGTGTCTATTTGAGAAGCATGCCCTTGACTGTTTATTTTTTGATTAAGTGATAAGTTTTATGAGTCAAATTGTCCCAGGCTTTATCCTGAGTTTCTTTGGAGAAGCAATGGGAGGCAAAACTAACATTTTGCCAATGCTTTGGAATCCTGGGAAAGAAGCGATGTGAGAAGCACAAGTATTGCTCTCATTTGGCAATGTGATTCTAAGGCATATTGAAGCAGACACGTGAGTGCTCCAAATGACAAGATAATCCAGATAAACTTTATGCGTCTTGCAGCTTTTGAAGTTTCTAAAGCCAAATAGCGTGGAAGGATAAAAGACAAACCAAGTTTCTAAGTTAGTTCGCATCATATACTTAGTGTCTCTTCTTCTTATGAATCCTGGCTGCCAGCAACAAATCTATAGCCAAGTGCCTAGAGTTGACTTATCTGCATGTGGACAATTCTGTCATATATATGGGCTATGGATTCAAAAAGTGAGACGATCTTCTTATGTAACTTGCTTTCTTTTAATTAATATGGTATTGAGTAATTAAATATGCTTTCTTCCAATGTCAGTTGTAATAGCAGAATAGTTCTGTATTATATCAGTGAATCAAAATGTATTTAGACCATCTCCTATAATTGGACATTCATGTTACATATTAGGAAACTCCACTGTTGGTGACAAATTAATGTGGAAACAGCTTTTCTTAATCAAATTTATTTTTAACTGGTACATAAAAATGTAAAAATTGAACATCTTAATGGTTTTCAATACATGTATGCATTGCACAATGTTTAATCAGGTTAAACATTCATCTCCCAAACATCATTTCTTTATGATGAAAATTTTCAAAATCATTTCTTCTAGTTTTTTGAAATGTATAGTACATGTTGTTATCTATAATCACCCTATGGTGTAATAGCACAACAGGACTTCTTGCTCTTATGTAACTAACATAGTCCCCATTGATCAATTTCCCCTTATGCTCCTTCCTACAGTCCTAGACTCTGTAACTATCATTCTACTTTCAACATTTTTTTTTTTTTGTACTGGGAATTGAACCCAGGGGTACTTCACCCACTGAGCCACACGCCCAGGCCTTTTTAGTTTTTATTTTGAAACAGGATCTTGCTAAGTTGCCTAGAGCCTTACAAAGTTGCTGAGACTGGCTTTGAACTTGCGATCCTTAGGCTTAATCTTCAGAGTTGCTGGGATTACAGGCATGCCACCATGCCTGGCAACTGTCAACTTTTATAAGATTTCACATATGAGTGAGATCATGTGGAACTTGTGTTTATTTGCTTGGTTTGTTTCATTTACTGTACTATAACTTCAGTTCTCTCTGTGCTGTAGCAAATGACAGGATTTCATTCTTTTTAATGGCCCAATAGTATTCAAATTTATAGGCAGAAACAGCTTTTATTTTACCTTTTTAGTTTCCTAAAGCTCTGAGTAAAAATAAAAATGATGGAAAGCCCAAGTGAGTGTTGCCAGGAGCCTTGTGGGTGGGACAGAGGGGCTTGTGTCCTGCAGAACTAGGGGGGAAATTGGATGTTTAAGCAATAATTCATTTCAAAATCATTATACAAACTATGGCAAAAGTGCAAAATATGTGATATTTAGGCTAAAAGATGTATTCCTTTCTTCCTTCTGTTCTTTTTTAAAAAAAATTTGTTTTATTTTGGTATGGGGAATGGAACCCAAGGGTGCTTTGCCACTTAGCTACATCCTCAGCCTTTTTTATTGTGGATTTTGAGACAGTGTTTTACTAAGCTTCTGAGGGTCTTGCAAATTTGCTAAGCTGGCCTTAAACTTGGGATCCTCTTGTCACAGCCTCCTGAGTTGCTAGGGTCATGGGCACGTCCCACTGTGCTGGACTAGATGTGTATCTTTCAATGTAGTCTTTCCACAATTCTTTCCTGCTGAAAACATTAGCTTACATTTAATAATTAGCCAAGGCTTATATAGCTTAATTTTATTTGGAGTATATCTTCCATAGGAAAGTCTTAACATGAACTTAAGTGTAGTACAGTTTAAAAAGTGGACAACAGCTTTATAAGCCAGTGAATACATTTTGATTTACAAGTCTGAAGTTTGTCCTGTGCCAGTATAGTTAACTGGAAGTACATTTTCCAGAATACTTTTTCCTGTTTAGTTTCCAATTGAAGTTGGCCACTAGACAAATTCACACAAGATTTGGAAAACCAAAGCAAAATCAAAGCCATTTTGTTACTTTTGGATGGTTGATGTGAGTTGCCAGACAAGGTAACAGCTTATGCACGTGGTCACTGCTAGGCCAACTCACTTTGTTCCTGTGGGGCAACTCCCACACCCATCCGTCTCCACCTGCCACCAGGCCTGCTCGCCCAGTTCTTTGGATCTTGGGCTTTGGATGCAGCTCTGTGATGAAGGGCAGAACTTTTTATGCAGATTGGCCATGGCACTGCGGTTGGAAGTGGTAAAATGGTGACCCAAGTTCCCATTTACTCTCACAAGTTCATTTATCCTTGTTCTCATCCTCACCAGCTTCCTTCCCTACTGCCTCGGGCTGCACCATGACAACTGCACAGACTGTCCATCCACTCCACAGTTACTTACAGTGGAACCACTATAATCAATTACTTATTCGAGATCATTCATATCAGTTCTTTTTTTTTGGATCAAATTCTGTTCCAATAAGAAAAAAAAAATGTATCCACAAAATACTCACAAATCGAGCCCAAACCAAAGGGTTTCAGGAATATGCACATAGTAGAAAGGTCCCAGGTGTTGAGGGAGATCATGGGGTGTGAGATGTGCTAAGACTAACCTAAGACACTTGATGGAGAACAACCCTATGGTTCTGGAAACACGGAACACAGTTCTAGACATAAGGACCCTAGGTAGATTGACAAAGATTGAGTTATATGTGCCATTAGTGGACCAAAGTTTATGGAAGTGGGATCCATAAAATATAAAAATAGGCCTGCAAGAAAATGTAGGAAAGTATCAGGGACTAAGATAAAGTGGTTATGGGAAAGTGTAACAGACCTCAGATTTTTCGCCAGCTTAGAAAATGTCACCCAATCTCCTGATAAGATGGTATAGTAGGACTGGTGGTGTCTATGGTGATCTTCTGTGAATTTACAAAAGATGTTTCCTCCAGGCAGATGTGCCTGACTGGCACCTGACTTAGAGACTGGAGAATAGCCTAATGGTATCCCCCACTTGGACACTCAGTAGTTCCTGTTTTTGTGCCATGAAAATGCACAACTCTGTGCCCTGCTTTCCCCACGCCAGTTCTTGATATACAGCTGACCTGACTCTAGCCCATCCCACATATGGGAATGGACATTGAACCAACTCATGATCCCAATGGACTAAGAGACTCTTCATTTTCCCTCAGAAGTAGAATCTCATTGGTGTGATTTTGAGGAACACAGTCATCCCAGAACCTCTTTCTGGCGTCAACAGTGTGATTTCCCATTTAATCATTTGTTTATGGGCTGAACTCTGGCCTGTCAAAATTGGTATATTGAAGTCCTAACACACAGTGCCTCAGAATGTGACTGTATATGAAGATAGGGCAATTAAAGAGATAATTAAGGCAAAATGAGGTCATATAGGTGGGCTCTAATCCTGTATGACTGGTGTTCACATAAGAAATGATTAGAACACAGACATACACAGAGGGGAGATCATGTGAAGACATGCTGTGGAGAGAGGCCCCGATGAGGTCAACCTGACAACACCTTGTTCTCAGACTTCTAGTCTCCAAACTTGTGAGAAAATAAATTTCTGTTACTTAAGTCATTCAGTCTGTGTACTTCTTAGCCCTACCAAAACGACACAGTATTTTTTTTTAGTTATTATTAAATGACTCCCAAAAGACAACATAGTTTCTATTTTCTGTTCAGATATATAACATAAGCTAGCCCTGCAATGAGCAACCTCTTGAACTTGGGTCCCCTCTTATACTTAACAAAAATCAAACTGATCAAATTGAGACAACCTTTATGAAGGAAAGTTTGCTCAGTCCATTCCTTCTATCAATTCCACCAGATACTCTAAGGCTAATTTCTGAATCATGCTCCATCAATAAACCAGATCCTTTGACAATATAGTGCTATTTCAACATCATCCTGCCTTCAATGTGTGATCAGCAGAGAGCAAAGAACATTCTAGAAGAGCCTCAGGTAGCATATTTGTGTGTCTCCTGAAAGGGCACTGCTGAAAATATCGCATATGATTTTTATTGGAGTATCCCAGGGAGAAATTTCCAACTAAAGTGCTGAGAATATCTTCTCTTATGATAAATTAATTCTTTACTTTTGCAAGAATGGATAGAAATATGGGTAATGGTTCTTTAACTTAATGTGCACAAGAATCACCTAAAGAGCTAATGCTGGAACCCTTTTGGAGAGTATATAGGGAAAATGTAATAAAATATTTAATTTTGTTTAAAGCTTGATCTGTTCCTTAAGGTAGTATTCAACTTCCATTAGGTGAAAGAGCTTAGGTCCCATCTTCCCTTATCTTCCCTCTTAAGATAGCACAGGGGTAAATGAAGAAGTTGGTTGTTGGTGGAAGAAGTCCCTGTTGTTTCTAGTTCTCAGGTGTTCACTAGTATCAGACTCCTTGTACTCAATCATGCTTCCAACCCAGTCCTCTGACCAAACTACGCAGTCCACCTGCTCATGTGCCTCAGAAAAGCAGTTCTGAAAAAGAGTCTGGCTGCCTCTCAGCTCAGATGTCTACACCTGGGTATTTCAAGAGACTCGGAAGGGCTGACCCAGGTCATCTTCTATTTAGCCATATGGTTTGCTCTCTTAGGTGGAAGAGCACTATGTTGCTATGGGGTCCCCTTCATAGTCATCTTCTCTTTCAATCCCAAGTAGGGAAGAAGGAGCAAAAGCCCCCTTTCATTGTGGTTCTTTGTTTATATAGCACAAATTCCCTCTCTGGGAAAAAGTCTGGGAAAAGAAAATCAGGAAGACCAAGACTAAACACTTGACTCTCGTTTTTTTCTGCTCCTGCTCCCAATAATTCCCCAAACCAGAAAAAAAAAGGGGGTTTTGGTTTTCTTTACCTATATTTTATTCTCCTACAATATAATAAGGGATTTCCCACCATTGCAGTTTATGGTAGAAATGGAATTTTCTTAACACTAAAAAGAACTCAATGGGCATGGGTCTTCCAAAATTTGCTGTTGATATCCTAAAGGAGGAAATAAAAGCATCTGAGGAAATAAAAGCATCTGGGAAATTCTTTCTCCAAAAAAAGAAAAAAAGGATGGCTCTTAAGCTTATTGACTTTATGCTAAATAAATCCTACTTTTTAATGTCAGATGCTGAATATTACATCAGTCTTTATTTTTATTTTTCTTTCTCCAACACTTCTCTTCAAGCAGATGGATGCTCTGGGACATGCACTTGAAAATGCAAAACAAATAAAGCACATTAATAATTTAAAATACTGTCTCTACTATATGTAAGTATATTATAAATGATAAGAAAGATATCATAAAATAAAGGAGAAAAAAAGGAATATGGATTTGAAGAAGAGGAAGGGGAGTAAATAGTAAATTCTATGTACTCAGAAAACTGTCTTTTTCTGTCATGCCTGAAAAAGAGAGCAAAGAAGAGTTCTAAAGGCGTGAATATTGAGAACAGTTGATATCTGTTTTTTGAGGCTTCTAATTTGGGTGTGAGACAATGCAAGAATGTTCAGAGATGAGATAATAAGATTATGAGAACTGTAACCTAATCAGTGGACTAATCCATTTGGTGGATTAATAATTTGAAAGGACTGCTGTATTGGGTGATAACTGTAGGCAGGTGGGGCTGGAGGAAGTAGGTCACTGAGCATGCTTTTAGGGTTTATATTTTGCAGCTTTTCTCCACCACCTTGATATGACCCTCCCACCATGATGTTATGCTTTCTTTAACTTAGGCCAACAGCAACGGAGTTGACCGACCATGGAGTGAGACTTTTGAAACTAAATTCCTCTTCTAAATTGTTCTTGTGAAGTAGTTTAGTCACAACAATGGAAAGCTGTCTGACACAATCTGGTAAGGGATTCAAGGGTTAAGTTGAAGTATATCTAAAAGAATTAGGATGATGGCAAGCAATTAAAATTTTCTTACTTCAATTTTTTCCTTTCAGTTTTATAAAGTTGATAAAAACCATTCTGTTATCTTTCTAGCTGACCTCAAAGAAATGGGGTGAAAAAAAAAGAAAAAGGAGAGATCCTTTTAGAATAGGGTTGAGATAATAAGTTTATTACATCAGTTATTATTACACATGTAGAACAGGCAGCTTTCTTCTTTTGTATCCATAATAATGGAAGTACTGCTGACTGGTAAGCAGTTAAAGACTTTTGAAAGCAGCAAGTCTTCCTATTTCATTTCACATTTCCTCATTTCTTGTTTTGATAAGGATTGAGATGAAAGGGGGACTTAGAAATGAACCATCATGCCTGGCACTGTGGCACACGTCTGTAATGCTGGTGACCCGAGGAGGCCCCCTTGGGTTTAATTCTTTAGGTTGCGTGCGCCCACGCAGGCACGCAAGCGCGCCACAGGCCATCATTAGGAATATTAGTAGAATTGCCCATGTATATGATATTAGATGAGATGAATCTATACCAATCAAATTTAGAGAACTTCTTGGTTACAGAATAATGAAAGATTTCAAAGCAGAAAGATTTTCATTAGGCTTCTTTAGCAAGCTTTTAGACAAAAATTCTTGAAGATTTTGTAAACTTTATAATTGGCTTATTTATGAGCCCCAC
The DNA here is from genome assembly GCF_047511675.1 of Marmota flaviventris. NCBI lineage: Eukaryota > Metazoa > Chordata > Mammalia > Rodentia > Sciuridae > Marmota > Marmota flaviventris. The sequence continues at coordinate 25,222,755 of NC_092510.1, read as the reverse complement.
CATTTCCTTGGTTTTCCTAAAAGAATTCCTGATTAGATAAAAGATTGTCACCAGCTTTACATTTCATCTTTTTCATGAGTGTAAGCCGTGCTTTTGTTACATTTACAGCTTATACACTGAGGAACATTGTCCTCGGCTCTCTGTTTTCTTTCTCTCACTCTTATCCTTTCTTTCCTAGTGGTTTTGTAGCAACAGGGACAAGCCATCATTTTATTATTATTATTATTATTTGATTGAAAATGCTTCAATAAATGTAGGCTGTGAATATATTCCAGAGGCATGGTTTATAAATGAGAACTATTTTTAAAGATACCTTCTTGATGAATCCATTAATGGTGTCTTGGTTTTTAAAAAAAATGTCAGGGTTGAGTCTCCTTTTCTCCCAAGCACCTCTGATCCCAGTGTACAAATAATGTTTATATTCCAGTTCACAGAAAAAAAAAGGAACGTGAAAATATTTCATTGAAAGCTGACAGCTTTAACGAACTTTAAAGGTTAACCCTGGTGCTAGTTAGCATATCTATTCATGTCTCCATCAGTCTATTGAATTACTCAGCTGAACACGCACACAAAAGCAAAACTTGAAAAAAAAATACCCAGAAAGCCGACATTAATAATTCATAAATACTGGAGGCTTGTGACTGACAATTTTCCCCCTACTGTGTTGAAGTCTGTTGAGAACTGAATCCTGATAGCTCCTAAGTTACTTTAGAAACTCAGTGAGCAACCCTGTCCCAGAATGTTAATGTTTTTGTAAGTGGTTAGCTACAGAAACATATTGTGGGTTTTCATCCCCTCAAGCACTTGTTCATGTTCCTTTGGATTAGTATAAGGTACAGCTTTTCATGAGATGTTTAACTGACAGTTTTTATATTTGAATTTCACAAGCATCTACAGACCATAAAGAACTCCAAATTCAGCCTTAATCCTCTGTTGCAAAGGCAATCCGCATTTTTGAACAGATTCCAGATACCAATTATAGTATTAATGAGGATATACAATCACGTTGTGTGCTTGGGAGGGATTAGAAGTGGTGTTGCTCCTGACAGGGCTGGGCTGCTACAGAATTCATCGTCCTCCTTCCTCCATGTACATTAAATTGTATTTATTAAATCTTGCCATTAAAAAAGAAGCTATCAACATCTTCAGGTATTAATCATTTTCCCAGGAAAATAAGGGACAGATACTACCACTGCTGCCTGAAAATGAATTGATTTCAAACTCTTGTATAGGATGAATAACAATTCGGGCTTGATGTTATTAGAAGGATTTAGCAAAGAGCTCCCGCAGAGGACTGAGGAGACAGGAACTCCCTAGGTTCTCCTGTGGATGCCAACCACTTTCTCTATTGGATTTACTTCAAAAGGAGTTTCAAGGCTATGGACTCTATCACTTGTCAACAATTAAGTTTCTTTTTCTTTTTTTTTTTTTTTTTATACAGCAGTGGAGGTGTGGAGATGAGGGATCTCCTCAGACTTGGGGAATGGTCATTCTGATGTGAGGTTTTCTGTTTGCTCTCACAAGCCAGCTTCTAGGTGTGAAACTATGGTGGTGTTCCATTGTTAAAAATCTTTGTGTGACTTCCTGAACTTCATTGCTAAAAACTGGTTTACATTAGGGACAGTTACAGAAATAACTCAGTCTCTGCTCTTGTTAGCAATGAGCTGGCTTGCATTTCCTTAAAGCTGCAATTAAGAGAAACAACCAGAAACTGTCATGTTAACTAAAATCCTCTCTCACTAAAGTCAACCTAGTGAACTGTCAATGAAAGATTTAAGTTTCAAGAAGATTTACAGGTCATAGAGTTGAAACTCAAATATAATTTATCGATTGACTTAAGGCATTGACTTATGTATTTAGCAATAAATAAAGCCCCAAACATCTATTCAGTACCTTTCCTTTATGTAGAACTTCACTAGGTATGGTGAATGTGTGTCATTTACAACAGATGTAATTGGAAATCCTACACCACTTATTAATAACTGTAAGTCTGAGCCTTTGTTTACTTGCCTGCAAGTTGGGGAGAATAGTATTTACCTAATAGGGTTGTAATGTAGATTGAATAAGATAATACAGATGAGACACCTAGCAGAATTAGCAATGAATGCTATTTATCTTTTCTTTATGTTAGAATCAGAACTATATTTTCAAAAGACACTGTATGTATTCTTTTACTGTATTCCTGTGAAGTAGAAGAAATATACATTGATAATTTCTGTTTTGCATATGAAGAATTCAAGGCACAATCAAATTTATATAACTTGCTAAAATTTCAATCTAGTTCAGAATTGGAAATCTAGTCTACTGACTTTCTTCTTTACACTGTTTCCATAATATATACTGCCTTTTCAACACCCTCCCAGAAGAAAGTCCAAAATAGATGGTTAATTAACTCACTTCTAATTATTTCAATCAAAAGTTAATTTACAAAGAGGAAGAATAATGTTTCAAAGATAAAATATTTAGTGAGATTCTTTTTAATAGAAAAATTTTTGTTTAATTCTTACAATAGTTAATAATAATTCTGGGATTACAATCTATCAAGAATTAAGTTGATGTTATGCGAATAATAAATTTATTACTTCTCAAGCTGTTCCATGTATTGATGAGGAAATGGAGACAAAGAACGGTAAGAAATAGCACAAAAATCACCCATGAGTAGAGTGGTGAAGCTACTATTCAAACAGAGAAAAGATTCACATTATTTTATGTGTAAATTTTTCTGAATGGTCACATGACATAGAAAACCAATTATTATAGAAGAGAATAATGTTTCACAGTGTTCATTGATGTTAACTTCCTTGAGGTTCAACTTCAAAGATTATCAGGAAAATGAAAAAAATTCAAGGAATTCAATCAATGTTCATTATAGTATGTACATTTTGTCTTTATCATTTGCTTTTAATCTTTTATTTAATAAATCAAACCTTAATACAAAATTGAATGACATAATACATAATATAAATGCAATGGTATAGATGATCTGCCTTTTGTTTCTAAAAATATATTCACTTTATCATAAAAAGTGAAGTTAACTATAACTTTATTTTTGAATCCAAATTTAATGACTATGGATTTGGAGATGGCATTTCTTCATTTACCTGTACAGAATTATATATCTTTCATTAGGAACCCTATCAATGTATTTTTTCTTGGGTTTATTAGTCACTTTCTGTGACTTACAAAGACTCAAAGGACAAGTGTTCAATCATTAATACGTAGCTTAATAGTGTCTTTAAAAAATTTATTTTTGAAATTCAGAATGCTCCTCTGCCCAATATACATTAATTTAATAAATTATTTGTCCTTTTTTTGAGGATTCAAGGCAGCTTATAACACAGCAAGCCAAAATGAAAATGACAAAAATAAAATAAAATACCAGGGACAAATAAAAAGGAGGGCATAATTATATACATCATATGTGCTCAAACCTTGTTGCCATGGATTCCAAATCTGGCTTCAAGCTATTACATAATTCCTCAAGGGCAGTGAGTGATGTAATAAAAACTGACCTCAATCACATTTTTATAACTGATAAAACACTACATTTCATATGGCTTGACTGTATGATGAAATTTGATAAAAGCTAAAGGTAAACATTATCCTCTTGGAGATAACCCTAATAGGTACCAAATATGTAACTTTCTGGTAGTTCAGCTCACTTAAAAGATTCAAGTGCTTTGAGAAGTTAAAGGATTGCATAAATATTTTTGAAATGTTTTCTCTATCATATAGTTATTTTACAAAAGTGCCATTAACTTTCTCTTCCAAGTTTACAAAATACATAAGAAAAAATACCCAACATCATAAAGAAGCATTTTGTAATCTGTCTCTACTCTTTCTCTTTCTATCCTCTAATCTGTATTAATAGCTCTTATGCATTAGTGCATTCTACAGTAGGGATGATGAAAGTGTTAAATACAATGCTTTAAAAAATGTATTTAAATGTGTTTTAGGTTTATGACTGAACTAAGGTTAGGGTACAGGAAGTAACTGAAGCACAGAACCAGTGACAAGGAATGGAAGAGAAAACCAAAGCTTATTTTTTGCCTTGAGGGTATCTTCTGAACTCAACTAGGCTGAGGGTTTTAAATGTCTATATGTGGGGAACAATAGTCAAAAGTCTTTGATCCAAGGAAAACTGGATAGCAGATCAGCTCTTCCTCTATAAGTGTTGAAGTCAACACTCTTATTTGATATCTTGAAAAGAAAAATCTATCCTTCATAAGGAGACTTGCCTGTTTTGATTTTGACAAGAAAAATTAAAAAGGAAATCAATGCCTTAGAAATTTGAACAAAAAAGCACATTTACCAATAAGGCTACAGAAAACTTATCAATTTAGATAAGTTCTAGGTTGTCAATGTTCTCAGGTCAATGCCATTAAGCAAACAAACAAACATGCTTTGTACCTGGAGGGATGCACTTTAATGCTAGATTAAAGAATTCTCATAGATAAGCCTTTGAGGAACATGATCATGTCAAATTTCACTAAACACAGGAGGAAAAAAGTGATCATCAGTAAGTGTCAGCAGAAATAACATAACACAGAACCTGACTACCACTACCAACTTCTGAAGACACTAGGATTTTTATTTATTAATTTTTTGGATCAAATGTTCAAAAGTATTCATTTTTTGAAAGAAATAAGAATAGGAAAGTAAGTATAATGAAGGAATAAGAACTCATGAAAGAGAATCAGGCAAATGGGAAGCAGAAGCAAGTGAAATTTCTAAAAGTGAAAAATGTACTCATGATTATCAACACACAGTGGATAAGTGGATAGTATAGTCAGAGTGTTAGATAGAGCTGAAGTGACAATTAGTGAACTGGTAACAGATCTGAACAAAATTTCCGTTAAGTGTAAACCAGAAAGACCAAAACATGGAAATTACAAAATGGAGTGTGAGTCATTGAGGATAAGGTAAAACATTTTAACATATGTTTAAGGAGCAAAATAAGGGAATAGACTGAAGAGTGAATAGTTGATACTTAGAGAGATTGCTGAGAATATCCCAATCTGAGTTGATATAAAAAAGCTATCCTCAAATATCTGAAGCAAAACACATCCAAAACAGGATAAATAAAAAGAAATACTAAGTTTTCAGTTTAGGCTACAATGAAATAATATGGGGATTGTGAAGGCTGGAACTTCTGCATGATACCTAGAACTTTCCAAGAGATGCAACTCCTTCCCAAAACTCTTCCAAAATGAGGAAAAGGAAAAGGAGCTGGGAGATAGAGAAGGAGTGAAGAAGAAAGGGAAAGAGGAAGAGGGAGAGATAGAGACAGAGAGATAGAGGGGGGGCAGGTGGGCAAGTGAGCATAAGTATATGAAAGTGAGCAAGACTACCTTGTTGGATCTAGGAAAAATCTCTTATCAAGGGAGTTTGAAAATAATGCAGAGAAAGTGAAAGAAGAACAATGAATTTGGGAGCAAACAAAGAGAGAGAGAGAGAGAGAGAGAGAGAGAGAGAGAGAGAGAGAGAGAAACAAATAAACAAAAACTGCCTGACAATCATCATTTTCAAAAGACAAGCATGAGTTTAGATATAGCAGATGAAACCCAGGTCAGAAAATAAGAAGATACAGTTGGGCTGGTTGGAGCATATAATTACTGAAAAATAATAAGTAATTTTTTTGTGGTGCTGGGAATTGAACCTAGGGCCTCATGAGTACAAGGCAAACTGCATCCCCAGTTCTAATGACTTCTTAAGATACTAGTCTTCTTTATTATCACTTAGATGAATCTATTCCCTCTTAGATGAATCCAAAGAATTTACTTAGGGAATGTGATAATTATTAAAGATACTTTCTTATAATTTCATTTAATTTAAAAAATTCGATGGGATTTTCTTTTAAAACATTTTATACTATTATATAATATTTTGAATTATATTTATATATTTTAAAATATTATAATTTGGAAATTATTAGACCATTTAATTGTCTGTCTGATATATATTCTGAAGTGTAACAATAAGTAGAATAGTTTGCATTGCCAATAAATTGTCTATAATTCTTGACTCTTATTCAATCTTCAAATTGTTAGTACAAGCTGAGGAGAAGGAAAAATCCCAACAAACTCCAAACTGGTTCCAAGAATACCTTCCCTTTTTAGCCAGTGTTACATTTTTCACAGGATGGGGGAAAAGCTTTAGTGGTTGCATGCTGTTCTTGGGTAATACTTTTTAGTAATGCAAGAGCTTAGTTGGCTGGGTAACTTGATTACTCTGGAGGGCATGCTATTAGCAGAGTGGGAAGAAATCAAAAGAAAAAAAATAATTTACATTAAGGCCACAGACATGCCATACAATACAATTACTTCAGGTTTTATATCCCAGAAGCTATTACCCCTTTTTTCCCCCCTAGCACTGTGGTATTCTGGTAAGGGGCTTTACAAGATGTTAGAAATGTATGCTAGCTCAGAAAAGCCCAAGAAATTGTTTTGTGAATGAAAAAGGATTGATGTTGGAAATAAGTCCATATCGATTTTTCTTTTTAGCCTTTCCAATGAATTGTGGTTATCCGCAGATAATCACTTCTTTTCACCTTAGTTTTCATGTGGAAATGATCATTCCAGTTTTTATTATGGAAATGCTATATTCAGAAAGGATACAACCTATACAGAATGCTTTTGTGTACCTGAGAGAAGAGTACAGTGTCCTTCAAAATCATTGCCTAGAATCTCATGAAATCTTACTTAGTCACACATCCTGGAGGGAACATCCTGGAGTTGATATTAGTCAGAACACATTAGGAAGTGCTGTAGCATGAAATTAATCCCAGTATCTTGGAGACTTAATTTCATTCATTCAGTATATCCTTAAGTGGGAGCTTTGCTACAAACACTCAGGTCCAGGGTGAAGAAGCCCGACTCTCATGTGATGCTGACATCTCAGAAACACATTTTTCAGAGGCCACGTGAGAGAGGAAGAGGGAACACGGGCACTCACACTCATTCTAAAGTGTCTTGACCAGAAGTGGCACGCATCACTTTCACTCCCGTCTACTGGTGAGAAGCAGTCATGACTACTCATACCTGCAAGGGCCCTGGAAAGTGCCCGGAAGGAAACAGAAACAGAACAGTTGGCATGGTGGAACAGCTGGTTGGCATTCAGTGATTGAAATCTGCAAAAGGTCATCATCAAAAGCTTATTATGAAGCTTATTAATTCTCTCAGGTGTGTTACCACAGCAGTGTTTTATGTTATTTCCTTCTTGACTTGCTTCTAATTGGTAGATGGCCAATTGTCTAGGCTTTATGATGAGGTATTGGCATAGACCCAAATTCTAACCTCAAGTCTCTGATTCAGAACTGACCACAGAGCTGCTCTTTGAGTTTATATCAAGCTGTGATCTTCTCCTCCCATCAGGAAATCCTTAAATAGTTCATTTTTTCCTTCTAGGAGCCTGCTGTTGTGTTCTGGCTAGAGAGAATAGGACCAGGGCCAAGTAAGATCTTGAAATTCAAGATAGAGACATCTGGTCTGAATTTGCTGAGCAGCTTATTGAATCCTACATTAATCCAGGCACATGTGATGCAGAAATTTTATTTTATAGGCAAGTAAAAGAGATAATTGATGTTAAAGAGCCTAGCATAATTCCTGGCATGTCTATAGTATGTGCTTAATAAATGCACCTATACTTCCTTTGCAAAAGAAGTTTAAATTGCCAGTGTATAGTATTCTATCAGTAAATATTATCGGGTTTACAATGATGAAACCACTAGAACTTCTATTCAAAGGGAGGACTTTATAATAAGCCATGCATGAATATGGTACTGAACAAAATAATATAAGTTTGCATTTGTGTTTCTGTGGTGTGAAATGGGGACAGAAAGCATGGAAATAAATGAGCAAGGAAAAGGTCTATGAGAAATGCCGAGAATTAAAGAGGGTGATATTGAGAATAGAGAGCTACCTCAGATAAGTGGTATAGTAGCCTGAGTTCTAGGCAGGAAAACAGAGCCCATGTAAATATTCTAGGAATGTGGGCTTGTGTGAATGTAGGAGGAGATGGAGTGAAGGCCTGGGAACTTCTTTTCTGGAATCGGAAAAGTAGTCTGTGTACTTTTGCTTGGAAAACTAAAAGCTCAAACAAAGTTCAAGAAGTAGCACAAGGATACTCAGAGTAGGACTATGAAGTGTGTCCACAAACGTCACACAGTCTGCCTCTCTTAACCTCCCAGGAATAACGACTTCTTCCTTCCAAATCTTGCTCAGACTCTTCCTGGTAAACCCTAACCTAGGATCATAAAGAAAAGCAGATTCCAGGGAGCATAGTTCCTAGCCTTCAATGGGAGTGGTGGTTTGATGCTGAGCTGACAGGAGACAATTTAGCACCAATGATAAGGATGACATTTATACTGCTCTTTGAATAACAAGAAGGGGTCCGCTCTCCAAAGATCATAGGGAAGAACATTCTAGGCAAAAACAAAAGCCAATATAAAGTCCCAGAAGCTGGGAGGAGGTAATGATTTCCAGACATATCAAGGAGGCCAGTGTGGCTAGAGCTGAGGGTGTGAGAAGCAATGTGATAGGAGATGGCAATGAGGAGGAAACCCGGGACTGAATCTAGGTGGGTCCAGTAGGCTGTCCAGGTCCACTAGGGGTCTATGTGCCTGACTAGCTTGTCCCTGAACTCTGTGGGTAAACTGTGTGGGAAAATACTGACAGGGCTGCTCAGAAAGAGGAACTCAGAGGATCTAGGGACCCAAGATCTCTGCATACATGAAGTCAGAGCTGAGTAGGGAGAGGGGCACTCTCCATGGCAGCAGAGTTCCACAGTAGAGACAGTTTAGGGAACAGTGCTGCACTGGAGCCTGGAGAAAAGATGCTTGAGACCTTGAAAGACATTAACTTTGGGAGAGATATCAACATCTATGCAGTGGCAAAGGGCCACCATGTCAGAAGGGAGGGGCTCTGCATCAGGCTTGAGTTGTCAACTAACAGATGACAAATTCAGAAACAATTGACAGACCCATACCCCCTACCACTAGGAATAAGAGGGTGTGCAGTAAGACAGAACTTTGAGAAGGGACACGGAGGTCCAGTGAAATGTGTGAGTCTGTAATGTTAGGGTACTCCTATTGTCCGTGAAGCCTGGGGAAAAGCCACGTGGCACCTCAGATTAGATTGACTAGGTCCTTGCTTGTATGCCTTTAGAAAGTTAAGGACTATTAATTTTCCTTTGGGAATTCACATTGTGATTTTATTCCCCGTGGTTGTGTGTTCTTCATTGAAACTACTTATTTATTAGTCATACTTTAAACCTAAAAGCTATAGTTTTTATTATTATTATTATTATTATCATCATCATTATTATTTCAGTTCTCTTAGCAGAACAGTGGCCAGAGTTAACTGAAGGCAGGTTGGCTCATGCCTTGTAGTGACATTTCTGGGATAACAATATGACTCTAATGCCCTCTTAATATCTGTCCTTCACATTGTCTGAGACACCAGCAGGGGAGCTGTTGGCAGTTACGATTGAACCACAGTTACCCACGGTGATAACTGTTCACAAATGCTCCTTGCTTCAGCTTCCTTACCTTTCTGTCTCACTTCTGCAGTTGCCTCTTGGTGCTCCCAAATAAACTGCTTGCGCACAAATCTTAGTCTCCTTGTCACTTTCTGGGAAAGCTCAACTAAAGACAAAAATCACAGCTAAATTTACTAAGGGTGGGCTAGGAGCCAGCTTTGGTACAATTCTCATCTTATTTCTGAAACAACCCTATGGAATATTCCATTATTTTCATTATCTTCATATGAAGAAATAAGCATATGAAGAAATAAGGTGCCAGTTAGTAAAGTATCTTGCTTATGGTCACCAGCGAGTAAACAGCAGAGCCCCAAATCTAGGAGACCCTCACCTTACTTCCTTCTCATCCCTCTTTTACTGATTTCTGATAAACTTTGCTCCTTTTGGCATCCTGTAAGGAAAATATTTAATCTCTCTGTCATCCTACTTTCTAAAAATTGCTTCTCCCATATGCTTCCTTTCTTATTATAATATATAATAATATGGTGCTATTTTTTTAAAATTCTGCTAATCTGAGAACTTCTGTAGAACACATATTACCACTGATGGTAATAACAGGCCACCAGCCTCACCAGCATCTTAACGTTCCTCACATTTCCCAAAGAATGACTTGATTGATGTATTTCCCCCAAGCCCTTGAGACTTGTCTGCCTCTGCGTGAAAGGCTGAGGCTTTGAGCCCAAGGCCTGTTCTTCGGAGAGCAATGATTGTGAGCAGGAGGATATGTGTGATGCATTTAGATTGCAATGCCTGTGGGTTTCTTTTCTTTTCTTTTTCTTTTTATCACGGTTCCTATATTTGCTCTTTGGGTTCAATCCCAAAATAGCCCACTTTCCTTTACCACCCAATTTGATTTCTTCTCTCATGGTCCCTAGGGCAATAGTGATATGTCTATCTGTCATGGCAAAGTGAGACCAGTCTTGGAAAGCCAGAGGGCTAGAGAGTTGGGTCTATGTTGATATGGCCACGGATGAATCAGTCTCTCTCTCTTCCTCTCTCTTTCCTTTTGAGTATGTGATTCAGACTTTGTGCTAATGTTTGTTGTAGGGTTTGTTTGATTGCAATATTAAAGACTCTTGAGATATTAGTGCATTTATCATGGATTCAGTTCTAGAGATGGATTTCACGGCCCCCCCCTCTTTCCCCTCTCTTTTAGCATGTATCATTCTTTTCTGCTCTTCTGTTTCTGCTTGCCCCTCTTCTCTTTCTACCTGCCGCTGTTCCTGCTTACTCATATGGTTGTGCATGACAGCAGCTTCAGTATGCATATTTTTATGACTGTCCAGCTCAGTTTCCTGTAGCTAAATGAATTGGTTTCTGTGTTCTGCTTCCCCATTCCTGAGAGAGACTAGGATTTACCTATTCAAAGTCAAGACACCATCCCTCATACAACAACTGGTAGCGATGGTGCTACCAACAAGAATATCTGGACTGGGCAGATTCAACAGGAATAGCCAGATGGGGAAGATTCTCTTTGAGGCAGCAAAATTGACCTCCATGTTGGCTAAAATGTCTTAATTTTATCTATCTATCTATCTATCTATCTATCTATCTTAGTTTATGTATATTGAAGGCTAACAAATTCATTAAATTTTGTAATAAATATCATCTTATTTAATCCTTACATTTGCCAGAAGGTACAGGTGTGATTATCCCTGTTTTATAGATAAGGGTCTGTGGCTTTTTTTGTGGTGAGAGGGTGGAGTAGTGTTGGATTTTGTAAAGGTCCTCAAGTCCCTCTGCCTCTGGGCTTAGTGCCCTTTCTCTACTGGCAGAGCAGAGTGGAAGGACTGATTTCAATGCAAAAAGCATCCTGGGTGGATGTCACTGCTTTCTCATGAAGAAAGGAATTAAGTGCATGGAGCACATTTTTATATTTTAGCTACATCATGTCAGCCCAGCCCACTGAAGGTGAAGCCTGCCTGCTGAGACATAACGATATTTCAAGATGATGAGCAAGAAAGCCCTGTCCATCCCAGGGCAGAGCTCCCTGGGGATGAGGCTCAAAGAGAAATGAAAAGAGAGTAAGTGAATCATGAAGCCTTCAGAGCACGGCTGAGCACTAGAGCCAGGCATTAGCAGTGAGGGGCAGAGTGGGCTGGAGAGAACTGAGGAGCATTTACAAAATGATTACACGCCCTCCTGAAACAAGACTCCTAGGAACAGGAGCAGCCGCCCACAGAAGGATTTGTAGAAGTTCTCTCACTTTGCAGGGACCTGCCTGTGGAGGTGATTCATTCACTCACTAATCTGGTGGCCCCTGTGATCAGGGATCATTCCTGAGGTCCTAGTATCATTGCTTAAATTGGTGCAGTTTCTGTTTCCACTTTTAGTTTTAATATCCAGTATTCTGCCCCTGCCTGCCTTCCCCTCCTCCTGCCCAACCTGCTTTAATTAGCCATCACTTGTATGTATTCTACAGTTATGTTTTATTATTCCTTATCCCAATATATTTGTAATACTTTTTATTCTTGCAATGGGTATTGCCCATTTCTAAAACACTGGAGGAAAGGTGTTAGAGAAGCATGTTTGTGGAGGGAAAATACACAATTAATCCAAGTGTTAGTTGATGTCAGTAGTTTTATCAGCATGTTTGTGGAGGGAAAATACACAATTAATCCAAGTGTTAGTTGATGTCAGTAGTTTTATCTGCTGACCGGCCAAGGGTATTGCTAATTCATAGGGTTTCCTCATGATCTAGAGCCTTAAATCAGATAAATGATCTTCCCATAGAGGAGCCCTGGTTGTCATTATCAGACCTGTGCATTCCCAGCTCCACATGAAGGAGGCTGACTTTCACTTACATAGCTTTAAGCTCAATAGGAACCAAACAAGTGGGGAGAGAGTTCTCCGAAAGGCTTACAAAGTACCATGAAGGAAAATATGGATGGAGCCATGTAGGAAGCTCAGTTATTGAGCACCCACTATGATCCAGGTGGCCTACAGATCACTTGCCCGTGCACATTCCCTTTTCTTATCTTCTCTCTCTCTCTCTCTCTCTCTCTCTCTCTCTCTCTCTCTCTCTCTCTCTCTATATATATATATATATATATATATATATATATATATATTATATGTACATATATATACATACATACATATATACATATATATATATATATTTATAATTAAAGAAATCTGCAAAAGGGGAAATATGTCTCTAAGGACTCCTGCAACATGCCTGAAATTTCTAGGAGATGAAGATTTCTCCACTAAGTGAAAAGTAAAGGCTGAAGAAGATAGGACACAAAGCTTCTTTATAATATTTGCAATTATGCAGTTTTGTTGGACAAATATGCCCTAGAATTAACAACAGCATGGCTAATGCTATAATACTATACTATACTATGCTATACTAATACAGAATAGTGCCAAGCACCATTCTAGGCCCTTTACTCCTATTTAACTCTCATAACACCTTTGTGAAACACATATTATTTTGATTTTACAAATGAGGGCATTGAAATAGGGTAAGTGACCATCACCAGGATACACCACTACTAAGTGGTGATATCAGGATTCACATGTAGATAATTAAGCCCCCAGGACAACTGCACAATTATTAAAGTTCTGAAGCAAGTTATATCCATGTAGTTAGTGAAAAAATTCCAAGAAGTCACATCAGTAGACTTTAGTTTTAGTACATGTTATGGTTTGGATATGAGGTGTCCCCCCCCAAGCTCCTGTACTACTGCAGAAATATTCAGAGACAATGATTAGATTATGAGAGCCCTAACATAATCAATCATCCATCCTCATTTGAGTAGACTGTGTGGTAACTGTAGGCAGGTGTGGCATGGTTGGAGAAGCTGGGTCACTGGAGATGTGCTCTAGAAAAGTGAATCTTCCCTAAGATCCCTTCCTCTCCGCTTTCTTTGTTTCTCGTTGTTTCCTGGCTGGCATGAGCTGAGAAGCTTTCCTCCACCATGCCCTTGTGCCATGATGCTCTGACTTGCCTTTGGCCCAGAGCAATGGAGTCAGCCAAACATGGACTGAAACTGTGGACTGAAACTATGGCCCAAGATAAAATTTTCCTTCTCTAAGTTTCTCTTGTCAGGTATTTTGATCACAGTAATGAAAAGCTGATTAGTAGTACAAGTTTTGTAAATCAGTAGATATGTGTCTTTGAATACTTCCTGTTCTGAGTTTTAGTCTTCTCATTTGTCAAATGAAAGCAAACATATTAATAATTTCCTGTATCATTTAGTATTTATGGTCCAATTATTTATTGTCTCAATTCTTACTACATGTTGGAAGTAGCCAAGGGATTTTGAATAGTATACCCCGTAATGTGGGATAAAATTAGGAAAAAAGTCAAAATCAAGAAATATTTTCATATGGAATAAATGTTTGGTAATAAATGTATGTTTGGTTATCATCATGTTGTTCTGTCTTTATTGTTAGTGCAGTTATTAGAGAATAATTACACATGTCCAAATTAAGACACAAGACAATGAGAAGTTAGGAAGATTCTAACTGTGGGTCTCAGCAAACTAAACTCACTAAGGGGTTGTTTTGAATATAACTGTTTGTGAAAGAATGGAGGAGCTTCCACGTTAGCTGATACAGTGGTTCAACAATGTCATCAAGGACCTAGGTTCTCTTTTTTCTGCTTTAAAGTCCAAAGGACCAGTTTCATCCTAAGCTGTAGCCTTAGATGTAGCAATTAGGCTACAACATCACTAATTCTGTCTATGTATACAAAGAGACCTCACCGGAAAGTCTTCTAGAAATGGAAGGAGAATATTTTTCACACCTCTATATCCTTGGTCTTCAGCTTTGTCACACACCCATTCCTATCATCACCATCAGAGAATATAAAACTCAAATGTCTCAGCACTTAGTGTGCATTAGAATCCCATGGGAGCTTTCCCAAGCTTCTAAAATTTAGGCCCCTCCCAGGCCAAGAAAGTCTGGGCATGGAGCCTGAATAGCAGGATGTTTTAAGTGCTCCCTGGGTAATTCTAAAGGAGATTCAATTTGAGAAGCACTAGCTTGAAGTAGTAAGGATTCATCCATTGACCTGGAAATGAGAGCAGCTTCCCCTAGGTATGGAAGGGTCATGGATTCAGAATACAATTAGGGTTTTATTAGTAAAGTGGAAGTGGGGAATCAATGTTTGGTGTGGTAGATATAAATATTATTTATTCTAAAAGAGATTTACTAGTTACCATTTTAAATATTTATTGGCATCTGTTCTTTTAGCCCATTGAGTCCACTGTTTTTCAATTCTATAAACCTAACAATTATTTCAAAGTTATCTTAAGTGGTGTATAAGTGGCATATTTGTTGCTCAATTTAAGATTTTATAGGTGTTCCACATCTGGGATGATGAGACAAAGTGGATTAATACAACCTCCAGATGAGCAAGTTTGCTGCACTAGTTTGCTGCAAGTGTTCATCCAGTTTAATCAATGCTTGCGCTATAGTAGTTTATAAGTATTTTTAACATTCCTATACAATAAGAAGAATGACTCATAGTTTATTATCCAAATTAGACCACTTTTGATAAAAAAGAAGTGTTATATTTTTAAGGCTATTTCTTTAGGATATCAGGAATAAACTTGGACTGTTCTGGGCACATCGACACATGTCATCACTTTCCCTAGGAGGTATCATGTGGAGTAAAGAATTTGGTCTTGTTCAAAGAGAGTTACAGCCTTTTCTTTAAGAAGACATCATACCAGATTGGAATGTCTGCTTTGGCCAAAGGATGGCCACATTGAATCTTAGGATGGTATGGCCATACTTAATGATCTTAGGGTAGGGACGGGCCATGTCAGAAAGACCAACTATGTAATTTAGGGTGGAATTTTAGAATAGAGGGTAACCTTTCACCTTGAGACTGAGGAATCAATCTTTCAATCAGTTGTATCTGTATAATGAAGTCCCAATAAAAACTCTAAACACTGGTGATCAAACAAGCTTCCTTGGTTGAATACTGCATGCATTTTGTCTGCAGCAATATGTCCCAAGGACTGTGGTGGTTTTATAGACTGTCCTATGCATGTGTTCCTTTGGCTGATAATCTGAATTATTTCCCTAAAATAAATCATAACCATAAGAATAAAAGCTTTTGGTGAATTCTATACATGTTTTAGGCAGTTTTTTTTTTTTTTGATGCTGTGACTAGAAGACCCAACCAGAACAACTGTAGAGGAGGAGCAGTTTATTTGAGACCTTATGGTGTCAATGGTCTTGGTCCGTGGACAGTCGGCTTCATTCCTCAGGATGTAAGGTGAGACAGAAACAACATGGCAGAAGAGTGTGGCTGAGGGAAGCAGCTCATATGATGATCAGGAAGCAGAGAGAGAAACCCTCACTTTCCATACAAATATACACTTCAAAGCCACCTCCCCCAATGCCCACTGAAAGGAAAGTGACCACAACACTCGGAGCAACCAAAAGATCTTTATTGCAGCAGTGCAACAAAGAGAAAGGAAAGAAGGAAAGAGAGAGAAAAGAGAAGAGATGAACAGGGAGAGAGCAAGAGCAAGAGAGAGACAGAGAGCGTGCATAAGAAAGATAAAGAGCAAGAGAGAAAGAGCAAGAGAGAGAGAGAGAGAGCAAGAGTGAAAGAGCAAGAGAGAGGGGGGCCTGGCAGGAGGGAGTTTTTATAGCCCAAATCTAATACGGCCTCTGGGTCTGCAAGCTGCCTTGTTGGCCCAAGGGGGGGTTAAGTGTTCAGCCTTAAGCAGGGTTGAATGTTCAGACTTGAGGCAA
This sequence comes from Marmota flaviventris, assembly GCF_047511675.1. NCBI lineage: Eukaryota > Metazoa > Chordata > Mammalia > Rodentia > Sciuridae > Marmota > Marmota flaviventris. The sequence continues at coordinate 25,206,495 of NC_092510.1, read as the reverse complement.
ACAGGTGATAAAGGACCAGATAGAGGGGGGTTTGAGTGTGTGGGCTATCTTGCAGCCAACATCTGTTCAGCCTGCCCTGCAGACAACACAGTTCAGCCTGCTCTGCACCCAATGCCCACCTCCTCCAGTCACACCGTACCCATCTTCAGTTACCTTCAGTTAATCCCTATCAGGGGATTAATTACTGATTGGGTTAAGAGTCTCACAACGCAATCATTTCTCCTCTGAACCTTCTTGTATTGTCTCACATGTGAGCTTCTGGGGGATACCTCATATCCAAACCATAAGAACATGCTTCTATTAGATTATGAAACCAAGGGTGATTTTAGAAACACCTCTACTTGTAGTTAGTGTCAGAAGAAAGAGAAATCTTACTGTGTCCTCAAACTTCATGGTTTGGTTAAACATGAATGTATTATCAGGCCGCGTTAAAGGGCCAAATAACTTGCCCAGTGTATTAAAATTCGTGAGGATGGAGCCAATATTCAATCCCTAGCAACTGTTACTTTTGTGATATTTAGTGTCACTTTTTTCCCCTTCCTCTCTCCAATTCCTTATTTCTTTCTGTCAAAATAACTGACGTACAATCTTAAAGAAAAATGAAATTATGGCATTTGCCAATAAATGGATGGAGCTGAAGAATATCATGCTAAGTGAAATAAGCCAATCCCAAAGAACCAAAGGCTGAATGTTTTCTTTGATATACAGATGCTAATTCACAATAAGTGGAGGGGGTGTTAGGGAGGAACAGAGGTACTTTGGGTTAGACAAAGGGGAGTGAATGGAGGGGAAGGATATGGTAGAGGGAAACAGCTCAAATAATGATCAGGGGGCAGAGAGAGATCTTCACTTACCATACAAATATATACCCCAAAGCCACGCCCTCAATGCCCACCTTCTCCAGCCACACCTTACTCACCTTCCGTTACCATTTAGTTAGGGGGTAGGAATGATAGTAGAATGAATTGGACATTATGACCCTATGTGGGTATATGATTATATGACCAGTGTAATTCTACATCATGTACAACCAGAAGAATTAGAAGTTGTACTCCATTTATGTATGATGTGTCAAAATGCATTCTACTGTCATGTATAACCAATCAGAACAAAAAAATGAATAAAACTGATGTGTTTTCTGTCTTACTGACTGGAACCAGATTGATACAACACTAGTGATATTTTCTTTTTATTAAAAGAAAAATCTCAAATATATGAGACACTCTCAGCTCTAAGCATAATAAAAAGATGCTTGTCTAGGCATCTAGAAAGAGAAAGAGATGAAAGCTGCAACAAAACAGTTATTAGATCTCATAGCTCTATGTTAACTTGGCCAAGAGTGGCCTTTTAAAGGCAGGCAGAGGCTCAACATGAACCATGGTTCCTACTCCATGTTTTCAAGTTATCATTCTATTCCCTGGCATTTTGTTTGGTTGGTTTTGGGGGAATGTTCTTGGGGTTTTGCTGTTTGTTTTTGTTTTTCTGGTGCTGGGGATTTAACCCAGGGCCACATGCTTGCCAAGAAAGTACTCTACCACTGAACCACATCCCCAGTCAATTCCTGGGCGGCTCCTTCTCCTCTTCCTCCTCTTCCTCCTGCTCCTCTTCCTCCTCCTCCTATTCCTCCTCCTCCTATTACTCCTCCTCCTCCTCCTCTTCCTCCTCCTCCTCCTCTTCCTCCTCCTCCTCCTCCTCTTCTTCTTCTTCTTCTTCTTCTTCTTCTTCTTCTTCTCCTCCTCCTCCTCCTCCTCCTCCTCTTCCTCCTTCTTCTTCGTTTTTAGTGCATTATAATTATACACAATAGTGGAATTAATTGATAGATATTTGTAAATGCACACAATATAAAAATATAATTTGTTTAATTTTATTCCCCAGTATCTCCCTTTCATCTCCCCTGCTCCCCTTCTTCTGTTCTACTGATGTCCCTTCAATTTTCATGAGATTCTTCCCCACTAGCTTTTTACCCACCTTTTTACTATCTAGCATCCACATATGAGAGAAAACATATAACCATTGACTTTCTAAGTTTGGCTTTATTTGCTTAACATAATGCTCCCAAGTTACATCCATTTTCTGCAAATGACATAATTTCATTCTTATTTATGGCCATACAAAACTCCTTTGTGTAAACATACTGCATTTTCTTTACTCAGTCATCCATTTGATGGACATCTAGGCTTGTTCCATAATTTGGGTATTGTGAATTATCTGCTATAAATATGGGTATATCATTATAGTATGCTGATTTTAATTCTTTAAGACACATACCAAGGAGTTATATAGCTGGGTCATACAGTGGTTCCATTCCTAGTCTTTAATGAAACTGCCATGTTGATTTTTAGAGTGGTTGTACTCATTTACAATGCCCTCCACATTGAAAAAGTGTTCCTTTTTCCTCACATCCTCTCAGGCACACATATTTATTTGTATTCATGGTGGTTGCAATTCCTGGGCATTTTGTAATACCTAACCTGAGGCAGATGAGACTTGAACTCACAGAGTGACAAAAACATCATGAGATTCATGATTCAGTCTCTCATATCAGGAAGATATTAATAAGAAAAAAATTGAGGACATGTGTTTAACATAAGTTTTACATGATATGGGAGCCTTCATCATTGAAGAAAGGGTCAAATAAATGGGGAAACTGTATATGATTAAAGAGCAAAATGATGTGATCTAATGGTAATAAATATAGCAAGGTCTGTTTGTTTATATTCTTCTTGGCATCTATGTGTGATATTTTATTTCTGGGTATGAGAAAGACATCTGTTGCATGAGTGTCTTTGGGAGACAAGAGAAAGAGAAGGTCAGAAAGTGACCTTCACAAGTCTTTTAACCTGTTTTGGAGAAGAAGGAGTGAGGGGAATTCTAGTGTATATGACTCACTTTAGGATGGGGGTGCAGATGAAAGTCAGAAAGGTCTTCCTACTTCTACAGTTTTCTCCATTGCTGAGGTGCCATATTGTGGTATAACATTTTATGCAAGCCATTCATTTTAATATTTGCTCCATGACAAAGGGATCTAGGGATTTTTGATTTCCTGAGTGATAGGTGCATCTTTTGTACTAATAAGGTGATCCTTGGTGGGTTCCTGATTAGCCTTAGGATGAGGACTGGTTGCCAGAGGAACCAACCATATGATTAAGAGGACTGAAAATTACAGCCCCACCAAATGATCTCTGGGGAGGAAAGGGGATGAAGGTTGAGTTGATTACTAATAGCCAATGATGTAACCAATCATATCTATGTAATGAATTCTCCACAAAAACTCAAAAGAAAAGCAATTGAAGAACTCCCAGATGGATGAACATATGGAGGTGATGAAAGGGTGGGTTTGGCACCCTGAGAGGTAGTGGAAGCTCTCAGCTCCCCACCCATCTTCTCCCTATGCCTCTTTTCCATCTGACTATTTACTGTGTTATTTATAATATACCCCAAATAAACTGAAAAAAAAAAAAACATAAAGAAAATGGATCGCTGAGTTCTGTGAGCAGCTGGAGCAAGTTAATCTTACCCAAGGAGGGGGTCATGAGAATCCCCAATTCATAGCTGGACAGAATTTCTGGAGGCCCAGCTTGCAGTTGGCATCTGAAAAAGGGGCAGTTTTATGGAACTGAGTCATCAACCTGTGAGGTCTGCCACTGTCTCCAGGTAGATGGAATCAGAATTTAATTAGATTATAGAACACCCATTGGGTATCCACTGCTATCCACTGGTGACCAGAGATAAAGTATTGTATTGAGAGTGGAAAGTGGACTGTGAGAGGGGTAAAAACACTTTATTTTTTTCTACATCAGACAGAATATAATGTATCTCACAAACAATAAGCACTTATTTAAATTAGGAAAATTTTGTTATTATTAAAATTTAGAGATTTGGGGATTCTGAACTAAAGTTAGGGTTCATGGAAACTTAGTACTCCAAAAAAAGAAGGAAAGAATTTAAGAAATTAAAAAAAAAGACGGATAGAAGGGGAAAAGAAAAAATTCAAAATACAGTATCTGGGATTTTTACTAGGTTTAGTAGGGTTAGTTCTGTTAAATTGTGAATCAAATAGGCTTATTTTAATTCATCATTGGCAACTGCAAGGAATCTTCAAGTAATTTTTTCTGTAACAATGCATACTGATATATTGCCTGATTTCTTACATACTTATGTCCCTTTGTTTCCTTTAGACCCAACTACAAACTTGCCTTGAGTTGAAGTCTCTTTCTTTCAAAGTTAGTAAACTTTGCCTCATTCTCTTCCGTTATTAAATATTACAGAGAATCCAAATGGCTTTCTGAACTTCTATCCATTGTATGTGCCTCGTGTTTGTATGTGGTGGCTTTTTCTGTGCATCTAATTGTGTGCTCACATGTTTGAATGCTTGAGAGATATTTTCAATGGAAAAATTGAAAAAAAATGTGTTGACATTTGTCCAGGTATTTTTTTTTAATTGAATTTTCTTTTTGGCAAAATTGAAGTCTTCAAACTGTCTTTTTTTAGGTATAAAAAACTTTCATCTGTTTTTTTCAATCATTGCTTCAGTGCTATCTCTATATATTATTTTTCTTGGACTCCATTTCAGCTTCATCAAATGTCCTACATTTGCCTCTCATGTCTCTTAGCTTTCTATAATCTTTTTTTAAGTTTCCTTATTGACTTTCTCTGAATTTGGAGAAAATTTCTAGAATTTTTCTACTTCCTTATTATTTCAGTTTTTAAGATGATTAACTTGTTAGTCAATCTCCATTAATTTTATTAGCCATGTTATTTATGCTTTTTACCTCCGTGTCTGATATAGTTTCATAGAAACAGGTCCTGTGTCAAAAGGAGTCATCCTGCTGCAATCACATAATAGACAGAAGTTCTAAGGCACTTTCCTATTCCTTGCAGTAAATTTATTATTTTATAGAAAGACATTTGCTCTGAATTCTCAAGGCATTCCTTTTCCTTTGAACTCCTGAATCTTTTTATATGCCTTGTACATTTTTTTCCCCCTTAGTTGTTCACTCTTGCAAAGGAATAGCTAGGCTTGTCAGGGATTGGGAATTGAGACAGGTTCTATCAGACATGGGGTATGAGGCATTGTTTGAAATTTTTATGCCCAGATGAAGGGTAAAGAACTGTATTTGGTTTCATTTTGCAAGTTCAAAGATCCTTCAGCCTTTGGGGAATGAGGATACAGCAGAAGCCAGAGACAGAATTGGAAAAGAGAGTCAGAGGCAGTTATACCTGGGAACTTTGCCCAGAAGTTCTGTTTTTGTGTTTGGCATGCAGTCAGATTTGGGTGGGGGAGGGCCCCTGCTATTACCTGGCAAAGCAACACACTCTTTAAGATCTAGTGATCATTGACCCACTCTTCACCAAGTGTGATTGTCAGGACCAATTTTAACAAGAGGAGTGCGTTGTGAGAGTGCTTTAGGTATCACTGCCAGGATGCAGATTTCTATTTCCTGGTCTCCTGACCTTCCATGACCTCCCAGCCCCTATTATCTCCAGTCTTCACAGTCATTACTTTCCTATGTTAGGCTACTAGTCAGCATTTGGTTATATAATAACAGAAAGGATAAGACCCAGCCGAGAAGGGCAGCCCCAGTAGAGTTCAAGAACATAGGGAATTTGTTTGGTTGTTTGCTGGTTTTGTTTTAGGACATTTTCCTGGGTTTCCTCTTAGGAACCTTTGAGGGAGGAGGTAGAAATTTGTAGGTTTACAAAGTTCTGAAGATGGTTGAAATACAGCTGTCCCCTGGATCTATGACAGTCATCTGCAAATCATGAGTCTGAGAACAAAGCATGAAAAAAAATATGTCAATGCATCTTTCTAAAATTCTTTGAGCCCCTATTTTATGCAAATTTCTCTGCTATGACTATGCTGCTGCGTAGGTAGAAGGGAGTATAAGAGGAGGAATGTACAACCTAATTAGGCAGAAAAGACTTTTCACGAAAATAGTTAATGTTTATCCAGTGCTTAGCACACTGTAGGTACTTCTACTTCTCTTAGCACTTTACGCATGCACATTACCTGGAATCAGCCCACAATAACCCAAGGATTGGGAAACTATTATTTTCCTTCTTCTACCAGTGGGGGAATAGGGTCTTGAAAAGGGTTAGGGAGCTTGTCAGCATCACACAGGAAGCAAGTGGCAAGGCTAAAACTAATATGTAAAGTTTGTCTTTAGGTTGTATTTGAAATAAGCTCTCCTGCCTTCCACAGAAGGAGATAATGGGCAGGATCATTTGTCTCTGGTTAAGACAGTAGGGGTTCAGATTAAAAGTGCTGTATGTGTTTAGAGGGGTGACACATCACAGAGAAAGCAGCTGGTACTGGGATTTGGGATCTCCAGGCCAGAGATAGAGCAGTAAATCTCATCAGAGTTGGACTATTCTCTACACTGCTGTGTCCAGGTGGCCGCTAGGGTCCTCTTGCTCCTGTGCCCTGAACATCCACTTCCCTCCTTCTCCCCAGCTTGTGATTTGCAGTCAGCATTGACGGAGGCTCTACCCACCTGTGTTTTAAGAAGCCTGAATGCTCCCTTGCCTGTTTTTAAGCTGTTTGCCTATGACAGAGTATGAATAACAAGATCAGAAACATCTCCAATATAACTTTAGAGGCCCTGTGTGTCGTTTTGTTATACTTCCCTTTCTCTCTAGGATAGTAAAGATTGGAGACTGGCTCTGATATTCTCCAAGAAGCATAAAAGGGTAGTTTACTAAGTTTGGGGATAATTTATCCAAGTAGATTTCCAAACATTTTTTTTACAAACTTAATATAAACATAAAGATTTCAACATGAATGCAACAGTCGCATTCAAGGTCAATTCAGAGAGAAAAGATGCTTTCAACATTGGTTCATTTTCTATGATGCTATTAGAATTTGGTAACATGTCATTATTATTACTACAAAAAATGTAGTAAATGATTAACTGTTCACATTGGCCTCAGTTGGCTGTGTACAAAATAGAGAAATTGCTCCTAAGGAATGTGCCATTTAAGATAAATTTAAGATATAATACAACATCAATATTAGAAACAGAAAGGATAAAGTCCCTTTGAGATAAAGAGCATAGTACAGAATTTAGTATATACAGTGTGCTCTAAGTATAGTATTTAAGAATATATAGTCTCAAGAAGACTCTCATTTCAAAACCCTACTTTCCATGTAGCTTTATGACCTTAAGTAAATCACTTAAAACCTCAGTTTCCCCATCTATAACATGGGGATACTCATCATATTTATCTCATAAGGTTCTTGTGCATACTAAGTAAGTGTATATAGAGCATCTGTTATTGTAAACTGTTTGTACTATATGTATGTGTATGTGTGTGTGTGTGTGTGTGTGTGTGTGTGTGTATATTACATTTATTATAGCTGAAGAAGAAATTAATAGCAGTCCCGATGCATTTATTCTGGATGCTGATTATAACAGTTTTGTGCTTTGATCAAAAAATATCACTATAAGATACTATTGGCTGAACTTGGTTTTTCTACTGTTAGAGGCAAAATAGGAAAATTGAAACAATTCTTAAAATGCTGATGGATTTTATTGAAGAAAAGTTTATCTATCATAGACCAGGCTCTGGCCAGAGGATTTGACAAATAATAACTTACTTAATTATTTATTTAAATTAAGAGAGTTAGGGATCTTTTTTTTTTTTTCCCATTTGAGGACGCTGAAATACAGAGACTGAAGTAATGATGCCAAACCATCTATTTCATCAATGGGAGAACTGTAATTCAAACAGGGCACTGGACTCTGGGCAGCACTGGTAACACCTGCACTCTGTCACCTCTCTTGGTTTTTGAATATTGAGCAGACTGAATAGAACATTTTACCAGAACACTATATGAATCAGGATTCTTCAGAGAAACAGAATCAATAGACTATATATATCAAAGAAGGGATTGCTAGGGGGTTGGCTCACATCATCACAGGAGTTGAAAAGCTACAAAATAGGACATCTGCAAGATGGAGAGCCAAAGAAATTGGTAGCATGGATCAGTACAAGAAGGCAGAAACCTCAGAATCAGGGAGCATTACAGGATAGCCTCTAGTCCAAGATCCAGGGAGGGTGATAGTACAGCTCCTAGTCTAAGGCTCAGAACTTGAGAGCCCCTGTAGGGCTGTGGTATGAGTCCTAAGTCCAAAAGGTGAAGAACCTGGGGTCCAGGATCAAGTGCATCAGCAGGAGAAAGTGCCACCCTGGCTCAAGAGGGAAGATCCAGAGAGAGTTTTGCCCTTTGGCCCTTTGTCTCTTGGAGCTGGGCCTCCAGCTGACTGGATGGTATTCACTCCCCTTGAAGGTGGACCTTCCCTGTGAAACACCTTCACAGACATGACCAGAAGTGATGCTTTACTAGTTCTGCAGGCATCCCTGAGTTTGGTTAAGTTGATACCCCAAATTAACCACCATACATATATAGGTTTGAACTAAGAAGACTAAAAAGAACAGCACTTATGGATTTTTCTGCAGACTCAGCCTCTGTTGAATCCTAAACCCTAAGGAGAATATCAGATAAAGGATGAAGGAACTCCTAGGGGTGAGGGTCAAAGGAGAAGTAGAATATGTTTATACTGGCCAAAGTTTGCCTTCCTATTTGCTCTTTTTCCATAGCAAACCATGGATTTGTACAGTCATGAAGGTCCAATGGACCTTAGTAAAGTGCTTCCCCAAACTGAAACTGCATAGGATTTGCCTTGGGATCTTGGGAAAGATTCTGATTCTAAGGTCTGGGTGCTGTATTTCTGACAAGCTCCTAGAGGAGGCTTTAGGCTTCTGGATCACAGGGCCTTGGAATTATTTTTGTCAACTTCTTTCATCTAACGTAAAATTGAGGCCCAGGAAAAGCCAGAAACTTGCTCATGGTCTAATGCTTATATTGAGACATGTCAAAAACAGATTAAAAATGTATATAACATTTATATTCCCCAAAAGGGTCTTCTCATTAATCCATATGACAACTTCATTAGGTTTTACTCTTTTAATTACAACAAAGAAAAATGAAACACAGTGAAAGAAATGATGTGCTTTAAGCCTACTGAGTAAGTTGGACTGTGCCTGGAGTATAGAGTACCTATAGTCGCAAGTTCCTCTACCCTCTGTCACCTCCCACCCAAATTTACATAGAGAGGACTGGGCAAATCTATACCCAAAATTAATGTTTGAATCATTGGCCTGGATTAAGGTATATCAGTCTAGATTCCAATAACACTGTCTTTTATCTGGAAAATGTATTTCCTCTAATCTAGCAACATAATTATCAAACCATTAAGTAGAGTTTCCACTTTGGAGATCATCTAGTTGTGTCTATTGGTGATATTTGCAATGCTGCTCTCCTGTTTCATGTACCTTTGAGAAAACCCATGCACAGAAACCACATGATAACTTCGTGTTTTAAGGCTGACTGGTCTAGGGAACACCCATTTTTTTTTTCTACTTACTTAGATCTCCTCTGATTCCATGGAGAATTTAAGGCTACCAGTATGTTTGTATTATCAGATGTTCCAGTCACTATTCTATAATTGGTCTTATCAGAGCCATAGAAGCTAGAGTAATAATTGCTGAGCCTTTGCTATGGGCCAGGGGCTTAACATATCTCAACCCTCTGCTTGATAATCTGATTCAGTTAGGGTTGTTACGGTACATTTAGAGATGAGGAAACTAGAGTCCAGGGACTTGAATGTTCCTAATATCTATCAGTATAGAAAAGGGCAATCCTGAAATTCAAACTAGAGCTACCAGATTCCAAAGCATTATACCCTGCTTCCTAATACTCGGCTAAGTGTTACTTTACGTCTCTGGAAACTTCTTAAATATTTTTTTTAAGTTGTTCTTGTTTTTATTGCTTTAAGGTTAGCTCTGAACAAAACAGGGAAGCAGGCACTTCTCCCATCTCCCCCTTGTCCGTCCAGCTCCTGGTGGGATGAACCTTTGTGCTGATCCGCAGAGGACCATAGCAGCTCCTATTCTGGTCTGCCAGGGCGTCTTCCTTCCTGCTCCCCTTATATTTTTCAATATCTAATTTTTTCTCAGCTATCACATTAAAAACAATATCTGCTTGCTGTTTTTCCAGATGGAATTTATTTCAGATACAGACTTCTAAAAACATTAGGGATCCTCCAACTGTGGAATTTAGGGCCTAACTATTGGAGAGTGGCTTAAAGATTTTTCCTGCCTTCCAATCATACCTTGTTGTTATCCACCTACTTTCTCTACATTAGAGTTTCTGAGTCTTAGAACTGCTAATATTTCTGGCCAGATAATTCTTTCTTGTGGAGGAAGCCTGGCTCCTGACATTGCCACATGTCCCCTGGGAGGCAAAATCAACCCTGATTGAGAGCCACCACTTCAGACAAAAGTTAAGTTCTGCTTACAGTGATTATATAAGCAGCATTCTGCTTTGTAGGAATGGGACTAACAGTTTTTAGATTATTTGTCTAGAGTTTGTTAAGCCTAATACTTACCTGAAATGTAGGTATTTAAAAAGTAAATAAATTTTTCTGTCTTTAAAAGGCTTGACTTCCTAGTCCCACTGCCCTATAAACATTATTTCTGCTTTTAAAAATACAATACCCTGTAGAAGAAAATCGCATAGTCCTTAGAGTCAGGAACCCAGATCAGAGACTGAGTCTCTGCTGACCATACATGCTTGGGCAAAACAAAGATCTCAGTTTCATAGATCTCAGTTGTCCTGTTTTTAAAATGGGAAAATTTCACTGGATGATATATTTTATACTTCGTAGGCTTCCATAAAAAGGATTTGATTTCTACTCTACTTTCCCAGAAAGGGAGAATTGTTGGATTCCAGGATGAACACTCTTGACTTTCCCCAACCCTTTACTTGTGCCTCCCCAGGGATGAAAGGGGCTTTTCGCCTCTTGGTGTATTTACAGATGGAACTGAATGTGTTCCGCTCAGGTTCTTACTCTCTCAGATCTTTCAGCCCACTAATCTCTCCGCCCTCACCTGCCCCTACCAGGGAGTCCTGTGGTTTTCTTCTGGTGGTTAGGTACGACTCAGGGTAAGGTATTAGGGAATCTACTGAAAGCTCATGTTGAGCCACACTTTTCAAATTAGTTGAAAAGCTGACATTTTGATTTGAGTCTGACCTCTTAACTAGTTTCAAAGTGAGGGTATAGGAAAGTGTTTTTTAGGGCTCCAGAAATCTCAGCACAGCTCAGCACTAACTAAGGCATAAGCTGGGAGGGATGGGTAAACAAGGTGATCCGTCTGCCACCTCTCTGCACTTGGGTACCTGGCAGATATCTAATGTTATTTAATTATCATTTTGATTTTTAAAATAATTTATTGTTTTTCTTGAAATAGATTAAAAGCTAAACAATCTTTTATGCTTTTTTTGTTTATGTGTATATTTTTGGCAGGCCTTGCCAAAGACAGGATAATATCTAAGGAAGGTAACAGGGCTGGGATGTAGCTCAGTGGTGTAGCGCTTGCCTAGCTTGCATAAGTCCCTGGATTTAATTCCCAGTATTGCAAAAATAGAACAAAAAAACAAATAATAAACATGATATAAAATAAAGGAGGAAAAATCTTGGAAATATGCACAGACTTGAGGAAGTGAGGAAGAACCTCATTATTTCATTTAGGAAGTATAAGCCTGAATAAATTTCATAGTTTATTCTTACAATGGGATTTGCTTGGCTTTTATCATAAAACACAATTTCCAATTTCTCAGTCCTGGCAGATTCTCTCAGAGTACCCCCTCAGGATTATTTTTCTCTATTCCCCCTCACACAGACACATTTTGCATTTTCCTTTTTTCTTACTGATTTTCTTCTCTTTCTACTTTTCTTCCCTCCCTTATTTTTATTTTGTAAGTTGAATATAGCTTTGGAGTACCTTATAAACACTTTGGGCAGCCTGCTGATGTTTCTTAATCTTGATGCAGTCTTCTAATTTATGAGAAGAGGGATTAGTGCATGACTTACAGGGGACCTCACGGGGTGTGCAATTCACCACTTGTTTATTGGGGTCAATGTCCTTCAGCAATATACATACAGAAGGGACCAGCTTGCACTGGTGAGACTCTGACCAGGCGACAACTAGGAGGATTCTAGAGTTCTAGGCCAAAAGATACAGGCTGCAAAATACATGGAGCAAAATTCAGATAACCTTTCTCCCTGCTTTCCTATTCCACCATTTCTGGAGAATGAAACCAGAATGGAGTGAAGTCAAGAGACCCATATTAAACCCTTAAAATGTCTGTCACCAATTGGCAAACACCTTCCCCCCTGACTTGCAGCATGGATACCCCTGTGACTAATTTGCCACATCTTTTTTTGTAATAACAAGGGATTTTTTAAGGTGTTTATCCCATCCACAGCTTTTTAAAGCAGCGAGTTCATTTAAATAATTACCTAGTCATTTAGTTAATGCATTCTTTTTTAAACTTGACTAACTACGGCGTATGTGGTTTTGATGGAAAAAGAGCCCCCTTTATGTAATAGCACTGTTTTTTTCCCCCACAAAATAAATGCAACACAATTATTTTACTGCAGAGAAATTAGCTCATTTGCAAATGCCACCTCAGAACACAAGAAGAATGGCATTTATTGAAGCACTAATAAAGGCACCATGTTAGAATAATTTTATGCTGACGGGCCCACAATCACTCAATATTTTAAGAGCTGTCATCACACCAGCATGAGCTGCATGCAAAAGTACAAATTTATGCTGTGACATCATGGCACTAAGAGTATAATTGGAATAAAATCACCCAGCTTCTCTTTGGCATTTGTCGGCATTTCTGAGCCCTTCACTGCCCACCCACAGTGGATTCTTGGTTTTGCACCATCGACCACATTTTCTGTGAGTGCAGAACGCATCAGGCTTACACAGGTGGGGCCTCCAGGTACTTCTGGAGGACACTTTCCAGTAGGTACTCGATGACCTGTGCTGTTACTGAATAGAGGGCTGCACAGTCCTAGAAAACTGCAAGAATCACAAATCAGCCAAAACCACTCTTTAGATATGGATAATTAAGCAAACAGTCACCATACGATGGCAGAAGACCTCAGAGCATCAATTTTAGCAAGTTAATAAATTCCAGTCATGGCCCATGGTTAAATGCTAAGCTCGAACAAATGAGAACATCCACATGAAAATGGGGACTTCTGTGTTCAACCTTTTGACTTTTTATCACATTTTATTCTTCTTGGAGCTGAAGATGGGAGGTGGGGACAGTGAAAAACGCCACCTGACAGGAGAAGGAGGTAAGCCTGGAGAGAGGGCAAAGACACACCTGTCTTGTTTAGGGGCCACACTCTGCTTGAAAGCTCGCATTTCCTGCCTGTCTCTGGGGAGTAATCAGACGTGCTCAACACTGTGGAGCAAGGTGTCAATGCACCTCCTGAAAACTGGGTTGGACTCTGTGAATTGGAAAATTGGTTCGGGCACAACCAATTTTATGTAATAGCACTGTTTATGACGTGCTTGGTTGGCAAAGATTTGGAGGGTTAAGGAATGGGGTGACTTCTGCAAAGCACATCACACTGTTCCCCACAGTGTGGAGCAAGAGACGCTGTCTGCAGCCTCAGGGACTGGGTGAGTGGGTGCCTTAGTAAGCTTGATGAGATGGTTAATTTGGATATAAGAGAGGAAATGTCATAATTAACAGCCTGATAATTGGTAAACATGCACATTTGTGTGAATAGATGATAGAATATGGAGACTGTTTAAATTGGGAGAACATAGATGATGTTTGCACAGGTGCTACAATTGTAGAATAGTCTTTGTGGTAGGTAGAATCAGGCCTCTCAAAGACATCCAGTTTTGAATCCTCAGAACCTGTGAATGGGTTACCTTGTGTGGCAAAAGGGATTTTTGCAGATGTGATTAAGCATCTTGGAGCCAAGTACAGTGGGGCACACCTGTAATCACAGGTACTGAGGAATCTGAGGTGGGAGGATCACAAGTTCAAGGCCAGCCTGGGCAATTTAGTGAGAGCCTGTCTCAAAATAGATTTTAAAAAGGCTGGGGTGTAGCTCAGTGGTGGAACTTGGGTTCAATCCCCAGTATTGCAAGGAAGAAAAAAAAGTTTTAAGGTGGGTAGAATATACTGGATTATCTATATGAGCCTATGTAATCACAAGGGACCTTATCAGGAAGGAGGGAGGCTGGAGAATCAGCATCAGAGAAAATGTGAGGACAGGAGCAGAGGTTCAAGTGATGTGGCTGCTGGCTTGGCAGCTGGAAGTATCAGCTCCAGGAGCTAAACAAGGCCAGCAAAAAGAACCCCTGCCACACCTCTGAGTCTCCAGGAAGAATGCACACATGCCCACTCCTTGATTATAGCCTCATGAGGCCCATTTTTGGATTTCTGACCTCAAAAACTATAAAGTAATAAATCTAATGTTTTAAGCCACCAAATTTATGGTAATCTGTTATAACACAATAGGAAATGGATAAAGTTTTTTTATTAATTAGCATCTTACATGCATTGAATTTATTTTATTTTTTGTATTGGATGAATTTTTGGTTGCCTATGAACAAAAACAAAACCTGTATTCTCAATATTTATTAATGAAAAGAGACTATTTCATTAGGGAAACATTTTTATTAAAAAAAAAAAGATATGTAAACAGAGCAATCTCAATAAAGGAGCAAAACATGGAATCAAATAGACCAGAGTTTTGTATAATGCTATCTGTACTTCAGTAAGTTTCATAACCTCTGAGCTATTGGTGCTTTACTTGTGGAACAGGGATAATCATTTCTTCATAGATCTGTAGTAAAGCATAAATAAAGTTATGTATTTAAAGCTCCGAATGGTGCATGGTACATAATAGATGCTTAATAAATAGTTTCTTTCTTTTTGATATTTAAGAGTATATAATGACAGCAATTTTAGAACATGGCTCCAAATTCTTAGACATTTACGAAGGAGCAATGTCCATGTCCACTCCCTTTGAATCTAAGTGGACTGTCATGCTTCAAGCAATGAAGCACAGCAGAAAGGATGGTATGTATCTTCTAAGAGAAGGCCATGAAAGGCTTTATTTGATAAAACACTCACTTCGAGAGCCCCGAGAACCAAGTAAAATGCAGCTGCCCTGATTCTTCAGTACTGTGAAGATTTTCAGCCCATGCCTCATGGACAGGTTCCCTGTGAACAGTATAGTGGGAAGTCCCATCTAAGTCGAGCCTTTGAGTCCTTCCAATGGCAGGCACCAGACATGCCAGTGAAGATTCCTCCCCATGATATTAACCCCAGCTGTTTTGGTCACCTGAAGCCACTTGTCTTTCCAATTGGGGCCCCAGGCATCATGGAGGAGAGAGATTATTCCACTACATCCTGCTTAAATTCTTGAACCACAGAATACATGGACATGACAAGATGGTGGTTCCTTTCCTTCACTAAATTTGGGATGATATGTTTTTGCTGCAACATATACTGGAGCATGCAATGGTTAATCATTGTTAATGAAAAATACAAGGCAGAAAACTGTGGTGCTAAAATAACAGCCCATTGCAGATCTCCAAGTAGAAATGAAATATAGACAAATCTATTTATATGTAGGTTTTTCAATTTCTTTCACTTTGCAAAAATCAAAGAAAGGATTTAACTTAGTATCAAGTACATGCCCGAATTTATTTTGCTTCCAATTGTAGCGTAGTTAAAAGCAGTCTCTTCCTTCTCATGCCTCTTCTAAATTAGGAAAGGAGCCATGTCTTCAAAAGCATCAGAGAGGATTTGCCTTCTGAATTTTCGGGGTATATCCCCATCTCATCAAAGGATAATTATTTGAAAATACACATTTAAAATGGAAAACTGGCAGGAACATACGGAAACAATGTCTTGTTTGTGCAGGTGATTAATTAACAAGTCTTGGACTTCCTACTCCTCTTCCTAATAGCTTCTTTTTGTTTTATTGTCATCTCCCTCCTCTTTCATATCTGAAATTCAGTATTAATCATTTTCTAGACATATAAACAAAAGGATTGTAGCTAGATCATATTGATAGGATCATGGTATTTGTGTTACTCAGAACCTAATCTCATCCCTCTGTTGGTGGATGACTTGGCGTTGTCCCATGATTCAGCTACATGCAGGATTTCCAGCGGGCACAGCAATGGGATGCTTGCCCAGACTTCAAAGTTTGGCAAACGTAAGGAGATAGACCTTACAATGGTTGCTAGTGTATATATTTCCATGGACTCCCCCTGCATCTCGTTTTAATTTAAACACATATGTTCATTATTTTTGAAGTACATGCATATGCTTGACTATTTATTTGGAAATAAACAAAAATCATTTTCCTCACAATTAATTTTTAGAAGCTGAGGATAAAGTAACACAAAGTAATCAATATTGCAGAAGCTGAGCACAGAAGAAATGACTAACTGAAAGTTTTGTCAAATTTACAATATTTTACAAAGTGGATGGAATGGCTGCCTTTATTAAATATGTGTCCAAAATAAGGAAGTAAAACAAGAAAATGACTTAAAATTTTTATTGTATTTGTTGGATCTTCAAGAACATCATGTTACCTTTCTTTGCCTTGGATTCATTTGTGAAATTAGAGATTGTAAAATGCCATCAAATTCCAGTGCTATCATTATCTGAATGTGATGGAAAATGAATCATAAGTGAATAAGTATGTTTCTTTTTTAAAAAAAATACATTTTATTTGTTCTTTTTAGTTACGGATGACAGTAGAATATATTCTGACGTACCATACATAGGAGATAACTTCTTATTCTTGTGGTCATACGTGATGTGGAGTTACACTGGTCATATATTCATATATGAACATAGGAAAGTTATGTCCAATTCATTCTACTGCCTTTCCGATTCCTTTCCCCTTCTCCACACCCCTGCCTTTGGTGTTTTGGGATTAGCTTATTTCACTTAGCATGGTAGTCTCCAGTTTCATACATTTACCTGCAAATGCCATACTTTGATTCTTCTTTATAGCTGAGTAAGATTCCATTGTGCATATTCCATTGTGTATCCATTCCTCTGTTGAAGGGCACCTAGGTTGGTTCTGTAGCTTAACTATTGTGAATTGAGCTGCTATGAACACTGATGTGGCTGCATCACTATAATATGCTGATTTTAAGTCCTTTGGGTACATATCAAGAAGTGGAATAACTGGGTCAAATGGTGGGACCATTCCAAGTTTTCTGAGGAATCTCTCTACTGCTTTCCAGAGTGGCTGCACCAATTTGCAGTCCCATTAGCAATGTAGGAGTGTACCTTTTTCCCCCACATCCTCATCAACATTTATTGTTACTTGTATTCTTAAGAATTGCCATTTTGACTGGAATAAGATGAAATCTCAGTGTAGTTTTAATTTGGATTTCTTTGTTTTTCTAGTGATGTTGAATATTTTTTCATATATTTGTTCATCAGTTGTATTCAGAAGTGTGTTTCTTAGAAATATTTTGACAAAAATTCTCATTTTCTCATGGTGGTCATTGCAGTTGTGAATTGTGGCTTATAGGACTGATCCTTAGGCTATTCCCTAGCTCCAGCTGATGCTCTTCTTAACACCGATAATACTTTTCTGAGAAGTTGAAGTCTCTTGAATCAGGTTTCTTTTGCTGTCAAATGTATTTTCATTGTTGAATGAATATGAAGTCTTCTAAGTCATTATTCCTCGGGGTCAAGACTCTTCCTCTGTCCAGTCAACTAAAAACTTGTAAGACTCAATATTTGAGAAATTTTCTTAGGTCTTTCCCCATCTGAAGTTTATGTTGTCCAATGGGCTCTTTTTATGAAAAAAAATAATTTGTAATTCCAGGTAAATGGGTGTTTATTTAAATTAAAGAAAGTAACCACAGCAAATTATCAGAGGCTCAGAGACATGTGCCGCTTGCTTCTGGACATCCTTGTAAACAACTGAGAAGAAGCGATTTCCCAGAAATGCTTCCTCCTATAGTCTGGCTTTCCCTGCCTCCTAGAACATGCTACAACCCTGACTGAGTGTTCACACTGTCAGGTTTGAGTGTAAGAGAAAACCTGAAGCTTAAGCTCATTAACGTGGGTGCTAATTTGTCTCTGGTCTGGTGAATGAATGAATTGTGCCAACGAAAATAGTAACAGCTGAGACTCTCCATCACCAACTTTGCCTGGAGCCTGTCGCATGTATTTTACGTGTATTGACATCCTCTCGGCAATACATTTTGATTGTCCAAACTCAGCAGCTAGGCAAATGGAAAAGGAAAAGTCCCCAGTGTAGAATTGTATAATTTCATATGCATAATTTGTAAAATATAAATATAATACACATCCAGGACTCTTCATAGACCATACTCAGAGATGAGAAAAAAATTCCAAAATGCTTAAACACAAATTTATGATAACTCAATAAAAATCATTAAAATAGAGAAATATTAATATCCAAATAATGGCATTTTTATCAAATAGCAAATTCTGAACTCAAAAGTAAATATGCTACTGAAAAGAAATGTGTATAAGTTAAACTAAGAATTGAGTCAATTCTACCTTGTTTGAGTTTGGGGTTTTCTTTTCTTGTTTGGGTATCTAGTATTGAGAGATCAATAATATCAGAAAACACTTTTGAGGATATTTAGTCAATTTTTTTGAAGGATCAATTATAAATATTAAGTGCTTTAATCAGGTTCCATAATTTATTAATATTCCTGCTCTCAAATATGACTTATGTTTAAGGTGTTTAATTTAGCAGTTAAAACTGGCATGATATGATATATCAAAGTGCATAAATGCATTCTACTGTCATGTATAACTAATTAAAATAAATTTTTAAAAAATTTTAAAAAATGGCATGATGGCATGATAGTGTTTGAATGGTAGATATTTATTGGTTTAACATATATATGTTAATACTTCCTAAAATTTTTTTCTAACATTTTTTGAAGGGTAAATTAAATGAGGGATAACTGCAGATTTGGCATGGCGAGATTTCATTTCACAGCGAATGTTCATGATTAAGATGAAAACACAGTTGTAACTAAGGAGAGGCCTCCAAGTGGGGAATGTCAGCTCATAAACGGAACACGCAGTAAAAGGGCTCACAAATAACATTCTGTTGTGACAGATGTTTTCTTAGTACTTTCTACATAAGACTAACTCATCAGTGTTGTTATTTATTTTAACTGTTCCCTAACATTTTGTATTTGTTAAACTTTTAAAAGTAATTTATCCTCTATGATGTATCAGTCAGGGTCCAAGGATGAAGCAGAATCTCCTTCGATGGTTTCAACAAGGACATTTGAACAATGGAAGGGAACTGCATACAGAGAGGAGTGGGGGTAGTTTGGGAGCATCCTATCCTGGATGTTGAGGCACGCGAAGAGCAGCAGCCACTGAATGCCTGTAGTGCTTGAAGGGCAGAGGGTGCTAGGAGTAATTCCAGAATCCGGTGACACTTGTCGCCACAAGGAGTAAGGAAAGTAGATAGTCTCTGCAAATTACTGGGTTTGTCAACCCAAATGTTTGCAGAAAGATGGATACAGACACAGCACACTGAGGGCACAAGCTTTGAGGGAGCTGAAGGTTATACAAACAGAGCCTGCTCTTTAAAAAACACTACAGAGTTATCACTCCACTGCTAGGTCTTCAGCAAGGGCACGTTGCGGCCCACACATGTGAATGAGTTGTTCAAGGATTAAGTTCCGTTGACTTTACCGCAGATGTGTCTCTGATCGTGTGGACGCTCACCGTCTCCCATCTACCAGATCGGCTCTAGTGGACTGACCTGAGCCAATCAGTTATGGCGATTTTCGTTGTTCTTCTGGATAGATAGGGTACATGAGGTCAGATGAGGTTAGGCAAGCCAACCAAGAAGTTTCTAGTACAGAGGACAGATCCCCTTCCCCACACCACTACCTGGTACTGTAAAAGCAAGTCTCAGGTCACTTTCCTTCACACATGGTGAGCTATTAAAGAAACATTTGCTAGCAAAGCAAGGTAGGAAGAGACGAAGCAGGTGAGACCTTTGTGTAGGGCACACAATGTAAAGGAGTGCCCCAAACTCAGGAACCAAAGTAAATAATATTTTAATGTATGATTTTTACAAACAAAATTAGTACAATAGTATCCTAGATGAAAAGAAGCACAACTTTTAGATAAATATGGGGTGGGGGCGGGAATCTATAGTACTGATTTGTCCTTCTGCCTCAGCCTCCCTGGTGGCTCTATATGGCACTAAAAAAGGATGGTAACCTCCTTCCTGGGCTCCAGAGACCCCAGCTCTCTTCTTTGGCCCCAGCCTTCTCTTGAAAGACTGGCCTGGGTTTCCAGAGGCAGCACTTGCATTTAGGGTGGTGTCCATGAAACAAATAAATCCTCCTGGGTACTAGGCAGAGTTGGGCTGGAGCTTGGCTGGTGTCTTCAGAGAGCAGGCTGGATTCTTGGATTTTGTTTATGCATGAATGTAGGAAGTATGTACAATGCATTTCTAGTTACCATGTATATCTGGAATAGATCATGGCCTTGTTGCTGACAGTCATTTTTCTAACTTTATAATAAAAATTCCTCCTGTTGTTCACACTGAATAAATGACAAAGCTTTGGTTGATGATGATGGTAAGCTAGAGCTGGATGTGTGTGGGTTTCCTCTGCAATGTAGCTTATTTCCTAAGACTACTGTCTGACTGCCCTTCCTCTACATGTTCTAGATTGCCACTCTTTGTGTTTTCCTGATCAGCATCCAGGCTTCCAGCAACCCCAGTGACCATGTCTCATGGCAGAGGAGGAAATATCTTAAAGGGGTGAAGTAGAGGAGTTGCAAATGTCTGGTGTGAGACAACTTCCTAAAAAGGCAACAGCAAATGCACTTATTAGGAAAATACCACATTACACTGTGAAAGACCCAAAAAATAAAATACAAAGCATACAAACGAAAGCCTCCTGCCAGGCATGGTGGCACTCCTCTAATCCCAGTGGCTTGGGAGGCTAAAGCAGGAGGCTCTTGAGTTCCAAGTCAGCCTCAGCAACTCAGGTATGTGAGGGTTTCTAATCTTTTCACTATTAAAAACAATACAGTGCAGAACATCCTGATATATATTTAGAGATAAGGGAGACCCTGTGTCTAAATAAAATACAAAAAATGACTGGAGATGTGGCTCAGTGTTTAAACCCCTGGATTCAATCCCCAGTACCAATGAAAAAATCCTCCTATACCCCCAGTTCTCAGGGACATTTTCTCATAGCATTTCATTTTTCCTTTCAGCCTTTTTGTTTGTACATATGAAGCACTATCTTTCTTTACTTTCTCCTTCCTTTCTTCCCTGTTTTCATCTCTACCTTCTCTCACTCCTTCCTTCCACCTCTTTCTCTCTTCAAATGAGCATACCATACAAATTTCTATGCAATGTGTTTAAAAGTTTCGTGTTACTATTTCTTTAATGTCTTTCGTTTTAGCATACTGTGGAACAACCTCCTTCTCTATTTCATGGGATGGTATGTGCACTTTGGTATGCCTAGGCCAAAATTGATCGAACCTTTCTTTGGTAAACAAGCTATATGAGGGTTTCTAAATGCTTCACTATTAAAAATAATACAGTGAAGAACATCCTGATATATATTTGATGTGTATGTGTGTAAGTTCACCACTGCAAGGGTTTCTTGAAAATCCTCAAGTCTAAAGGATAGGTCAAATAGTATGCACTTTTCTAATTATGATATACGTAGCTCAAGTGCCTTACAAAAAGGTTATGCTAATTTATATTCCTGCGACACTTTATGAGAGTTCCTGTTTTCTTACACTCTCACCAACATTAAAGTAGTAACAGTCATTTACATCTTTATCAGATGATAAATAACAATTACTTCTCCTTGATACAATTTGAATTTCCTTGAATGTTTCTTTCTGTGCTTATTGAAATATTGACTGTGGCAAAGTTGTTAATTGCTAATTAGGATAGGAGTCCTCTTCTCTTTTCTAATAGCAAGAGCTGCCAGGAGCATGTATCTTGTCTTAAGCAGATTAGAAAAAAGTGTCCCTTCCTCATGACACTTTACTGCCATCTACCAGAAAAATCGCTATTATAAATAAATCCATGACTACAGTATGAATGTTACTCTATAAAGGTGCTCTGTAAAGTTGTGCAGTGCTCAACCTGCACATCTGTGTGGGACAGCCATGCTGATATTTAGGCTTAGATTCTTGAATTTCAGCCAAGATAGTCATTATTGCCTTGACCTCTCTAGCTTTCATTCATTGTGTCTTAACTCTCTCACCGAGTCTAGGATATGGGCCCGTTTTCTTTTCCTAAATCCCTTGGGTTATCTTGGTCCTACCTTTCTGGCTCATTTCCTCTGTCTGTGAACTTGACTCATTCAGTGAACTGCTTGGTGCCCTTTGGCCACCTTCTAGTCAGGAAGGAATAATTCACATTTTCCTACAAAAGCCTATGATTCAGAATCCTAGCTCCACTGACATTCCTAAATGCCCAGGAGACTTTCTTTGATCACACAGCCCATTTCTCTTTAAAAACACATACCATTTGCTTTCTCTTTAGAATACAGCCAGCCCTCTAGGCTGTGGCACAGTACGAATAATAGATAACAATGATTATATACTGTATTCATGAATGTCAGGGCACTTTTCTTAGCTCTTTCCATGTGCAAACTTGTTTTTCATTTCAATCAAATTCGCTGCTAATTACTATCATCTGATGAGTAGTACCCCTAGGGGTAGTATTATTAGAAGCAGGTGGGTAAGAGGTAGAAATAAAAGAAGCAATAGTTAGTAAATATACACCCAAGGTTCAGGACAAACATCCCACCGCTGTTTTTAATAAGGGAGCGCACTAAGTTGACCTACCCAGAAATACAGCAGAGGAGTTTAATGCCATTGGGCAAACCCTACAACAACTTCACCCGCCAGAGGCTGGAGGTCATTCATGCTCTTCAGCTTCAGAATAAACTGAGGAGGCTCACAGAGGCCCGTTTTCTCAGGAAGGAGGTCCCTGTTGACCTCCCTTTAAAAGTGTACAAAGTTCATGGTTCCCCATGATCCATTGAGCAAATGTCACATGCCTCTGCTCTAACCCAGTCCAACAAAAAAATCAAGCAAGGGACTCTATTCGAAAATACCCAGATGAAAGTGTGTGTCTATGAGTGGCAGGGCCTGGGGGAAGTCTGAGGGGTACTTGCTCTCCAGAGGACCTCCAGGAATCTGCAAGCGGAAATGGCCTTGGAAATCTACAAACGGAAAACTTGTGTTTTTGAGACCTGGAAATTGCAATGCTAAGAATGGAGAGAGGTAAGTGGCTTGATCAAACCACGCAGCTGTTAGATGGCCCACCCTGATGGCCCAAATCATGTCCTTTCCCAAAACATACTGGGCCCTTACAGTTTGACACCAGTCCTGACTTTTAATATCTGACTTTTAATATCAGACTTTTGTAATTGTGTCACCCTGGGCAAATCACTTCATCCACTCCTACAGGGATTAAGTTGCTAAAGTTTCTTTGCTCCTTGACTTTTAGTGACCCAGCTGTAAGATTCTTTTCTAAGCCTGGCTCCTTCCTCCCAGTCCCCATTGACTGTCCTCATACAACTTAAGAATGGCCTTTGTCGAGGGAGGCAACTCAGCCTGTGTAGGCAACAGTCCTGGGGCCCACCCAAGAAGATTTATAGCGTGGCGCTTTCTCGGAGCAGTGCTTTGACAAGGAAAATGGCTGGCAGCCAGTATCCCAAACCAAACAATTGTCAGATGGCTGGGGAAAGAAAAATAAATGCTGAGCAGAGTCGAGAACTCAATAGCTATTTCAGGGCAGTAGAAGGCTTTCTTTATGGCCATTTCAACTGAAGCGTCAGAGCGTGCCCGAACCAGAGGAATCCACCCCTTCCTGACCCCAAAGGCCTGGGGGCATCCTGTTAACCAGCTGCCCCGGGCCTGGGAGCACCACCAGGGAGGCAGTACCTGCTGCCGCAGAGGAATTTCTGCAGTCCTCTCTGCAGTCCTCTCTGTGCACCAGGGATGCTTCTGCAGCTCCTAATACCCGCGCTGTCGGCTGCGGGGCTGCCCTCGGAGTTTCCTTGATATACAGATGCAGGTTCCCCAAGCTCACGGGGTCTTTTTGATGACATATGTTTGTTTCCTTGACCAGTTACTCTCTGTATCCATCCACTGCTCTGTGGGGCTGACACCTTTTTATTTTTCTTAGATTGGAAATCCTAGATAAACAACTTGCTTTCCCTCTATCCCTCAATCTGGGGGACAGGGTTGCTTTCCACTCCCACCTGTCTCAATTTATGCTCAGCCTTTTCCTATTTTTACAAGTTGTATGGGGATATGGTGGTACAAATATTCTGTATTTGGGACCATCCAAACTCCATCTGTGTAGAGATACCTTTTTTAATCTGCAAATACAATCTAGCCAATTTAGATTTCCAAGGTATTGAATTTGCTTTTAGATTTATTTCTCCATTCTTTCGTTTTCCATCTCTTCTGATCTCTTCCCAATTTTTTTCTTCCTACCTCTGTTTCTTCCCTTTTTTCCCTCCCAGTGTTTTCCTGTGTATCACAGAAAATAGCAAATTCAGCAGTGAAATAAATTTCACAAATGTATATTTCTTTATTGCTATCTTCTAATATTTTACAAACTTTCTCATGAAGAAAGCATTCTGGATTTTTTTTTTTACCTGTAGCAGATAAAAGAAAACAGTGTTTTATCCACAGAAAAGCTTAAAAATAACCTGATGATAAAGCAATAATTTTTGAGAATTCTAATGTTTTGAGAATTCTCTTAAGCACAAATGGCTTCAAAGTTTTTAGATAAATGTGTGCAATTATTCCATGTAAGGCAATTGGGAAGGGTGGAGTCTGTGGTTGAAATAGAATGTCAAGCATACAATTATTGAAATTCAGTGGTATGTTTTCTCCCCAATATTTCAGCCATTCATAGTAAGTTTTTAGACCCTACTGAATGTCAGGGCAGTAATTTACATTTTATCACTTCTGTTTTATTGCATTTGTCCCGTGGAATGGAGGCTTCTCCTAGAATGGCTTGCTTAAGACTCTAGTCCCACCATGGTAAGAGTAACAGTCACTCTTTAGGGTTCCTTATTGTTTCTATAATAAGGTGAAAAATCCTGCCACATTTATTACTCCCCCAATCTGACCCTAACCTGCTGTTATGTCCATTTTATCCTCCATCCTCCTCGTATTTCTGCTGACTTCATTAACTCATGTTAACACACACCATATTCTTTTATCTTTTTCCACCTGATTGCCTTTTTTGGTATCAAATATTTTCCCCATCTTCACAGACACTATTCATTGGTGGAGCATTGCTTTGACAAGGGAAAATGGTTGGTTAAAATGTTCTTTGAATAAAATGACCTTTCTTAAGTTTTAGAGCCTACTTTTATTTTTTTTTTAATTTTTTATTGTTGGTTGTTCAAAACATTACATAGTTCTTGATATATCATATTTCACACTTTGATTCAAGTGGGTTATGAACTCCCATTTTTACCCCATATACAGATTGCAGAATCACATCAGTTACACATCCATTGATTTACATATTGCCATACTAGTGTCTGTTGTGTTCTGCTGCCTTTCCTATCCTCTACTAGCCCCCCTCCCCTCCCCTCCCCTCCCCTCTTCTCTCCCTACCCCCTCTACTGTCATTCATTTCTCCCCCTTGTATTATTTTTCCCTTTCCCCTCACTTCCTCTTGTATGTACTTTTGTATAACTCTGAGGGTCTCCTTCCATTTCCATGCATTTCCCTTCTCTCTCCCTTTCCCTCCCACCTCTCATCCCTGTTTAATGTTAATCTTCTTCTCATGCTCTTCGACCCTACTCTGTTCTTAGTTACTCTCCTTATATCAAAGAAGACATTTGGCATTTGTTTTTTAGGGATTGGCTAGCTTCACTTAGCATAATCTGCTCTAATGCCATCCATTTCCCTGCAAATTCTATGATTTTGTCATTTTTTTAATGCAGAGTAATACTCCATTGTGTATAAATGCCACATGTTTTTTATCCATTCGTCTATTGAAGGGCATCTAGGTTGGTTCCACAGTCTTGCTATTGTGAATTGTGCTGCTATGAACATCAATGTAGCAGTGTCCCTGTAGCATGCTCTTTTTAGGTCTTTAGGGAATAGACCAAGAAGGGGAATAGCTGGGTCAAATGGTGGTAGAGCCTACTTTTAACCCCCTCGGTCTGTGCGCTCATAACATTTTATGTAACTCTCTGACAGGAGTGATGTGAATGGTCCCCAGAGACCCAGGTGTTAAAAGCTTGATCTCACACTGAGTGAGACACTGTTGGGAGGGGGTGAAACCTTTAAGTGGAGGGACTAAGTGGGGGAAAGTTAGGTCACTGAGGGTGTGCCCTTGAAGGGGATATTGTGACCTTGGCCCCTTCCCCTCTCTCTCTCTTTTACATTCTAGCATCCATGAGGTGAACAGCTTCCTTTGTCACTCACCCCCACCAAGATGTGCTGCCTCACCATAGGCCTAAAAGCAACAGGTCAACTGATCATGGACTGAAACCTCCACACTTGGAACCAAAATAAACCTTCTGTCTTTGTAACTCAATTTATCTCAGGTATTTGTTACAGTAAGAGAAAGGTGATTAACACTGCAATGTGTCTCAGTAATCTCTGGACAGTCTCTGCTTATGCCTATGAACCCAGCTTCATTATTACTTTATAATGATCATGCTAATTATAACATTTAATTACATATCTGCTTTATGTTGGAGTTAGATTGTTTATTACCCCATTTTTTGACCAAGGGTCTTCCAATGGTCAGACTATACTTGTTACATTCTTGACTACCAGTTAAGGAAGTTAATGAATTTCCATATGAATAGAAATGTTTGAAGGTACATAATATATGTGTAAAGTAGTCCACAGGTTAACATCTTTAGGTGTTTGATAATTTTTTCCTTCCTTCCTTCCTTCCTTCCTTCCTTCCTTCCTTCCTTCTTTCCCAAGCACTTTATTTAATTTACTTTCTTTCTGCCATTCATGTAGTGATGATAGAGAACAGATCCTGGAACTATGTCTTAGAGAAGGGAAGGAAGGACCTTGAGCTGTGAACTAGTCTAGTTCTCCGCTTTCATTTATTTTGTGTGTGTATGGGGGGTGTACCAGGGCTTTTGTAAGTAATCTCATAGCAGACATCTGCTACATTTTTGGTCACTCTATCATTCATTCCTTTTCTGTTGGTAAGTAGTGCCCTGATTTTCTTTTAGGAAAACTGTTCACACTTAACTCTGTAGCAGGGCTGCTGGGGCTATAGTAAACAAGTGAGGTGACAGGAGTGCAAAATTTAAGGAGGTGCTCACTTCCAAGGTTATGTAAGTGCAGGGAGTGTCTTCTTAAGGATTGTCATTTAGGTGCTTCCCTTGTCTTTCCCTTGT
Organism: Marmota flaviventris; assembly: GCF_047511675.1. Lineage (NCBI taxonomy): Eukaryota > Metazoa > Chordata > Mammalia > Rodentia > Sciuridae > Marmota > Marmota flaviventris. The sequence continues at coordinate 25,179,171 of NC_092510.1, read as the reverse complement.
CCTGTCCCTGCTCAGAACAAGTGGAGCTGACCCAGTCCCTATCCCCAAGGGTGAGCATTGATCCCAAGCCTGGTCAAAGAGCTTTTCTCCTGCTGGCCACTATGATTGAGTGGTAGTCATGTGACATGTTTAGAGCCAATGAGATTCTACTCTGGAACTTTCATTAACACTCTTGGGAAAGCAATCTTTCTTTTTGGTGCAGTTGAAATGGGGAAGATGGAAGCCTAGAAGTGCTCCTTGTAAAGCAGCCTTCAGGAGGATGGAGACATAGCAGAAGGAAGCAGATTCAGTGCAGAGAAGGGTCACCTCCTAAAGAATTGTTGAAGCACTGAATTCAGTTTTCTCCCAGATTTGTAGGTAGGTAAGTCCTCAAATAACTACATACACACCTATATCTTTTTTTTTTATCTTCATGCCAGTCTGACAGTTTGACTCAGCTTTCCTATTTGCAACTGAAAGAATTTTCTGCATATATATGAGATACATGAAGTAGCTAGGACCTATGGAAGTTGATTATTGCTCCCTGTGACACAGCTTTAGTAAGATGCAAAGAATAAAGCTAAATCTGTACTTTGTTTTGTGAAATTTCTTCATTCTATTGTTCAATACCTCATAACAGTTCAGGCATTGAACCACTTATTTAAAAGTACATTTGACAAGTCATAAGTTAAAGATATTTAGGAACCAAGAGCCTACGCTTGATTTGTTTTGGAAAATATTGTTATTTTCACAATAATTTTCTGTTCGACTTATGGTGTTAGGGAAATGAGGGTGATAAAACTGAAAGAGAGAAGGTAAAATTGATGCAATTCTCTGGAGTTTTTGTTCAGTGGCCTTTTAAATACACTTCTCTCAAGATGAGAAATCCCCATTTCATCTTCTAGGTAGATTTTTGATATGCTTTGAGCTGCAGGGATCCTTTGGGTGTCTGTATTATTGTTTATTACAGTGCTTATTCAGTTTAAGACCAGACAGTAGCAATTGACTTTTTTTGTCTCCCATTGGAGCCTACAATTTGGTTTGTTAATGATGACAAATGACATAAAGAGACAAATAAGTTTAAGTTAATGACCCTATGCTTGCAAAATACCTTAGGGAGGGCAAGTTCACTCTAATATGGTGGAGGGAGTAGTGTTCATGCCACCTTGTGATTAGTGAAGTTCATGAAAAAAATCTAAAGGCCATCACAACTTCCTGTGCTCTAGCTTGCATTCAGTTCATCAAGGGGTTTGTGAAAGCACAGGTTCCTGGGCTTTGTCTCCAGAGCTCCGGATTCATTAGGTATGAAGTGGAGCCCAAGAATTATCTCATTTGTAACAAATCCAAAGCCATACTGATGCTAAAATCTGGGACCACAGTTTGAGAACTCTTGCTCTACATCAAGGATGGAATCCAGTCAGGGTAGGAAATTGGTGAGATATACTAAGAGAAGTACACAGCCATGGTAAGTTTCTGAGGCTGTGATGAAAAGAAGAAAGGAAATTGTTTCAAATATACCTCAATCTTTCCTCTAGTGGTCAGGTCACATTTTCCCTTTCAGCCTTTAAATTCAGGCTGATGTTAGAGGGGTCTCTTTATGTGAAAGAATGCATATGGCAGTGGGATATATCATTCACAAGTAAGGAAACAGAGAGGTTTTTAATCACAACTAATATTGTTGTAGCTCTTCCTATTCCAGGCCCAAAAGCTTAAACTTGTTGTTGCATTGAGTGGAGATCAGTCTTTTGGGAATGGTGTGAAATCACAGGAGACTAATTGAATTTAAGTTTATTCGTATACATTGAGACATATGACAGTAGAGAAGACTATTAGTTTCATGTCAGTAGATGACACTTTCACTTACAGTAGGCAAGCTGCCATGAAAATCAGAATTACATCACAAAGTTCACAGGGAGTGTAGTGCCAGAGCAAGAGCCTTTCATCTAATCTGAGTATTGGTCATAGGCAATCACCTTCATTCAAAGGTGACTTTCCTTAAGGAACGTAAGTACTCTCAGCCTTTCCCCAGGCTGAGATTGTTCCTTGAGCAATCTAAGTTGAGCTGGTCATGCACTGTCGAAATCTTCTTGCCTTACTTGTTTTTCTGCACTCCAAATTGACCAGATGGCTTTGAGAATATATTAAGACATTCAGACAGGCTGTAAGCAAGAATTGCTTTGGACATCCAGCCATCATTGCATGATTTTGTATACATAGCTCTACTGATCTATTTCAGGATGTGACAGAAATTCCTACCAAGCTTAATAGTAAAGGGAAGTGAACTTGAATCTATGGAAATGAGGATAAAACCAAAGAAATATGTGAAAAATCCAACTTATTTTGAATATATTTTATTTTTTCATAATTCTACAACCTCAGATCTTTCACTTTAAAAGAATGTAATGCAATTATAAAATTTTTGTGCTATTGCCTATTGAGGTTCATATGAAATTGTAATAGCTTCCCTGGACCAGAGAAGGTTAAGGGCTCCTCAAGAATTATATAATTCTGGATAGCTTATTTTCATCTATTCAAATTTCTTCTCTCTCTCTCTCTCTCTCTCTCTCTCTCTCTCTCTCTCTCTCTCTCTCTCTCTCTCTCGATGGTTTCTCTTTTCTCAGGGATCCTCACTTTTCCACACTGTGGAACAAAGATGTTTCTTCATTTTCATCAATACTGCTTACTCAAAAACATTTCTTTGTAGTACATTTTCATTGAAATTTTAGATGATGATTATCATGGGGTGGCCAGCACCCCACCAAGGAAGTTTCCTGCTCAGAAGGTGATGAGACACCTGAGAAAAAGAAAGTCTGAAATAATTAATAAAGAAAGAAGAGCCAGAGCCGAAAATTAGATTCAAAACGGGGAGCTCCTGATGGTCCTTCAGTCCACTTAGGAGCTAGAACCCAACAACAGAAAATAGCTCTGGTTCTTTATTTGAGGGGGAGTTCATCAAAGGCAGGGAAAAGGCATTGGGAGGAGTCTTGCTTCATGGTGTCTTGCAGTTAACAGGCTGATTGGCTTCTTGGCAAGCCACACCCATCTCTGAGAGGCTGTGTGTCTATGTGGCTCCAGTGGTCATCCCATCTCCAGTGCAGTACTGAACCTGACAGCTGAGTAGAAAGTCACATGTAGTGGGCAGTCTCAAACCAGCAGGAGTGACACAGGGAGTTCCCAGATACCAGACTTTCCACCCAATGGCTTCCATGTTGATTTGTTTGGTTCATGCACATTTCATCAATGGCTCCTGGCAGATGGTGAGATAGAAGTTTTTTGAAGGCTAGGTGTGAGGACAGGGGATACAGATATTAACAATACAGCATTATGTAACCAAGCATTTAAAAGGGAGTATTAGACATTTGTGTCTTAAAATGCTTCCGTATCCAAATATGTCAAATTGAATTCCTCACTAGACATTTTTTGCTGCCTAAATTTAAACTCCTGCTATATCATTCCACTCTTCTTAAACTTTCTGTGACTTATTTTTGAGTCAGTAGGAACATACTGAATCTCAGAGAAGTTTGATTTCCTTTTCCCCAATATATTTAATGTTACTTCCTCAGGACCCTACTGTCAAAATCAAAGTATGGTATTTTCCTAATCAAAGAGCTCTCTATAGCCTTCCACATTAATATTGTCAAACAGTATGTGAAACACATCTTTGGAAAAGCTATACCACATTTTCCTGTATAGTCCCTAGTAAGTTGCTGTGATCTTCACTTTGAGAAATATGGTGTGGTGGCTAACTCCATATGTAAATCAATGGATGTGTAACTGATGTAATTCTGCAATCTGTATATGGGGTAAAAATGGGAGCTCATAACCCACTTGAATCAAAGTGTGAAATATGATATATCAAGAACTATGTAATGTTTTGAACAGCCAACAATAAAAAATTTAAAAAAAAAATCTCCGAGAGCAATCACTTTCCCATGACCCCAAGCACCTCCCTTAGGTGGGATACTCCCAGAGGTCTTTCCTATGTATGTCTGATATGTTATCATGGTAGGATTAGACCAGGGTGAAAAGAGCCCAATTAATAGAAGTATGAATTAAAGTATTTGAAATATCTAATCTTCTCACACAAATTGTTTTTACATTTCTCAAGGCAATTTTATATTTTCTTCATGTTGAAATCTCAAGATTCTAATTAAAGTTTTTCCAGTTTTGTTGCTATGTTCTTGTTGATAGTTTGCCTGAAAAACAAATAGGAATGTATATTTATCTTGTATCTGGTCACTTTATTGTACTTAATTAATCCTCAGAACTGTTCAGTATACTTTAGTGCATTTTCTGTATAAATACATATATTTTCCTTTGTTGATAATAATGAAAAAATTTCTTTCCAGTAGTCATACCCCTCTTTTTGTCTGCACCTTGAATTATTGAATTGTCTATCTAAGCCTTTCGTGTTGAAAACACTTTATTTTTAATTTTCTAAGATATTTAAAACATTTAAATAATGACTAATAAATGCTATTGAATACTTTAGAAACATCTGAATGATTATATTAAATTATTTATGTTTTTTCTTATTAGGTCTATTTTTTTTGAATAATTATATTAAAAGATTTCCCAATCCTATGCCTGAATTCTTTGGATAATCCCTCCTTAGTCATGGTGGCTAATTCTTTTTGTACTAATGAATTCAGTTTGAAGTATTCATATTAATAAGTGAGATTTGTTTTTGTACTCTTTCTGTCTAGTTTAGGCCTTAGGGTTTGTTAGCTTATAAAAATTTAAGTAGTTTCCATACCATAAGAGTGATCTATTTTTGAAAGCCTATATACTTTGTAGGTAAACTATTTTTAAAGGTAGTTTTTGGGTAAAATTTCAAATGAGTTCCCTGTGGTAATTAGTCATAATATTTTTTCCTTTTTAATTTAATTTTTTTGTAGATAATACAGCATCCCATTAATCCAAGTATTCTATCAAGATGTTCCTACTTTTACACTCATACAGAATCTTCTATTTTCTTAACTTCTATTTTAATATATATTATACAAACATATATATTTTATATATTTATGTTTTTGCATATTTATGTTCCATTTTCCCCAAAAATAAATGCTTGAATTTATTTAACTTTTTATAGAATTATTAATTTACTCTCTTCAAATATAATTTTTTAAACTTGATCTTTATAAAATTTAAAAAATTATTTAATAATTTCTTAAATCAGTACTATAATTTTTTAATTCATTTATCTAATTAAAAATCTATGGATCATACATTTATTTCTGATTATAACTTTGATAGAATTTTTTGATAGAATTGGATATACAAGTTTATATGTAATTATCCCATTTCACTATTTTTAAGTCTGTAATTATACTTTTGATCCTGTAACACATGAGTTTCTTTTATTTTATAACTTGACATTTTAATTTTATCATTAAATATCTCATGTACAATTCAGAAAAGGGAGTCTTTTATAAATCCACGCTCTTATATGTGTGCATTTAAATACATGTATGTACAGGTATACACATAAACACATGTGTTTATACATAGTGTATGTTATCTGTATATAATATCAGTTAATTTTTTTAATGTGAAAGATTATAAGATCTTGCAAAAACCTAGAGTATCCAAGTGCTTTTAAAACTGTTATTTGCCAGGTATAGTGGTACATATCATTAATCCCAGTGACTGGGGAGATAGAGGAGGAGCAAAAATTCAAGGCCAGCCTCAACAACTTAGCCGGGCCTAAGCAACTTAGCAAGACCCTGTCTCAAAAATAATAATAATAAAATAATAAAAAGATCAGGGGATGTAGCACAGTGGTAAATCACCCCTAGATTCAATTTCTAGTAACAACAACCAAAAAAAAAAAGCTATATTACACGTTATGTTTTCATTTACTTTTTAAACATCTACGTTAGACTTAAAAGACTTTTTAAAAAAAGAAGTATTTAAAATTTCTCACAAGAATTGTTTTTTTATATCTTTATTTTATTTATTGTATTTATTTTTATGTGGTGCTGAGAATCGAACTCAATGCCTCACATGTGCGAGGAAAGAACTCTACCACTGAGCTTTAACCCCAGCCCCACAAGAATGGTTTTCATATCACTTTTTCTGGAATTACTATTAGCTTTTTTAGCAGTTGTGTTTTAATGTTTTGTCAGTTGGTCTTTAGAGCTAGCTGCCTTATTTTTTCCAGATGTTCATTGGACTTTATTCTTGTCTTTTTCATTAAGTAAGTTAAAATTTTACTTGAATGTATGCAAATGTGGGGTTCTTTTAGTAATCTTCCAATAACAAATAAATTCCTTTGATTTGACTGTTCAGTTTCTTTTGATAACTACCATTATTTATTGAGCACATACTACATTCCAGGCACTATAATTTACCTTCAACAACTATTATTACATTCAACCTGTGAAACAAGAAGGATTATCTCAATTTTGTAAATGAAGAAATTTAGACATTAGTGCCATAGTTTATCTTTTTTCATATTTTTATTGGTTCATTATGATTACAAATAATGGTGAGATTCATTGTTGCACATTCAATATGAACATGTTAGGACAATATAATTTGACCAGCTAGGTGTGATGGCACACACCTGTAATTTCAGTAACTTGGGAAGCTGAGGCAATAAGATCGAAAATTCATGGCCAGCATCAGCAACTTAGCAAGGCCTTGTCTGAAATTAAAAAATAAGAAATGATTGGGGGATAAGCTCTGTGGTAAAGCATCCCTGAGTTCAATCTCCAATACCAAAAAGCAAACAAACAAAAGCAATAGTTTGACCAATATTGTTCCCCATTTTCCATTAAATTATTTAATTTTTTTAAAAATTTAAGTCATTATAAATTTAAGAAGGGGATGAAAAGATAGTTCAGAGAGTTTCCCTATCGTCTTTGTCCAGTAAAAGTAACATTTATCTTATATAACCACGACACATTTATGAAAATTTAGAAATTAACATTAGTACAGAATCATTACTAACTTTATTTGGATTTTACCAATTATTCCAATAGTGCTTTTTTCCTCTTCCAGAATCCAGTGCATTTAGTTCTTATGCCTCCTAGTATCCTCCAATTTGCAACAGTGTGACAGTGTGATCTTGACACTTTTGATAAGTATACTCAATCATTTTTTAAACTAGTGATGGAATGCATTCTTCATCTCTGATTTCTGCTTCTATTCCAATCATTCACGCTTTCCCTTTTGGGAACATATAAATTAATAGGTTTGATCTTCATTGTCTTATTTCATTACGTGTCAAGTTCCTTCAAAGATTTTCTTTTTTCCCCCTACTTCATAAATTTGAGGGTGCTTTTTTATGTTTGATTTCTACCTTGGTTATTTGATTATCTTTAATGCCATTCTCTTAGCCCATTGTTTCCTTTTCATTTAGTTTAATTTTCATTAAGCTTAAGTTTCATAGAGCAGAAAAGAGAATGAATGAAATAGACATAAAGAGAGAAGCAGAAAGAAGTTCATGCTCTTGCACACAGGGAAAAGCAGAGAGATCAACTGCTCTGATTTTCAGCATTTGCAATTCAAATCTCTTCTGAGGCCCAGCTATATTTTACAGTGATGGAAAAGTAACATTTTCTTCTGATTCCTATAGTAAACAATTTTCAGATGTTTATTAAGTATAAAATTATATCTCCCTCATGCTGCAGTACTTTTGTTTTGAATAGACACAATTTTGACGTTTGTCTCTTTTCATGTCCTTAAGTGTGGCCCGCTCTATGATGTTCTCCTCTGTGCCAAGCAATGACAGACAGCAGCAGTTCCAAGTCAGCCATGAGGTCATGAAGGGGGCAATAGATGCTCTCCAGTGCATTGTGTTGCTGAGCTATGATGTTTGGCAAGATGGGTGTATCAAACACATTTTAATTATAGTATTTTCTACTTATGATGGGTTCATTGGGACATAACCCCATCATAAGTTGAGCAGACCTGTGTGTCTCACTCCGTAGAGTTGTCATCGGAACTATGTGCGATGATTCATTTCTGGGTCTGCTACATGGTAAACACTCATTAAATGCTCTCTTTTATTGTTTTTAGATTTTAGTATGACTATTAATACTTTTCCCATTACTATTGGTTAGGCATTAAGATGAACATGTTAGATGCACCATTACACTCAGTCCTCAAGATCTTCAAACCCAACAACTTGAAAGAATTGTATACTAGACACTTACAAACCACATGAACTCTATAATTTGTATTATCTATTTTCTTTCTTCATCTATCTGTTGATCCATTTTATCATTTTTTAGTATGGCAAAGTATAATATAGACATAAATATACCACACTCCAAAGCACATCAGCTTGCATATTATTATTTAGAGTTTAATATTTATTTATAGTTTATTTTTGGGTTAAAAGTACTATGACATGTTCAAATATTAAGTATGCCATTGAATGGGTTTAGACAAATGCATAAACCTATATAATTCAACTCCTTCTTATGCTATAGAACATTATCATCACTCTACAGATCCCTTATCCTTCTTTCTTAGTACCCACTGTCCCCACTGCAGTGTAAACCAGATTTCCCTCTTTTAAAACTTGATATAATTAAAATCACAAATTAGATAATATTCTGTAGGGTCCCTCTCATCCAGCACATTTTCAAGACTCACCCATGTTGTTATATTTATCATTCACTCATTCTTTTTAATTGCTGAATAATGTTCCTTTGCACAGATACAACAGAATATTTTCATCAAATTGATAAAAACCAGCATAATTCCAGGTTTTGCTTATTATGAGTAAAGTTGCTATGACATTCTTGTGCGAGTTTTTTATGGACCCCCCCACCCCGAGGTTTTTGTTCTGTGGAGGTTTATTACAAGTGTGAGTCATCTTTCATAGCTTGGCCCACCACCAATCCCATTCACGCGAGGCCCTTGGCCCTGCTTCTTACCAAATGATTCTACTCTCCCCACCCTGTTTATTGGGTGAAGTATACACTCGACCCTCTTGGGAAAGCAGATTATTTTCCTCTGAGAACCTGAAATAGTTTTGGGGACACACATAGACATGGAAAAGCAGAGAAGATGAGTCTACATAAAGAATAATGCAGACTGAGCAAAACAGAGGCAGGGAGCCATTCAAACTATCCTGAAGAGGGAGAAAGAATGAACAGTTGCTTATTTTTGATGGTTTTCACATTCCAGAGTTTTGAAGACTTTGGCTGCATTTTCTTCCCTGTGGGTCATAACATTCTTATTTGTATAATAGCATCATATTGTAGCTGGCAGAATATATTCAATAAATGCGTGTTGACTGACCAACTGAATGACTGGGAAGTCCAATTTGAATGAGGGAATGATAAATATTCATGAGTCAGTTATAGTTTAGGACTATTCACTTTGTCAGGAAATTTCCTGTGAGCAGCAGTAAGGAGACCTGGGAACCTTTGGGTTTTAATGTGAGTAAAGGGTGATTCCCAAAGAGATGGAGGAAAGGACGACCCTGAAAGAAGAAATCCAAGGAGAGCAAGTGTTTATGCTGTACCTACAGGGCAAGGACCCGTGCAAGGCTCCCTGGGAGAGGTAGAGGTCTTTGTTCTCAACTTAACCTTCTTCTCCTTCTCCTTTAGGATCCAGGCGGAAGGAACCAGCCAGTGACTGTAAGGAATCAGGAATTTGTCCTTCCCTCCCTTCTGGAAAGATCTTATTTGACTTTTCTCTGCAGACTATCAATGTTCAAATAAAGCAGGTTTCCTGAGTTTTCATCATTACAGTCCACATTGGAGATGTGTCTATTTTCTGAGAAACCATTGAGCTCAATCTACATTTCTCATTACCATTTAGTAGAAGGGGGACTGCAGTTGACTGTAACAGATAAAGGGCAATTGCTTATTTTTCAATCAATTCTTATTGATTTGGGAGACACAGGGTCCTTAATTGTATGTGTGCTTCCTCTTCCTATTGGAAATTTCACCTTTATCTGATAGATTCTAGTTTAAATCACAATGCACCATCCTTATGTGAGTTGTAGGAGAGGCTTTAAGCTTTTCAAATACTTAAGAGGAGAATCTACAAGACAAGTGAACTATCTTTACCTAATTTCGGTGGCTCCACTGTCAGTGCAGGCTCTGAAATCAGACTGCCTGGGTTTGAATCTCAGTGAAGTCACTTCCTACTGGTTAACCTTGGATGAGCTTCTTGACCTCTTGATGTCTCATCTGTGAGATGGGTGCAAGAGTAGTAGTATCTATGGAATGGGGCTGTGGTGAGGGTTATATGAGGATAATTTTATGTAAATGAGTTTTCCTGTAAGAAAAGCCTGGCCTGTTGGTTCATTTGTTCTATTTTTTTTCTCTCTCCCCTGGGGGGGACCTAAGTGCTAGTTGCCGCTGCTGATACTGAACAAGGGTTCTCTGCCCAACAAGTACGGAAGCCAATATCATGACACCAATTTTTGTAAAATGGAAGAAACTTACTGTGAAATTGACTGACATGAAGGCCAGGAGCTGCAAAAAGGCTCACACTGGCCTCCCTGATCGATTGGCAGTGAGGGAATTTCTGGGAAGGCAGAGTAGAGAAACTGTAGATTGGATTGCAGGAAGGGAGAGTTCTGGAGTTCTTTTGCATAAGCAGAAATGCTAATCATGCCTCTTCACAAGTTGCATGCTTCTTCTTGTGGAGGGCACATTATTACATTCTAGGAGGGATTTTGAATTTTTGATGTTACTGGTCAGGTCCACTTCTTGGTGCATTCTTGAAAAGCTAGTTCCAAACTGTCCTTGAGTGGGTTCTGGAGGCTTTTCCTGAAAAACAGTTTGAGCACTTTGTTATTTAAAGAATCTATGTCCATGTGGGCCCAGGAATTAGCTGAGCGCACTACTTTCTGACTGAATCAGCAAGTCTTATTCATTTTCCTTCAATTTTTTTCCTTAATTTCTTGGAATTTATTTTCATATGCTCACTTTTCTACTCAAAAGTTCTAATTATACTATCAATAAGATTTTGTACAGTTTTAATGTATCACTTGTTTATCTTTTCATTTTGTTGCACTTGCAAATGAATGTGGATTGATCCTATTTGTGCTATATAAAATTTTCAGGAATGTGTGTGTGTGTGTGTGTGTGTGTGTGTGTATGTACGTGTGTAATATTTGATTATAATTGGTTTACGAAAAATGGGAATATTAAGATCAAAGGCATGAATTAGTTTTAGGATTATGATACAGCTTTTAGTAGTTTGGTAGATATTTATACTGATCATTTTCTTTAATTTCTCTTTTAAAAACCTGATCTTATATTAGTGTGCCATGTGAAAACAGTATTTAAAATATGTTTGTTTTTGCTAAATGTGTATTTTAAAAATTGTTTTATACTTGAATAGTATTTAGCTCTACAAGTTATTTTTAGCATAATCAAAAGAACTTTAATGTCACATCTAAATTTTATTTATTTATTTATATGAGGTGCTGAGGATCGAACCCAGGGCCTCACACATGCCAGGCAGGTGCTCTACCACTGAGCCACAACTCTAGCCCCGTCACATCTAAATTTTTGAAATAAACTTTGAGAGGATTATAAACTCATATGCATTTGTAAGAAATAATACAAAGAGATTCTCTGTGTCCTTTATCTAGTTTTCTCCAGTAGTAACTCCTTGTCTAACAAATTCAATCATTGATAAAATTGACATTTATGTAATTCATCACATATCTAAAATTTTTAGTAGCAATTTTAATACTATTAAATATGAAATTTGTGTTCAAATTCTGTTCAAATATTGTTTCTAGGAACTTACTCAGCCTAACATGGACATGTATATTGCAAGCCCTCTCTACACCAGGCCTGAGAATGAAACAGCAGAGATGAAGGCAATAGGAAATGACACCTTGTCACAATTATTATCCGCATTTTTGAAGGTGTCAGCAATGAAGTGCATAAACGATAAGTACTTGTGCAAGGTCCCATAAATGGCCAGTGCCTCAGCTGGAATTCTAATCTGTGGCCTTTTCATGTTTTCTGTGACAGCATGAGAAATCCACAGAAGCTCAGGGGAAAAAAAATCTTTAAAAAATTCCGGATGGTTTACAACCTGCAGTACTGGTGGGACTCAAGTATTGCTGATGCAGCTCAATGTGTTCTGGTACACTGACCTCAAGGGGTTGTTAGTGGATGAAAGGACATGGAACATGGCCTTTGGAACAAGAGATCCACCCTGATCCAATCGTTTACTAGCAGTGAACTTTGGGCGAGCCATTTAATCTTGTTGAAATTTTATATTTCATCTACACAGCAGGAATATGAGTACCTATTTTATAGTTTTATTGGCTGATGACACAAGATAATGTTTGCGAAACTGCTAGCAAATAACAGTGCTCAATAAATGCTAGTTCAACCTGAATGCTTGGCAAATAGCAAAAAAATTTAAAAAAAAGCTACAGAAAATGTTATTTGATATGTTATGCAATGAGGTTGAAAATTTGAAGATTAATTTAAAAATCAAAATCCTTCAGAGTAGTTTAATTTTTCTCAAGGCAAGAGCAGGGTTGACATAGGAGATCGTCTTGTAAATAGGGTATCACAGATAAGAGGGGCTGCCGTTTGTCTCCTCCCCTCCCTTTTGGCCCCATGTCTTTTATAGATCAGTGCTGACACATGCTTAAGAGACCAAGGCAGATCATCTGCTTGGCTCCTAACAAGCTGCTTGTGATTTTAGCTAGAGCCAGTTTAACATCAATGGCCCCTTTGTGGACTGTTTTGTTCTGTTTTTCTTAGAAGCAAAATGCCAGCCTAGTCAAGATCTAGAAACTTGCTGTTCCATTGTAATAGGATATGCATTTAAATGAGAAATGTGCATGCTGAAGGATACTCTTGCTAGCGTCAGATTTAGCCAGCCAGTGGGAAAATCTACAGTCTTCTGGAATCACTAAGCCTGAAGGCCTTGGGGCTGGAGGCACCACTGGCTAAGAACAGCACACTTCTAATGTAGATATTTTGTTTCTGCTTCACTGCTGGCAGTAAAACATTGCAAATAAACCCTACTATTTGTTCCTTTCCTTTCTAATGTGTTATTTCTGCACTTATGATTTTAGAAAGATGCTATTTCCAAACTTTGGGTATAAAGCTAAGATTTCCTCTGTGACACCTGTCACAATGTTATATTTTTTTGTTGCCTCATGAGTCCCATTTTTATGAGAGTCCAAACTTAAAAACATCAATAGATTTGTTGTGTAATTCAATTTAAAAAATGCATCTTCTTTAACCCTCCAATATCAGGATTTTAAACATGAATAAAAGAGCACAATATGGGGTTAAGCCTTGGGAACTGCATTGACAGTTTGGGAAAGATTTTAGGGTGCTTTTATTTAAAATGTTGTTAAAACCTTTTGGTGATATTAGAGGAATCTCTAAAGGTTTTTCAACTTAACTATTTAAATAAGCACCAAAGATTTTCTGTGGAAAGAGCATAAAAACTCTTTAAACAAAGGCCCATTTCTCATTTTAATGCAAATTAGTACAATTTGGAGAGTCCGCCTATATTTCTAAATATAACACTGCATAAAATTAGTGGCACATTTTATATTACCCATTCACTTATACTAATCTTACTTCTGAAAAGACTTACAGGGATGAATAGATTTTGCCTGTAGAAGGTAAGTTCATAAGCTTTCAAATATTTAAAGAAACGATGGAATTATAAAGGCATAGAGGATAAAGAATGTTCAAGAAAACAATACCCAAGCTTGAGACAAGCATCCCTATCTACGGCACTAGAAGAGAAAGGTCCGTAAGTCACAGCTATCTCCTGAGGTTCACCAAGATGAAGCAACCAGGAACCACAGACCACTGCAGCATTTGCAGCATGTATACGGGGAACTCTGAATGCCATTGCTGGAGCTGCTAGTAATTGTCTCATTCATGATAAATGCTTGGTAGCATAACACTTCCTCACTGTATGCATTTATTTATAGCTGATTTATGAACTGCCTGACTATAAAAGAATGAGTCACATGTCATACCAATTTGACATTTCTATACTGGTACCTTTGGTCATCCCCAGAAGACCAACATGGAGGACTCCTTTTGCCTTTTACTTTTCCTGAGTACTTGGGATAGAGGCCAGAGAGAGGAAAGGAAGGAAAGGAAAACTGAGAGAACAACTGTTTCCTCTGTGCTGCTGTCAGCTTCATATCTCTAGCTTGGGAGTTCTGCATAGCAATGGAGATACATAAGCCCTGCTAATTCCAGTCTCTTCACAATCTAAATGATCTGTGCCACTGGACCAGGGCTGAATCTGAAGGCCACGCTCTCTAGCTCAGAGGGCAGGTGCTCCCCTCCTGAATTAGGGAACAAAGAGTCCATGTTTAAAGAGCCTGGCAAGACCTTGACTGTTAATAGTAAACCTCTGATAGAAAGAGGCATTTTCTAACAACCTCAAGAATGTAGAGAAGGTTATGAAAATGAAGATTGATTTAGAAGAGAAAGGTTTCTGCCATTTTTGATGTTCAGAACTATATAGTTTATCTGGGAGGGAGAGAAATGAGATGGGGTACAAGACCTGCCAGTCACTTTACAGAAGCTGGTGCAAGAGTGACTAGAAAGTGAGACATCCAGGTGGGGGTTTCCAGGTCACTGGGACTTCACAGTCCCATTACCTAGTGCTTGAGTCTGGCAGGCAGGAGAACAAACAAACAAACAAACAAAAGCCAACCAACAACAAAACTAAGGCTGGTTCAGGAAGGTGGCAGTACATACCAATAAACTTCAAATAAAGTACATTTCTGGGTGCCAGGATGCTCTTGTTCAGAGCTGTATATTTGATGCTTTATTTACTTTTGCAGGCCTTGAGATACAGGTGGTTGTTCAAAAACCCAGACTGTATGTTTATGTGGCCTCAGATTAAAACGTCCAAGTAAGTTGAAAGTGGGTATTCTAGTCAGCTTTTTAAAATCAGCTTTTTGGTCTCTCTGTGACCCAAGTACCTGAAAAAAGTAATTTGGAGAGAAAGTTTATTTGGGGCTCATGGTTTCAGAGGTCTCAGTCCATAGATTCCATTGCTGTGGGCCCAAGATCTGGCAGAACATCATGTGGGAAGGGCGCACAGGAGGAAAGCTGTTCAGCTCAGGGAAGGGTATGGAAGTAGAGAGAGGGAAGAGGAAAGGACCACAGGGAAGATACACCCTTCCTCGGCAACCCTCATGACTTACCTCCTCCAGCCACGTCCTACCTGCCTACAGTTACCACCCCTTCAGGCCATTCCAACAAGTAGGTACTGACTAGATTATGGCTCTCATAACCAAATCATTTTACCTCTGAATATTCCTGCATTAACAGGAGCTTTGGGGGATGCCTCATGTTCACACCATAACACCAATCCTTCTCTCCACTCTTAAGACAATAGCCGGTTACAATATATTTACTATAATTTTGTGATTAGTCTCCACAGTTAAATGACAGAGTAAGTATGTGAATTTTTTGAGTCTGACCTCCCCCACTCTGTTTAAAGGGCAAAAGTTTCCCAAGATTTCCTGTGGGAAGCTTAAGCTGGCTTAAGATTTTCATAAATATGGGAGATGGGTTGTCATGATGTTGCTTGAAGCCTGGCTTTTTTTTCTAAGTACTAAAACATTTAGTTTACATATCACTTGTACTAAGCACTACCTGACTAAAGATTCCAGCTTCCTAACACAGGCTGGGCCAGGAGGAGAGACTTAGAAAACCAAATAGAATAGGCAATTTGTCTAGAGAGACCATAAAACTTCAGAAAGACAGGGTTGCTGATCTTACTCAATTTGAAGACAACCAAATCCCAGTTCTTTGGCTTCTAATATGAGTGGGTAATGTGGGCATAATAGAGTGTGAGACAGATGAAATCACCCACGTGGATGATCTCTCCTGAGATCTGATGCCAACAATGTAGGGTCTTCATTGACCCATTGAAGCAGGTATAAGTTTTCTGTCCATAGCATATCCTCCCAATCATCTACTGAAGTATATGAATGGCAAAAAGATTTCCTAGGATAATTCTGAGGTTTCTAACTCCTGGTTCTCAAATTTCATAAAGAAAATATTCGCACAAAGATTTTCTATTACAGCTGACACACTAAACTCAAAGACTGGAAGAGATGATCCTCTTTACCTTTTGTAAACAATATGCATAGGTGTGTAGGGAATGAATTATTGTTAATATAGTGAATCTCAGAACTATTGAACAGCTTTGATTAAACAGAGAAGCATTTTCATTGCAGAAGTGGTGGTATCTTGTTCCATATCATGTAGATTGAATTAAACATTATATGGATGCACAAGGCTGCCAAACATGGGACTTCATGCTGCTAGCAAACTCAGACAGTGTTGGATCCAGGAGAAGCTGATAGAGAGATACTGCCTACTCTTGGCTTTCCCTGTTTTACTAAGCATAGCCTATTCAGGGGACTTGGAGCATTGTGCCATCCAATGGAAAGCCCAGGAGATGAATTCCTCCTTAAGAAGTTGTGCTAGTTTTGATGATAAAGGGACATGCTAAATTCTGAGTTTGGGTCTCAGCCCCACTTTCTGCAATGTGTTGTTAGGCATAGAAGACAGTTAAAGCATTGAGAAGAATTAAAAGTAGCCATAAAGCCTCTGCCAGTTTCTTCTTAAGAGTCCAGAGTATATCCTGTTACCTATCTCAGGTAGTTTTTCAAAGAGAAATTCAAGATTTCTTAGAAGACCAGGGCAAGGCTGAATGGATGTTTGAAGAGATATGTGATATGTTCTTGGGGGCAGATAGTTGGCAAGCAGAATTCCCAAAGAGTTTCCAATAAGGCAACGTCAAGTCTGAATGAGTGAACAGATGAGGATCAAGTCTTAGAATACCACGAAAGGACAGGATGAGAGGAGAAAGGATCTTCCATAGATAACTTTCAGTCAGAGCCATTTTAGCCTTCCCAAACCATTAGATTTCTTATTTTCGAAGTTTCCATGTCATATAGCATCAAACATTAATATCTACTTACATCCAAAATGTAATATACATTTTCTTGTAAAGATTTTTATAATTGACTTTCAGTATTATTTGACATCAAATAACTCATCCACTTTATGACTGGCTGTGATTTCTTTGAAATTATTGTGCATCCAAAGTTCTTGCTATATGGGAATATATATACTGACTGTTTTCAGGTTGTAGTGAAGTTGTACAAATACTAAACATAATGATTGTCAAATCTAAAATAATATAATATTTTTGACATTACATTAAACATTTATTTATTTGAATTTCAGTTTTCCTTTTGTATTTCAGAGGCAATAACTTTTTCCCCCTCAGATCTCCAGTAGTTTCGTGGGTCCCTGAATAGCTCACAGGCTCTTGTCACTGGGCCTATAGTGCCAGTTGGACAAAGCAGGTGTTCCCAGCTGAGCCCACCACCAGGAAGACAGTTGTTAAGACAGTTAGACAGTTGGGTACCATCTGGAAGAAAGGCTTTTAGAAGACATGAACAAATAACCTATTATCAGATCTTTCATTTTAGGATGGTGTGTTGTTCCTAAGTTTTACTTAATCACATTCCTGACTGAATGGGAAGGAATGGATTGAATGTTTTTCAATCACTGGGAAGATTTTTACTCTAAGAGATACTTGGTAGTCTGGGCACTAACTTGTCAAGGCTAGGGGATGTTTACTTGTTTGCACTTCATTTTGTTTCACAAAAATTTGAGATTGTGCCTCATGAATAAATGTGTAATACTAGAGAGAAAAATAATTCTATAATTCTGTAGAGAAAACTATTATGATGTCAGACCTTATTAGAGGAAAAGAAGTTCTTTATTTGAACACTTTTTTGAGAAGTTACTTGGAAATGAAGCAAGGGCTTGAGTACCACCTGATGCTCAGGGCTCAGAGATGGAGGTACTGCTTTACCTAGCAAAAGTGTGAAAAAACATCAATTCCTGGGGGAACATCCCTGTGGGAGGGAATAGGTGCCAAGATATCTGGGCCACACAAAGGTGCCCTAAGACAGTGGAGAGTTTGAAGAGAAGATGGGCTTAAATAAAACTACCAAGTGGTTGTTGGTTGTGTGTGTTCTTTCTGGTGAGCTTGGAGAGGACACTGGCAATCAGAATCTAAGTTACATATGTAATGAATGGGGTTAATCAAGATCAGAAAAAACCTTCCAGAAAAGGAACACATGGAATGCAGAGGAACCTACCTCAAATCAAGCTGTGAATAGTCCTGGCATAAGGTCTATAAGACCCAGAGGAGATAAATAATAAGCTATATAATATGAATGAAGTGAATTTCCCAGAATATCATTAGACCCTCTTTCTTTCCCCCTTTGACTCATCTGTCAATCTCATTCTGAAGAACTGATATTCTATTCTTCAAGGTATCATTCTTTCTTTTTTCCCTTTGAATTCATCTCTTTCACCATATTTTTCTCTGCCCAATTTTTTTTTGGTTAATGATTAATTTATTAATGATTTTCCTAAGCCATTGTTAGTTTTTCATTCTTTTAATTCTTCCTATCCAATAGTTAATAAATACATTCAATACTATGTGGAAAATATGTCTCACATTGCATTAGTTTCCTATGGCTGCTATAACAAATTATCAGTAACTTAGTGGCTTAAAACAACACAAATTAATAGAAGCCAAGTGCTGCAATGTACACTTACAATCCCAGTAACTCAAGAGGCTGAAGTAGGATCATGAGCTCGAGGCATGTCTTAGCAATTTAGAAAGACCCTGTACAAAATGAATGAATGAATTAACTAATTAATCAGTTTTAAAAGGTTTGGGATGTGGTTCAGTGGTAGAGCAACCAGAGGTTCCATCCCAAGCACCATATCAATTGATCAATCAATCAATCACATATTTATTATCTTGCCGTTCTGGAGATCAGAAGTTCAAAATGGGTACTGGCTTAAGAGGAAAGAATCAGTAGGGCTGCATTCCTTCTGGAGAATCTAGGGGAGAATACATGTTTTTATCATTTTTTTTTTTTTTTAGATTCCAGAGGATATCTACATTCCTTTGTTCATGTCCCCTTCCTCTCTCTGATCTTTGCTTCCATCTTTACCTTTTCCCTGTCTGACTCTGATTCTTCTGCTCTCCTCATAAAATGACTCTTGGGATTAGATTGGCCATCCTGATAATCCAGGGTAATTTACCCTTCTTGAAATCCTTAGCTTCAGCACATCTGCAAAGACCTTTTTGCCATGTAAAGCAATATTTCTGGGAATTAGATTGTGAGCATCTCTGAAGGTCCATTATTTAGCCTACCGCACATATCCTCCAGGATCCTCTTATCTCTTCTGCCACTGGATTTGCCTTACCTCCTGCTGACCAGATCCTTTATCTCCAGGGTCTTATCCCTCTGTTCCAGTATACATACTGCTTCCCATTATCATCCTACAGCTAGGATCCGCTGCAGTTCCCATTTCCTCAGAGTCACTCAATGGCTCCTCACTGGACATAGAACAAATCCTCCAAATCTCAGGCTTTAATGCTGATCCTGTCTTCCCTTTCCCATTTTCTACTCTTTCAAGGGATTCAACCATACATCATGCATTTCATAGATCATTTAGCATGCTCAGAAGTTTTTCAAATATTTCTTTTTCCTTTAGTGGTTTCTTCTAGGTTCAATTTCTTCCCTTTCCCTATCATGTTGGCTCAGGGCTCAGATCAAATCATCCCTCTTCTGTGATACCTAGATCCTTCCAGCATTTACTTTAAAAAACAAAACAAAACAAAAACAAAAACATTTCTTTCTCCTCTAAGGACCTTTGCAAATATTCCTTTTTTTTTTGTGGTGCTGGGGATTGAACCCAGGGCCTTATACATACTAGGCAAGTACTTTACCAACTGGGCTATATCCCCAGCCTTCTGCATGCATTCCTGACATGATTTTGTCTACAGATGGTGAAGCTCTGATGAGCAGGGACCACAATTTGTTAATTTTTCAAGACCTCATAGCACCTAACACAATATGTTGCCTATTATAAAATGGGAAAAGATATTTGTTTTATTGAATATTTGAATTTTTTTCTTTTAAAGAATAGCCAAAGATTTTATAGAGGTGCCCTTGAAATCATTTTTAAAGGCAGTGTTATGACTCAAACACAAAAGTTTTGCATATTTTGATTTGCTAGTATTCTGGCTGGAAATGTTTTTCCCTTGTCTGGACTATTTCCTTTTAGGGAAGTTTAGTATGATGGGAAAGATCCCTTAGGTCACTCCCAATCCATTTGCCTCCAGTAGTGCTCATATCAGCTTTGTCATTTGTGAGCCTCAGAAATGGTGCCAGAGGTCCCTCGTCCTCAACAGGTACTTCTGTTCAGCTCTGTCTGCAGTGAATTATGCCTCTCAGTTCCTTATCCAGTATTTAATTCCCCATTTTTGAGCTGTATTGAAGGTGAGGAAGGCCCATCTGATCTCCCCAGGGGCTCAGTGCCAACAGAATAATTAGCTAGGCTTCAAGCCAATTCAGAGCTTTGATCTGGAAATCGGTGACTCCCATATCAATATGATGGTGTTGGGCTGAGGAATGCTCTAGATCTTCTTTCAAACTGTACAAACATTAGGCTGGAGAGGTTGAGAACTGGACTACATAAAGTGTTGATGATTTAAAAAAAGAAAAAAAAAGAAGAGGAGACTTATTGGTTCATTTAACTAATCCAACATTGTGTCAGTGGCTTCCTGGAAAATTTAAACTAAAGAAGCCTATATTCAAATGAGATAAGGCTGATACATTTATTGAATTGCGAATGGCATTTCTCTGGGCACAAGGAGGCTCAATGTGAACAGATATGCTTCTGTTAGGATGTTTCTGACCATAATGAAAGTGGTATCAGGAAAAGTCAACTGCGTTTTTTCCAGCTGGGAAAAAAAAAAAAAAATCAGTGAAGAGAAGAAACGTGGTATGATACATAAAAGGCACATTTGACCAGAAGACACATTCTGGTTTTGTGGCCAGTAGCTTAAATACAAAAGATTCCTGTTGGAGTGAGGTTTGAAAGGCTGACAAGAAATAAAGCAGCCTCAGAAAGCTGTCTGTCTATGCGAAATAGTTTGTTGGCACCGAGTAGGAATGTGGCAGCTGCATTTGGTATCCAACCGGGAGTTATAGATTTTTACTAATACTCTGTAGAAAGAGATTGGCAAATACCCTCCAAGAGTTCTATATGCTCAGAAGATTGGCTTGGCTGCCAGGGAAGCATGTGGAACCCCAAAGGATGTCACAGCACTTCCCTAGTGCTTTTCCTTCATCGCGGTTTGGCTATAGCTTTTAAACTTGAGAGTGAATCATAATGGAATTGCAAAGTGGGCTCATTACGTTAGATGGATTGAAACAACTTATAATGTATGACAATGGGGATGTGGGGGGTGTTAGTGGCAGCCAGCAGCAGGCTTGGCCCATGCCTTGCTAATGAAGGCAGCGGTCTTTGTGGGTGACTGGAGAGAGGATCCCCAGACAGACACCCTGTTTTAAAATACCTCCCCTGCTAACCTGTCATGATGCTTTTATCTCAACCTTTAAATACCCACTGGCTAAGGCTTAGAGGTCTTTAACAACCAATAAAATGCTAGGGCTGCTGGAATGAGTCATGCATTCAATTGTATTAGCAGCTTAGAGAATTCCCTTCAAATCTGTCTCTCTCCTATGTTCTAAGTCTGTTCCTGCCATGCACTCTGACGGGTCCTTCATTTGTCCATGCTGTATCTCACTTCCTCCCTGCACATGTCTAATTAGTAGGTGCATCTTGTTGCTTTCACCTCTGGATTGATTTTTTTTTTTTTTTTTTTTGGTCCTAGTGGACTGGTTTGGACTGCTTCAATCATCTCTTACCTTTATGAATGTAGTAGACTTGAGATTCTTTCGTTTGTTTGTTTGTTTGTTTTTGTCATGGCTCCTAGGCATGCATTTTTCACATTGCCTCTGTTAACCTTTCTAAAACACAGGTCTGATCTTGTCACCATTCCCTTTAAAACCACTCTATAACTCCTTAGTGGCTGCAGGACTGTCTAAATCTTGTGGTTTGATCACCAAGGGCCTTCCTAATGCATTTCTCTGACTGTCCCTCTTCCTCCCTAGCTTCCCACTGTATGGAAAACACCTTTCCCCTGATTATGAAAGCAAAACCTCACACAATTTTAATTTATTGCCCATCTTGTTGCCCACCACCTAGACTGAACTTCCCTTTCCTCTCTACTTGTAAAATTTTATCTTATTCTCTAAAACTGAGATCATAGGTTAGTGCCATTTCTGTATCTCATCTAGACAAGTTTTTTTTTTTTCTCCTCAAGATAATTTGTACAAACCTCCATCAAAAGCACCCTCTATCCTGTTAGTAATCTCTCCTCACTTTTTCAAAAATATAAATAATGTAGCATTCATCTCTAGGTCTTCAATGTTGACATGATGCCCAGAAAAAAATAAATCTAAATTAAAAAGCTGAATGACAAGAAATAAACTATTTTTGGGACTTAGTAGGTATGATCAGTTGCCCATATCAACAACAATGTTGGTGTAACTCTATAACAAATTATAAAGTACGAGAGACAATCTTGTTATACTACTTTTTCCCTCCCTCTCTATTGTTTTATTTTAAAAAATCCCATATTATTATTTCAGGACAAGCTCGTGCAATGTGTAATCTCAATCTTTAATTACAGAACAAATAATAATGGAGTGTCTCCTATATTCATGACACTTTGGGGAATGCCCTATCAGGAAGTAAAACAGGCAAGTTTCCTGCTTTCCTGGGATTTGTGATCCAGGCTAGGCAAGACAGACCTTTAACCTACCAATATACAAATGGGATCATTTTCAGAAAGAGATAAGTGCCTCACAGAGAGTGAAAACAGTGAGACCTAGAGCCATTGACTAGGGATTATGGATTATAAGAGAAGAATTCCTTGTGATGGTATCATTTAAGCAAAGAGCCAATAACAAGAAGGAAAGAAGCTTCTCCCCTTTGTCAGAATGTGGGTGAGGGTGGGGTGGGAAAGAATCCTGAACAAAGACAGTAGCTAGTGCAAAAGCCCCAAGGAGGAACAAGAAGATTGCATTTAGGAGAAAAGAAGGCTCCAGTAGCTGAAGAAAGTCACCCTGGAGAAAAAGGTGTAGGGAAAGATCCAAGAGGTAGGCAAGGGCAGGCCATGCTCCGTGCTGGGCAGGGTGGGCTGGCTTCCTGGCTGCCATGGGAAGCTCTTGGAGAGCTATTAGAGGAGAGCAGCAAGAAGCCAAAGCTGGAGATCCTGGCCTATGGAGGCAGCATTCGGGCAGTTCTCAGGGGCTTCTGATGTTGTTCTTTTAGAGGGAGAGTGTGTACCTTCCACTCCTCACCGCACCTCTATCTGCCTCATTTTCTTTTTCTGTTCCCATTTCTTCCTCCCCTTCTCTCCCACCTCCCTGCTCTTGGGGACTCAGGAGTATAGTTTAAAACAGCCAACCACAAACTTGATCCTTCTTTGCCTGTCTCATCTAAATTTTTAATGTGAATTTTATATCCCATGCTCCATTATATCCCTATTTATCATCTGGTAGACTTGATGTTCCAGGAAGGTGCATTGGATTTTTCCTGCGGTTTTGCCAATTCCTGGCACAGTCTACACGTATCCTAATTTGAAAAGCGTTAGGATACAGAACAGATTGATTTAGTTTGAGTGAAACAGATGATGTCTAAACATGAAGTGGGCATGCTAGACCAGAGGCTCCAGGAGGGCAAGGCAGCTGTGGGGCATCCAGGGACAGAAAAGTTTTGCCACTGGGCAGAGAAAAGTGTGCAACATAGGACAAAAAAGTTGAAATAAAGAAGTGGCAAGCTCTCAGATGCAAATTTTAATTATTTCCTTTACTTATTTTGTAATGTATAAAGTTACAAAATAATTTGCACCTATATGCTCCCTTTAGAAGGTAGGTTTCATAAGCAAAGACCTTGCCTGACCCATGCTCAGTGCCCAGGACTCTGCCAAGCACATAATAGCTATTTATGGAATGAGTAAATAAATGATTAAATGACTGAATAGATACAGAAATGAGTAAGGCCTGAAGCCATGATCCCAATCTGAGTGTGTCCCATAAGAAGACCAGGAAAAAAAACTACCATGAATACAGAGGTCACTCAGAAATGATTCTTTGATATTGTTATTGACATTTGGGGAGGGAGTGTAAGAAGAAGGTGGTAGGAAAGAGATAAAGAAAAAGAAGATAAAAAGAAACATTTAAGTTGCATGGGTAAAAAGAAAAGAAAATTAGAAAAGGGGAAACAATGGGTATAGTTTAAAAATAAGTATAAAATAGAAAGGAGATTGAGCATATTTAATCAGACTATAAAAGTCTTTCCTAATTACCGATGACAAAGAAACCCCTTGAAAGGAAGTTTATGAAGCACCACCCCAATCAGGTTCAGAGCCTTTGGGGATCATTTGAGTGATAACTGTGTGGGTGTTACTCCCTGTAGATTATCATTTTCTTTTTGAATTCATTTCCTTCAGCAGAAATGAGAGCCTGCGTCACTCACAGGGCATTCTTGTGTGAAGTGTGGGTTCCCCTTCCTGAGAGCTCAGAGAATCACAGGGCTCAGAGTTAAGAGGTCACAGGACACTCACATTGGCCCCAGGGTTGAAGGCTCAGTCATCATCTGGAGTGAGATGCCCAGGCAAGCAGATGGCCATTCTGATAATGCTCTTCAACTCATTATATTGGTGTGGCACAATGAGATTTCTTTTTTAGTAGGGTTGGTATGCCATGACAGTGTCCAAATGGTAGGATGTCAGTGTCAGTGAGCTCTCTTCCCACATTGACTTATTCAAAAAAATTTTCCCCTTTGCTCATAATGGCCTTAGAAAATATCCACAGGATACTAATTATATTTAATGATAACATGAATAATAGCTTCCTTAGTAAGTATGTATTAGGTTGATTCATATAATACCACTTATTCGTGTATTCATTCATTCCAACAATTATCATTCATTCATGAATTATTAAAAAATATTTTAAACATAAGACATTGTGTTAAGTAATACTTAGGACTCCAAGATAGAAAAATATGGCTGCTACCTTTGGGAAGCTTAGGGCCTGGTGGGGAACCAAAGGTACAAATGGCTCAGTCGCTAGTGTGTTTTAGTTACTGTGCTGAATACCTTATCTTTTTTTTTGAGGGGGGGTGAGGGGTGGGTACAGGAGATTGAACTCAGGGGTACTAGACCACTGAGCCAAATCCCCTGACCTGTTTTGCATTTTTATTTAGAGATAGGGCCTCATTGAGTTGCTAAATAAGGCACCTTGCTTTTGCTGAGGCTGGCTTTGAACTCAAGATTCTCCTGCCTCAGCATCCTGAGCCACTGGGATCACAGGCATGCATCAGCTTGACTGGTTACCTCCATTGTTTTTATTTTCAGAAGATAGCAACTATGAGATAGAAACTGGGAAATGGCTGCTAGAGGGTAAACTGAGTTGATTGCCTCTAAGAAATATGGTTGGTGAGAAAATAATAGATTTGCGATTACAGCTCAGGTCTATTTCCAACTAATGTTTGTGTTGGTTGTTATTGCTAAGCTACAGACGTATTATTATTCTTTGTTTGATAATCTCCCTGTAAATGGCAGCTGGAGCTCTTACTTTTGTCCTCTTATTATTGTTCTGTAAGATCATGGGTTAGTGAATATATCTTTTTGTCACTAGTTTTTATCAGAGAGTTTACAGAGCACTGAAGGTGCCCTGTAAGAATTTTTTTTGAAAAGACCATTATATGTTAGGGTCTGTAAACAAGTCAAGATGGCGCCTGGCATTTTGCCAGAGGGAGTGGTTTGTGAAGTAACGCCCATTAAGTGTGGAGATTCCTTATTGGTTGACTGCTGTATCTAGTTTATGTTAATTAAGATAAGCTGTGTGGAATGTATATATACCCCTCCTGTCCTACAATAAACGGCTCCCACTCCTGCTGTATCAATCTACACAAGTTCCCCCACCCCCCCCCTCCCGGTTATTTTGCTGCAGCCGGACTGCCGCAATTATATGCATGAATGAAATAATAGGTTCCCTCACTAGAATTCAGCCCCCATCTTTCAAAGTGGTCTGGCTTTAGCCAACTTGGCTCTTTCCAAGTTCTGGGTACCTACTACCTATATCCATCAGGGTTTGGCCAGATATGTGAAGCAGGAACTAATTTAACATAGAGAGAACTAGATACTCCTATAACCATGGAGAGGGCTGGGAGCCAAGCTTAGGAGGAAACTGCTGATGCTCCAGGAATCTTAAGGTACAAGAAACATAGAGTGAAGCCCTGAGAGTCACAAGTGTGTTTTGATAGTACAGTAGGTCCTGTAAAGCAAGGTCCCCAGCTATTGCCAGAGAAGTTTGGCTTCTCCTCCTCTTTGCTTTCCAAATTCTGAGAGCCTTCCCTTAGAATCTTCTCACCCAGAATCCTGGTGCTAGAGAATGCTGGGAAATGTAGTTCCCTGGGGAGAGAGCAGAAGGAGGCAAGGACAGACTGTTGACAACAGGCAATCTGGCACTTAGAGTGCATCCTGTCTTTTACTTCTTAGATAATTTTTCTAATCAGCACTGTAAGTCCAAGCACCTTCACCTCACTCAGTCAATACTTTAATAAATCAACATTTATTGAATCTCACTGCCAATTGTACTGGCAACATCACCAGAACTCTTGCTGGTAGCAAAAGGAGATCAGTCAAGGCAATTCTTTCTTCTTTTCTTTTCCTTTCTTTTTTTCCTTTCCTTCCTTCCTTTTATTTATTTTTTTTCCTTTCTTGCTTTCTTTTTACCCAACAGAGACTAAATTATGAGGTCTAAATCTGGGTAGGGCTTTCAAACAGAGCCCTGATCAGTGCTGAATTGACTTGAAGAATGATGAAGGGTTGGCTCTGCTCTCAGCAGCTGTGAGTTTGGTCAGCCCTTTGCAAAGCAAGAGGAAATTTAATGAACCCAAATAAGACATGATCCTTTGTGGCTATAAAAGTTACACTTTGAAAAAGCTCAGCTGGTCAAGAGCCACTTGAAAATGATGTTACTGCTGGGGAACTCTGTCAAAAGTCCACTCCTCTTGGTGAGTTTCCTTCTCTTTGAGGGAAAACAAAGAGAGGTTTTACAAGCTAGAGAAGGGTCATTTTGCTATTTGAAAGAGCGCATTCAAAAATTGAGGCCCTGTGTGATTGGGAGACATCCATAGTCAGTACTTGTTTATTTGTCCAGCTTTACACCATGTAAGTGATGCGGAATCCTTTCCGCCTCTAATAATAACACCACCGTGGCCCTGAGTTAATGGAAAGCTGGAATGGACAAATGAGAGCTGGTGCTCAGATTAACCACTGTGGGTCAGACAAGTCCACAGCTGTGGTTGGGACCGTAGGAGGTGAGGGGGTGGCTGGGAAGAAGGGCAGAGGGAGCCTGTCTTAAAATATTTTTGCCTAGTCAACACATTTAATGCATGGTGTTTTACCACCAAACTCATCAACTGGAGAATTTTTAAAAGGATCCTGGGAAACAACCACCTAATTCATATTCTATGGCTTCTAATTGTGCAAGCAGTACATTTTAGAAACCTTTTGTACTGAGGAGTCTTCATTTGTTAGAGCATTTCGTTTGCTTATACAGTAGGCAACAGTGCTTAAATAGCGTAATTATTATGTGTTTCTAGTTTGCTTCAAATTTTGATTCAATCAGAATCCCTAAACCTGACAGCCTATAATCAAACAAAGGGAGTGCTCTGGAAGCGAGGGATTAACAGAGGGGAATTAAACTGTCGTTTTGAAACTGCTTAGACCAATATGAAAGCCCATTTAGGAGTCTCTCCATAAATATCCCTTTTGTTTTGTCTAATTGCCGGTTTGAATGTATCAGACTCATCAATGGGATTAGGGTTAATAGATGTTTGGTCACGCAGAACATGCAGAGGAGGAATCTGATACACACACACAAAAATTGCACTTAATGAGCTTAGCAAATGTTTGCCATATTTTTAATGAACCCTGGGCTGTCATTTAGAAATGCTTAGCAACTGCTTTTCCATCCTTGAAAATAGAGCAACTGAAGGACATTAACACTATGTACACCGTAAATAAGAGGAGCTATTTAAAGACACCAGCCAGGAGGAGGGAATGATGACATTTCTCTGTCTGAGAGCCAGTGATACTTAACACTCTGGGTGTGGGTTCAATATGTGACAACATAGTTGGGTGGTTTGAGTTTCCCGAAGGACATTGTGGGGCGTGAGGTTTTTGCAATGGGTCAAATAACCGTTTTCTTTTTTTAAGCTAAACCTGTTTAGGATCAAATCTCCCACCCTCCTACCATAGCCCCTACTTCTTTTTTCACACCTTCCGCCTGCCCTTTCCCAGTGGAGAGGGCTCTTTAAAGAGGAGGCTGTGTTTGCTGCCTCTTCCCCAGGCCCGCAAACGGCCTGGCCATGGGGCTGGCTGCTCCTGCAGCTCAGCCAAGCGGGGCCAGAGTGGCAAGCTCTTGGGATTGATTACTCAGAAGATTGAATGATCCATCTTTGGAGCCCTTGGGATTTGGCTCCGAAACCAATGCAGTCGGCAGTAATGGGGACTTATTGAAGGAGGCCATGTGGCTGTGCTCTCAGAGAGCAGAAGGAGCCTAAAAGAATCAGGTTTTCCTTGGGGAAGGTTTGATTTGATAGACAGAGCACAAAATTCAAGTCCAATGGATTATGGTTAGAGCAAATGAAGGATGTCTTAGGCCCTTAGTTTTCCATAGAGCCAATTGATTTCAAGGACTTCCTGCTCCCGGTCATCACTCCTCTAGCTCTGTCTCTCAAGGAGGCAAAAATAGACACTACCTCATTTAAAAAAAATATTATGAACTAAGCACGGCTACCTTTCAGCGTCTCTGGAAAATGAACAACCCTCCTGTGATAGCAGCTGTGCTTTTGTGTTGAACGATGGGGTCATAATTCTTATTAGGAGGGAACTGAAGAGGGGCTGTTTCTAGTATTGCATGGAAGCTTGGTAAGGTGTACAGAATTATAAAGTTTCCTTTGGCAGAGAATGAGGGAAATCAGAGTCATGGAGAAGGGTCTGAGTGTTTTGTTCTTATTATTCTTGTGGTTGTGTGGTTGTGGTGTGTGTGTGTGTGTGTGCATGTGTGTAGTTAGTCATTTGTCATCATAGACTCCTTGCCCTCAAGTGACTATTAGAATGCTTGATTGTTGAATGAAGCTAGGGATATTACCAAAGTCTTTATGGCTTCCTGGCTTAAAAACACTATCAGTAATAAGCTATTTTTTTTTTAATGTCTAAATTCTTGGCACCCAAACCAGTAGACCAGATGAGTTCCAAAAAATCATTTGTTAAATGGATCCTTGAGGTCATAGGTACACAGTTCAAACACCTCCCTTATCTAAACACCACCTAATTATTGATAGAATAATTGAGTAAATCCAAGAAGGTAGAGTAGTAAGGAATAGTGGTGACTGCAGCAAACTGGAAACCACACCAGGCCCATCTGTAAAGGGCACTCATTGAATGCCCTCGCCTGCCCCATCCCTCCTAACTTCACTGACAATTAGTTTTTGGAACTTGCCTTGATTTTGACCTATCAGCTCACTGATACAACTTCTCTGAGTGTCATCCTAGACTCAAGTGAGAGGGAAGAATGAGCAAGTGAGTAAGTGAATGAATGTTTTCCTTTTGTTTAGCATTAGTATATAGGAGTCTTTTCCTTCTTCCTTCCTTCCTTCCTTTTTTATTCTTTTTTTTCTTTCTGCATATATAAAGATAAGGAAGAAATAGACTTTTCACTTTGTAGACACTATGTAGTTTGAGAGAATGGTGCAGAGACATGTGCAAACTGTTGTAACATGGTGGGCAGGTGCTCTAGCTGCAACGTGCACAGAGACAAGAACAAAGCAAGGGTCACCTAAGTGTTCTAAGGCAACAATGGGGAAAGCCTTGTGGAGAAGACCACTGAGTGTCCATTAAGTTGTGGGTAGTTATTTTACCAGGTGGACAATGTTGAGATAAGGTAGCTTGTGAAAAGTCACAGGGGTCTGAGAATATGGTGTGCTTGGAAAGTGGCAAGCATGGCTATAGAATGGGGTAGATGCAAGTAAGAGGCTAGAGAGGTGAGCATGGATTATAGCTTAAAACTTGGATTTTATTGTACAGATATTAGAGAACACAGAAAGGTTTAGATTCCCACATCATACTTAGGAATTATCTAGGTCTTCAGTTGAAACCCAGCTGCTAATAATTATTTAGATTTGAAATATAATATTAAAGGCAGAATTTGTGTGTGTGTGTGTGTGTGTGTGTGTGTGTACATATATCAATATTACATTTCAAAAGGCACATTGGGAGAAAGTCACAAATGTTTCAAATACTCCAGTAAATGTTCCAAGATCTACTCTCCAAAGAATCCACCTGGGATTTCTTAATTTAATTATCGGGAACCTACAGTTAGTCTTCCAGTTCACTTATAGAGATGTGCTTAAGTTGTTTTACATACCCCTTAGTCTCCTTTACAAAAGAGATGCTCAAGTGTGGCCTGCCTCCAATGTCAGAAGTTTTCTACCTACGAGCCTATAACCAGACAATAATGCCTTCTGTCCATCTTTTTGGATATTTCATTTTGCAGGGATAGCAGTTAACTGTTTAGTGACTGTGAATTCTTCTAAGACGATGTTTCTATTTTTCTCATTTCCAAAACATTTTTTTCAGGAGTGTTGGACTGTTCTGCCATTTTCAATCAGCCTAGTAGCCATCTATGAGTGCTTTCTAAGGACATGGTAGTATACTGTGGAAGGTGGAGTTATAGAACTATGTTGTCATCTTTGCTTGAAGAGGTGATAATCTCTTGGAAACACTGAAGGGGCTATTAAAAAGAATGATAGGGGAAACTTTTGAAGGAAAAAAATCATGTTTTTACACAAAAGAAAATGCCTCATTTGCTTGTGACTTTTCAATTTTAAAATAAAAAAATTCTTAATTAAAATACAGGAGGTTCAACCAGTACTTTCCCTTAAAAAAAAAGATGAAAAAAGTAAAACGATGCAAAATTCAGATCAAAAGTTGTCTTTGGAGTGAGGATGGATTGGGTAGAATTCGTAGAGTAGTCTGCTGAGACTGAAGTTTGGCTTTTCAGAGTATGGAGCTGGCTCTGCTTATAAACTTCCCAAGTTAAAGTATTACTATGTAGCTTTGAGTTTCTCAGAACTATAATAAGCAATTTTAATATAAAGCCAACATTACAGGGAGAAAAAAACCCTGCTTTACCATTGGGGCTGTCTTCAAAAGGGACCTAAATATAAATATATATATATATATATGATAAAATTAAGAAAGGTGAATAATGAAAAATCAAGTACCCTTATTAATTTTATCTATTCTTTTTGATTTTAAAAAACTTTAATTTGTAAAAATTATGGTGGAATGCATGTAGTATAAAATTTAAAAATTTTAACCATTCTGAAGTATGATTTGGTGTCCCCAACTGTTTCTTGGAGGAGGTTATTTTTAAATGTTTATATTTAAGATGGGAAATGAGAAGAGTGTTCTTTCCAATAATGTCAAAAGAAGGGAAGATTGGAAGTTTACAATAAAAAAAAAAACACAACACATTAGTTTTGGCCTCCTTCCTAAGAGGGTCAGCACAAAGGCTCTGGCTGTAAAGTGCCCACCCATTGTGAAGTGAGACTGCTGTGCCCACAGAGAAGAGGAGAGAGTGGGGGCAAAGGTTTACAGCTGACTGGTTTAGTTTTGCCTCTTGCTGATCTATGGCTGCTGATCTGTTTTGGTCTTTTCGGGGCGGGGTGCAGTATTTGGGTTATTTATTCTGACAGGAGGCTAGATGCTATTTCCATCTGCCTTGGAGTATTTGAGGAGATAAATGTCTGCCACATCCTGATGAATGGCCTCTATGGTTCATTGCCAGAGAAACTGAGTTATGGCTCCTATATTTCATTTAAGAGAAAACTCCAGCTATCCAATGTATGCGCTGCAGCCTTCTATTTGACCAGGACAGACAAGTGTGTGTGTGTGTGTGTGTGTGTGTGTGTGTGTGTGTGTGTTTTAACCTGTTTAAAGGACAAGGTTTGCACAGTAGCTCCTTTGGGGTTGGGAAGGTAGGGGATAGACAGAAAACACTCTGTAAACCACTCTAGTAAATCCAGTACAGGGCACACAAAATTAGAAAAAGAATTCAGAGAACAGAATCTAACACTTCTTTGTCCTGAGTTTAAAAATATCTTTACCTCTTCTCCCATATCCTCAGTCAGTTAAAATCATCCCAGAGTACATTATCTTCAAGAATGACAAGGGGGAGCATATAAGTTTAAATGCCATCAAACATATCACAAGATATTTATTTTCTAAGATATATGAAAAAGATACAACCCTTTTGTATATACCAATTATATGTATCAGCGGGTTGAATGAAAATTTATTCTAGACACCAACTGATTTTCAGATACCAAATGGCAAGGGGATTATAATTGTAAATAGGTTTGTCATGGTCTAGTACGATACAGAAGCATATGTTTAGTCTGAATTCCTCACTAGCTGGTATAGGGACACCTGTATATATTGAATCGCTTGTACTGATAGGATGGGGTAGTTATTGCATGAAAGAAGGGGAGACATCTCAGTGTACTATAATACAATGGAGGTTGTGAAATCACTGCCTCTGGGCACATGTGCCAGTTGCTGATACCTTTCGGGATTTGTTGTTATACATTTGTAAAAATTTTTACATTCTTCTTAAGCAAGGAAATGAGGTAAGCCAAAAAATTCACTTGGGATTTAATCTCATTGGGGCAGGTGGGAGTCCATATGGGGAGCACCACTTCTGGTAGTCTGGGCATTTTGAGGCCATACTTTATGAAAATGCTCTCATTATGAGCCAAAACAAAAAAAAATTAAATCAGTTAAAATGTGATTTGAGTAAATGCTAATTATAAGTGGATCCTAATTCTGGTCTAGCCATCTCCATTTTGGGGAATGGTCTGGAAAGGAGTTTTGGAAAGTTTTGTGCCATAAACCAAGGGTTGAGCCATGAGAGAAAGAGTTATGTATAAAAGAATTAAGTCTGCATTCAAGAAAGTTTCTAGGCATGCTGCTCATCTATTGTTTCTCTGGAATTTAATTATGAGCACAGTTCATGCAATAACATAAATGGAGAATGCCTAATTATTATTGGACATATTGAACACAAAGTAAGCATTTAATTAATGTTAAATGAATAAATGTCTACAAATAAATCCTTTGGAAGTTCAAATGAAAAATCTTTTTTTTCCCCACCCTGCTCCAAGAAACCTGTTTCCTAAATTTGTGTAAAAATGGTTATGCAAAACCAGAGGAAAAAATTATATGTACAGGGCTAGAATATATTTCTACTTGATGAATGATACCAAAAAAAAGGATATACAAAAGGAATCACTGACTCTGGAATTTGGCTAATTCTGAGTGTAAGAATTTTGACTCATTTATGTATTTGACTAAGTCAAGGAAAGGCTTGGAATGATCACAACTCATGTAAAAGCCGAAAAGACAATCCACATGGTCTTAAAGCAATGTAGGAGCCTTAGGAAATAGCAGAACTCCCTGATTCGTACCCGTCAGCTCTTATAACTCCACGAGCTTGCATAACAAAAATGCGAAGACCAATATTCAATATCTGTTAACTTTCCATCACTGTGACAAAATACTCAAGATAAACAACTCATAAGGAGGAAAATTATATTTTGGATCACAGTTTCAAGGGCTTCAGTCCATGGTCCCTTGGGTCTTTTGCTCACTTTGGGTCTGTGGTGAAGCAGAAGAACATCATGGAAGAACATGGTAGAAGAAACTGCTCACCTCATGACATCTGGGAAGAAAAGACAAAGAAATTGGTTCAAAGTCCCAATATTCCCTCCGAGGACATGCCCCCCAATGACCTAATTTCCTTCCAATAGGTCTCACCTCCTAAAGGTTTCATTGCCTCCCAGTGGCATCACAGGCTAGAACCAAGTTTTTAACATGTAAGGTTTGGGGGGACATTCACGATTAAAACTGTGTTATTTCAAATGTGAAGACTTGTAGTGCATATATAAAATATTAGTTTCCTCCTTCTATGTTTTAGAAGGGGTTTAAGTTGTGTCAAGTGCTCTGAGTGATGCACTATTTTCCTTCTGTGTTCCACCAAGATCCTATTCTACAAAGCAGACTCTAATATGAAATTGCCGGGAGATTTAACAGACCCTGTACACCGACCACATCATTAAGATGAATGAATTTTCATTTCTCCTTCAACATAATGCACATAGACTTTTTCAGTATTCCTTCATGACCCAATCAATATAAATTGACACTATAATAATACACTGAAGGAAGCTTCTTATTTAGAGAACTGATTTCTTTGATCAACACTATTCTTTTGGCATTGCTGTTTAACCTCTTTAGAACCATCTCTACTTTAGGGAAGAAGGATCTTACTGGAGAGGTATAGTTGCATCTTTGAACTGGATTCACATTCCTTGGATCATAGCAATAACTACTCAGGATTCATGCACAATTTGAATATTGGAATTTGAAGCCAGAAACACATTGCTGGTAGTGTTTTACATCTTTCCTATGGATTTGTACAGATGCTAAAAAGAATCTTTAAGTGTTGTGATAGTTAGAAAGCAGAATTTGCTCTAACTTTCCAGTTGCTACTAGTTTCAAAAGCCAATTTGCAACAGCCTTCGCTATTCTTTTGTGTTGTGTTATCTTGAAGCTCTTTTCTCATGTGCTTATGAGATCGCATGGATAGATACTTACCTATAATCATTAAGCTTCATCTACTATTGATATTTTATACATGAAAATGATCACATTAAACCACATGCAAATATCCCTTCATAAACCTAAAAAAAATTTCTCTTATTTTGTACCTATGTGGGTTTAGGAATATTTCTGTTCTAATTCTTCTTGCCTGTCATAAGATCAATAATTGCATTAAAAAATTGCAGTAAGTATTTATAAGAAGAGCAGACAGGATCCATTAGAAATTATGCCACTGTTTTTTAAGTGTAGAGTTTCTTAACATCAATTTAAATTTGACTTTGATTTAATAGCTCATCAAGGATTGGATAAAATTTCAATTGAGTAATGCTAAATAAGAAGTTGGAGCCAGGCCAAAATAATTTGAGGGCCAGAGGAGCACATCTCATTATCGTGACACAACCAGAGATGTGACACCTTGTCTTTTTAAACCAGCTAAACTGAGGTTGAAGCATGCCAGGGAGAGGGTATGCCAATTTGGCCTTACATGCCCTAAACTCGCTGTCTAGGTTGATTCAGTGGAAAGAACATAGGCTTTGTCGACAAACCTCAGATTGAATTCTGGCTGTTGCACTTATAACCTTGAGGCCTTGAGCATATTACTTAACCTCTCTGAGTCTCAGTTTCCTTTCCCATAAAACAGGGATTATACTTCCCCTGCAGGGCTGTTTGTAAAGATGAAATGAAATACAATAACTCATGTCTGATCCTTAGGCCAGTGCACCTAGCTATCCATTTCTTTATTCCTTTTCCTTCTGAGTGGGTGAAATTAATGATGGGCATGGTCTTTAGCGAGTTACTTCTGTATGATGAGGCTGAAATATACTAGATCTTTAATGCTGTGAACAGGAATATTCACAGAAGTTATAGAGAGTATGAATTACAGCAGGATTCTTTCTTATAATATTCTTCTCATTTTTCTCCTTTTTAGACAGGAGAAGGATATTAACCTTCGAAGAATAAATTTATTCTGATTTCTTTCCCTCTCTGCCACAGTCTGGCTGGGCACAAATGCCGCAGTCTGGCTGGGCACACAATCATGAGCCACCACACAGCTTGTAGATTCAAACAGCAACTCTTTATTCCCGAACTCACACCAGCCGTCTACAATCACGTTCTGGGGAAATCCACGTTCTCTGCCCAAATCCACGTTCTCTGCCCAAATCCACATCCACTGGGCTTCTATCTCCAAAATATACTGTCTGAATCCCGTGAGAGCGCAAGGGGAACTCAGGCAGCAGGATACGCCCTATTCCCAGCAGGAATAATCTTAAACCTTAAACCTGGAACCTAAACCGGGAACGCCCTAATCCGCCTTGGTCCTTGAGCAAGGTCACCTACATTCAATGTCACTGCAACATGGGGTATGCTGGCAAGGAAATTGTCATACCTACTTGGCTAATGGCTCCCAGCACCTCTCTCTTATGTTTACCTTATTTATTGGTTAATTCATTTAATTGTAGTTTAAAATCTTTCTTGTCAGAGTAGAGAACACAACACACTTTCTCTGTCTTCATTCTCCATCCCGAGGACACTAGGCCATTCAAGGCAGATCTCCTTTGTGATGGTCTCCTGAAAATCAAGCAGAAGGATGCAGCCACAATGGTCAGCCTGTAAAATAACATGCCGGCCATATAGAAGGCGATTTGCAAAGTACCAGTGTAACTTGACATCCATGGCACTTTAACACCTGTTTCCATAGCTACACTGTAATCCAGATATTTGAGAGGCAGGCTTGCCTCTGCCAGGCCTGTCATTTCAGGGAAATAAATTAAGAAAGCTGATGACAAGGCCTGGATTATACAATTTCTTTAAAGTACAACGTAGACCTGAAAACTAACCAGGAATGAACAGAGTTCAGACAAAACGGATAAAAATCCATTTCCGGTAACCTTTGTAGGAAAATTTGAATATAGCCATCATCCTTCTCTATACATTTTAGCTTCCCAACTCCCGAAGCAGCATCATATGTTACACCTGGCAGTGGTATTTGTGGCACCATATTTTTCTTATTTTTAAGGGGTGATACCATATTTTTTTTAAAACGAAAGTTTGGAAAAAAATAAACAGATGGGAAGATGCTGGTGGAGGGGGGACATGGTGTAGAGAGAAAAAGAGAGAAAGATGGAGCGAGGCAAGTGCTAAAGGGCAAAGCTTCCGTACCAGACACTGAGATATTTGCATATTCACAATATGTTTCTGGCCCAGAGCAAGTTTTT
Organism: Marmota flaviventris; assembly: GCF_047511675.1. Classification (NCBI taxonomy): domain Eukaryota; kingdom Metazoa; phylum Chordata; class Mammalia; order Rodentia; family Sciuridae; genus Marmota; species Marmota flaviventris. Next base: position 25,142,266 of record NC_092510.1, on the reverse strand, counting down.
CTGGCATTCTGTATGTATTTCTAGGTCTCTATATTTAACCGCGTCTCTGGCTACATATGTAGGACTAAGTTTAGAGTTGGTGGGTTTGCTGGATGCTCTGCAGTGGTACTTGAAGAATCTCATGTTAAATATGTACTGGCAGCATGAATGAGCTGCTCTCACATAGGAGGGGAGATGGAGCTGGAAGGCGGAGACCCCAGGCACAGTCTGCAGTGAGGGGCCAGCTGCAGACAGAGACTTTCAGCGCTATTTTCGTCAAGTGCTTCTGAGCCAGTTCTTTATTTTTGGATTCCCCTTCATTCCAAATAAAAGCAGGTGTTACTAAAATCAGGCTAGGCCACACGAGGACATCTGCTCTCCTCCAAGAGACCCTCATCATTTTCTTAGTGAAGTTAGGGTTGGATAATTCTAGTGGGAATTGAGATAATGCCTGCTTGTTTGAGTGCTATTTACTTTTATTTTGATGAATAAGTAGGGGAGAAGGTCATTTTGGAAGGAAAAAAAGGTAAAGAGAGAGTGAGTTTGAAGAAGGGATTGTTAGAAGGGTTGTGCTCTCTCCCAGGATGAGACGCTAGGTGTCATGGGGATGTGCTTGTCTCCACCTGGTTTACTTCCGTGTACTTTCAGCATGTTTATGATCTGCATCATTCAAACGCTTGGACCTGGAAACACCTATCACTCAGTCTGATGGCTATTTCTAGCATCATCTATAAAATATACTTTGGGGTCAATTAAATGAAACACTTGTGTTGGGTCACATATAGAATCAAATATTATTACTTGTTAGTGAAGTTCTAAATCAAGTATTTTATTTAAAACTACTTTATGAAGGAAAATTCACCAGTGGATTTGCTTCCAATAAGGTGAATTTTTAAATTTTTTTTCTAGACTGAAAAGCAAAAATTGGAAGTTATGAATAAAATTTAAACACGTGAAAAGCAAAAATAAATAATATATTGTTGGCTTCAGGGAGTGTGTGTGTGTATGTTTTTACACATGTAAGAATAGACCTACTTTTTCTGTTCAAAATAAAGTTTACTAGAGGAAAAAACTTTAAACTAATATAGTGGGGATAACATTTTGAAAATATATAATTTTAAAGTATATTTTATAATTTTTATAAATTATACTTTAGTCCTTAGATTTTTCAGTTACAAACTCTTAATTCTGTTCCTGTCAAGGTGTCTGTGGGAAGAAGGAGATGAGTGATCAATATGCAAATAAGGAGTATGCAGTGAGACAAAACTTGTATGCCAGCCTCCTGATGAGAATGAGAATTTTCCACTCTGGTGTATAGAAGAGATTCTTTAGTCCATGACAGGCTGGACTTTGGACAGTGAACTTTTGATCCTGTGGATATATAAATAATGTGATCTTCTTTCTAGACTCTGGCAAGGGGAAGAAGGAGAAGGGAGAGAAAAATAGGTAGAAACAGATAGAGAGAAAGAAAAGAGAAGTGAAGGTAAGTGGCTGCTGATTTTCACCTCATCCAGGATTCTCTCAAACCCTGCAGGGTCTGGGGAGGTCATCTTGCAGACTGTCCCATGCATTCTGAATTGAGGAACCACCATGTCAAAGCAGTCACGATGACAGAGGATCTGGAGTATCTCCCAAACTAACCCCAGATGTGATGATTTGCTGGGAAGAATTGTAGAGCTCAGCATACAACCACATTCATGATTATGACTGATTACAGTGAAAAGATACAAAGTAAAATCAGCAAAGTCCAAAAGAACCTGGGATAGAGTGTGGAGGAACCAGATGCAAGCTTCCAAGTGTCCTCTCACAATGCAGTCACAGAGGCTATGCTTGCTTCCCCCAGAACTGAGTTGTGACAACAGGTGTGAAATGGTGTCTACCAGGGAGCTCATTAGAGTCTGAGTGCTCAGAATGTTGGTGGGAGCTGGTTATGAAGGCAGCTTCTCTGGCTGGTACTAAAATTCTGGATTCACAGAAGGAAAGATGGTGTTCTGAATAGACAACATTGTTTGAATAAACAATGGAGAGACAGTGATTGATTCTTAATGGTTGGTCTGGTGAGACTCCTCCCCGAGCCCAAGTCCCAGGTGTCAGCTGTAGATCAAGCTTGCAAGCAGGACTCAGGAGAGTTGTTGTAACTCTTTTTGTCAGAGAGTATTCAGTTAGAGAGGCTCTGAGGACGGACTTTGCTGGCAGTCTTCAGTTCTCAGGTGGAGTGTGTGCTGCATTTAAAGACAGGGGACTGCCATAGGATCTGCAGTGAAAGGGGGTGATTGTGCAAAACAGGCTGGGGCGTGGTGTTCACTGGTCCGTTGGAGGACTCAGCAGAGTCAGGGTCAGCAGCCAGCAGAACTCGGGGAGAATACCAACAAGGATGTTTCTCAAGGCAACAGCAAGAGAGAACCAATAGGAAGCCTGATCATCAGAAAGAGAAGGGATACCTCTCCAGCAAGCAGATGTTGAAGAATGAGCACATGCTCAGAGTACCCTTTTCTCTCAATGTCAAGGGAATATGTAGGGTACCCTTCTTTCCCCATGCATTCAGAACTCATTGGATAATCAGAGAAGGGAAGAGGGACTGAACATTATCTAGTAAACTGTTTAGATTATGGATCATTGCTAGTCCAGATTAGAGACTGAAGAAATTATCCCCCCTACATCTGTGTTGTAATATGACTTAAATTTCTTGTCCTTACTATGCCAGTAATTTGTATAAATTTGTGAGATAAATGATGATTTTATAGTCCAAAGACTATAAAAGCCATTTCACTACCCCAAGACTCATTTCCCCTTTTAAGTACTTTTTAAAAATGAAAATATTTTAACTTTAGGTGAAGAAAATTTCAAAGGTGCTCAAGATTGGAAATCTAAGATGTACCTCCAAAATAGAGGTCTTTTCATGCTAGGGAAAGTAAACAACATGTGACGATAGTCTAAAAAGATGTCCATCAACAATTCCTTTCCTCTCCATGTGACTGTGTTGATTCATCCCTTAAAAGGGCAATGTGCATTTCTCCTATGCTTAAATCTGGATTGACCTCTGTGTTTTGCTTTGATTAAAATAGATGTCACAGAAACAACACCATGTCAGTTCTGGGCTTTACCTTCATGAATACTGACAACTTCCTCTTTTTCTCTTGGGAAGTCACCTACCAGGTAGGAAATCCACCCCAAGACCTGCACACTGTGACTATGCCCAGGTGCCCATGTGTCATGGTCAAGGGAAATGCACTGAGCAATCCTGCCAAGAGTCAGAAGCAAGGATCTATAGTTGTGACCCTATAGAGCAGTCTAGCCTCTTCCAGCCTTTGACTCCATCCCAGCTAAGACTGCTGGTATAAAGGAATGGAGAGACTCTTCTGTCCAAATTTCTGAGCTATAGATTCACAAGCAAATGAATGATTGGTAGTTTGTTATGCAGCAATAGATGATTGGAAAACAGTGTAAATTAACATTTTATTTGCTGACAAAACTAAAACATACTTTTCTAAAGAAAAAATGATTACAAATGTTCTTTATCACCTATACAAAAGTCATAACTCAGACTTTAGAGTAAAGTTATCCCCCAAATGGCCTATCATTTCGAATTTTCAAGCCATTTTGACACTAAAATGTCTTAGGACCTTTGGTAGTATACATTAAGGAATATTAAAATCTAGTGTCTTTTTTTTCCCAGATAGAAAGTAGAAAACTTAACTTTAATCCTGTTACTCAGATATCATTTCCAGTATCAATTGTTTCATATAACTGATTATTGAGTTTTGGTGTTGTTGTTATTACTGGAGATGGAACCAGGGGCCCTCTATCACTGAGCCCAATCCCCAGAAAATTTTTATTTTTTTTTTAAATTTTGAGACAGGGTCTTGCTAAATTGCTTAGGGCCTCACTAAGTTGCTGAGGCTGGCCTCAAACTTGCAATCCTCCTGCCTCAGTCTCCTGAGTTGCTGGGATTACAAGCATGTGCCCCTGTACCCGGCCCCTTGATTACTGATTTTTACCTAATAAAACATTTTTTACTTTTCATTATGTAATTTTGAACAATTTACAAAAGTAAGAAATTAGTATAATGTTCCCCCCCCTCCAGGTACCCATCAGCCAACTTCAGTAATTATCAACATTCTGCTCTTTTCTTCTGAGGAATCAAACATATGATCTTTTTCTCTCACAAGTAGATTTCCTTCTGGATATTTTCATCTGTACCACATGGAAAAAAATTGGAAGAGAAGAAAAGAGGGAAGCAGAGAGAAAGAGAAAGTGTCTTTCTATTGAAAAGTGAGAATCCCTTTCTGTTCTCTTTAATCGGAAGACTTATTTTCCACTTAGCACTCTAGTCAGCACATACAGGAATATTGACTCCAAAACTGAAATAAAACGATTAGCTTACTAAATCCCTAGCGATGGCTACAGTTCAGGCTTTAATAAGTGCCTGTGATATAAACACTTCCAGAAACTATTTTCTGAAAGGGCATCCTCTTACAGAAAGACTTAAACAAAATTTAAACAAGATTTTTAAACATGGGTTTACAATAGTTTCATGACAATAGCTATGGCTTAAAATATTTTAGGAGTTTCTGTGGGTTTTTGACTAAGGACATAGTGTGTGTTATACATTAGCTGTTTAATGTGTTCGGTCGTTTAGTCCAAAATTGCTTGGAAGTTTTAAACATTGGCAGCCATGAAAACAAACACTAGTCCACATTCCCAAGACCTAAAAAGAAATCAAAGCAAACTTAATAGAAGGCAGGTGTAATAATTTTCTTTTCCTATGACTAATATGTGAAAAACCAAGCTTTGGTTTTGCATTTAAGCAGTAATCTTCATAATTACATCTGGGTTACAAAATGGAATGCTATGTTTCTTCTCCATACTTGTAAAATGAAAACTTTTATGTATGCTTTGGTCTGTATCATATGACCATGGTGGGCCTAATGAGAATCAGGCAGCAAGCCAAAAGGAAATTTAGAGAGAGATGCTTTTTCCTCTCCTTTTTAGGAATCTGTGTCAGAGATGTATTTGTCTTGGGGTCAGAATTTTCTCTCTCAGTTTGTGGACATATGGTGGGATAGAAGAAAGGAATAGAAAACTGGATAAATATAAATAGGTAAGCTTGGGGTTTGCTGATAGGAGGTAGGTCAGTGTTTTGGCAGGCCTAATGGTTTTGTAAAGCTTTCTGTAAGGCTGAGATGATTTTTGTTTGCTACTAAAACAATGTTAGACACCGAATGTTGAGATGTAGATAAGGGCTTTACAGGTACTTGCTGTTGAGGTAAAAGGGCTACATTAATCACATGTTACTTTCCAATAGTTCTTTCAAAAATTTGATTCTTGAAGAATGCAAACAGAGCCATGAGATATCAACACACTTAAAGTTCCTTCTTTATGGTGTGAAAAGGACACCAGACTTAAAGGGGGGAGACTTGGGTTAAGGTTTTGACTGACTTCGCTGTAGTAAATTTTATTGGTAAGTAGCTACCTATATTTAGATTTTTTTTTTTACAATTCCCAATATCTTAGTTACTTTATAAGCGAAACGTAGATAATAAAATCTGTCGTATCTGATAAGATGGCTTAAAATTAAATGACATTAGCTAATAACTTGAAAATATGTTGAAAAAATTCAAGTAGAATATGAAAGGTTGATTGTCAACATGAGTGCTATTTAAAGAGTGTCTACCTCAGGCAGAGCAAGACCTTTGAAAGAGAAATTTTAAAGAAACATGACACATATCACTCCAGATATGAAAATGATTGAAATCCTTGAGTGAATAGTTTGCTTCTGAGACCGGAAAGTTGGACAAAATGCAATAAACACATGAATTTTCTTGGCATTGGCATTCTCTGGTAGATCAATAGGTATTTGATCTTCAGTTAAAGCATATATATGCCTTGTGTGTGGTATATTCCTTGTGTGTGTGTGCACATATGTGCACACTCACGTGCACACACATGCGCACACACAGATTCCTCACTGGTAAAGTCTAACACTAAGTACACAATCTACATGGCATTGTTGATGTAAAGAGTCAGACAGACCCTGAGGCAACTTTATAAAAGACTGAGCTCTACTGGGGGAAAACATTACTATAGGAACTTACTGAAACCTCTGTTTCCCATTTTCTATATTTTAGATAATGAACCACCCCCAAATCGAGTAGCCTAAAACAACAACCATTTTATTGATTAGGATTCTATGAGTGAGGAACAGTGAAAGAATTTTGTGGCGGGAGTACTCATTTTTGCTTCACATCATGCAAGGACAGCTCAGCGGGGCTTGAGGATCCAGATGGCCTCCCCACAAGTGTAGTGCTGGCTGTAGGCTGGGGTTCTTCTGTGCCCTCTGCGTGGCTTCTCATCCTCCTCCCTGATTCATGTGGCTTCTTCCCCATAGGCTTTTATGTGACAGGTAAGTTCCAAGAGGGCAAAGAGGAAGCTGGGCAATCTGGTAAAGTCTAGAACCAATAGCAGCAGTAACTACCCTCTTCAGACCTGTTAGAAGAGAACAATAAGCTCCTGCACGTTTAAACAATTCTGGTGGAGCCTTTTGATACATGTTCAATAAATCCTATCCACTATAACACTTAAGGCTGGCTCATCTGGGGAGTGAGACTTTCTCCCCTGCCCTCTTGGTTGAGATTAGGGTTTAAGTAGGCATGGGGCATTTCACCATTTTGTTGTTTCATTTTTGGTTAACCCCTTGTTAATAAAAAAATTCAATGGAATAGAAAAAAATCTCTTTTACTCTGAGAATTATAGTTCTTCCAGTTGAATTTGGCAAGAAGGGAATGCCTTAGGAATTTCAAAAAGGATGCTGCCGAGGAAGAAATGGATATAGAATTAGGTGGTAACAACAAGCATTAATATTCATGACATCCCTCAAAAGAACCTTAAAGAAAAGGGAGGCAGCCAGAGCTAATGGATTATTTTTATAAAGCTTCACCTTGTAAATAGTTGTAGAGAATTAATCTGGCATTAGTATGATCATAAGATTCTAATCGTACAATCTTCCTCAAATGTCATAGCCGAGAACAGGAATAAGCCATACCTTCTTGCTCGAATACTTGTTAGTTAAATCACATCTTAGTTGGATGGCGTGAAATCTGATAGACTGAAAAGTAACAGATGTGTGTATTGAAAATCAAAAGACAGAAATTAACTACTTTGCTATAGCCTGCCCCCACTAACCCTCTTCCCCAGGCTTCTGAACTTTGAAAGGGATGCTAATTAGTTATTAGAAAATTGATCCAAGAACAGGAGAAGCAACACAACAACAACAGATCACAGGAAAATGACTAATTATATCCTTCTTTGTGACCAAAAGCATCACTCCAGAACTTTCTGTGTCTGGAGATAATCAGCTTATGGGAAAACATAAAGTAAGACACAGTGGGGAAGAAGCCCAGGGCCATTAGAGAGGGTTATCCAGAGAGGTCCCCTGACCTTGAACTCCATCCTCTATTTCCTCTGTCCCTCTCACTTCCTCTCTTTTACAGGCATTAGCCACATTTTGTGTCTCTCTCCAGATACATGTGAAGATGGGCTCAGTTGGTTTGGTCTAGTCTAGAGCTGTCCATGAATTTAGGCCCATCAGACTCAGTATTTCAGGCCTATGTAATAAGCTCAAGTTCAAGATCCTCTGTTCTAGATAGGACATAGAGTACTGCATCAAGAAGACAAAAATCAACACTGTGAACACTGCTGAAGAAAAACACTTTACGTTGACCAGTCACACTTTACAATCATAATTACAGATGGATGTGCAAATACTGTATTTTCTCAGCTTTCTATATTGATTTTTCTTCGTCTTCCTGGTCGCTCTAATATTTTGGTACTCTAGAGCTTCGTAGTAAGCATTCTTGCCTTGGGTGAATGCTTCTAGGTCTATGGCTTTAAATATCTATCTATATGCTAATAACTTCCAAAATCATATCTCCAAGCCAGCTTTCTCTCATAAATTCCAGGCTCATAGATCCAACTGCCAGCTGACATATTCTTTTAAATGGCGATAGGCATCTTAAACCTAGCATATTAAAAAAGTCACTTGATAAGCAACCCCTCCCCACCAACACACACACACACACACACACACACACACACACCTCTTCCTCTTTCAGTTGATCCCATATTTGTATAGGTTTTCCCACTCCCATCTTCTCAATAGCTCATAACAAATATCTAGAAGCTATTTCTTGTTTCTCTCTTTTACTCTTCTCTAAATTGATTCTATTAGCATGTCCAGGCAATTCCATCTCTGAAATATTTTAAAATTCATCTTCTTCTCCCTATTGTTACTATTAAGACCTTAGTCTCAGTCTGTAAACTACCATTTTAAATGGATTTGGTCACTAGCATTCTGAACTGTTTTCCCTATTTCTTTTGCTGTCTACAATCAATTTCTCATTCAAGAGCCAAAATGATGTCCTTTAGAAAGTAAATCTGATTATGCCACTCCTCGGCATAAAATCATTTGACACCTTCTCATCACACATGAAATGAAACCCCATTGCTTAAAGATGTGCATGATCTGGCCCTGCCTTCCTTGCCTGCCTCATCCTACACTTCCCTCCTGCCTATTCATTGTGCTTCCACCCTGTAACCTTCTTCCTGTTCTTCAGGTACATCAAGTTTGTTCCTGCCTTAGATCATTTGCATCTGCCTTCCCCTTTACCTCAAGTACTCTTCTTCGAGATCCCTTTTATGGATGCAACCTTCCTTCAATTGCTTGTTATTTCAGATGCTGTCTCCTCAGATGGTCCTTTCCAGCGGCCTATTGTATCATTCTTTTCTCTATCCTCTTCACAACACTCCCCACAGTGTGAGATTGCTTATGGAATATGTTTTCTGGTAGGACATTAGCTTTTTTAGAACAGGGAGTTTGTATATTTCACTACTGGATCTCTATCTAACCTTTGTCTGGCACACAGTGCTTTCTCAGTTAGTGTTTGTTGAATATGAGCTTTCGATATGAGCACCTAGAAGATGCTCAAGGTATATTTCTTAGATGAATGAATACCTGAGTAATGTATGACATTTGTTGGTGCTGTTCTTAGAAAGTACTCTCCTCATACTCCCAACCCCACCCTATTCTATATGGATTAGTCTGTCTTAGGATTTTGGCCAACATACAGTATGGTCTAGCTAGATTTCAGAGCAAGGAATGGGTAATTTTTTAATCATATATTTGCCCAAACATATTTCACTAGATCTTGGTACTTTTACCTTACTGGAAAGTGTTATTATAAGGACAGTAGATGTCTGTTCTATATTTTCTTCCAGGCCTAGGAGTCTAGAAGTCTCTGCTCCTTACATTTGTTTTCTGTCCTTAAATGTGGAGGAGATACCCACAGGGTGCATGTGAACTCTTCCATTCTGGTGGAATCAGAGGCCATGTGGTATGTGCCTTGACTTGTCCTCTAGATTTCTACAGCTTCAGAGACACAGAGAAGCAAAGTCATTTTTGTGGCTAGGTTTCTTTCCATTTCTCTTGAATTGTGCAACATGTTTTCTCTACTCATTAAAATGAGTTTAAGTATTTAGCCATTGAAAAAGCATAGTTTCTATTGATTTGTTTTTTACATTCCTGACAATCAGCCATCATGTTTCCTTTTTGTAAATATTCACATTTGGAAAATTTGATGCAGTTTTAAGTTTAGAGTAGTAAGATGCCTTGAGCTGCATGCCATTGCTAAGCTCAGAATTTGACTATTTTGATGTCTTGTGTATTTTCAAATAATATTTTTAAAACTATAAATTCTTTGGTTTATCTTGTATGACAAAATAATAAACCTTTGCAAAATTAGAAAATACTGCAGATTTTGATTTGCTTTTATAGTTGAGCAGTTTTATTTAACATTTTGTCTATTTAAAAATAAAAAGTATCTATTTAAAAAATAAGAATATTGCATTTTCACAGCCAACATATATATTTATATGTACACATGTAAAATATTGTTTTTAATGACTTTTCCCCCAATGTTTTAAGTCATTTATCAGAAACCTTCAAGACTTTTTAATTGAATAGCTCTTTTGGAATTTTTGGCTAAAAGTACTGGCCATAGAAATGAATCAAACCAATCTAAAATACTCTCTAGAAATGAAGGCTGTTATAAAACATATTTTGTTCTTAGGCATTGCCCTTTCCTCTAAAGTAGAATAAATTACTAGAGAATGGTGCATATTGTTATTATAATCTATGGCATTTTGCAAAGAGAATACCACAGGGGATCTATGTGTCCTGAGTTCTTATCCTATCCCTATGCTGTCTATTCTGCTTGTAGATAAACTAAAATCTTTTGAGTTTCAGAATTTCCCAACTTGTTTTTCAGAAAACTTATGGAAGACATTAATATGTATTACATTAAAAGAAGTTTTCATAACCAAAATCATGGAAATACTGTATAATATCCCTGGTGTAGTCTCAAAAATTGGCTAGGAATAGTATCATATTAAAGATCTGAGAAGCATTATAAGAAGCATTATAAAATCATTACAAAACTGATTTTAAAAAAAAGAAACCTGAGTGCTTCTGAAATATTTTGGATCACAAACATTTTATTTTTTTCTTTTGTTCTCAAGCATTTTAAAAAGTTCCTCAGAATAATTATCATATCTTGTAAATCAAGTATTCTGCAGTAACCGAACTTAGGTAATGTCATGCTACAAAATTACTAAGGTTTTTTCCAAACTCTAACAGTCTATGACTCTATATCAAAATTATGAAAATAATAGCTCAGAAGAAAACAGACTAAACTTTCACAATTACCTTAAATTTGTTCTTGTAATGAAATATAACCAGCCAAAAATATGAAAACTTTCTATCAACCATGCCAACCAAAAATCTCAAGATTTAGAAGGTTTGCTTATATGAGACATTCAGAAAAATAGGAGTAAGTGACAAGCTTAAGAATATGTAATCGTTTTTCTTATTTATAGGGTTTGATTTTCCCCCTTGGCGTCCCAAGTCATGTGTTTGTTATCATATTGGTTTGCAGAGGAGAAGAATGATCTCCTGCAATCAAATGTCAGAGACAGTTTCATAGATATGAAGGATCATGGGAAAGAATCACCATCTTTCTGTCACGGTATGGTAGAATTGCCGTGGATCCATATGGACTGACAGTGCCTAACAGTCTCAAGCATCTAAGGTGTGTAGTCTTGTCTACCTTCTTGGCCTAGTTCCCTTCAACAGGATTTTAATTAGCCATGTCTGTGTTTCAGGCCCTAGGGTAGGCATTAGAGCTATGAATCTGAGTAAGATGTGTTCCTAGCATCCCAAAATTATTATAATGCATTAATGTATAGAATGTTATAAGAACTGAGACCCATTATAAGTATCCATTAGCCAGGAAGAGAAAATTAAAGAGAAATAAAGTACATCAATAAAAATCATTGTAAACTCAGGAAAATCCCTATAGTGGAAGCTGAAAAAAAATTCACTGAAAGACAATGAAATCTATGGGACTTGGTTGCTCCAGGAGGAAGGGCCAGGAAGAGCACATCTTAGTAGTTAAGAGATCTATTTTCAAAGAACTGTATCAGAGGATCCCATACTTTAAGAGACAAGGGCTTCTTGAAGCTACTAACTTACTCCTTAAACATTCATTAAATGTTCAAGGTCACAAAGCTGTTTCATAGCAGAAACAAGACCAGAATCTAGGACTTCTTCCTTTGAATTTATTTTTTCCCACTGTGAAAGTATTTGAAGATCCTGTGATTTCTCCCCCCCCCATATACATGGTAAACTTACATGAAGTAAGTAGATCATTCTGGCTATAAGATGGGTTTAAGTGATGTTTATTTATCTATGCAGCAATTCTAAGCATATCTCATGTTAGAGGAACAGAAGTTTAACCTATTTGCAGAACAAAAGGCAAGTAATAGCAGATTCAAGGCCCATGAGGAAAGAAGAATTGATGTGGTCTCTCATGTGAAGGTAGTGAGCAGAAAGGAAGGAATACATCAAAACTAATTCAATATTTCATTTTCAAGTGATTGGAAGAATGTTGATACCAGTGCTCACTGCAGGTGGCCTGTGGGGCGGGGAGCAATACTGATATCTGGGATGTATCTAAGGAGAAGGAGAGCAGGAGGAAAGGGATTCTCTGAAGGGGAAATCAATGGCACTGGATTACAAACTACACATAATGAATGAAGCAAAAGGAATTAAAAACCATGGTGATGATGAGGGAGAATATGTGGCCTATTATAGGGTTTGATGTCAGAGAAGACCACTGGAAAAGCCATTAGCATTAGTTAAATGTTAGAAACTGCTGTAAATAACCCTGAAATATCAGGCTTCAACAATGGGTAATGCAGAGTTTGCCCTATTTTTTTTTATTACTTCCCTTTATTTGAATACTTAATGATCATTCTCTTAACCAGTCACTCTACATGCAAACCTGTTTTCTAATTTCTATTTGGTCCATTTCCTTGAATATCAATTGAGGATAGATTATCCCTAAGGCATTATCTCCAATCTTCTTCCCAAAGGAGAGTGGGAGAAAAACTTCTGTTCTCAGATCCACTAGGTTTTCCTTATGGACATTATATACCAACTTCAGTGATATTATTTTCCTGCACAGCTTTGGTTTGTCCATATTCCATTTTAACTGAAGAGATAAGAACTAGAGACAGTCTTGTGTAAGCAAAACAAACAGACAAACAAACAAACCAAAAAAAAAAAAAAAAAAACAAAAGTAAGCATTATTCAGAAAATGGACAAGCATATTGTATTTCTGTAGCTTCTATTCTTATTTCTGTGGCCAGAAAGAAAACTTTTGAACTTCTTAAAAGAAAGCTACATATTTTATTTAAGATCAGTTTGTCACACAATATATAAGGCTGCCCATTAATCTCCCAACTATAAATAAAAATAGTTTTTCCTCTTCCTTGCCAGACACTGGCAATTGCTTTGGAGAACATGCAAATAGTCTTTTGAAATACATTCTCAGACTCCTCCCTCAGAGTGGTTTTCTTTTCAATTTGAATACTTATTCCAGTTGCATGATTTGTGGCAACAGAACACATTTTCCCAGGTAGTACAGAAATGATAAATGAAGAAGATGCCCACAGCTTACGAAACTTTTGACTTAACATTACTCTTTTGAATCTACAGTAAATAAATTGATCCATTGATAATTTCAATAAGTGCCTAAGAAAATACAAATAATATATCAAATTCCTGTCAGTGGCAATATTCAGCTCTTTCTTTCTGTGCAGCAGCAACTCTTTGAGATCCCTCATTATGGAACTAGTTTAGATATTTGCAGGGCAAAATGAGAGGATGTAAGTTATTTTGTTTATAGACAATGCAAATTCATCCTGCAAAGAATTTATAGCATCACATAAAAAAGCTAAAATAATGTAATTCTCACTTCCAGTCCTGCATATTTTTTTGCCCCTTTCCCTAAAATCCTTGTTTTTTCCCACTAAACTCGCCAATGAATACTTTCTTCATTCCTTCAAATGTATTTTCTTCAAATTTGAGCTCTTTTCTGTCTGCATGAAAATAAAGTAAGTGGGCCAGACATGGTGGCACATACCTGTAAGCACAGCACTTCAGGAGATTGAGGCAAGAAGATTGCAAGTCTGAGGCCAGCCTTGGCAATTTAGCAAGATCTTATGCCAAAATAAAAATAATAAAAAGGGGTGGGGGTGCTTCTCAGTGGTAGAGCATCCCTGGGTTCAATCCCAGCACCCTGCCCCCATACATGAAAAAGAACTAACCATACTAATCTCCTAAACTTTGATTATCTTGCACTTTGATCTCATTTGATCATCTTAAATGAGATCAAAGAACATGCACATATTTAGTTTGTGAATGATATCAGTAGTATAAATACTTATGTGCTGATTCTATTCTGTTGAAAAGGTACCATTTGATATGCCGATTTGCTGTTGCTTTTTTCTAAAACAGGATAAAAAACTGTAAATACTGGTGTAAAACAGGAGCATGGGGGGACACTTAATGGACTGAAGGTTTGACGGAATTAAATTGATAAGTATTCATGGTGTTCCAAACTTCATTGCACTGCTGATGTCATGTAGGAAAGAATCCTTTTAAGTGATACTATTAATCTGGTGTATTTATAGCAGCATTTTCCAAACTGTGTTCAGCAGAATTGTATACCCCTTTTTAAATTGCATATTCCTGTGTCCCATCTGGGTCTGATTACAGCCATTGCCACATGGGGATGGCCTTAGAATTTACATTTGAAACAAACAGTTTAGGTTATTCTTCTCACATTAAAACATGTGAGAATCACTGGTCCATACATGCTAAAAAAACAAAAATTATATTCTGACCTAGATCTCCTTCTTGAAATTCAAAATTTGTTTATTGAGAATAAAAGAATGTTCTGCAGAAGTCTGGTATTCATTCCTGCTCCATTCCACCAAAGCTGCATTTTCTCTTTTGCTTGTTTTGCCAATCAAAGTTCAAGAACCATCTTAGACTCCACCCACTCCCCCATCTTCCACACTCAACTCACAAGAAAGTTCTCTCATCTCCAGCTTCTTGCAAGTCTTATGTCTGTCACCTCCTCTCCATCCCTGCCTTTTCTAACATGCCAGGTTGTAATGACTTTTCATCTGTAAAGTGATGAGGACCTTAAGAGTGTCTCTCCTTCCTTTTTGAGCCCCCACAAGTGCCATAAGAAGGGGGAACAATGAGAATGCTCTGCCACATGTGCAGGCAAGAAGGATTCTTGTTATTATTTGGAGAAAATTGAAAAACAACAACATATCTCTTGGTATGTTTTAATTATCACCATTGGACAGTATCAGTAATAAGACACTCCTTGAGGCAGAACTATCGCCACCAATCCCCTTGGCATTCTGTTGGCCCCAGTATACTTAGTACATATTTCTATTATTTTCATACATGCCACTTTGCATTATAATTTTCTGATTACACATTTGTTCATCTCCCTGAACTCTGAGCTATTTGTATATTTTCTATTTCCCAGAAGCCAGACCCCTTCCCCCAAATCCTTTTGCATTATAGAGGCTTAATAAATACAATTCTTGCATATTGGAATAAATTGATTATTATTACATTATAGAAAAGGAACAGATCAAATTGCAAGACTAGCTATGTGTATCTGCACATTCATTCCCACAAAAATCTCTAGAAATTGTGAGAGCGCTAGTTTACAAATACAATAATCTGTAGCTGTGAATAACAAAGTGGTATCATTAGTAGAATAGGCAAACTGAAAGAATAAGTGAATGACTAAGTCAAATAAATATGACCATATAAATAAACCACTCTCCTAACACTGGCTGAAGAATACATCAAAACACACAGACACACACATCCCAACAATAGTGTAATACCAAGTTCAAATTGACAAAAGACAGACAGACACACACACACACACACACACACACACTTGCAGCACTAATACTGTCATGCAGCACATAATGATGTTTCTGTCAATTATGGGTGACATATGCAACTATTGTCCCAAAAGATTATAATGTGAGGAAGAAATCTATTGTCAGAGCTATGATAGTGTCAGGGCTCATGTGTCTGAGGTGCTGCTGGTGCAAACAAATCCACTATACTGACAGGTTCATAAAAGTATGACACAACTATGTACAATACATAATACTTGATATGATTATGAACAATTATGTTACTGGTTTATTTTTTTTTATACTAGGCTTATCATGATTTTAGAGTACAGTCCTTTTATTTCTATAAAAAATCATTTAATTATAAAACATCTTCAGGCAGGATCCTCAGGAGGGATTCCAGAGAAATGACAACTCCATGAAAGTTACTGCCCCGAAGACCTTCCAGAGCGACATTGATGTTATTGATCAACCTGACTTTGTGTAGGGCTAATTAATGTGTGTGTTTATTTCTTAGTTTTTAACAAAACAATTTAAAAATTATATACATATAAAATAGAAAGAACTTATTGAGTAAAAATATACATAAAATACTTTATGACTACCGTGGGAACTGAGACCCAACCCAAACCACCCACACCAGCCTGTGTGGGACCCAGGCTCACAGTAGGCCCTGGTCTACCGCTTGAGTTCCCTCTGCTATTGCCACCATGAAACTTAGATGCAGTAGCATACACTGAGGGACACTGGCAGGGTCTGGAAACCCAACATCAAGGTGAGGTACAGACAATCTTCACGGGTACTACAAGAATGTGGGGAAAGAACTCTAATATCTCAGATCCACACTGCAAGAAAGGAAGACATACAGACAACATGAAAAAACAAGGGAGGAAAGTGCCCCAAACAAACAAGGACACTATAATAACAGAACCCACAGAGAGCGAAGTTGCTGAAATGTCAGAGAAGGAGTTCAGAAGGTTCATATTTAAAATGATCTGTGAATTAAAGAAAGACCTAAATGAGCAAATACAGGCAAAACTTGATCACTTCAACAAAGAGATAAGAGAGCAAATATAGCTAGCAAAAGATGAGAGAGAGAGAGAGAGAGAGAGAGAGAGAGAGAGAGAGAGAGAGAGACTCTGAAAAATAAAAAAAAAACAGTAAGAAATCCTTTAAATGAAGGATACAATAAATCAAATAAAAAAACTCAATAGAAAGCATAACCAACAGATTAGATCACTTGGAAGAAAGAACACCAGATAATGAAGACAAAGTATACAACCTGGAAAATAAAGTTGATCACACAGTGAAGATAGTTAGAAACCATGAACAGAACATCCAAGAAGAATGGAACAGCATCAAAAGGCCAAATCTAAGAGTTACTGGGATAGAAGAAGGCACAGAGTTTCAAACCAAAGGAATGCACAATCTCTTCAATGAGATAATAGCAGAAAATTTTCCAAGCATGAAGAGTGAATTGGAAAACCAAATACAAGAGGCTTACAGGACACAAAATGTACAAAATTACAACAGATTTACATCAAGCCACTTTATAATGAAAATGCCTAGCATACAGAATAAGGATAGAATCTTAAAAGCCACAAGAGAGAGGAATTAGATCACATATAGGGGAATACCAAATCGTATCTCAGCAGATTTTTCAACCCAGACCTTAAAAGTCAGGAGATTGTGGAACAACATACACCAAGTTCTGAAAGAAAATGGATGCCAACCAAGAATCTTATATCCAGCAAAACTAAGCTTTATATTTGATGATGAAAAAAAACCTTCCATGATAAACAAAAGTTAAAAGAATTTACAACTAGAAAGCCTGCACTACAGAACATCCTCAGCAAAATATTCCAAGAAGAGGAAATGAAAAACAATAATGAAAATCAGCAGAGGGAGTGATTACACTAAAGGAAAATCTAATCAGAGGAGAAACCAAGTCACGTTAAATACCAAAAAGAAACAAACAAGGCTGGGAATACAAATCATGTCTTAATAATAACCCCGAATGTTAATGGCCTAAACTGAACAATCAAAAGACATAGACTAGCAGATTGGATCAAGAAAAGACCCAACAATATGATGCCTCCAAGAGACTCATCTCATAAAAAAAGACATCCACAGACTGAAGGTAAAGGGTTGAGAAAAATAATACCACTCACATGAATTGTAGAAACAAGCAGGGGTTTCCATCTTTATATCAAATAAAGTAGATTTCAAACTAAAGTCAATCAAAAAGGATAAGAAAGAACACTACATACTGCTCAAGGGAACCATACACCAACAAGACTTAACAATTATAAATATATATGCCCCAAACAATGGAGCAGCTATGTTCATCAAACAAACTCTTCTCAAGCTCAAGAGTCAAATAGACCACAACAAAATAATTTTGGGTGACTTTGACACACCTCTTTCATCACTAGATAGATCTTCAAAACAAAAGCTGAACAATTAAACTATAGAACTTAATAATACAATCAATAACTTAGACTTAACTGACATATACAGAATATTTCTTCCTTTAATGAGAGAATACACTTTCTTCTCAGCAGCACATGGATCCTTCTCTAAAATAGACAATATACAATGCCACAAAGCAAACCTTAGCAAATATAAAAAAGTAGAGATACTACCCTGCATTCTATTAGATCATAATTAAATGAAATTAGAAATCAATGATAAAATAAGAAATAATATCCACTCCAACACCTGGTGACTAAATAATATGCTACTGAATGAACAATGGGTTGCAGAAGACATCAAGGAGGAGATTAAAATTTTTTTAGAGGTGAATGAGAATACAGATACAACATATTGAAGTCTCTGGGGCACTATGAAAGCAGTTATAAGAGGAAAGTTCATTGCATGGAGTCCATTCCTTAAAAGAAGAAAAAGTCAACAAATGAATGACATAACATTACATCATAAAGTCCTAGAAAAAGAAGAACAAATCAACACCAAAAGCAGTAGAAGACAGGAAATAATTAAAATCAGAGCTGAATTCAATGAAATTGAAACAAAAGAAACAATTGAAAAAATTGACAGGAAAAAAGTTGATTTTTTGATAAAATAAATAAAATTGACAGAGTCTTGGCCATGCTAACGAAGAGAAGGTGAGATAAAACTCAAATTACTAACATGTGATGAAAAAAGAAATATCATGACAGACAATACAGAAATACAGAAGATAATTAGAAATTATTTTAAAAACTTGTACTCCAATAAAATAGAAATATCGAAGGCATCAATAAATTTTTAGACTCAAATTATTTGCCCAAATTGAATCAGGATGATATCCAAAATTTAAACAGATCAATTTCAAGTGACTAAATAGAAGATACCATCAAAAGTCTAACAACCAAGAAAAGCCCAGGACCTGAAAGATACACAGCCAAGTTCCACAAGACCTTTAAAGAAGAACTAATACCAACACTCTTCAATTTATTTCAGGAAATAGAAAAAGAGGGAGTACTTCCAAACTCATTCTGTGAGGCCGATATCATCCTGATTCCAAAACCAGGTAAAGACACATCAAAAAAAGAAAACTTCAGACCAATATCTCTAATTAACATAGATGCAAAAATTTTCAAAAATTATGGCAAATTGAATACAAAAACATATCAAAAAGATCATCACCATGATCAAGTGGGATTAATCCCAGTGATGCAAGGTTGTTTCAAAATATGGAAATCAATAACTGTAGTTCATTAGATCATTAGACTTAAAGATAAGAATCATATGACAATCTCAATAGATGCAGAAAAAGTATTTGACAAAATACACCACCCTTTTATGTTCAAAACACTAGAAAAATTAGAGATAACAGGAACATATCTCAACATCATAAAGGCTATCTATGCTAAGTCCCAGGCCAACATCATTCTAAATGGAGAAAAATTGAAGGCATTCCCTCTAAAAACTGGAACAAGACAAGGATGCCTTCTTTTACTACTTCTATTCAACATAATCTTGAAACACTGGCCAAAGCAATTAGACAGACAAAAGAAATTAAAGGGATACACATAGGAAAGAAGAACTCAAATTGGCACTATTTGCTGATGATATGATTCTATACCTAGAAGACCCTAAAAGTTCCACCAGAAAACTCCTAGAACTAGTAAATGAATTCAGCAAAGTAGCAGAATATAAAATCAACACCCATAAATCAAAGGCATTTCTGTGAAAAGGAAATGAGGCAATTTATAATAGCCTCAAAAAAAGACAACTTGGGAATAAACTTAATGAAAGAGGTGAAAGATCTATATAATGAAAATTACAGAACCCTAAAGAAAGAAGTCAAAGAAAACCTTAGAAAATGGAAAGATCTACCTTGCTCTTGGATAGGCAGAAATAATATTATCATAATGACCATACTTCCAAAAGCACTATACAGATTTAATACAATTCCAATCAAAATCCCAATGACATTCCTCATAGAAATAGAAAAAGCAATCATGAAATTTGTCTGGAAAAATAAGAGACTCAGAATAGCTAAAGCAATCCTTAGCAGAAAGAATGAAACAGGTGACCTCACTATACTAGACTTTAAACTAGAGCAATAGTAACAAATGGTATTGGCACCAAAACACACTGGTAGACCAATGGTACAGAATAGAGGACACAGAGACTAACCCACAAAATTACAGTTATCTTATATTAGACAAAGGTGCCAAAAACATGCATTGGAGTAAAGATAGAATCTTCAACAAATGGTGCTGGGAAAACTGGAAATCCATATGCAACAAAATGAAATTAAACCCCTATCTCTCACCATGCACAAAACTCAATTCAAAGTGGAGTCAAGGATCTAGGAATTAAATGGATGGAGTTAGAGAAGATAATGCTAAGTGAAGTTAGCCAATCCCAGAGATTCTTCATCTAATAGAAGAAAAAGTAGGCCCTAATCTTTATCTCGAATCAAATGTATGAAATATGATATGTCAAGAGCTTTGTAATGTTTTTTTTAAATAAATTTAATATTGCTTAAATATGCAGTGTTTATAAAGTCTACAGTAGCATACAGTAATGTCCTAGATCTTCATATTCAGTCAGCACTCACTGACTCACCCAGGACAATTTCCAGGCCTGCACTCTCCATCTTGGTGAGTCCCCATACAGGTGTATCATGCTTCATCTTCAATGCTGTGTGCTTATTTTATAGTTCTTACATTTAGATATGTTTATACATAGTTACTGTTGTGCTGCTATTGGCCATAGTACATAATAAGCTGCACTGGTTTTTATTTTAGGAGCAAATACAGTGTCCATGGAGCCCAGATGTGTAGTAGCTACACCATCTAGGTTTGTGTAAATGCACTCTATTATGTTCCTAGGATGAAAAAATCACCTAGTGACAAATTACTTATATTGTTGCTCCATAATTATGTGGCACATGATTTTAAGGAAAATGAAGAACATAAAATAGACAAAATTCAACAGGAAAAAGGTTCATGGTCAAGGAAGTAGAGGAAACATAAAAGAATGTAACTATTCAACATAGTCTTGAAACACTGTAACTAAAAAAATGTAACTAAAATGTAAAAAAAAATGGAAAAGAAAGTATATTTCACTGTATAAGAAATGCAGCTTTTGTATGAAAAATGTGCAATTAGGATTTAAAAAGTTTTAATTCACTGTATATTATTCAGTATTGTGAGTCATTTTGATGTTACAAAAGTCAGTTGAACCATCATTATTTTCATATACTCTAGGTCTGCCTAGTAAATGAAACTTAAAACTACTGAAACTAGAATGAAAAATTTAGAAACATAATTTGGATACATACTGAACAGGCAATATGCAATACCTTTTTTGTATGAATAAACTCAAGTAATAAATGTGCAATATTTGTTTTAAATTATAAAATTGTATTAATGTCAACTAAGATATAATGTCTTTCCTTTTTTCTTTTTCTTTTTCATGTTGGGGATCAAACCCAGGACCTCCCACATGCTAAGCAACCACATAACGTTGTTCTTGTATAAGATGCTTTACTGATGTGAAGATATCTGTTCCTTTCAAATGAATCAAATTTGTGGCAGTACTAATTAAAGTTTAAATGCAATTTTTGTATTTCAAATTGCCTGGCTAACTCCTAAGTTCATCCAGAAGAAAAATGCATTAATAGAAAACTAGAAATAATTGTCAGAATAGAGAGAAGATACTGTAATATACTAAAAAATTATAGTCACTAAACCATATGCATATTGTTTTTGGCACTTTCACTGCTAGCACCTTATTACAAACTGCCATCATATTTTATCTATATTATTGCATTACCATCTAAACAGGTATTTCTGCTTCCACTATTCCCCCTTGACATTTATGCTTAGTCCAGCTACTAAAATAATCTTGTTAGGAGGTAAATCAGAGAGTGTTACGTCTGTGTGCAAACTGTTTCCCCAACTCACTCAAGGGATAGGAAGGGCAGCAGAATAAAATAGACATTATTATTGCTGTATGTAAATAGGGGACTGTATTGCCTATATGATTCTGCAACCTGCATAATCAGAAAAATGAGAAATTATACCCCATTTGATTAAAAAAAAGCTAAATTCTAAACAGCAAGTATGAGGCTGAATGAGATCTGCATCCTCTTTGTTTCTTTTTTCTTTCTTTTTTTTCATCCATTTTTGGACCTCCTCACTACTTGTCCCTCTTAGTGTTCAGCAACATACCAAGTGTGCTTCTCTCTTGGGACAAAGTAGCTGAATAGGGTACAAAGGAACCTGAGTTGTCTTTAGCAATTGGAAGGGCAGCTGCACTTTCTAAATCCTGAATCAGAGCCTTGATGAGTCCTCTGCCCCTTGAAGACTGTGTCCACATGTGTCTGGAGTGGTCTTTTCTGGTCTAGTCACTACTTGGACAGTTGTTTCTGGCAGCTGTGGAATGTTCTAGTTGCAGCAGTAATCAGAGGAAGACCTCTGGCACTATGTCTTCCAGTTTACTGTTTTTTTTTTAATTAATTAATTAAAATTAGGTATATGTGACAGCAGAATGCACTTTGATTCATTGTACAAAACTGCAGCACAACTTTTCATTTCTCTGTGTACAATGTAGTGTTGCACCATATGTGCAGTCATACATGTACCTAGGGTAGTAATGGTTTTGATGTTGAACTCTTCATTCCTTTCCACCAAACATTCCTTGAGTCTTGCTGGTCCTTGCCTATTTCCTGAACTCTACATCATGGGGAGAAGAGATATGCTCCTGGAAACATCCTTGACAACCTTTGACAAAATTTTTCTTTCCTTCCCTAGAGGCCTTTATTTCAAATGAATGCTTGGTTTGCTAATCAGAATTAATGTTGCTCATCCCCAGGCCAGGGCCTGTTCTGCATACATCTCTTTTGTGTCAAATGGTATTACTTTGATATATTCCAAGGCAACATTTTATTGTGTCTACACAAAGAACTCTGGCAGATATTTTCACGGAAGGAAAAATAAGATATATGATGGGGCATCTGGATTTAATAGCATAAATGTGCTCTTTCTGAGATAGAAACGTCCAATTTAAGGTCATTTCAAGAAAGCATGGAGATGTGGAAGAGGAAGGAAGACTGGCTATTTGGTGTGATAGCTGATACCGTGGAAGAATATAAGAGTGGTCTGGGGAAGAAGTTTTCCTTGTCCACCTAACAAATCTTATTTGTTACTCATTTTAAATATCAATGAGTAAAATGTCAGGTGAGTAACAGAAGCCTTTTATAATACAGTGATATTTCCTCTTAATGGAAAAGGTTCCACTCTGCATTTTGAAGCTTGTTTTATTTCACCTGGACAAATTTCAGGGCCTTTTCCTATCTTTTAAAAATAATCTAACTAGGAAGAACAATTGATTGCAAAGTGTAAAATGATTCTGATTAACTTTACAGTGCTGTAGCCAAGGCTTATTTGGGAATCATTTCATCTTAGGAACTTAATTCTCTATCTGTACCAACCCATTTTCATTTTTTCTCTGGTGTGTCAATAATCTCTGTAATTTCTTTAACTCGCACTTTCAAGCTGGTGATGTATTTAGTTGTTGTCACTAACAAGCACAGTGTAAATGATGTTTGGGCCTCAAACTTAAAAAAATATATATATTCTACCAAAAAAAGAGTATACATGTAGAAAGGTGCATAATAAGTGTACAGTTGAAGTTTTCAAAATTTTCCAAAGTGAATATTACTTTATAAACATGGTTGAAATTTAGAATATTATTTCCCCAATATCCCCCTTTGGCAGCATCCCAGTCACTATGTCTATAAAAGTAACCACAGTTCTAATTTCTATTTTCATTATCGTTTCTAGTTTAACTTTCAATTATCAAACACTATAGTTTGTTCTGTATTTCTGGCTTTGTTTTAGTCTTTATTATAGTCATGAAAAATATTCATTCTATGTTGTCTTGCAGTAATTTGTTCATTTTTTATTTCTATGCAATATTTCATTATAACAATTTATTTATCATTTTACTCTTGAACTTCAGAGTTGTCAAGTTTTTGACAACTGAAATACTATTACTATGAATTTTGTGCACCCATCTTTTGTTATACATGTATATGGAGTTTTTTTTCCCAACTTTTGATTTAGGGACAAAGTTAAGAAAATTTGATAAATAGTACAATGTATAGCCATACACTATTTATCTAGTTTTACCCATTTTTAAAGTTTGTTCTAATTAGTTATACATGACAGTAGAATGCATTTTGACACATCATACATAAATGGAGTATAACTTCTTATTCTTCTGTTTGTACATGACAGAATTACACCAGTGTGTAATCATATATGTACATAGGGTTGTAATGTCTGATTCATTCTACCATCCTTCCTATTCCCGTAACCCCTCCCCTTCCTTCGCTCAGCTCTGCCTAACCCAAAGTAACTCTGTTCTTCCCTAGCCTCATCCCCCTTTGTTGTGAATTAGCATGCACATATATGAGAAAACATTCGGCCTATATCTCTAAAATGTTGCAAATGCTTTGGTAATTTTATATTTAAGTTTTTGAGAAATCACCAAACTATTTACCAAAGCATTTGTAACATTTTAAATTCCCACCAGTAATGTATGTAGGTTCCAAATTCTCTGTTTTAGTCAAATCTACTGTGATAGTTTATCTGGTTTATTAACTTGGTTGAATTGAGAGATCCCTAGGATTAAGAGACTTCTAGTTGTGTCTTTGAGGGTGTTTCCAGAGATGATTGGCATGTGGGAAGCAAACTTAGGGGAGTGACCCACGCTGAATGTGGGCAAGGCCAGGGGCCCAATGAAACAAAAGGAAGAAGAAGGAGGAAGCCGTAGTGGATGCAAGCTCAGTTCTTGAGCAGGTTTTCTTATTGCTGCTGTCATTGCCTGTGGATCAGACTCCAGCTCTTTCACTCTTGTAGTGTGGACTCTCACCAGCTATTTTCCAAAGAGCGTCCAGGCCTTCAGTCTTAGACTGGGTCCCTCTAATTTTGAGGCTTCATCGTCCTAGACTGAGCAACTGTTGGTTTCTCCAGTTCTCCAGCTTACAGATGGCCACTGGGAGACTATTCAGCTTCTGATTGTGTAAGCCAATCTAACAAATCCCCTTTTCCCTTTTATAATCATACATATCCTATTGATTCTCTTCCTCTATAGGACCCTGACTACGACTTACTATTTTCCTTTTTTGATCATTATAGATATACTAGTGCTGGGGAGTAGAATTTTGTTGTGGTTTTGACTTTACATCTTCCTAATGATTAATTGTGTTCAGCATCTTTTTATATACTCACTGCCTATTTGCATATCTTCTTTGGCAAGGTATTTGTTCAGATCTTTTGCCCATTTTTAAATTAGGTTGCTTGTTTTCTTATTGTTGAGTTGTAAAAATTCCTTTACATATGGAAAGAAATTTGCTTTTTTCTACAAATTTCAATGTCAATTTCATCCAAAAACACCACATAGAAGCACCCAGAATAAAGTTTGACCAGATATCTGGCTACTCCATGGCCCAGTGAAGTTGACACAGAAAATTAGCTCTCATTGTCCATTCAGGTTTTCTGTTTCCCTGAGTCAGTTTGGATAATGAGCATATTTTGAAGGACTTTGTCCTTGTCTTTTAGGTTTTATAATTTGTTTTCATGCAACTGTTTACAGTATGCCCTTTAATCCTTTTTTTATTTCTGTATGCTTGATAATAATGCTTCTTCTTTCATTTCATTTCTGACTTTCATATTTTTTAACTGTCTCTTTTTGTTCATTGGTCAATCAGTGTAAGTCTTATTAATTATGTTGATGTTTTCAAAGAACTAGTTTTGTTATATTGATTTTTCTTTATTGTCTTTATATTTTCAATTTCACATATTTATCTATAATTCTTGTTATTTTCTCCCTCCTGCTAGCTTTGGTGTTAATTTTCTCTTAGTTTTCTAGCTTCTTAAGATAGAAGAATGTTATTGATTTGAAATTTTTCTTCTGTTTTAATGTAGATGTTTATTTTCTTCTGTGTACTGCATCCCATAAATATAGGTATATTGTGCTTTTATTCTCATATATCTTGAAGTATCTTCTAATTTTCTTACTATATCTTCTTTTACCCATTTTTTATTTAGGAGTGTGTTGGTTAAAATACATATCTTTGTGAATTCCCTACAATTCCTTCTATTGTTGATTTCTAATTTTAATCCACTGTGGATAGAGAATGTGTATTTAAATAATTTCAACATTTTTAAATATATTGAGAATTGTTTAATGGTATATGTATTAAGACCATTCAGGATCTATCTTAAAGAACATTTCATCTACTCTTAAAAAAAAATATATGTTTCGCTCTTATTGGTTAAATGCTCCATTAGGTTAAATTAGTTTGTAATGTTGTTTAAGTCCTCTATGTCCTTATTGACTTCCCATCTGGTCATCCTGTTCATTATTGGAAAATGGGATATTGAAGTCTTCATCCATCTCTCCCTTCAATTGTGTTGGTTTTTGCTTCATGTACTTTGGGATATTATCTATGTGGATATGCAGATGTGTATGTGTTCTTTCTATTTCTGGTTTTATGCCTCTCATCTACTTTCCTTGGTTTCAAATCACAGACAGGAGCTTCCTACGGACTCTCCTTGTAGGTGATGAACTCCAGTGTTTGTTCCCTGGAACAAAGGGATGACTAAAATCATTTTATGACTTTCAACTATTTTCATATTGACTTCTCTGTCTTTGGTCTTTTTCAGATTAATCAACAAATGAATCAAGAATAAAAAGAGTTCTAAATATTGGGCTTAGTTCTCTGTATCTCATTCTCTCCTGGATTTTATTTTCTTAATACCTGTCTGCCTTGAAGCACCAAGTTCCACATTATATGTCCTTGGGCTCTTGCAATTGGCTAAAGCACTCTCTACCTTTTAGAAAATATCCTTTGCTTTCCTTCTCAGCTCAGCTCCCAATGGCAGAGCTCAACAAATGCTCCAGGTTACACCAGTAGGCAGAAATTTGAGCTCACTTTAAGGACCTTTCCCAGTCTGTAATCTGAGTCCTAAAGTTCTTTCTGTCACATTAGCAGGCTGATGCCTACAAATAGATACTTTGCATTTTGGGGAGCTTTTAAAGTTTTTCTATTGGGAGCATTGGTATGCCATAAGCTATGGAATCAGGAAGCATCAGAATTCTTCTGACCAAATTCTCATCCTATGATTTATTACCAAAAGTTGCTTTCTTTCAAATATGGTTATTACTAAAATTCATTCGTTTAAGTTGCTTGAAAACAGAAAATTCTCTTAAGAAAGAAGTACTTTCAAATATGCTAGTTCGTAATCTTACAATTTGTTTTCTTATTTTAAATTCTCTATCTTTAATTTGGGCCAAAGGGATATATTTTAGACCCCCTCCAAAGCTATATCAATTTAGCCTCCTGCTTCTTTTTGTATTTCATGGTTTGTAAATATGGCAAATGTTTATGTATGCATACATATGTAGAGAAAGCAAAAATATCAATAGAGAATTAAACTTTTTCAAATAAATATAGCACAGATACAGCTGCTTTTCTCTAATGAGAGAAAACAATAAACTTGATTTTAATTTTTAATTTATTTTTATGTAATTTTATGCCTTTCAATACTTTCTTATTCTGTCATTAAATTCTCAGCTTTTATGGCTTTACAGTATATTCTCTGTAGTGCATATATTATTAGGTCTTTTTCTGTAGCTACTCATTTACATGCATAATACTTATAATTAGGAAATTGTTAGAAGGCTTTTTCAATAGGAAGGGTATTAAATTGAAAATTGTGTGGGACTAAGAAGGGAGATACTGACAATTGGATGAAATTACTAGCTTTTCAAGGAGAGTAAAACAGTTTTTCAACAATGTAAAGTGATTATAAAGGATCATAATTGTTGGCAGGTATGAAATTAATATTGTTAAAGAAATTTTGGGCCCTCCAAATTTAAAAATGTTAGAGAAAACAGATATTGTGACAAAAAAACACTATAAGGGTCATTAAGTTTGAATTAGTAGGTTTCTTACTTAACTGGCTTGATTATTTTGAAGGATTCTGAAAATTATACTAGATTATGTAATATAGAAGAATAATTTGTTTTATAAAAAATTCTTGTCGTTAAATAGTTTTCAGTTCTCCACTGAAATTCTCAGTTTTTTTCCTTGATATGCTTGAACATACTAAGCTCAGCTATTTGAACCTTGCGTCTGAAATTTTTATTTGATTAGTGTCTCTCAAAGATCTGCTTCTAGAATTTGTTTTTTCTCTGAATTTTCAATCCCACTGTCTCCTTGTGCTCTTGTTAGTTTTGATTAATGAAAAACACTGTATACAAACAATTGAGGAGAATTAATGAGCCTTAGTTCATGGTATCTTCCTTCTGAGAAAAATTATGTGTGTGTCTGGGAATCAGTTCCCTTCTCCTTTTCTTTCTTTCTTCCTTCTTCCTTTTCCTCCCTCCTCCTCCTCACCTCCCCTCCTCTCCTCTCTTCTCTAACTAGCCATTCCAGGTCACCTTAGTCCAGTCAGGAAGTGAGATAATGCTAAGACAAGTTTTAGAGTTTGCCAGGATTGATTTATTTCTGGTCTACTCCTACCCTTAGGGAATATGTGGCCCTTCAGAACCCTAATTAAAAGATGGGATAGTTTTCTATGAATCTATTTCCTAAATTGAAAGACCCAAATTTTAATTTTTATGTTCTTAAACCTTTTAGGGCTTGATTACTCGGCTTGACACACTGGGTTTTAGCCACTTTTTTAGAAATTGACGGATACTCTTAAAAGAAAAGCAGTCCCAAATGCTTAGTTCAAATTTCTAGATTTTCTTCGTTTCTTGGATCTTTGGAATCATAATAAATTACTGAAATGTTAGTTCTCTATTTTATTCAAAGAAAAGAATCAATATTTTGTCTGGATTTTCAAATTGTTTTCAATAAGAGATTTGATATGAAATGCCTATAATATCATTACTGCAATAGAGTATCCTGAGAGTTATTTGTGTGAATAAAAGTGACTTTTCCTGCCAACCCAAAATGTGAAGTTAATTTTCCCAAGTCAACCATTATAGAGAACAGTCTGGATTCTATTGTATTCATTTCAATGCACTGGATTTTTAAAATTAGAGATGTAATAAATATTTAACATATTAAGTATTATAGAAAGATATTAATAAAAACAATAACTACTCCACTCCCCACTATTCCCCATCCTTAACCAATCTCTGCCTCTTAGAATTGTCAGGGTTCAACATGTACATCTCTATATTTACCTATAGTGTACATCAATAAGCTCATATGCATACATACATTTAAAAAAGAAATGACAGGACACTTATTGTATTCATTTAATTAATTTCCAGTTATCTAACAGACATCTAAGAATTATGTACAATTCCACCAATTTTGGAGAGAGCCAGTAATTCAGTAAAATAAGGAAAATTTGAGATTATTTTTCCTTTTGGAGACATGATGCATCTTTCATTATTTTTCTTTTATTGGTTTCAGTTATGTATCCAATTCCAGAGACAGATTTGTTCTGTGAATGAATAGAAATGTAGTTAGTGCTCTTTAAAGACTGCATCACCCTAAGCAAAATATGTTTGGAGGTATCAAGGCCTGTTAGAAGCAACTTTACATTATCTATCTATCTATCTATCTATCTATCTATCTATCTATCTATCAATCAATCATATATCTCAATCATCTATTTATCTATATGTATTTTTATAATTGAATCAAATTCTCATCTTTATATGTACATATGTATACATAAACACACTTTATATGAAGACAAATATCATGTAGTACACATCATATTGTTTGCCTATTTTTAAAACAGCAAAAGTGTTTCATCTTCCAAGGCAAAAGTTCCCATAACTGAAAACATTTTAGCAGCACCATATACAAGCTGCTACTGACACTATCATAGCAAAACTTTTAAAATTGTTAATAATAACATTTATTGAATGCTCAATAGATGCCACATACTTTGCCATGCACCTTGACTACACTATCTTGGTGTCATATTTTCAATATTCTTATGGACAAGGTAGCCTTTTTGTTATTTAACTGAAAAGGAAATTAAGATGATTCATTTGTACAAAATCACATAACCAAGAAATCTGAGACTCACACTTTGTTCTCTGATTCTGAGCTCATTTCTGTCCCTTCAATGATACTGTCTTCCAGTTTCAATTGTATTGCATCCACATTTTCTTTCTTTTTTTAAAAATATTTATGTTTTAGTTGTAGTTGGACACAATACCTTTATTTCACTTATTTATTTTTATGCGGTGCTAAGGATCGAACCCAGGGTCTCACATGTGAGAGGCGAGCACTCTACCACTGAGCCACAACCCCAACCCCACATTTTCTTTTTGACCTTGCAATTTCTCAGAATTTTGTATTTGACTATTTGTTTTGTTGTTTACAAAGTCTTAATCTACAATATGTTGGAATAAAGTTAGGGAAAACTACACTTGTCCATGCCACTTCTAGTGTTTCCTTTAAGAGGAAATAAATTTACATGAGAAACATAAGTTGTCTAACATCTCAAGGGTTTCTTGAATTTCTATCAATTTTAGGCTGATAATTTAAGAAGGTGCATGATTATTTTGCAGAAGTCCTCTTATTGGTAATGATTCCCCTAAGTATTTGGCCATTTAAGCAAAAATTTCAATTAATATAGAAAACCATATAACATGAATCATTCATTAATACAAATATTTTTATACACAAACATCTCATCTTATGCTGTAAATACATACCTCACACATTTCATTTTAATGTGAAATATATACATGTAGAGTTTTTGCCAAACAACCAATATACTTTTTCTTATTTGGCATCAATCAGATTTCTTTTATTACAGTGCTTGGAAATTGGCACCACCATTTAGAATGTTATATTTATTGTGTAATCTGTGCCCACAATCCATTACATATATTTTTCAGATTTGTCTTATTTAAAGATTAATGAAAATTTAAAGACACTTGCAAAGCAATTTAAAACAGGACTCCTTACAATGTTCTTCCTCACAATGCTGCAGCATTTTTTTAGTGACTAATTTTTCTTTGAGTTTTACTAGGAATTCAACTTAATTTTCAGAGAAATGTCTATGAGTCACATTTCCCTGACTGTAACAAATACCTGAGATAAGCAACTCATAAAGAGAAAAGGTTTATTTTTGCTAATGGTTTTGGAAGTTTCAGTCCATGGTTGGTTGGTCTGCTTGCTTTTGGGTTTGTGGTGAGACAAACCATCCTGGCAGGTAGCATGTGCAGGAGCAAACCTATTCTCTTCATGGCCAATGTGCAGACGAGAGAAGGAGGAAGATATCAGAGTTCCATAATCTCCTTCAAGGGTATGATCTCAGTGACCTAAAACCTCTCTCTATGCCCCACCTATTAAGGTTCCACCATCTTCCAATAGTGCTGTGGGATAGGGACTAAGCCTTTAACTTAGGGAACTTTGGTGTATATTTCAGGTTCAAACTACAGCAATGACAATTTATGAGATTCTTCTTTTATTTTCCAATATTTCACCCCTTTAAAACTAGCCTAAATAGATTTGAGAACCAGTTAACTGGCTCTTGTGAAGCACACAGCTGAATAGATAGTGCAGGCTTGCGTAGATGTGCTAAAGAGTAGTATCTAGTTTCCTAGTGTTTTGAACATAAAGGGGTGCTGTATTTTGTCAAATGCCTTTTCTGCATCTATTGAGATGATCATATTATTCTTATCTTTAAGTCTATTGATGTGATGAATTACATTTATTGATTTCGGTATGTTGAACCAACCAACCTTGCATCCCTGGGATGAATCCCACTTGATCATTGTGCACAATCTTTTTGATATGTTTTTGTATTCAATTTGTCAGAATTTTATTGAGAATTTTTGCATATATGTTTATTAGAGATATTGGTCTGAAGTTTTCTTTCTTTGATGTGTCTTTGCCTGGTTTGGGGATTAGGGTAATATTAGCCTCATAGAATGAGTTTGGAATTACTGCCTCTTTTTTCTATTTCCAGAAATAAATTGAAGAATATTGGTATTAGTTCTTCTTTAAAGGTCTTGGAGAACTCAGCTGTGTATCCATTCAGTCCTAGGCTTTTCTTGGTTGGTAAGTTTTTGATGGCTTCTTCTATTTCCTCACTTGATATTGGTCTATATAAATTGTATATATCTTCCTGACTCAATCAGGGCTAATCATATGACTTAAGAAATTTATCGATGCCTTTAGGGATAACAGGAACATATCTCAACATCGTAAAGCCTATCTATGCTATATCTCAGGCCAAATCTTTCTAAACGGAGAAAACTTGAAGGCATTCCCTCTAAAAACTGGAAGAAGACAGGGATGCCCTCTTTCACCACTTCTATTCAACATAGTTCTTGAAACACTGGCCAGATCAATTAGATGAAAGAAATCAAAGGGATATGTATAGGAAAAGAAGAACTTAAATTAGTACTATTTGTTGACAATATGATTCTATACCTAGATGACCCAAAAAATTCCACAAGAAAACTTCTAGAACTAGTAAATGAATTCAGCAAAGTAGCAGGATATAAAATCAACACCCATAAATCAAAGGCATTTCTGAGCCTCAGTGACAAAGCCTCTGAGAAGGAAATGAGGAAAACTACCCCACTCAGAATAACCTCAAAAAAAAATAATAAGATACCTGGGAATAACTTAACGAAAGAGGTGAAAGATCTTTACAATGAAAACTACAGAATGCTAAAGGGAGAAATCAAAGAAGACCTTAGAAGATGGAAAGATCTACCTTACTCTTGGATAGGCAGAATTAATATTATCATAATGACCATACTACCAAAGCAGTATACAGATTTAATGTAATTCCAATCAAAAATACCAATGACATTCCTCATAGAGATAGAAAAAGCAATCATGAAATTTATCTGGAAAAATAAGAGGCCCTGAGTAGCTAAAGCAATCCTTAGCAGGAAGAGTGAAGCAGGTGGCATCACTATACCACACCTTAAACTATACTACAGAGCAGTAGGAACAAAAACAGCATGATATTGGCATCAAAACAGGCTGGTAGACCAATGGTACAGAATAGAGGACACAGAGACTAACCCACAAAATTGCAATTATCTTATATTAGACAAAGGTGCCAAAAACATGCACTGGAGAAAAGATAGCCTCTTCAACAAATGGTGCTGGGAAAACTGGAAATCCATATGCAACAAAATAAAATTAAACCCCTATCTCTCACCATGCACAAAATTCAACTCAAAGTGGATCAAGAACCTAGGAATTAAACAAGAGACTCTGTGTCTAATAGAAGAAAAAGTAGGCCCTAATCTTCATCAAGTGGGATTAGGCCCCAACTTCCTTAATAAGACTCCTAAAACACAAGAACTAAAACCAAGAATCAATAAATGGGATGGACTCAAACTAAAAAGTTTCTTCTCAACAAAAGAAACAATCTGTGAGGTAAACTGAGAGCCTACATCCTGGGAACAAATTTTTACCCCTCACACATCAGATAGACCTAATGTCTAGGGTATATAAAGAACTCAAGAAGCTAAGCACTAAAAAAACAAATGGGCCAAGGATATGAACAGACACTTCTCAGAAGAGGATATAAAATCAATCAACAAATATATGAAAAAATGCTCATCATCTGTAGCAATCAGAGAAATGTAAATCAAAACTACTCTAAGATTTCATCTCACTCCTGTCAGAATGGCACTATTAATAAGACAAAAAACAATAAGTGAGGATGTGGGGAAAAAAGTACACTCATACACTGCAGATTGGTGCAGTCAATTGGGAAAGCAGTATGGAGATTCCTTGGAAATCTAGGAATGGAACCATCATTTGACCCAGCTATCCCTCTCCTTGGACTATACCCAAAGGACTTAAAAACAGCACACTATAGGGACACAGCCACATCAATGTTTATAGCAGCACAATTCACAGTAGCTAAACTGTGGAGCCAAACTAGATGCCCTTCAGTGGATGGATGGATAAAAAAAATGTGGCCTATATACACAATGGAATTTTACTCAGCAATAAAGAGAATAAAATCATGGCATTTGCAGGTAAATGTGTTGGAGAAGATAATCCTAAGTGAAATCAACCAATCCCAAAAGAACAAATGCCGAATGTTTTCTCTGATATAAGGAGGCTGACTCATAGTGGAGTAGGGGGGAGCATGGGAAAATTAGATGAATTCTATATATGGAAGAGGGGTGGGAGGGAAAGGGAGGAGGCAGGGGATTAGCAAGGATGGTGGAATGTGAGGGACATCATTATCAAAAGTACATGTATGAAGACACCAATTTTCAAATTCTCACACTAAATATGAAAATTAAAGTCTATTTTTAATTAATGAAGTCTTATCAACCCATAAATCTGCATTAAAATTTTTTATATACAAACAGAGATATAAAAAATGTGGTATATATGTGTAATAAAAACTGTAATGCAAAAAAAAACCAAAGTACATGTATAAAGACATAAATTGGCATGAACATACTTTATATACAAAGATATGAAAAATTGTGCTCTATATGTGTAATAAGAATTGTAATGCATTCTGCTGTAGTGTATTTAAAAAATAAAAATCAATTAAATTAAAAAATAAAAAAGCTCAACTAAAAAAAAAAAAGAGTAGCATCTAGCCACCAGCATCGAGCATGTCATGAACTGCATGTTACCCAGGGAGGGAAGAATCTCCCTGTAAATGAATGGAATCAGTCAAATGGAGTCGTTTATTGCAGCAACTATATTCATTCTATCCACTAAATCTCCAAAAATAGAGTGGGAGAGATATATGGTGTTAGAAAAATGCATTCTCTTGTTGGCCCTAAGCTATGGAATGCTATTTTGATCACAAAGTACTACAAAATAATTTCTTGATATTACCTAAATATTTTTATATGTCTTTTTATTTAATTTAGTTCTTCAAAAACTGATAATTGTTGGTACTATTCCTGGAGATTAATATGTATTTTACACTTACTTTTTAAAACCATGTGTTGGGGCTGGGAGCATAATTCAATGGTAGAGCACATGTTTGGTGTTAATGAGGCTCTGGGTTTAATTCTCAGCATAAGATACACACACACACACACACACAACAACAACAACAACAACAAAATCCCAAACTACAATAACAACAGAAACCACAAGACAAAACAAAACTCTATCTACATTGTAGGCAATTCTCTGGCCAGCTATCCAAGAAATCTAATAATTTCCTACATCACAAATTTTCTTATTAGATATTTCATAATTCAAAGACCATGTTTAATAAAATGATCATTTTAACCTAACTGGCTATCCAAAAATAGCAGTGAGTTAATGGTCATTGCCCCCTTTTTCATGAATTGTCTGATAGTGGAAATTTCTCAATTAGCTAGTTGTTTTGGACTCACCTAGGCATCATCTAAGCAGGTTTCATCTCCATAGTCTGGTTACCATGGTATGTTACTCACACAAACACATCTACAGTTCATTTGCAAATTCTCACACTAAATATGAAAATTAAAGTCTATTTTTAATTAATGAAGTCTTATCAACCTATAAATCTGCATTACTGTAATCATTGCCACACAATTCTGAATTAGACTCTTTCCTCAGTCCATATCATGTCTGCAGGAAAAAAAAAAAGTAAATATGTGAAAACACAATTTCCCAAACTTTCCTTCCTTCCTTAGGTTCCAGAGGTATTAAAGCATGGGGTGTGATTGAAATGAGCTCTGGGTGATTTCATGCTAATGTCTTTTTAAGAAACCCACAAAAATCACAGTGACTTAAAATGAAAATGAAACTCGTGAATGTGTTTTAAAGCTCACATAAATCTGAAACTTGATGTTAATCTTGAAGGTCACATAAAACATAAGAATTGGAAAGCTTGGGGTTTCTTAGTGTGTTAGCTATTCTAGTTCTGTCAGTTCTGTGTGACTAGACCAACTTCTGCAAGACCATTGTATTATGAAACGGCCTCTAGTCTGTCAGTCAACTTCTGTCTATATTAGTAAAATTTCAATTCTTTGAGAAACAATGGGTGAATTTTTTTGTGGTTTGTTATCTGATGTGTAACTTTTTCTGTCTTATGGTTTTTAAGTACTGAATCCATTATATATTCAAATTTTGAGAACACATTTTCATTAAACAGAGACTTCTTCACTTTTCTACAGCATATTACATTCTTATGCCATGGACAGAGAGACCTTACTGATACCGCAGTCCTGTACCAAGCCCTACAGTCTCCGCTGAGCAGTGTGATTGGTCTTGGTACCATGCTATCTTTTGAGCACCCTATCTTTGGGTACCTGCTAAGGAACCTCCTTGCCCCACTGAAT
This sequence comes from Marmota flaviventris, assembly GCF_047511675.1. NCBI lineage: Eukaryota > Metazoa > Chordata > Mammalia > Rodentia > Sciuridae > Marmota > Marmota flaviventris. Next base: position 25,106,137 of record NC_092510.1, on the reverse strand, counting down.
GTGGTTGGCCATATCTTCCACTGGAGCCTCCAAACGAATTCCTTGAAGTTCTTGTGATGATAGAGCTACCTGGCCATCTATGGCAAAGTAGAATAAAATGTTTCTTTGTTGGTTAAACAGTAATGAAAATACCACAAAGCATGGTTGCTACCAGTTATATTCTAGGACATTAAAATTATTATTTCAAGTTTTTAAAAAATTATTTAAATTTGATTGGCACCTAATAATTCTATATGTTTCTGGAGTACAGTGTGGTATTTCAATATAAGTATACAATGTGTAATAATTGAATCAGGATAACTAACATATATATCACCTCGAACATTTTCTTTGTGGTGAGGACATTCAAAATCATTTTGTCCACCTATTTTGCAACATGCCATACATTGTTAACTCTAGTAACCCAGTTGTGCAATAGAACATTAGAATTTATTTCTCCTGTCTAGTTGTAATTTTGTGCCCATTAGCCAACTTCTCCCCCTCTCTACTTCCCCCCATACTCTTCCCAGTCTTCATAACCTTTATTCTACTACTTCTCTGAGTTAAACTTTTGGCTTTTACATGTGAGTGAGAACATGTGGTATTTGTCTTTGTGGGCCTGGCTCATTTCACTGAACGTCCTCCAGGCTTTTTCATGTTGCTGTAAATGATAGCATTTCATTTTTTTAATGGCCAAATCATTTTCCATTGTGTATACATACCACATTTTTCTAATCTACTCATCCACTAATGGACACTTAAGTTGTTCTCATATCTTGTCTACTGTGAACAGTGCTACAATAAACACAGGAGAGCCGGTGTATCTTCAACATACTCAGCTCATTTCCTTTGCATATATACCTGGTAGTGGAATTGCTGAATCCTGATATTTCTATTTTCAGGTTTTTGAGGATCTTCCATACTATTTCCTTGTTATCCCTTCTTATTGAATGAGGGGATTCTCCAAATTCATCTATCCAAAGAATAAGCTTTGTTACTGGGTTTGCTTCATCGCTACTAAAGGAGTCTTTTCCCTTCATTGATTCAAAATTGCTGCCAGAAATAGGTTTTGTGTATATGTGTGTGGCTTCATCTTATTCCTTATTTTACACTGAGTTTTTGGTTTTGTTTTATTGGTTCATTTTCTTTTGTTATCATTTTACCATTATGATTCTTGGTTCCATTCTCATTTAGCACGATTCTTTTATTCTAAAGAAACATTCTTGGTTTTGACCAGACATACCCATGTATATCTAAACCCAGTGGTGAACTGAACTTGGGTTCTCATGAGCATCTCCTCAGCCTCTATTTCAACACTTTGATGGAAAGCTTGGCCATCCATTTGCTAGTCATGACAAGTTATATATAAATCTCACTAGCACTCAGAGCTGGACATTTTCCCTGCTTTGCCAGATCTATAATAGGCCTGTCTATGAGTGTTGAATTATTACCTGATTTTTACAGTTGAGTTAGGTTGGCCTTAAGAAATTTCAGGATTTTGCTCAGAACCTCACACCAAAAGGGAGGTAGACAGATTCCAAGGCCAGGTCATGTTTATTGTATCTTGCTAGTCCTCTGAAAATGGGATCTGGCACAAAAATAATAGCATTCCTTAGGGATGTTAAGGGAAAACTATTCAGTAGAAAGTGGGAGCAATGATCTCCCTTAGAGAAAACCGTTCTAGTAGAAAGTGGGAGGAATGATCTCCATTCTCTTCACTTGCACTTTGGTGCAAGTTTTCCAGATTGAAAAATCATTATGATACTATAGGTTTTCCTTCTTTTTCTAGCTTCTCTTAGAGAAATTTTTGTATGTTTATTTTACTGTTAAGGAGCACTTAATTCAGTTACCTATCTGATGCTTCAATGTCACGAGTCCCAAGACTGTCCTGTTTTACTGTGTCCATAGAAGAACACTGTACATAGCCTGAAACCCTCCATTTAAAGAGCGTTCTCTTCCTATTAGAGTTCCAATGTTGAACTCAAATCCTTATTTATTCATTTATTTATTTATTGGCATTGGTGGGTGATTGAACTCAGGGGCACTCAACTACTGAGACACATCCCCAGCCCTATTATTTTGTATTTTATTTAGACAGAGTCTCACTGAGTTTCTTAGGGCCTCCCTGTTGTTGAGGCTGGATTTGAACTCGAGATCCTCCTGCCTCATCCTCCCATGCTGCTGGGATTACAGGCATGCACCACCATACCTGGCTGGACACAAAGCCTTCTAAGAGGTTATTAAAACACCTTTCAGAAACACTCATTACTCTTTCTTAAAAGTAAAAATAACCACTTGCAAGTTTTTTTCATCATTAATTTTATGGAAGACTTTAAAAACTTATTTGGAATGCCCTCAGAGGTAAGGCGAGTTCAGTTTTTACAGGAAAATGAGATTGAGCAAAGACAAAAGTATAAAAAGGAGGATTCTTCTCACCCATTTATTAGAACTCTCTCCTCCAAATCTCCTTTCATTTCCAAGTGAAAGGATCCCATTTGTTTGTCAATTATTCATTATATAAGCCAGTGACAAGGTCCACTCAGCATCTCAGGCACCATCGCAGTTTATGATGATGTCCATGGTACTCAGGACTAAAACAAGGGACCATAACTATTTCTGATTAGTACCAATGGATTATGCTCTCCTAGGAAGACACAGCTAATAAGCCGATGATTGCCCAGATTTGCAGTCATTGATTGCAGAAACAACATGAGATAGAAAAAGAAAAAGAATAATCAGAACACCATCGGGGGTTAAGTGGGATGAATTGTTACCAAATATTAAAAAAATGCATTATTTCAAACTTTTCCTCTTGAGCACTTTACTTCCCATCTTACTGGGAGTTCATGCTGGTATTTCCATTTCTTAACATTTCAAACCGTTCAGATGTTAGAATGGTAGGAGTGTCATGTACATCCTGTCTCCATGGCTATTGCCCTAGTTAAGCCTTGCTTCTGTTTGGATGTGGCTGAACATGTCCCCAAGGATCTGTGTGTTGGGAGCTCAGTGGGGTAAAATTGGGAAGTGGTGGAACTTGTAAGAGGTGGAGCTTAGTGCAAGGTAAGTAAGTTATTGGAGATGTTGCCCTCAGAAGAGATTGCCACTGGTCCTCTGGAATAAATGAGTTGTTCTCACCAGAATGAGTTGTTTATAATAGAGCAAATCTGACCACTGAATCACTCTTCGGCTTCCTGTCCCACTACATGATCCCTCTTGTACATGTCCCACCATGATTCCACCTACCTTGAGGCTTTTATCAGAGACCAAGCAAATGAGGCCACCTGATCTAGCATTTTGTGCTTGCAAGACTATGAGTTAGATTGGCCTCCTTTTAAAACACATTATCTTTATCTTGCAAGATATTGCTATAACAACAGAAAAATGATGAAGTACTTCATGTTTTCCTGGATGTTTGATAACTTCCTTATTGTTTTCTATCATTTTGGTCACACCCTCCTGCAAATTCACAATCCACGTTGTTTCCGGGGATCCTCCCTAAGCTAAAAACTGACCAAGACTATTTTCTACTTTTTAATAGTTTCCCATTATATAGAACATCCTATGCAGCCCCTCAGGTTTGTAATTTGACTTGTACAGTTTTCCTTAACTTCCAAGAGACTTTTACTAATCCGGTCTCAATTCTGCAAGACTAGAAACTGTATTTGCTATTCTATAACTTTACAGCTTATATTTTCCCCGTTCCTGTGTCTTTTTAGAACGGTAGCTTCCTTCTCTTTCTGGAATTCTAGTTGCATTTAGCTCCCTATCAAAAATTCCCATTTTTCATTTTTCAAAGGCTCATTAAAAATCTAAGCTCCAAAAAGCCTCATATGTCCCCTAATATTTTTTTTTTTTGCTTATTTTCCAATCTATGATGTATTTATCAGAGTCAGCGACAATTAATTATTTATGTACTTGACTTTCCTGATACACTGTAATTCCTTAAGAGGGCATTTAAAAGATTTTTATGGATTTAACTGAATTCCAACAGATGTTAGCATATATATGTTTATTGATTCATTGTGTATTGCTTTAGCATGTTTACTGAATGACTATTGTACACCAATTGTTGTGGTTTAGATATAGGGTGTCCCCCAAAAGCTCCTGTGTTAGGAGGTGAAATGGTTAGATTATGGGAGTTATAACCTCATCAATGGATTAATCCAATTGATGGCTTATTAAGGACTACTATAATGGGGGTAACTATAGGTAGGTAAGATGTCACTGGTGTCAGTTCTTTGAGGTGCCTCGCTTGCTTTATTTCCTAGTTGCCAGGAGCTGATCAGCTTTCCTCTTCTGTGCCTTTCTTCCATGATGCTGTACCTCACCTCAGGCCCAGAGCAATGGAGCAAGCCGACCATGGACTAAGCTTCTAAAACCATGAGCCAAATTGAACTCTTCTTCCTCTAAATTGTTCTTATCAGGTGTTTTGGTTCTTGTCAGTAATTTTGGAAAGCTGACTAATGCACCAACTAAGAGAATCCCAAGCCTGGTATGGGAGATCTGCACAAATACATCTAAGTAGAATTCAGTGTGAGAGAATACCATAATCAAAATATGGCAAAGAGCTGATGGATCTGCAATATCTTGGTTTTATATTGTATTTACTCAATGTCCCTTTCATTCCTTCCCCTTTGATGTTTTTTTTTTTTTAATCATTTAAGCTTTGGTCTATTGCAGGCTATACCTAGATTGCCATGATTAGTCCAACACATTTTCTTTCTTGTCATAGTACTTTGATCTTAGTTTTCATTTCTTTTTTGCCATAATAACAACTATTGATTCCTTCAGGTTTGTTTTTGTTTTTAATTTTTTTTTGCCTGCTCCAGAGTTGAAGATATTCTCCAAGTTTCCTCTCTCTTAATGATTAGCACAAAGGCATTAAAATTCTAAAGTTTTTCTGTTAATAAGTAAGGTCAGAGAGAAATGTTTTCTTCTTAACACAAGAAGAAAACTCAGAAATATTCAATGGGGGCAGACTCTTATAAAAATCACCAAATTCTAGTTTTTACCCACAGTTTCTGGATTTCTTTTAGGAGAAAAATTGCTTGCACCATTATAATTATACTGTCATGGATATTTCATTATTTTTATGAATATAAATATATTGATATGGATATATTTTATGGAATACATATATTTATTTATTTATTTGAGGAGATATTTGATATAAAATCTCAAACATCCATAATAAGTTTTATTATTTATTTATGTACAAGTGTGTATATATAATAACATACATTATTTAGTCATTTTAAAGTACACATTTCTGTGGCTTTAAGTACGTTCACCTTATATGCAATTGTCACTACCATCCATTTGCAGAACTTTTAAAGCTTGCCCAAATAAGTATTTGTACCCATTAAACACGAGTATACAAATATTAGTTGAAGTCCTTGCTTTCAATTCCTTTGAATATATACCTTAAAGTGAGACTCTTGGATTGTATGGTTATTGTATTTTTTTTTTTTTTTGAGGATTCATTATGTTTTTTTTCCACAGTGGCTGCATCATTATATATTTCCATATTTCCATCAACAATGTACAAATGTTCCAATTTCTTTACATCTTTACCAGTATTTGTTATTTTCTGTTTTTGCTTTAAAATAACCATCCTAGTGGGTATGGAATGGTGTCCTGATGTGATCTCATGAATATTTCTGATGGTGATACTCACTAAATCTTACTTCTTTAGGTTTCCACTTCTTCATGGATGAGCATGTCAATACTTGCCTTCACAAAGAATTATTTTTCCTGGTTGCCATTCTAAAGAGAAATATAGGGTCAAATAATGGATATATTTGTGGTAGGAAATTTATTTAGATTTGTGGGAGTCTATGTCGATGATGCCGATCACAGTGGGTTCCTTCCCTGTCAGCAAATTTTCTCACATCTGCTTCCATCTATCACCACATTTTCACATTAGCTCAGACTCACCTACCCAGCGGTAAGAATCCATATATTTTCATTCATTAATTAATTCCTCTGTGCATTAGTTATTTAATGCCTATACTCTACTTAAAGCTTCCAAAAATTCCAGTTATTCTCTTTGCTATTTATGGTAATTAAGGAAATATGTCAGTAAAATATTTAGACAAAGTCCTACTGATTAAGTGTACAGACTGCTTCTCTGAATATCTTTTCTGATACGGGCATATTTGGTAGAGCACAAGGTAGCATCAGTCTCCAAAATGAACTGTTCACCTCATGTATGATTCAAGTCAAAATTTCAAAGTGGGATGCAATACTTTTAGAAAATCTCTTTACATAGTATAAAATAGGCATTTTTATTCTGCTTAGAAGTGGAAACTATTCATATCTTTCTTATATGGTAAGTGCATATCATAAGCTAAAGGTGCTTAATAAATGCTTAATAATAATATATATGATAAAAGAAACTGTGATTGACAATCCCGGTTCCCTGAATCTTATAAAAAAACTGTTTATTTGACCTTTACATCATTATAGTAATGATTTTTGTTTATTTCCTTTCATTCTTCTTTCTTGAACAAGAGAAAACAAGATTGACAGTGAGAATTGCCACATGCAATGTTTTACTGTTGTTAGATTTCTGAGTTATAACTAAATAATAGGTGGAGTAATTTCACATCAACTGTCTTCCCAACTAAATCCAGGGATTTCCACTGAGCTTTGTTCTTAGGAAGTCATCACCATATCTCATTGTAGAAGTATTCCATGTGTAATTAATTTAAATATAATATAAAAGAAACAGACTCAAGATGAAAAAGACAATAATCTTCCACTCAAACATGTTCAACCACAAACCAAAGGCATGTTTTGGATTTTGCTCTCATTTTGATGATCATAAGATTTATCTTATTTGTGGGTTTTTTTTTTTTTTGGTTATTTTTAATGCCTGGGGAGACATGATGTACACCATAGAATAATGCAATAAAATAATTGAACATATTTTCCTTGTTTCTGGGCATATTTAATCTAGTATACATAGTCACACTAAAAGGGTTGGGAATGCAGCAACCTCAGCTGTAAATTATTATGGTGACAGTATTGGTGTGTCCCTGATGCACTCATACTGAGAAGCAGGCTGGGTGTTCCAACGGGATGGATTACCCCAACATCAGCTGAGAAGTCAGTGCAACTCAGGGAGAGAAAGTCTGTTGGGCTTAAAAGAAGAGTGCTTGTAGAACAGAACAAATGAATATTTAATCCTTTGCCAGCAGAAGTTTTTAAGGAAAGTGCCAACTTACTGACAGACTGAGATTCCCTATTTTGAGTCTAGAATCATGAAACAAATCCAGCTGTGGTCATTCTACTGGATCTTGGCAGAAAGAATTTGGTTGCTTACATTTTTTTCTGACCTCAGACATGAGAAAAATGGTTCAAAAACTTGTCATTTTAACTCAGAAAACTCAGTTAAGTGAAATGAAATAGCTTTAGAATCAGGATGAGGCAAATTCAATATGATTTGAGAGTCAGAACTTGGAATTAAGAGTCTAGAATGAAATGATTTTTATGACAGTATTGGAAACTTGAAAATGTACGTAGGAATCAGAAATATGGTCTCTTCCACTCAAGAGTGAGGCAGAAAATTCCCAATCTACTGGTTTTTCTATTCAAATTACAAATAGATCCTGAAACTAAATATAGGTGGTCTCTACTATATTTGCCTATGGCAAACAAGGTTGGTCTGATTTTGTTCATGAAAAGTGGCTATAAAAATTTTCATCAAGAGTGCAAAGGGCATATGGGAAGCTGATTGACTTATGAGTGTTTATCTTGTATCCTGCTACTTTGATGAATACATGGATCAGTTTTAGAAGTCTTCTGGTGGAGTTTTTGGATCTTCTAAATATGGGATCATATCACTAGCAAACATAGATCATTTGAGCTCTTCTTTTCCTATTTGTATTACTTTAACTTCATTCTCTTGCCTGATTACTCTGGTTAGAGTTTCAAAGCCTATGTTGAATAGGAGTGGTGAAAGGGGGTATCCTTGCTGTTTCTATTTTTGGAGGAAATATTTTCAGTTTTTCTCCATTTGAAATGCTGTTGGCCTTGGGTTTATCATATATAATCTTTACAACGTTGAGATAAGTTCCTTCTATTTCATGCTTTTATGATTATGTCACAGTGTTATATATAACTAAAAAGAATCAGTAAAAATAAAATGTTTTGAATTAATAATAATAAAAAGAATACAAGGGGCAATGTTGATTTGAGGGCAAGAGAAATACCAAAGTCTGAATTTGAATCAAATGGGTAAAATAACTTGTGGGCATTGTAAAAGATGACAATCTTAACTATTTAACACCTACTGTGTCCAGGTATAGCACCACACACTTTATATTTATTATGTCTAATTCATACAACAACCCTGAGCAGTTGGTGTCTTTGACTCAATTTTATAGTTGAGGAAACAGCAACAAAAAGAGAAGTTGCTCACTAAGGTTTGATAGATAGTAAGTGGTAGAGTCCAAATCTGGAATCTCTTATGTTTGACCCCAGTGTCCTGCCCATTCATTTACTGTAGACCAATCCAGAGTTTCTGGTTGGGAATATAGTAGCTTGTAAGGAAGTGAAGGCAGAAGATATATGAGGGAGCTGAGCATATGTCAGAGCTGGTGGAGAAGGTTGGGAATAGCCAAGTAGAAGAGAGCAACTGGGATGAGTTGGATTTAAGGTATCCCCAGAAAAGTTCATGTGTTAGGCAATGCCGAAATGTTCAGAGGTAAAATGATTAGATTACTGGAGCCATAACCTCATCAGTGGATTAATCCATTTGATAGATTAATAATTTGAAAGGACTATTGGGTGGCAACAGTAGGCAGGTTGGACGTGGCTGGAGGAAGTAGAGCATGGGGGTGGGGTGTCATGTCCTTGGGGATTATATCTGTCTTTTCCTTTCTCTGTGTCTTTTTCTCTCTTTCCCGGCATGTGCCAAGCAGCTTTCCTCTTCCATGCCCTTCCACACTCTTCTGCTTCAACTCAGGCCTAGAGCAATGCAGTTGGCCAACAGCTGATGTAGTCTCTTATGTAAATTGATAATAGAGGCACAAAACTGGTACTTATTCTAGTTCATGAGAAGCTCAAAAAAATTTTGTTATCATGAAATAATTACTTTTTCAAGGCAAGAAGATAATAGTAATTTGGTATGTGCATAATTGTCCTATATACAAAATTTGAATACAAGGAAATTTCCAAAATCAAATATAGAATGTTTTTGGCTCTCATACCACTTTGATTTGTTTGTATTCATATTATACAATTAGAATTAAAATCAAAAGTTGATTGTAAGAGGATTTTCGCAGGCTGTATTAAATGTAATTATTTTTTTCTGCCTGTCCCTGTTTTCTGATTGTTCCTACAATGAACATAGATTAGTAAACAAATTAAAGAAGATAATTACTGATAAACAGGTGCAGTCAATTTTTGAATTCTGAATAAGACCGATTCATTTCCAAATATGTTGATGGTAGATTAGACCAAGTTTTAAGATAAAGATGACAATTTAAATTCTATTTTGATGTGAGGTCAGCTCACAAAGACCTCTATAACTTTCGTTTAGTTGAGCTTTAGCACTGATAAGAGAAACTGAAATTTACTATCTTCTTTTCTCCTTTTATGTCATTTCTGAGACAGGAGAAGGAAGGATTTCCTTATGTCTTCTTGAACTTCTTAAAAACAGCTTTACTGAACATTAATTAACATATACTGAGTTGCACAAGTTTAATATTCACAATTTAACAAATTTTGATTTATCTTATGAAGTTCTAACCAAGAAAACTTGAATTAAATCAAAGCCCTCAGAATTTCCTATTTTCTTATACTGTTACCTATACTAAGAGCATTGCAAAATATGCTAGAGTGTGTGTAAAATAGGTATGTGGAGACTAGTCTCCAAAAAAGTAACATTATTGGTGAGCTTGTTACATAAGAAAAAATATACTAAGTTCTGAATAATCAACTTACAGAACTATTTTTAGCACATCTTATTTGTGAAATGAAGACTAAATATCAGCCGTTTACCTATATGGACAATGATTCATATACATTGGGTCTTTCCACTTATTCTGAATATTGTTTATATTGTCATATATCTTCCTACATCCAACTCCCATAAAGCCAAGTTACCTAATGTACAAAAGCCACTTGTTACAAGTGGGACTGTTGGAGATGATGTGGCTTGGTAGAAAGTGCCTAAGTGCCCCATTTCGTATCCAATGAGATTGGATGGGAGCTCACGTCTGAGTGGCAGACATAAACTTAAAGCTGAGATTTCTCTTCTCTGCTCAATCCTTTTTTCCTTTGAGTTTCACTGTCTTTCTACTATACCTCCCTGCTGCTACATTCTGCCTGGAGGCCTCCTCTTCTTTTCGAACCCCAATATAAAACTGCACCTAATAGTGAATTTTTCTAGGTAGAGCTACAGTAGGGCTTTCCTCTTTGAAGTCTACTCTGCATTATCTCTATTGAGAGGAGGATTACAAAATTTCAACTAAGAAATATATGGGAGTAGATAGTCACTGGATCACTGCACGTACACATGTCTATTCTATGGGCCCATTTTTGCTTTTACAGAGAAGAATTGTCAACCACTTTCTTTTATATTAAGCTTTAAATATTTTAAACCTTTATGTCTTTTCACTCTAAGACACAGTGTTTCTTAAAACAGAAATACAAGAATGTCTAAAAATTGATTCTATAGATAATTTTTAAGCAAGAGAATTGATAACTCAGGTTGGTACTGTTGAAATATGATGGCCCCCTTTTCCATAAAAGATAAACTTCATGTGTAAGCAACACAAACAACCTTATCATTTTACATTGATTGTTAAAATTCCTGTCATTTCAATCCCATTGTAATACAATATGAGTGACTGTGGTCATTATTATGTTGACAGACTTAACTTTATTCTCAGTCAATATTAAAGGAAATTGTATGATTAGAATTGATGCATTTGGTAGTTGGACACTTTATTGTGGATTTATGTGTCCTTTTCATTTCAGTAAGATTTCAGTGAAAGCAGACGAGGGTTGAAATTGTCAAATCATGTATTACGTATTCTGTGTACCTATTTCCACATTCGATTTTTGTAGCAACCTTGTGAGCTATGCAACCATTCTTTTAAATTTACAGATTAGTAAATGGATGCTCAGGGATTTAGATAATTTGCTTAATAGCACATAGTGAGATTTTGAGCTTTGCTCAGACCTAGGTCTGGCTTGGCACTCTTTACTTTGCAGAGTGATTTCTTAGTGCAAAGGGCCCCAGCATGGCCATATAAAGATGTGGACTTTATTTTTAGATACATCATAGCATTGTTATCTGGCTAAAGCTCCTTGCTTCATTCACATTGTCTCTGTAAATGGAGTTAAACTCCACTGAGAGGAAAACCCCTTTGAATTAAAATTGTTCTCCTTACATTCATAAAGCATAATGCTTGAGTTTCAAGTTAGTATTTCTTTTCCATTTCATGGTCCCTGATCTCTTTTTGCTGTTCTGTTCTCACTTTTACTGGTAGGACTGAAACATTTGATAAGTTTCACTGTTTTGCTGTTCAATAAGGAATGTGGAGAAATCTGTTTTGTTCTTTTAGCATCAGACTCATTTGCTACCACATATCAACAAGGTAGAAATGAATGAAAGAACTTATGAGGAAAGGACTAAAAGTAGAGTCAAAGGCCTGGTACTGTAAAAGGGCATGAGGTTCCCATTTAATTTATTTGACTTCAACAATTTACATCAGCAAAGGGAAAAAATGAGAAAAAGAGAATGTAATAATTTAAATGACTGTGGATGGAGACAGTATTCCCCAGAGGGAAAGTGAATCTCCTCCTCCTTCTGCTGGCCACACTTCCTGTTACCTTTAATGGTGTGAGCATCTCAGCATCAGGAGAGTGATTTGGGGTTTGCAGATACAACGTGGTGTCTAACTGCCAACCAAATACACCACCTATTTATCTGCCAAGAAAACAGTGGTTGATTCTAGTCCTGGGAGAGATGACTCGCAGCAGCACCAACATCCAAGACAACACCAGCAACTGAATGTGTTGGACTAGGTAGGACACAGTATATATGTGGATTAAGTTTTATGTAATAGATGATATCAAATAAATTTGCAGTGGTAATTTTAATTATTTACGATTTTTTCCATTCATGCTAACTTAAAAACCTAAACCCTTCTAAACTGAAATGTAGTTTCATTATTCCAATTTTTATAGGACTTTGGGCAAATCACTTCAAATCTCTGAGCTACACCTTCTTTATCTGAAATTGTCACAGTTAGCAATAATGCTACTTTTCTATTTCAGGGTTATGTGAATGTCTAAAATGATAAATTTATGTAAGCAGTTTTAAAGTGCTTAAATATACGTTTACATAAAACAATTTTTAAAATAAGGTAAAACAAAGATATCCTTTAAACCTAATCTCATGATGAGTTAAAAGCTTATCTTGAACAAATTTTTACAAACCTTTTTAATCCTTGTTTATAAGTTTAGTCACATGTGTGCACATCTATATATGCACAATTTATATATATGCATATGCACTTGAAGAAAAGATTAAAATGACTTTAAAGACAGACTGATTAAAGTTTGGGTTAATTTGATTTTGCCTGATTAAGTTGATTTGTCCCCTTTACAAGTTACCATCAGAATTCTTATTAGGCAGCTCCTCTGTATGTGAGTGTACAGATAGTCAAGAGCACTCACAAGTGTAACTGCAAGTTTGCTCTAAGTACATAGTCCTGAAATCTTAGTATGCTACCTTTTTCTTTCTTCATAAACAATACAAAGAAGTTGACAGGTCTGAAAGGGGCTTATGTGAAAAGATAATTAAGAGCTTTAGAGAGTGTCAAGAGTCAATAGCTCAGCACTGTCAGCACTCCAGAGTGTTACAGGCTATAATTAGATGGCATGGAGGTGTAAGGCATGCTTGGCAGTTGATTCCTGCGTGATCTCCAAGGGAAAAACAAAGAGCAGCCTCCATGAGATATCAGGCAAAGTGGGGAACAGATGTGCTGGAGTCAATCCTCAAAGGTCTGCTTTATTTTCCCAGGTTCCATCATTTGGTGAAGAGCTTCTTTGCCTTTTGACCGGCATTCACATGGGCCATTTGGTCTGTGTTCATCATTCAGACAATCTTCTGGGCTTTGGGGAGCACACTTCTCTTCAACTCTATGAACAAGAGGGCATTTCTTCATTCTCTGTGGGTGCACTTGCCTGTGTTCCTATATTGAATTTGGACTCCAGAAAGTTCAAACTGATATAAAGCAGACCTAGTTGATCATGGATAAGAGAATGTTTTAGTAAAGATCTGTGCAAAGTTCAAAAGACTGTCTTCCTAAATGGAGGGGAAAGAACAAAAGGCATATACAGAACTGGAGTTAAATACAATAAACATTGAAAAGATTGTGGGGAACAACTAATTGTGTGAGGTTAAAATTTAAAAATAATTGTTAATAATAAAATGTGTACAAAAAAGTCCAACAGTGTTCTGAATATAAATATACATATATAAAATATATATTCTGAATATATATATATATATATATATATTATATATATGCATTATTTCAGAAACACACACATGTGTGTGTAATACTCATATAGATTTTTTTTACGGATGTTTGTGCTTTGGTGCTTTTATTTGGCTCATGCTTTTAGCATATTCAGTCTGTTAATTTTCTCTTTCAGCTTTGGTATATGTTTTTCAGTTGAGCAAAAAATATACCTTGATTTTATTGGCAAAACTCCACTTCCATAGATTACAAAGCATTGTCCATATTATTGAACTAAATTGCAAATTTTTAGGCAATTTTTTTTCTGGTAAAAAAATGACCATAAATATTCCCTATTATACAGAACCTTTAATTTAAAAACAAAATTTAATAGGAAAAAGTTAAAATGTAGTCAATAATAAAATGTGTGAACATAATGACATAAATTGAGTAAATGCAAAGTTAAAGAACACGTGAGATAAAGTTGGCTTGAAATAAACCTGTACACCCTTAAAACATAACTATTTTTAAAATGATTGAAAATGTATTTCTTGCCTCCAAGAAATATGACTGTGATCAAAGAATAATCCCACACAGACCTGCTAATTTTTAACATTTCCTTCACATCTTTTTAGAATAAGAAGTTATAAAATATTACAGATGAAGCTGAAGTCCTCATCAGTCTCATTCCCTTCTCATTCCAAAGGCAATTACTTTCATAAATTTTAAATAATTTACATACATTAATCTGGAATGTGAGCTGGCTCAGCAAGATGAATTACTTTAGGCCAAGACTTTCTAACCCCCTTCTGGAGAAAGACCCTAGAAGCCATCTCTTTCTCCTTTATCCTGGACAGCAAGCTAGCTCAGGCCCTCATTATATCTTAAAAGGCTGTTATATTACACACTGAATTGTATTCTTAACCTATAGGCCCACAAAACTTTCCCTCCTCAATCTATTTTCTATGCTGTTCCCACACTAATTCCTCTTTTCTTTTCCTTAGACATCATCATGCCATTACAAATGTTCTGTAATGCTTCCTTTTCTCCCACCAGTTTCCATAAGTAAAGACTAGTCTTTAATATGGAAACCGAGGGCCTCCACAATCCAGTCCCAACCAACTTTACAGGCTCATCATCATTAATTTTTACTTCTATAATTAGCATCCTCCCTGGACACTCACTAGGTCTCAACCAGGTCTTATTCTTTCACAGTTCCTTGACTTTGATATAACTAATGTTGAAAATCTTTGTATGGTACTATCTTGATGAAATCTTACAAGATAACAGTCTATATTTTCTTTACTTAAACCCTCTTAACACTTTCTAGATACTTTCATGATCCATATGCTATTTAACCCATAATAATTGTCATTGATGTAAGTACTTTTCAAATTCTAAACCTCTTCAAGTCAAGGAAAATATATCTCATTCCCTGTTGGATCCTGCTAGCTTACTAACATAAATGCAGTAGGCACTTATAAGAGTGAAAGAAATAACTCTTATGACTTATTAATCTATCTGCCTCTTGCACTTAGGATAGCACTTGATGACAATTTTTTGTTGCTGTTGTTTGGGTGCCAGGAATTGAATCCAGGGGTGCTTAACCATTAAGCCACATCCCCAGCCTTTTAAAATTTATTTATTTATTTTATTTTGAGACAGGGTCTCACCAAATTGCTAAGGGCCCTGCTAAATTGCTGAGGCTGGCCTTGAACTTGCCATCCTCCTGCCTCAGCTTCCCAAGTGGCTACAATTACAAGGGTGCACCACTGCACCTGGCAATATTTTTTAATATATCAGAGATTGGGAAACTATGATCTATGCACAAAATCCAGCTCAACATCTGTTTATACAAATAAAGATTTATTAGAACACAGCCACACATTCCTTTACATATTGCTATGGATGCCTTCTGCACAACAGTAGATTTATATTTTTGCAATAGATACCATAGTGTCCACAAGATTAAATATTTATTATCTAGTCCTTTACAGAAAAAGTTTTCTGACTGAATGAAAATGTACTGTGTAGTAGGGTGATAAAAGATCATAGAGCAGAACAAAATGTTTCTAAAATATCAATTAAATTATCATTCAGATTTGTCATTTCAGGAAATTTTCCTGTCATCATTTCTTCATTTCTATCCATACATAGATGTAAACATATGCATCATATGCATTTATTGCTGGTTTTCTTATTATTTGATTACTTGATCATGAGTGATAAGCAGTGATCAGTTCAAAATAGCTTGGATTTATATTTGGGATAAGTATCCATCTATATATATATCTATGTGTATGTGTATATACATATAGACATATACTCACATGCAATCATATTTATATAACATATACACTTATTAATTGTAGCTCTCTTTTTGGAAAATGCTCATAAACACAAAAACCATGATCACTCCCTAAAAATACAATTCAATGTTTTAAAAATTATATGAGTAGATTTATCTGATTGATTTTAAGAATTCAGTCAAAGGGCTGGGGTTGTGGCTCAGCAGTAGAGTGCTTGCCTAGTATGTGAAAGGCCCTGGGTTCCATCCTCAGCATTGCATAAAAATAAATTAATAAAATAAAGGTATTGTGTCCAATTAAAACTAAAAAATAAATATTAAAAAAAGGAATTCAATCAAAAAATTTCAAGTTTGCATACATATATTCATTACTGGCTGAACATTCAAGAGTGACCTGCATATAATTGCAAGGTAACCATATTATAATTCCATTAGAAATAGTGGTACTTATTATATGCTAACTTCTGTTTATCCCAAAACTCCATCACCTGATGAATATGCAATTAACCTACTTATTACTACAGAAAACATCTCCTTAGACATACAATACATCCACATAATTTTTAATCTGATCTTCAAAGGCTTTCTGTGGGAGAAAATAATTTTTCCCAATAAGATATATTATTGGAAACACAACTCTATGTAGCCAATTCGCTACATCATCTGATTTATTTTAATTAGAGGTTAGCTGCTGAATGTGATTACAGTTATAATTATTACAATACCAGTCATCCACATTTCCATTAGCATTCCACTTGATAGTTAGCAATAAGCAGAAATAAAATATTAGGACTTTTAAGAGAAGAGATTACCAATTAGTACAATTCTCCACTGGCACAAGATAATTATTAATTATGATCATCATGGTAATTATTCACCAAGCTGAATTTCACTGGGCTACCTGTGTGCAGATTCCCTCTGCACTGCATTCTAACACCAGCAGCCTTCTTATCTTCTCTGGAAATCCTGAAGCAATATTTGTATTAAATACACAGTTGACTGCACACCAAATGGAAAAGCAGCTGCAAAGGTGCAGGACGGATCTCCATTTCATTAAAGGATCCCTTCTCTTTGTAGGATAAAGCAAGAGAAATAAGTGAAAACACATACCTTAGGAAAAGTACCACTGGTCACATACATGTTTTCTGATCACACACAATAAAACTGACCCCAAACTAGTCTTCTCAGTGCTCCTTCATTCTCCTGAAGCTGCCATTCATATCCACTCCAACAATTTATTGTTAAAGGGGAAAAAAAAACAAATAAAATTGAGGATTATTGATCGCTAAAAAAAATAATATTATACAAATGAGTTAAAAATAACTATAGGCATTATGAATTTCAACCACCATCAGTATCATCATTGTGCTCTAAAATATAAAGCCATTATTTAGCAATATATACATTCTTCCACATAAGTCCCTTTATATAAAACCACCATATTTTGCTCCAGGTTTTCTATCTGAGTATAAGAAATTTTGGAAGGCTCAAAGGAAATAAATACCAAATGAGACTCCAGAAGAAAGATGATTTTCTCCAGTGGACAGCGCTAGATCGGGAAACACAAGAGTCAACACTAGTCTTGCATTTTTTGGTTACTTTCTTGAGGAAAGTTATTGAGCTTCTCAAGTGCACAGGTTCTTTATTTGACTTGGGACAACATCTCTTCTGCCTTACTTGGGAGGCTGTTACTGGAGACAGATCAGATTGTAGATGAAATAAGTTGTATAAGATATAAAGTGTTGTTCAAATGTAAGGCAGCATTTAATAATTCAAAGGAAACACATGTAAATTAAGCTATCGAGTATTTTTCTTTTAATATTTTTTTTAGTTGTCAATGGACCTTTATTTTTTTTGTTGATATGTGGTGCTGAGAATCGAACCCAGTGACTCACACATGCTAGGCAAGCACTCTGCCACTGAGCCACAACCTCAGGCCATATTGAGTGTTTCTTTAAAAAATAACTTGACAATGTTATCCAGTACCAAGCGTATAGTTTTACTCAGTTGTCAGAAAGGAAAAGCCTGGAATTGCCAAAAATGGAATTCAGGTAAAATATTAAAGTTTCTACAATCCGTGGATTAGGGAACATTGATATAAAGTATAAAGCAAAGCTTCGTTGTCTCATTCTTTTTTTTTTTTTTTTTTTGGTATATTTAAAGGAATGGTAGATAGTTGATGTTTTAGAAAGGCAAGATAGGCCTCATTTACCACCAAGATACATATCCTTGTAGTGATTGTCTTTGTAGGGACTGAACCAATCAACATATTGCCAATTATAAATAGGGGGAAATAAAGTAAATTCCAAATGACTTTTTTTCATTGCTGTTCATGTTTGCTGCCAGTGTTTGCCTCCATGCTTGAAAACATGAACAAAGATTTGTCATTTGGAAGAGCTTTATTTCTCATGTTTAAATAGCTGCTGCTCTGATGGGAACGGAGAAGAGCTGGAGGCAGCCACTATGCACTAAGGAGAGGGACACATTTGCCCAACAAAACAAAAAATGTTCAGGAGTAAAATGAAAGCAGTTTGCAACTTAGCTTTTGTTATTGTTTTTACCTAAATTCCTTGATTTGGATGACAAAGACAGATATAATTCAAATTGTCTTTGAGCATTCATCATTTTATATGTTTGGAAAGCCATGTTTATGGCAATACCAGTGTTATTAAAGATTTATAGATGCAATAGTCATTTTCTTGGTAATATAATTCTGTTACAATTAAAAAACACATCTATCTTCTATTCTAGGCCAAATTTTTAAAATATCTGTCAGGAAGAAAATAATATACATATGAATTTTTGCCCTATGAACTGATTATTTTTAGTAGCTTTTATGAGTATAATAACAGTAATTTTAACAGCTAATTTACCTAAACTCTTTTTATTCCAAAACCTGAAAGCCCCCCAAATAAATGGTTCTCTTTGTCTAAAAAGTAGCATGAAAATAAATGTTTCTAGTTAATTCCAAGAGGAGAAATTAGGGTTTCTTAATGCTCAAATATTTTAGTAAGCTCTCAAGGAGGTGTATGTGGGGGGGGGGGGGACGCAATCTGCCTGTCATAGGAAAGAAAAAAATTAAATAGCAGGATTTTAAATTGTACCTCTTGACACCAATAAATAACAAGATAGAGCTAGTACCATTCTTTAACATGCCTGCGTACAATACAATAAGCAAATCTGACTCATCTGCCAGGCTGATTGCTTTGTTTAGAATTCCACTGTCAAAGGTAAGGTGGGGGTGAGAGGATTTATGTAAATTAGGTTTCTCCGTGCTGGAAGAAAATTGGAAGATAAAAAAAAAAAAAAAAAAACTTTTCCAAGTTTAGAAAATTAGAAGTGGTTTTGTTCCCACATTAATTCTGAATAAAAGTGCTTTAAATTCTTAGAATCAGGTTAAAACTATGATCTGGAAATCATGGCTATGAATTTCCACAGATTTCTCAAAGTTTTGAGGGTAACTATGATCCATACCTTCCTTCCTTTCTTGTATTAGCATATGTGAGTGTTGAGAAGGGGAAGTGGATAGCTTTGGATGAATTAGTTTCCTGTTTCTATCATGGGATGAGTGTAATCAGTCATATTAACCTAAGAAATAAACTGCTGTTTCTCTGAAAGTTTTGTAGTATGATGGAACTCTTATTTATATTCAATCAGAAATCATAGAAAGATACCCCTGGAAACCTCTGTCCAGTATTTTTGGTTTGTTTTATAGATATCAGGGGACTGGAGTCTAATTCTAAAGAATTAGAATTAGTTAAAACCCTGATTTCTCACCTTGATTGTCTCCAGTGATCTGCACTGAAGGGCTGAATTTAATTAACTTAAAGCATTCTAGGGTTATAATACTATATAAATATTATATATTATGTTATTACAGTAATCTATATATATATATATATATATATATATATATATATATATATATATATATATATATATATAATTTTTATAGTGATGGGAATGTTGCAGAATTGACCCAGACTAGGAGGTTCAAACATCTGAACCCACATTAGTAATTGGGGAATTAGAGCTTGTACTCTTCTTGGGAGAGAGGATGAGGGAGTTTGGTTTTAGGAACCGTGAGTAGAGGGTGACTGTGGGGAGCTGGTGGTCCATATGTGTATCACTGTGATCCTCCCTTCCCAGCTATGATTTAACCAACATTATTATTATTATTATTATTATTATTATTATTATTATAAAATGGGGATTTTTTAGACAGGTTCTCATGACTAGCAGCTAGGTAGTTCCACAATGGCCATCTGTAGGCTGGAGAACTGGAGAAACCAGTAGCTGCTCAGTCCAAGAAGATGGTGCCTCAGAACAAGAGGGATCAAGAATGCATTCTCAGTCCACAATAACCAACTTTCTTGAGCTGAGTGGTTGCTGGTACCTGAGAATTTTGTGAGAAGGCTCCAGCTCCCACAGTGAGTGAGAGAGACAGAGAAAAAGGTCAGAATCCTATTTCCCTCTGCAACAGTGGTTGGCCTATAGGCTAGCTACAGAGATATGGGCTCCTGGTTCTCAGGTTTTGTTGAAGCAAGGGCGACTTCTGTCACTTGTAGTTTCAGGAATGCTATTGATCTCATCCCAGAGAAGTTAAAGGATAGGGGGCTCATGTTCCCTTTCTGTGTGAGATGGAACACAAAAATTTCTTCCCCTAATGATGCCAAGAGGCAGAAAGACTGTCTTCTAAGGTCTCCATGATTTACAAGCCCATACTTACATTTTTTCCTGGTATTCAAAATACTAACAACCTGAGCAATGTACATAATAAAATATCAAATTAATAATAAACTATCAAATTATTAGATATTTTCTTTATTATGATTAAAATTATTATTAAATTTTTTTGTTATTTTTTAAATGAGCCTGCCTATGCATAGAATCCCCTGTTGGATGGTT
Source organism: Marmota flaviventris (assembly GCF_047511675.1). Taxonomy (NCBI): domain Eukaryota; kingdom Metazoa; phylum Chordata; class Mammalia; order Rodentia; family Sciuridae; genus Marmota; species Marmota flaviventris. The sequence continues at coordinate 25,085,458 of NC_092510.1, read as the reverse complement.
ACTCTATCATTAGTTAACATTTTTCATCTGGAGCTATAAACAGCTACCCTTGAGCAGAGGATTGGAGAGGAGATGGAAGGTAAGACAATTATGATTTCCCAAAAGAAGTCTAGAATAAGGGACAACCGTTTTGCAGCTGTGTACAAAGACTGATGTGTCATTGGTACCATGATTATGCAGTCCACTCCCCAAGGAAACTCATTACAAAATGGCAGAGTGTTACCATATGAATTTAAAAGCACTACCAATCCACTTCAGTTACGCCCCAGCAATTATTCTATATACATTGTTAAAATTATTTTGTTTTCAAACATTTTAAATACTAGTGGAATTGAGAACAGGTTCTACAATTTATAGATTTCTATTGGCTGGTTAGTTTTAAAAATCTAAAAATGCTTAGGGAAAAATATTTTAAAAGGCTCTAAGCCAATTATGAAAATTATATAAACAGATTTCTTCCCAATCATTTGTACTTGTTTCTTAAGTATGAAATGTTTTTTTTTTTGATGAATACTTTACAAGCATTAAACAACATTATTCAATAATGAATAATTATTCATTATTCAATTTTCAATAGCTTTGAAAATGTTTCAGGAAACAATATTTGTGAGTGAAAGTGTTTCAGAAATCTCTGCTCTATATCAGGTCAAACTTAGTTTTATTTAAAACACTGTGGCTCCAAAGATGCCTCATTCTGATTCATATTGTCCTCCAATTTGTCCACCAAAAGAGTCATGTCTTTTTAAATTTTAAATTTTATTAAATTTTAAAACATGTTTGTTTTTCTAAAGAATCTTCTCAGAAACAGGTGTATCTCTGAGCCTGAAACCTAATAGGACTTCGAGGTATAGTCTGCATTTAACAATGATACAGGATTGCCAAAAAATCAAATGGTTCATCATGTGAGCCACCCTAATACCAGTCTATGAGAGAAATATTTTACAATCTTTTTATTCTTATAAGACACATTATTGGAGATGATAAACAACTATAGACTTACAAAATAAACTGGAAAAGTTTTAAGGGGTTAATTATTGGGTATATGACAACCTAAAGAAAAAAAATCCTATTCGATCCTTCATGTTTCCCATTTTATTTCAGTTGCAATAATGCCCCAAATAAGATTAGTTAAATTATAGTTGAATGAGTATGATTTTTAACATACTTATTTTCTATTTTTCTTCAAGGAATGGGATATTTTGATATTCTACTCCCCCTTTTAATGATATATATATATACTCTATGATAATCATCTCATATCATTTTTAATAATAGACTGGAAGTCAACCACAAGTAACTGGCCTTAGAAAGTTATCTTGTAGAACAGTCTGTGAAATGCATTCTGATGAAGAGCCCAGCAAAGGGGTAAATTTATGTGAGTGATTTCTCATTTTCCTTTTGTAATTTAAAAGCTCTCCACCAAGATCATTAAAACATATACTCCCATGTTTTATAACAGTGCTATGATTGAAACTTTATAGAAATTAATTGATAGTTTTATATTAGGCTTTTTATAGAACAATGTAGAATGGTAGATTTTTTAAAAAGCCACATTTTTACTTTAGGAAGCAAAGCCATACATAAATAAAATATTTTTACTTAAGATGCAGAGAAAATAACAACTAGGTTGGCCCACAGGTAATCAAGTTTTGGATGTCTGTGTAATTGTTCCTGTTTTTAAAAGTTCTTAAAAACATGTGAAGTCCTTATAATAATATGAAAATATATATCATATTTTATTTTCCATGTACATCCAATAATGACTTATTTGGTAAACAATTTTTGTAACTTTGTAACATGCCAATGTTTTTCTCAACTTTCTTATCCTCCCAAAATGTGTGCTTACAGACACACACATAAATCTATTGGAGCCATGCAAGAAGAAATAAACAGCTAATGCTCAAGTTCATCTGGAGACCATCACATTGCCAAAGTGTAAAATAAATGACTTGTGTGAGAAAGAACATGTAACTTCCTAGATGTGTGTTGCATGTATTTGCATAGGGAATCGGAAGCAAGGCAAGTCCATCATTTTAAAAGATTGTTAGGAACTTCAGAGAGACCACAGAGGCAGACACTGGTGGGAGAATTATCTAATCTTTCACTTTAAAAATATTTAACCAATTGGTATCTGGGCTCCAGTTTTATTATTGAAACTTGACCTCAGGCAAATATTAAACTCATATGCTTCAGTTCACCACAATTATTTAAATCCTATCAAATCTATTGGTTACAGTTTGAGAGGAAACAACTCTAAGAGACATTCCCTTTTTCCTATATAGCTGACTAAAAATATCATGTGCCCTCTTTACTAACATTTTCCTCAGATCTAGTGTCTGAACTATTTCTCAACCTTGCAGGTCAGTCCCTGGAGATCTTGTTAATATGCAATTTTTAATTTAGATTTGGGTGGGGCCTGATAATCTATCTTTCTAGCAAACTCCTGTGTGATGCATTATTTCTGGTCTGTGGATCACACTGCAATAGCAGTTGTCTAGATAACAGTCCATTGTAAATGTTGTCTGTGGTCACTTTGATATTTCCAATGTAAATTATTTTGGAGCTGGTCTAAGGCTCACAAAAGATTTAATTAATGTGATAATGTAGTAGTATTAAAATTTTAAACATCAGTTGCAATGGAGGTACTTCAATGTTAGTAGAACTCATCTGTGATATGAGGAGAATGTATGAAAATGATTCTAAGGTTTTTAAGCTTCAAAATAATTGGAATCTATCACTTTAATTCCTCTCTCTCTCTCTCTCTCTCCCTCCCTCCCTCCCTCCTAAAATTATTTCCTTAAAATGATTTTAGTTCCTGGACCACTGTCAGTCTCCTCAACACTATCCTTGTCATCAATCCTGCTAATCAAGCTAATCCAAATGATCCCAGCCCCTTGACTTCTCTAATGACCAATTACCCTTTCCTCTCTTCTATCACAGACTCATCCCTCCATTACCTCAGTTGTAAGCGTATCATACTCTACCAACTTCTATTTTGCATTTAAACACAAACATTGATGCCAAAAATTCTGCAGTATTGGAGGATCTACCCTGCATTTTCTCCTCTTTGTACTCTCACTTTCCTTCTTATGACGTTAATTCAATAGCCTATCCCTTGCATGCACTGCCATCTTTAGTCCCTCTCTCCCTTCATCATAGCAGCTTGGCCAAGCCATAATAGTGCTCAATAATGATGCCCAAAGACATTCAAGTCTTAATTCTAGGATGTCCCTAGTTGTCATGTTATATATGTACATATACATGTATGGCAAAAGAGGCATTGCAGATATGATTAAATTAAAATTTTGAAACAGAGAGATTACTGTATATTGTTCAAATGGTTCCTAAATGCAATTACAAGAGTTCTTATAAGAGAGAGGCAGAGTAGGTTTGACACAGCAGACAGAAGGCAATGTAAAAATGCAAGCAGAAAGGGATTTGAAGGTGCTGTACCACTGTTTTAGAAGACGAAGGGAGAAAAAAAAGAGAAAGGAGAGACTATGAACAAAGAAATGCCTCTCTACAGGCTGAACAGGATAAGGAAGTAGATGCTCCGTGAGAGCCTCCAGAGAGAGAATGGTCCCTGATTGTAGCGGAATAAAACTTAGAACTTCTAGCTTCTAGAACCATAAGATAATAAGCTTGTGTTGTTTTAAGTCATTAGGTTAGTAATGATTTATTATAGCAGCCACAGTAAACTAATGCACTGTAAAACCTCAGCTCTCTGCCTACACTGTGCTTTCATCTACATTGCCAGATATGGTGTGAATCTCATTTTAAGAGAGGGTCCTCTAGCGAGCTTTTAGCTCTGAAATCTTATTACACTAACCTTACTTCTCACATTCTTCTATCACCTTAAAAGGTGTTTCATACCTTCTCTTGCCTTAATCTTGTAACACTTCTAGGCTATTCTAACTTTCAATTGATAAGTTGATATTTTACTGAGGGAAAAGAAAGAAAATAAATGAAATAGAATCAATCAGAAACAAATTTCAAGAACTTCAGCAAGTTTCCACCACCTTCCTGCATCTTTCTCCATTTGCTAGCTTTCTACATCTTGCTGCAGGTGAGCTACTTTTAATCCAAGTTAAGGTCAACAACTCCACTTCTATGCCAAATATCAACTCTTGTACCTACTCCAGGACAATTTTCTACCCTCTTCAAGTACAAATGATTTTTCTCTTTTGAATTACTCATTGCTGATAGCCAGAAAATACTATGGTCTTCTCACTTCTACTACACGTGAGCCCTATTTATCACCTCCACTTTACTATAAAACATATCAAAAGTATTCATTCTTGCTGTCTCTGCTTCTTTTCTGTCTCTTACTCCTATACTTCCCAGAACAAAAACCCTGATTCTGACTTGATTTATGCCATTTTAGCCAAACCAGTCTCCTTACTGTCCCTTCAGACTCCAGGCAAACACACTCTTTTCCTCTGCACTTTTCACAGATCCATGTGATCCTGTCCCTTACTTCCTTCATAATTATCACTATCTGTAATTCTAGCTGCTCGGGAGGCTGAGGCAGGAGTATCACAAGTTCAAAGCTGACCTCATTTAGTGGCAACTCATTAAGACCCTGTCTCAAAATAAAAAATAAAAAAGGGCTGGGGATGTGGTTCAGTGGTTAAGTGCCCTGGGTTCAATCTCTAGTGAAAGAAAGAAAGAAAGAAAGAAAGAAAGAAAGAAAGAAAGAAAGAAAGAAGGAAGGAAGGAAGGAAGGAAGGAAGGAAGGAAGGAAGGAAGGAAGGAAGGAAGGAAGGAAGGAAAGAAAGAAAAGAATTATCACTGTCTTAGTGATTCCATCTCTGACAAGTAAATTTAAATATATGCCCCTTCCCATCTCGATTTTCATTATTTTTTTCATAGTACTCATCATAATCAGTCTATAATCTTTTTACTCATTCATTTTCTTCCTAACACCTTCCTAAAGTACAACGTTCTGGAGGTAAGGAATTTTTTGCCTTTTAAAAATCTATAATATCTTTAGTATATAGAAAGAATAATGCTTGATGTATAAAAGGCATGCAGGGAATATTTTTTAAATAGGTAGAATGAATAAATGAACAAAAATAAGTTACAGCTGCTGCCCTCAAAAGCTCCAGGTAAGTAAATGAAGAGTCCCACCAGGGTGGAAGGAATCGAGCCATAAGCTATGCAGCAGTGTGCTCTGGGATGACTTTAGGAGTCATGCATGTCATATATTTCAGGAATGATGCTAACACTTAGATTATTCTCAAGGGTTTAAACTACTTTATTAGAGTGTACCATTGGTGGTTCTTTTCTATATTTATTTTGATGTCTTTGAACATGGAAACTTCCTTCTTCCGTGAGAAATCAAACCTAGGATGTGTGATACTCATTTTCTGAAATGAGTGACTTGAGAAATTTCAAATTTTATTGCTGTATAAAGATCTTCTTTTTTGTTTTTATGTGTTGAGGGTTAGAAGCGGTGGGAAGCACTTAGAATTAAAATGCATAGCAACTTAACTATTATTTGTTTCCTCACAATTTCATTTTGAAAAATTTCAAGTCTACAGAAAAGTTGAAAAAATTTTACAGTCAACAGTTACCTTCTTTTTATCTGCATTCATCAATTATTACTATTTTGCCATATTTTCTTATGCTACTTTAATTTCTTCTATAAATCTCTCTTTTCAGATCTGTTATTCCTGAACCACAGGAAAGTAAGTGGCAAACATAACATCACCCAACACATTTCAATATATATATGAACAAAGACATTTATGAACCAACATGTAATTTTTACATCACAAAATTATTAATTTAATATCATTTAAAATATTACAAAAATTCCATTTACTTGAAGAAAAACTTATTTATAGCTACTTATTTCCAGCCCATAAACTAAGCAATTATTTACATTTTGTAGTGATTATTATTATTTTTTAAATTTTTTTATTTATTCTAATTTATTATACATGATAGCAGAATGCATTTTGATTCATAGTACACATATAGAGCACATATAGAGCACTAATCTCTAGTGCTTTTTTCTACCTCCATGCCCCCTTCCTTCCCCTCCCACTCCTTTGCCCTGTCTATCCATTCCTCCCATGCTCTTCCCACGCCCCATTTTGAATTAGCAACCACATATCAGAGAAAACATTCCACATTTGTTTTTGTGGAATTGCCTTCTTTCACTTAGCATAATATTCTCCAACTCCATCCATTTGCCTGAAAATGCCACGATTTTATTCTCTTTTAATGCTGAGTAGAATTCCATTGTGTGTATATACCACAACTTCTTTATCCATTCATCTACTGAAGGAAATATAGGTTGATTCTACAATTTAGCTGTTGTGAATTGTGTTGCTATAAACATTTGACGTGGCTGCACCACTGTAGTATGCTGTTTTTAAAGTCTTGAGTATAAACCAAGGAGTGAGATAGCTGGGTCAAATGGTGGTTTCATTCCAAGTTTTCCAAGGAATCTTCATACTGCTTTCCAGATTGGTTGTACCAATTTGCAGTCCTATCAGCAATGTATGAGTGTGTCTTTTCCCCACATCCTCGCCAACACTTATTGTTGTTTGTATTCTTAATAGCTGCCATTCTGACAAGAGTAAGTAGTTTTGATTTTCATGTCTCTAATTGTTAGAGATGTTGAACATTTTTCATATATTTGTTGATTGATTATATATCATCTTCTGAGAGGTGTCTGTTCATTTCTTTGGCCCATTTATTGACTGGGTTGTTTGTTTTTTGGGTGTTCAGATTTTTTGAGTTCTTTATAAATCCTAGAGATTAGTGCTCTATCTGATGTGCGTGTAGTAAAAATTTGCTTACATTCTGTAGGCTCTCCATTCACCTCACTGATTGTTTCTTTTGCTGAAAAAAAGCTTTTTAGTTTGAATCCATTCCATTTATTGATTGTTGATTTTATTTTTTGTGCTATAGGAGTCTTATTAAAGAAACTGGAGCCTAATCTGACATGATGAAGATTTGGGCCTACTTTTTCTTCTATTAGGTGCAGGGAATCTGGTTTAATTCCTAGGTCCTTGATCCACTTTGAGTTGAGTGCATGGTGAGATATAGGGGCTTAATTTCATTTTGCTGCATATAAATTTCTAGTTTTCTCAGCACCATTTGTTGAAGAGGCTATCTTCTCTTCAATGTATATTTTTGGCCCCTTTATCTAATATGAGATAACTGTATTTATGTGGGTTTATTTCTGTGTCCTCTATTCTGTACTATTGGTCTACCGGTCTATTTTGGTGCCAAAATAGCATACTGCTTTTGTTACTATTGCTCTGTAGTATAGTTTAAGGTCTGGTATAGTGATGCCACCTGCTTCACTCTTCTTGCTAAAGATTTCTTTAGTTATTCTTGAATTCTTATTTTTCCAGATAATTTCATGGCTGCTTTTTCTATTTCTATGAGGAATGTTATTGGGATTTTGATTGGAATTGCATTAAATCTGTATAATGCTTTTGGTAGGATGATCATTTTGACAATATTAATTCTGCCTATCCAAGAACAAGGGAAATCTTTCCATCTTCTAAGATCTTCTTTAATTTCTTTGTTTAGAGTTCTGTAGTTTTCATTGTAGAGGTCTTTCACATATTTTAAATTGATTCCCAAGTATTTTATTTTATTTTTGAGGCTATTGTAAGTGGGGTAATTTTCCTAATTTCTCTTTCAGAGGATTTGTCACTGATGTACAGAAATACCTCTGATTTATGGGTGTTGATTTTATATCCTGCTACTTTGCTAAATTTATTTATGAGTTCTAGAAGTTTTCTGGTAGAATTTTTTGGATCTTCTAGATACAGAAACATAGAGTCAGCAAATAGTACTAATTTGAGTTCTTCTTTTCCTATCCATATCCCTTTAATTTTTTTAATCTGTCTAATTGCTCTGGTTAGAGTTTCAAGAACTCTTAAATAGGAGTGGTGAAAGAGATTCCAGATTCTAGAGGAAATGCTTTCAATCTTTCTCCATTTAGAATGATGTTGGTCTTGGGCTTCGCATAGATAGCTTTTATAATGTAGAGACATATTCCTGTTATCCTGAGTTCTTCTAGTGTTTTGAACATGTTTCTAGTGTGCTGTGTTTTGTTGAATGCTTTTATGCATCTATTAAGATGATCATACAATTCTTATTTTTAAGTCTATTGATGTGATGAATTACATTTACTGAATTCCGTATGTTGAGCCAAATTTGTATCCCTGGGATGAACCCCACTTGATTGTGGTATACTATCTTTTTATGTTTTTGTATTCAATTTGCCAGAATTTTAGCATCTATGTTCATTATACATATTGATCTGAAGTTTTCTTTCTTTAATATGTCTTTGTCTGAAATAGGGTGATATTAGCCTCATAGAATGAGTTTGTAAGTGTTCCCTCTTTTTCTATTTCATGAAATAATTTGAGGAGTATTGTTATTAGTTCTTCTTTGAAGGTCTTGTAGAACTCAGCTGTGTATCCATCTGGTCCGGGGCTTTTCTTGGTTGGTAGTCTTCTATTTTGTCACTTAAAATTGATTTGTTTAAATTGTGTATATCATCCTAATTCAGTTTGGGCAAACTATACACCTCTGGAAATTTGTTGATGCCTAAATATTTTCTATTTTATTGGTGTACAAATTCTCAAAATAATTTCTAATTATCCTCTGCATTTCTGTAGTGTCTGTTGTGATATTTCCTTTTTCATCATTGATGTTAGTAATTTGAGTTTTCTCTCTATTTTTCTTCATTAGCATGGCTAAAGGTTTATCATTTTATTTATTTTTTTCAAAGAATCAACTTTTTGTTTTGTCATTTTTTTCAATCATTTCTTTTGTTTCAACTTCATTGATTTCAGCTCCGATTTTAATTATTTCCTGTCTTCTACTGCTTTTGGTGTTGATTTTTTGTTATACAGCTTTGATATGTAATGTTAGGTAATTTATTTGTTGACTTTTTTTTCTTTTAAGGAATGAACTCCATGCAATGAACTTCTTCTTAGTACTGCGTTTATAGTGTCCCAGAGATTTCCATATGTTGTATCAGTGATCTCATTTACCTCTAAGAATTTTTTAATCTCCTCTTTGATGTCTTTTGCAACCCATTGTTCATTCAGTATTATATTATTTAGTTTCCAAGTGTTGAAGTAGCTTCTATATTTTATTTTATCATTAATTTCTAATTTTATTCCATTATGATCTGATAGAATGCAGTGTAGTATCTCTACTTTTTTGTATTTGCTAAGAGTTGATTTGTGGCATAATATATGGTCTATTTAGAGAAGAATCCATGTGCTGCTGTGAATAAAATGTATTCACTTATTGATGGATGAAATATTCTATGTATGTCTGTAAGTCTAAGTTATTGATTATATTATCAAGTTCTATTGTTTCTTTGTTTAGCTTTTGTTTGGAAGATCTGTCCAGTGGTGAAAGAGGTGTGTAAAAGTCACCCAGAATTATTGTGTTGTGGTCTATTTGACTCTTGAACTTGAGAAGAGTTTGTTTGATGTATGTAGATGCTCCATTGTTTGGAAAATAAGTATTTATAATTTCTATGTCTTGTTGACATGTGCTTCCCTTAAGCAGTATGAAATGCCCTTCTTCATCCCTTTTAATTAACATTGGCTTGAAGTCTACTTTATTTTATATGAAGTTGGAAAGCCCTGCTTGTTTCTGCAGTCCATGTGAGTGGTATGTTCTTTCCCAACCTTTCACCTTCAGTCTGTAGATATCTTTTCCTGTGAAATGAGTCTGTTGAAGGCAGCGTATTGTTGGGTCTTCTTCTTCTTCTTCTTTTTTTTAATCCAACCTGCCATTCTATGTCTTTTGATTGGTGAGTTTAGGCCATTAGCATTCAGGGTTATTACTGAAACATGAAATGTATTCCTGGTCATTTTTGTTGTTGTTTGTTTCAGTATTTAACTTGACTTGGTTTCTCCTTTGACTGATTTTTCCTTTAGTGCAATACCTCCTCCCTTTGCTGATTTTCATTGTTGTTTTTCAATTCCTCCTCATGGAATTTTTCTGAGGATGTTTGTAGTGCAGGCTTTCTAATTGTTATTTCTCTTAACTTTTGTTTATCATGTAAGGTTTTTATTTCATCAACAAATCTACAGCTTAATTTTTCTGGAAATAAGATTCTTTGTTGGCATCCATTTTCTTTCACAGCTTGATATATGTTTTTTCTGGATCTTCTAGCTTTCAGAGTCTGGGTTGAAAAATCTGAAGAGATCCTAATTGCCCCCCCCCCATATGTAATCTGATTCCTTTCTATTGTGGCTTTTAAAATTCTCTTCTTATTCTGTATGCTAGGCATTTTCATTATAATGTGTCTTGATGTGGATCTGTTGTATTTGATTTTCCAATTCATTCTTCATGTTTGGAAAGTTTTCTGATATTATTTCATTGAATAGATTATTCATCTCTTTGATTTGGAACTCTATGCCTTTCTCTATCCCAGTAATTCTTAAATTTGGTCTTTTTATGTTATACCATAATTCTCAAATATTCTGCTCATGGTTTCTTTCATCTTCACTCTGTGGTCCACATTCTTTTCAAGATTATATATTTGTCTTCATTGTCCGAGGTCCTGTCTTCCAAGTGATCTGTTGGTGGCACTTTCTATTGAGTTTTTAATTTGGTTTATTGTTTCTTTCATTTCAAGGATTTCTGTTTGTTTATTTGTTTTTTATCACAACCTCTATCTCCTTTTTGAAGTAATCCTTTGCTTCTTGTATTTGCTTATGTAGCTCTTTATAAACATGATCTTTGGTGCATGTATTTGCTGTCTTATATCAACATTTAATTCACAAAACATTTTAACTATGCGTATCTTGAACTCCTTCTCTGTAATTTCTTCTGTAGTGCTGGCCATGGATTCTAATAATGTGGTATCTTGATTTGTTTGGGGCACTTTCTTCCCTTTTTTCATGTGGTTCATGGGTCTTCCCTTCTAGCACTGCAGATCTGAGACATTACAGTTTTTACCCTATAGGTTTATAGTGTTGCTGCAGGGTCCAATACCTCTCTTTAAGGGGGAGAACAACAATTAACAGAGCCAATACAAACAATATACAACCTTAAACCAAATAGTTGCTATTAGGATGTTTATAGTTTTGTCACAATAAACAGAAATAGTGAGTTCAATTATTATATACAATATAAACAGTAGGTTTGCAAAAGGGTCTACAATTTCTCATGGTAGAAAAAGACCCAGGGATTAGGTATAGGATGAGAGTTTGAGGGGGTAGGAGGTGAGGTTATAGAGTTATTAGATCTTAGAAAGCATGAAAGAGGAATCTAAAGATGTTAGTTAGTAGCAGGAGAAAAGAAAGTGATTTTGAGGAGGCAAGTGGGAAGACAATAGGGAGAGTACAACAAACAAACAAGCATAAATGTTAAGAAAATTTAAAAAATGTAAAAATAGGAGCTATAAGAATATACAACACAACTGTAATATGCTATTCAGACATCCCAGTCCTCAGTAGCCTAATTCATGAAAAGTACTTGGTTTCACAAGTGTTGGGGATGTGAGGGCGGGAGAAGAGAGAGAGAGAAAAGAGACAAAAAAAGAAAGAAAGAAAAAGAGAAAAGAAGAAAAGTCTTGAAGGAAAATACAAGGAATGTTTTTGTTGTAGTTCAGTATCTTTCCTGCTTCCCTTCTAATCCAATAGGTGGGGTTGTCTGTTGTTTGCTGGTATCTCCACCCTCCGGATGGTGAAGGTTATTAGGGTGGAAGGGTTGGTCTTGGGAGTGGAGCTCCTGGAAGTAGGATGTAGCATTTGCAGCTCCCCAATAGGAGACGACACCCTAAGGGTCTCCTTTGGGGCCCACTCTTGTGATGTGGGCGCCTGGCCTTATCTCCTTATATCGCCTGTAAACCTCACAATTTCTGGTCACTAATTTAATCTCTAAACTGGATCTCATTCACCCCCTCCCTTCTATTTTCCCTTCTATTTCAGGAACCTTTCTCTCCAGAGGTCTTGTGGGCTGTGCTCTGGGGGCTGCACACCTGTTGTGAGTGTTATATTGTATTGGGCAACTTAGGACCAGATTTTGTGAGCTGTGGACCAGCCACAAAGCCGTAAGCACTGTGCCGGGTTAGTGGCTGCTGGGGAGAGAGGGGAGTTGGGGACTAACATTACCTTGATATTGCTTCTAAGCCCCAGCTGTTGTTCCAAGATGACGATGAAGGTGTTCCAAGATGGAGGCAGGTGCTTTCAGCAATAGAGTGCTGGGTCTGGTGGGCTGGGCGGTGGTGGTTGGCAGTATATTCAGAGATGCAGCTCTGTGGCATGCACTATTGTGGCTGGCAGCTATCTCAAGATCAAAAGAATGAGGTAAAAATTAAAGCATTTGGATGTACATGAATAAAAGAGACACTGAAGAGAATAGGAGGAATAGTTTCACATTGCCCACTTGACCACTCCCTCAAGCCCACACACCTTCTGTATTGGAGTAAGAGAGTAACTAGGAATTTGGCTTCATCATGCATGCCAACATCAGGCCTAATCCAGTGAACTCGGGGTCAGAGTGGTCCTTGTTACCCATAGCTTCCTTCTTGCTCCTGTGGGCCAGTGCTAGGTCCACCAGCTCACTAATCCAGGCACCATACCATCCCACCCCAGGATTCTGGCAGCAAGCCCACCAAGAACCCTGTCAGCTGGCCTGCCCAGAACCTCCCCGTGGGCATTGGCGTAAGACTTTCACTATCAAAGATAGTCTGTGAAGACTGGAGGAGTTGTCCACTTCTTCAAATGTAGAAACACTGATGCAAAATGATAAGAATCACAAATAATCAGGAGAACATAGTTACACCAAAGTAAAAAAGCACCAGTAACTGACCTTTAAAACTACTGACTGCCTGCCAAAGAATTCAAAAGAATGGTATGCCTGTATCACTCAAAGAAGCTCAAGAACTACAAGAAAACAGTCAATTAAATAGAATGAGAATAGCACATGAATAAAATTAGAAGTTTCACAAGCAGATAACAATCATAAAAAGGAACTAATTTTTTTTTCCCAAGCTGAATAACACAATGACTGAATTGAAAACTCTCAGAGAGTTAAAAAAGAAAATTCAGTCAAGCAGAAGAAAGAATCATCAAGCTCAAAGACGTCATTTAAACATATCAAGTTAAAAAACACACACATAAAAATACTTATTTAGAGGGAGAAGTTAAAAAGAAAAAAAATTTAAATGTAAAGATAAAGAAAAATCTGCAGGACTTAAGGAACATTATCAAGAAAACCAACCAACATATAACTTATGAGAGTTTCAAAAGAGCAAAGAGAAAGGACAATAAATTTATTTAAAGGCACAATGACATGATTTTCTCCAGTTCTGTCCATTTACCAGGAAATGCTATAATTTCATTCTTTTAAAGTTTGAGTAAAACTTTTTTTAATATTTATTTTTTAGTTGTAGTTGGACACAATATCTTTATTTATTTTATTTTTATGTGGTGCTGAGGATCAAACCCAGGGCCTTGCGCGTGCTAGGAGCGTGCTCTACTGCTTAGCCACAACCCCAACCCCATGAGTAAACTCTTGTGTGTGTGTGTGTGTGTGTGTGTGTGTGTATAATTTTCTTTATCCTTTCATCTGTTGATGAGCATTTGGACTGATTCCATAAGTTGGCAATTGTGAATTGCGCTACTATAAAGAATGGTTTGCCTGTATCACTAGAGTATGCTGGGTTTAGTTGTTTTGGATAAATAGAGATAGTTGGGTTGTATATGATTCTATTCTTAATCTTTTAGAAAATTTCCATATGGCTTCTACTAATTTGTGATCCCACCAACAATATATGAGTGTACATCATCTCCAGCATTTATTATTATTATTATTTGTAGATTGCCATTCTAACTGGAGTAAGATGAAACCTCAATGCCTTTTTTTTTTTTTTAAGTACAGGGGATTGAACTCATGGGCATTCAACCACTGAGCCACATCCCCAGACCAACTTTGTATTTTTATTTAGAGACAGGGTATCACTGAATTACTTAGTGCCTCGCCATTGCTGAGGCTGGCTTTGAACTTGTGATCCTCCTGCCTCAGCCTCTGAGCTGCTGAGATTACAGGAGTGTGCCACTGCACCTGGATGCAATGTAGTTTGATTTGCATTTCCATGACTGATAAGGATATTGAATATTTTTTCATATATTTGTTGATCACTTCTATATTTTCTTTTAATAAATGTCCATTTTGTCCATTTATTGTTGTATTATTTGCTCTGTATGTGCACGTGTGTGTGTATGTGTGTGTGTATATGTGTGCGTGTGTGTGTTAAGGTTTTTGAGTTCCTCATATATTCTGGATATTAATTCCTTGTTGGAGGAGTAGCTGGTAAAGATTTTCTCCCATTCTATAAGCTCTCTCTTCATGCTCTTGATTATTTCCTTTGCTATGTGAAGCTTTTCACTCATCAATTCTTCATTTTATTTCTTGAGTTTCGGGGTTCTTGTTAAGGAAGTTGTTGCTGCATCAATATATTGGAGTGTTGACCCTATGTTTTCTTTTAGCCGTTGCATAGTTTCTGCTCCAATTCCTAGGTACTCTAATTCTTTTGTGCATGGTGAGAAATAGGGATCTAGTTTCATTCTTTTATATGTGGATACCCAGTTTTTACAGAACCATTTGTTTTTTTAACAAATGGAATAAGCCTGACTCAGAAAGTCAAGGATGAAATGCTTTCTCTCATATATGGAAGCTATAGTGAAATAAGGAAAAATAAATTAATATAGGAGGAGGTATCCCATAAAAATAGAAGAAAGATCAGTAGAATAGAGGAAAGGGATTGAAAAATGGAAAGGAAGAATGGGAAATAGGATGAACTGTGGAATGATATTGACCAAATTATGCTATGCACATATATAAATATACCATATTGAATTCTTCCTTTATATGACTATAAAGCACCAATTTAAAATAATAAATAAATAAAATGAAGACCAGTAGAGTAGAGGAAATGCATCAGAGGATGTGGTGGGGAGAAGAGGGGAGTGAAAGTAGAAGTACTGGGGATTAAAATGGAGCAAAATATATTCCATGTATTAATATGTCAAAATGAACCCCACTACTATGTACATATAATGCACTAATATAAACATTACAAAAAAAAAGAATGAATGAAGAAAATTAAACCCAAACCTGGAAAAGGAAATAAGCGTCCAAATCAATTAATTCTAAAAAATTCTAAGTTTTTATTAAGACTAAATAAAGAGATCTTCAATATGAGAAAAATATCAAAAGTCAAAGAGAATTTCAGAAGTGCTCACACCACCACCACCACCTACAATAACAAAAACTCATCATATAGAAGGGAACTTTCATAAGGCTATATGTAGATTTTATTTTTGTTTTTTAGCAAAAACCTTTCAAACCAAAAGCAAAGTGGAATGATATATTCAAAATGCTGGTGGAAAAAAAAGATGGCTAGTGAGAATACTCTACAGAGCAAAGCTGTCATTTATAAATTAAAAAGAGATAGATAAACACTTTGCCCCACAAAACAAAAACTGAGGTAGTGGAGTTCAACACCACTCAACTTGGCTTATGAGACATGTTAAAAGAAGCTCTTCAAGCTGAAAGGAAAATATGCTAACTAACAACATGAAAACATAGGAAAGTTTAAAACTCTTTGTAAAGGTAGGAATACAGAAAAATTCAGAATACTCTAATACTGTAATGGTGGTGCATAAATTACTTAATTCTAGTATAAAAGTTTAAAAACAAAATTAAAAACTACAATAGTGTGTTAAAGGATATACAATATAAAATATGTAAATTGTAATATCAATATGAAATGAGTGGGAGAAGTTCAAGTGTAAAGGGTTTTTTATGTTGTAAAAGTGTTTTCAGTTCAAAATCGACTGCTATAACTATATTTCATATAAGATTATTTGTAACTACAAATAATTGTAGTAGATTCACCAAGATAAAGAGAAAAAAATGAAAATATACCACTACAAAAAAATCATCAGATCACAAAGGAAGAAAGCAAAAGAGGAAGAAAGTAACAAAGTATGGAAAAATGTAGCAATAGTAGTATTTTTTTAAATGCTTAAAATCATTACTCATTAGGGAAATGCAAACTGAAACCACAATAACATATACCTGTCAGGGTGACTATTACCCGAAGTCAGTGTTGGTGAGGGTACAGATAAATGGAAAATCTTGGATGTTTTTGGAAAAAAATGTAAATTGGTTTGGTCACACAATATTAGTCAGCTTTCTGCTGCTATGAGTAAAATACCAAATAAGAACAACTTAGAGGTGGAAAAGTTACTTTGGCTCATGGATTCAGAGGTTCAATCCATAGTTGGCTGGCTCCATTGCTCTGTGTTCAAGGCAAAGCAGAACACCATGGCAGAAGGATGTAGCAGAGGAAGTTGTTCCTTTCATGACATCCAGGAAGCAGAAAGAGAGTGAGAGGAGTCAGGGACAAAATATATAATCCCCAAGACATGCCCCAGTGACTCACTTTCTCCAGTCAGACCAAACCTGCCCACAGTTACCACCCAGTAATTTATTTAAGTTGCTAATTCATCAAATGGATTAATCCACTGATTAGGTCATTACTCTCACAATCATATTTCACCTCCTTCCCTAACACAGGAGCATTTTAGGGACACCTTAAATTCAAACTATAATACATATGTGTTCTGCAATCACTCTACTACCCCAGGCAGGTCGACTGCAAATTCAAGCTGCTTGAAGAAAATATGCAGGGCCACAGGGAGCTTTGATATGTCTTTATTACATGGGCGGGCAATCCGTGCAGTGGAAGGTCCTGGTCAGTTTGTATATGAAATTGAAACAAAGCCAGCAGCATGCCAAGCATGATATCACAGGTTACAAAATAGTACACATGCAGTGTTTTTTCTGACCTAAAGAAAACATCTTATTCATTCCTTCCCAGACATTTGGTGATGGAGCCTGACCAACTCCATTTTCCTTAAATTCTATTCCTTCAGGGTTTCTCACCATACAATCTATGTAACAAATGACTTCTGTAGACATTCCCTGGTTGAGGAGGGCATGGCCTTGCATCCCAAATCCACAACAATATAAGGCACAACAACAAATTACTAACACAAGAGCTGTCCCTCCCAAGATAAGCAAGACCTATCTCCATAGGGCCTGGGTAGCCCACCATTCTTGTAAGGAGTCCCCTGTTAAATGCTGTATTTGCTGAGTCTAAAGAGCTAGGGTTTGCAGCACCTGGCTTACATTATGGTTTCCTTGAGGTTCAGCCATGTTTTATATTTGCAACCAAGTCCAGTTCGAGGTTGTTGCTGGATCAATTCACCAATGCAGGCCATATGCAACACTCAGCAGCTTTTCAGTGCATACCTAGAATAGCATGCAGATTGATTGGCAACAATAGCATATGTGTGCACCCAGTCAACCAGCACATTGGCCTATATGCACGTAGGGGTGAAAAGACAAGGCAGTTACAGGTACAAAGGCAAATCCCATCCCTCCAGCAAAATATGGACCAGTTTTGAGTCCATGGACAATACTGTTGTAGGCAGTAATGGCTGGTGGTACCATACCTTCAGAGGCACATACAAGTGTTTCTGACTCAATTGGTCAGAGGTACAAAACAAAAGTACTTCTAAAAAAAATATTACCAGAAGGAGACATGGGATATCCCACTTTTGAGATTCAAGGCCAGTACCCTTTTACCCACGGAGCCGCATGTCAGTTAACTGTCTTCCAATCCTCATTCCCAAGGAGCTATCAATGCAACCTATCACATGTGGGATGCTATTATTATCCAAGCCACATCCAAGTGGCTTCAGGAGCCAGCAGCAAGATTTTGCCTTTCTCTCTAAAACCTGACTTCAATAGTTCATCTTGTGTCCAAATTTGCAGTTGGGTGTATTCAGCAGCATGTTTTAACAAGGTCTCTACTGGGGTAGGGTAGCCCCTTCTACTTCATTCATTTAAGATACAAATAACAGTCCTGAGTTTCCTAGTTCAATCAGTTAGTGTGGGAGTGCCAGCAACATGACACGGTCCTGGCTTAAAAGGCCATTGTACCATTTTGTCATTTCCACTGCCTACAGGTTATGTGGCACATGGAAAGACCAGGTAATGCCTATGTACCCTCTTTGGTCAGGTTGCCAAACTGAGGAACAGACAAGATCCCAGTCACAGCATCTACAAAAGCAATGCATACTTGTACCATTCAGAACTAGGTTTGGGCCTTATACTGGCCCCTGGGAGATGTATTTGCCCACACAGCATTTGGCCCAGGTCAGCTTGAGGCCATCAGGGATGTTTCTGGGAGCAAGCTATATAAGACATATATATATATATATCTTGTACTCTAGCCAATGTCACCAGTTGGCCCTGGCCTTTACTGCAGCCCACACAGTTTTGTGACCAGCGTGTAAAAGCTGTTTATGCATCCATAGAGTCATCTAAGTCCAGTGGATAAGGTACATGTGTGTGTTTCTAACCAGTGCACTTTGGCCAAAGTGTTAACTTCATCTTTGCTGGGAGGCTATAGGTGCATGTCCTGTAACCTGATATACAGTCACCAGTTTCTGGTGGTCTAGCTCCCAGAGTTTTTGCCACTGAACATGCCCCGACAGCAGGTAATGTATGACTTGCCAGTCATTTAACTTCCTTGTGGAAATCCACAGCGAAAGTCCCTGATATACTGCCCAGCTATCAATATATATCACTATTGGCGACACCTCATTTGCTACCAATGTCCAGACAGTACATAACTCAGCCCATTTGCTACTTCATTCTATATGGGGATCAAACTATATGGTGTCTGTCTCTGGCTGCATAAACACTGCTGTCCACACAGGTGGTTGTCCCTGCCTGGAGCTCTCAGTATAGTAAGCATTGGATGGTATAGGTGTCTTACCTTCAAGGTATGGGCTTGCTTCTGGTTATGCTTCCACATTTCATAACAACATAGTCATCTACATAGGTAAGAGGCCCATGCACCTCCTGGAGCTCAGCCTGCACAGGGATTGTCGACAGCATACTCTGCTGTTGCAGATAGGCTTTCCATTTTGCTAGGGTTGGTGTCTGTAAAGTGCTGCTCTGGGGCAGCATGGCCCAATCACACACCCAACTGGCAATGAGATACATAATAGTTACTGTAATAGGTGTGGTTTTTGTAATAGCATCAGTGGCTATTAGAGTGGCATACACAGCCACTAATTACTTCTCCACTAGAGAATCCTATACTTCTGCCCCTTCCACAGTTGGGACCAAAATTTAGTAGGCTGTGTCTTAGCCATTCAGATTTCTTCCATAATCTCCATCCAAACCCTTCTTGGGTGACATGTATTTCTCATTCACAAGGTTGTGCAGCATCAATAACATAGCACCTAGGCACCTTCACCCAGAACCCATGGGGTCTTCTGGCCTCTCTGAATGCCTCCATGGCGTCTACTGCTTTGCAACCTCTACCCTAAAGAGGTTGTCCTCCATAGAGGCCAACTTCTCCATTTCTAGAGCACTACACATAATGTCATCCACTCCTAAATCCTCAAGACATAACAACCAAGTTGCCAGGGGGTCTCCCAGCTTCTGTCTAGTATACTTTCCCAAGTCTATCAACTCTGCTTGAGTAAACAGGTGGAACATGGTAAAATAGGTTACCTGGGCCAATTCTGCCAGCTGCTCATAGGGAGTCATCAATTGCTGTTGTTTCATTTTCTGCACTACCATTGGCCAGGCTTGCAGGTGTTGATTCCCCTCCTTCTCCTTGGACTCCATCAGCACTATGGGGGAGACTGAGGTATGCTTGTAAGATACGGAGATCCTCCTCCAGTGGTCATATTTTGGCTTCCAAGATCTCTTTCTTGCAATTCCTTCTTCTTGGCTTTCTCTCATAAAGCTGCATTAGTTTCTGTTTTCAAGGCTGTAAGAAACACCCATCCCATGGCCCGAGCTGCCGCATGTGCATATACTTTTCTGGGCTCTTTCCCACTTGGCACAAAGCCTTTCAAAACCATCAATCTCTGCCAATTCCTGGGGAGGGTCCCAGATAGCCAGTAGGCACGGCATGTGATACCACATACTTGTGGCTGGCCACCTCTCCATACCTTCCTCTGCAAGTATAGTCATACCAGACTGCTGCAGGTCCTGCCAACTATGCCAACTGTTCTGCAACCAACCTATCCCAGTAAGGTTGACTTGAGATTCAGGAAGCCTGAAGAAAATATGGAACCATAGAAAAATCTGACATGCTTTTATTCAATGGGTAGGCAATTCATGCAGCAGAAAGTCCTGGTCAGTTTATACATGAAATTGAAATAAAGCCGACAGCATGCAAAGCAAGAGTATATGCTCTGTTGTTCCTGACCTACAGAAGACATATTAGTCATTCCTTCCTGGACATCTGGTTGAGGGAGTCTGATGAACCCTATTTTCTTTCCAATACAGAAAACAACATGGAAGTTTCTCAATAATAATAACATAACAATAATAATAATAAATGAAACTACCTTATGATTCAGGGTTCTACTTTTTGTTATGTATTCAAAGGAATTGAAAAGTGTATGACAAAGAAATATCTGTACTTCTGTATTCTCTACAGCACTATTTACAATAGCCAAGATAAGAAATCAGTCCAAATGCCTATCAATGAATGAATAAAGAAAATCTATATTATGTGATTTTATATACACAACATGGAAGAATCTGGAGGACATTATACTAAGGAAAACAAGCCAGAATCAGACAAATACTGCATGTTCTCACTTATATGTAGAATCTAAAAAAGTCAAACTTTTAGAGGCAGAGAATAGAATGGTAGTTTCCAAAGCCTGGGTGGTGCAAGAAATGGAGTGATGTTAGTCAAAAAGTTAAGTTTTAGTTATAAAGGATGAAGAAGTTCTGAAGGCCTCATATGTACCATGATGACTATGGTTATTAATACTGCATTTTATAAATGAGATTTACTAAGGGGGTTGATCTTAAATTTTAATACACCACATACCTACATGGTAACTACATTATGTAGATATGCTCACTTTATAGTGGTAATCATTTCACAATGCATAGATATATTAAAAAAAAACACTGTACACCTTAAATATACATATATTTTTTAAAAATTTATATATATATATATATGTATATATACATATATATATAAATTTTTTGTCAACTATACCCCAATAAAGCAGAAAAAATCTTTATGCCCTAGCCAATTGTATGAAAATCATGATTCCAGGGAAAAAAGAGGGCAATCGAAGGGGCAAGACTTGATGATATGCTTTTGACTTTCAGAGATATCTGAAATAAAACTCTGGTTTATCTACTGCTCCCCAAATCCTGGGCCAGTGAGTAGATTATGAAAAATTGAACTATCAGCAATCCCAACATAGGCAGAGAGTTTAGTGTATAGAAAAAATGAATTTCTTCATCTTATTCCATATATATTAGAAAGCTGGATTTAAAAAATTATTGTGTTGGGCTGGGGTTGTAGCTCAGTGGTGCAGCACTTGCCTAACCCATGTGAGAAACTGGGTTCAATCTCAGCATCACATATAAATAAATAAAACAAAAGTATTATGTCCATCTACAACTAAAAATATTTTTTTAAATTACTTTGTTTAGAAAATAGTATATCCATATTAGAAGAAGCAAGATAAATCACCTATAGTTATATAATTTTGAAAGCACTAATGTTCCTATGTGCTGAATGTCCTTACCATTAGGAAGATGGGTTTGAAGCCAGAAAACGTGTGACTATAACAGTGAGCAAACTGTGTCATGATGATGATTATGATTTTCCCAGGAAACAGAAATAATGGTGGTTACATCACATCACAGGAAAAAAATTAGATAATGTGCTTGATATCTAACATAACACTTGGCTATGTTATAGTGGTTAGTAAAATTTTTTTAACTAACATTACTGTTTTCATTATGTAAATATACAAAACTAAGAAAACTAGTGAAAATGCAATTTTGAGGAGATCTGAATCTTTTTCCTGTTTCAAGCACAGGTTTACACTTAAGTCTAGAACAATATATTTGACCTTTTTTTTTTTTTTGCATTGCATTGGCTTATTAACTAGCTAGTGATTACTGTAAGGTCAAATTTCAAAACAAATCTGCATTAGTTTTTCTAATTTACACATGCCACATGCACAGTTCTATGTTCTTATCTTTATAATGACATCAACAATGCCTTTTTTTTATGCACCTGTAGAAATATCAAAAGGACTAATTCTATTTCAGAAAAAAAAAGCTATAAAGAGGTGTTAATTTTTTAAACAAATGGAAAAATTTTCATTTATTTCTTAGAAAATGCTGCAAGGAGTCAAAACAAAGTTGGGCTGTGTGCTTTAATATCTGTGCTCAAAAGAAATTAGTATTTTGCTTTTTTAAAATAATAGTCTTCCAAGAAAAACAACATTTATGGACTCTTCACAGATTTGGTAATTTGTATTCTAAATGGATTACCATTTAAAATATATGAATCCAGCGTTTATTTTATCTGAATTAGTCTTTAGAAGTGATTGTATGATATGCAAATGAGGGAGAAGATATAGACAGAGCATTCCCAGGGGCTGTGACCTGCATAGTTTCGACATCAGGGCTGCTGATTCCAGAGATAAGGGAAATGAGACTTTCTTTTACTGGACTCATAAGACTGAATGGAAAAAAAAGGCAAGCTTTTTTTCACTTCTCCCATCTGCTCTATGCTCTGCTTTTCTGACCCATGCTCAAGGATATCAGTGCTTAAGGATAATAAGATACAGACATCAAGACTGACATCTCAACATTGTTATCTCCACCAGCAAGCAAAACCAGGTGACGTCAATGGTGTGGCTGCATCCAGGGTATATTCAACTCTATCTCCTGATGTCATCACAAAGTGTCAGAACTCTGCAGTAGTTATTTGTTGAAGTAGGTATATTAGGGAAGAAGCATGTGAGTTCCTCCTACTGGTATCTCATAAATCAATTGCTTATGAAGACATCAATGTGTAATGTGTATGTGTTCCTGAGTAACACTGAAAAGGCTCTTTTGAAGTTCCAGAAACATCCTCTGACTGCTGTTGAGACCTCCAAATAAATACATATGTATTATTAATATTATTCATATTGATGGTGGTTTTTTTTTTTTTGTGAATACATCCTTATCAATTAATGGGGGGAAATTCCATGTATGGGAAATGCTAGGATCTCAGGATTTGTAGTAACAAGGATCATTACTGTTGAGTACAATATCTACATAGAGGTGTTGTATGATAAAAGCATTTGAAATAGCTGAGAAGTTGTGCAAGGCAGTGATATCAAAAATTAGACCACCCCAAAATTTAAATGCTTAAGATGGCATTAGCAAGTTATTTGACTCATGATCTGTGTGTCAACAATTTGGGTTGGTTTCCACTGGGTCGTTCTTTTGTTCTTGGAGTGGGCTTCATTATATGTTATGTTTGACTGCTAGGTTAGCTGAGGTTGGCTGCCCGATACATTCTTGGGCAATGGGCACAACATCACTTCTGCCACATGTTATTCACCAAAGGAAATTACGATGTCAGTTCAGATTCAAGGGGTATGGAAACAGACACCACCTCACCATGGGAAACACTGCAAGGTCACATGTAAAATCTGTGACATAGGTAGTGGAATATTGCAACCATTTTGATAGTCTATCTAAGATATGGGTGAATGAGGTTTAGTTTGGTCTTTTGTACCTGGGATCTTTCCAGGTCTATTAAGAAGACAACCATTCTTTTGAGCTAACTTGGCTCTAATGATCTTCAGGAATGAAGGTGTACCAATGGTCTAATATCAATCTCTGAGAAAACCCCTTGATGAGAATAGGGCCCATGTCCTTTGAGACAATATGAAACAAAGTGCCAATGGATTGGATATTTTGGAATTATCAAGAGTTTTGAGTCAGGAAACTGGAAGGATCAAAATCCAGTAGTTAAATTGTAACTGAAGCTAGCTAGTATTCTTGGGTGATGGGGATGAGTTGAGAAAGTTGCAATATATTCAGAAATGAGAGTCAGGCTGGATATTGCCATGCATGATTCTCTTTCGAATCTCCACAAAATGCTTCATGCTTATTTCTTATATTTAATTTTGCCTGTAAGCTAACTAAAATAAATTGCAGTGAAGTGTAATGTTTTGAAATAATCCCATAGTTTTCAAGGGCTCTTGAGCAACAGAAAGCAACAGGGCTCTATGTGCTTTTCTCCACTGACTTAACACTTATTGTTTTTGCTGCCTGGAACAGTTCTCTTTAATTGATACTTGGCTTGATATCCTTTTAAATTATTAAAGATTGGAGGCGCTCATTAAGTAAGAGATTAAAAGACATGGTAGACACAGCTAATTATTAAAGGCCCAAGAAGGGACATGAAATGCATTTTATCTGAGGCTTTAGTGGATTGTTAAAGTAAATGAATGGTTTAGTGATAAACCAGTCGGAGTTAATCAATTGAGTAAAACTATAGGGAAGCTATTTGAGTCTAAATTTGAAGGGTTTATAAGTAATCATAGTGAGAGACTTACAGCTGCTCCCTATTTCTTTAATTTTAGACTGTTGAGCTGTTAATTGGTCAGGAAATTGGGTCCAAGCACTAGAGCTAATGGTAACTAGAGGAAGACTGCTTATGGATCTTTGAGGAGAAAGTCTGTGTTGCTAAACATTAGCAGGTCAGAAGTCGGAGTGAATTCTTTTGTGGCACATTGTGATTTAAAGTTTGCCATGAATCAGTGTGGAGGCAGAGCTCTGAGGAGGCCTATTTTCAACTTCCTCACTTCCTGAACTTTTCAACCTCTCAACTGCTCCTTTAACTTCCAATAACGAGCTGTGTATTATTTTTGCCTGCTTACTAAGAGGGAATGTTGGTTGTTGACATATCCACTGTTGGCCAGTGAGATTAGTAACATGATACAGAGATTTTCACCACTTTAAAGTCACTGGTTCAACATGGCTCGAATAGGTAATGACTTAAAGTTATTCTGACCTGACAGCTGTTTAGAAGCCCATTTGAAGTGAACTATTTCTTGGTTTTCCTCCAGACATGGGACATGTTGCTGCTGTGGATTACAAAATGTCATCTCTGTTGGAATCCCACATCGCAATAAGTCTCAGTGTTGAGTCATCATCACAAAGGCTAAAATAACATGTTCCCCAGAATTAGGAACATTTGGCTGGCTTTTGTGTCAAGGTTTGGAGCCCTGTGGAAAAATAATATTGAGTTAGTTTCTTGCTAGATTCAAAGTCACTCTGCTTACCAGCTTAATACCATTAACTAGTTCAAGACACCAGGGCATCATTTAATGCATTGCTAACAATCTACTAAAGCTTCAGAGAAGATACATTCTATGTCTCTTTTTGGGGTTTCCACGATTAGCTGCATCTACCAGACCTTCTAATCACTTATTTAATGAACACCTTTGATTGGAAATAAGTGTCTGCCAGTCACCCAAGGAGTGATTTAAGCCCTAGAAAAGAGGGTTCAGGGGTTTAAATCACCTTGGACTCATTAATTTCCAGCTTCACAAAACTCATGCTGAAAAGGCTCATAGTTCAAAGACAACAACCACAGCAAATTGCAAAGGGAAGTGTAAAAGTAGAATGGGATTGCAATTAGGGAAATACAATATGACACACTGGTTAATAATAAAACTTTGTTTAAAAACTATGCATTTAAAGTGGCTGTGACAGGAGGACATACCCTAACTGCAGGGTTTCAAGTTGTTGAATATAGTTCTTCTTCTAATTGTGTGCCTGAAGTTAGAGCAAGGACTCTAATAATGCTTTTTATGACATAACCTTTCTTTCTACTGTTCTGGGGTTGTCATTATATCCAATGTGTTACTACTGTAAGAAATGTAATAACTTAATTCTGATTTTATGTTAAACTTTGCTCTAATATTAGTGCAAAATATGCAGACTTTCATCTGTGTAGTTAATTTCTTCTGTCTAATCTTTCTAAATTATAGTAGTCAAGTCTGGTAGTGCAAAACCTCTTTTCTGTAGTCATGTCTTACTGGTCTGTACTTTGTGGAAAGGCAGTACACATTTCTTTTGTTACCTTTCCACCCTCACACTGCTGAGGAGTGTGCTGAGAACATGGTTGGTGTCTGATGAATAAAAATTTTAAGTCACTTTTGAGCTCTCTTGAGCATGGGCATTATGGTTTGGATCTGAACTGTCCCCCAAAAGTTCATGGTAGGCAGAGAAACAGTGTTCAGGGGTGAAATGATTGGGTCCTGAGGGCTCTGACCTCATTGATGGATTAATCCACTTGATGGATTAATAATTTGAATGGACTTTCTGGGAAGAAAAACCTAGTTGGAGGAAGTAGGTCACTGGGAGCATGCCCTGGAAAGATTTAGCTTCTCCTCAGCACTTCCCCTGCCTCTGTACTTCACAGCTGCTATAAACTGAACAGCTCTTCTCTACCACACCCTTCCACCATGATGCTTCTGCCTTGAGGCCAGGATACCATGGACTGAATCCTCTCAAAATCAGGAGCCCAAATAAATCGATTCTCCTTTAAGTTGTCCTTGTCAGGTATTTTGGTCATAATGGAATTAAATTACTATTATAACTTTTATGGTTATTTTTCACAGAATCTAAAGTTCAAGGTAGGAAGAGGACTAACTTAGTTCTTCCCCATCTCTACTCAACCTATTTATGGACATTAGGCGTTGGTGTAAAAAGCATGTCCCCTCAGTGTTTCCAGTGTGCCATGCTCTGGCAGGCATCAGTCTTCATTTAAGTTGTGAGAATTTGCAGGTTATTTTAGAAATTCTGTAAGCTAAAAGTTGTGCAAAACGAGTCCTTTAAACAGCAATTCATAGCGAAGCCAAAAGAGCAAGGAGAGAGTGCTAATTCTACAGTCATATTGCTATCCCTAGGGAACCAGGTGGAAAATACGAAGTAGGTAATTTCTTTGTTTATTTTGACACTTCTTCACTTAATACCTATGTTGCAGCAGGGATTCTGTGTTAGGCTGAAATGTGAACAGAATGTTTTCAATTTTCCTTTTCCTGAGCTTCTGTTCATACTTCAAAACTTTTCTCATATTTTATTTTTCTTTGCAATAGCTTTCCCTAGCTCTACTCAACAATTGTTCACTTTCTTGTCTGTATTTTGATTAAACTTTGCTTTTACCTTTAACATGCATATGAATTATTGAGTTGTAAATATATTTATTTGTCTATTTTTCTTAATAGTACATGAACAATTGAAAGTAAAACAAAAAGTGGATCTGCATTTTTCCACCATCCTCTTTTCCAGTATCAAGGATATATAGGGCCACATAACACCTAATTAGCATTGTTAAATATAGAGAAGTTGAAAGAAAGCTAAGATTTTCTTAAAATGTTTTAGAAAGAGCATGATTCGGCATTGTTAGCAAAATTAAGATTTATTTTCTATTGAAAATAACCTGGAAGTTAATGAAATTTGTGTGTGTGTACATGGGCATATATGTGATACTGGAGATTGAACCTTAGGGCCTTGAACATGCTAGGCAATTACTCTACAAACTGAGCCAAATCACCAGCCCTGGTTAATGTGTGGATTGCAGATCAAAATGCCTCCAATTATAATAGTACTGTAATAAACTTCGCTTGAAAATGATAGAATTCATATTGTCAGTTTAAACATGGTTGAGGAATAACAAAAATTATAATAGACTTATAATGAATTAAGAAGATGGCTTAGAAGCTACTCATATGATAAATCTATCTTATAGTAGTTTCAGCAGATGAATATAAACCTGGTAGATTAGATGAGAAATAGATACTTAGGAAGAAAGCAAAGACATGGGTGTTTTGGCTATCATCAAGTTCATTCCCAAATATGTAATTTTGTATTTTACTAGAGAACAAATGTATGAAGTTAGTTTGCTTGATTCCCTCAAGTCTGCACTAACAAGTCATTCATTAAGTGGTTTTGGAATGCCACTGACTTCTGTTACTTCTGTGGTCTCCTGGATCATCACCATATATGTTACCTAGGAACTTGTTGGAAATGTAGAATCAAGAGCAGCATCCCAGACTTTTGCAGTTGTTCCATTTTAGTAAAAGCCCCAGCCGATTCATGTGCACATTAAACCTGAGTAGCTCTTTTCTTAATGTATGTCATTGAAACATACATGATGATTATAGAAGATGAAGCCCATTTGAACAAATAATTAATTGTCATTTTCTTCCAGGACAGAAGAATATATGTTTTTAAGAAAACATCTTTCTGGATGCCTTTAAGTAGGGAAGCAATTTTTTTTTTTAAATCTGAAAATCAGTTTATATCTTTTGAAATGTATTGTTCAATTGACAAAGAAAAAAGGGGGAGGGGCAGATACAAAGTAGTCCAGTTAAAATTAGAATTTCTTTCTTTTTGTCAAGAAGTGACTTCTTTTCAATCCAAAGATTGAAAAATAGTGAATATTTGCAGAAGTTTGCTAGCATTTTTAGTTTAATTATTTTAATCTTCCCAAACAGTATTTACAGTCAAGTGATATAATCTTTGTATTTTCACACACAGAAAATCCTGGTTAAAAGGTATCTAGATGTACTGAAACATTAGGGAAACTGAAAGAATTAAGTTTTGCTTTGAAATCAGGGTGTCTATAATTGGCTGGTCATCCATTTTAAAACTAGAGTTCTTGGTCTAGTTATATCAAGTTTTTCTTCTATTATCGTAACTATTATTTTCATTCAGATTTTATTTTATTTGAATCCTAGGTGGGAGTGTCCATGTAATTTCCTGGACAAAAATCATGATAGGCATTTGAAAAAAAAAAAAAAAAGCAAAACCAAAGAGTAGATTTGGTAAAGAAAACTGATATTATCTACTGTTTTCCTTTCTTCTCTTTCATTTTGCATCTGTTAAAAAATGGAATTCTTGTTTGTTGGAGAAATTGGCCCTGTGATTTGTTTGCCCACGTTGTGATATGAGGAGCCACATTAGGTAGTATGATTCTAAGGCTTGTGCATGGGGATTAATAATACCAATTGCTCAGAGCAATGTATTTGGCCTTAGAATTTTCAGAGAATCAAACCAGTGATGGTAAACTTGCTTTATTATGGTTGCTATAAATCTACTTCCATTCCTGCTGGATACTTAAACAGCTTCCTCTGGGAAGTCCATTTTCCCCTACCCTCACCCCTAAGTCAATCAACCACATGAAACCTCTGAGGTTCATCTCCTGCTAGGGTCCACATCCAACCCCATCTAATTGCAATAATGGCATTTTACTTTTGAGGGGTAGTTTTATCCACTGGGCAGCAGAGACCCTTTCATGCAACAAAATACAAATATCCTGATGTCTCCTTTTCCTTCTCCTTTCCTCTGAGGGCCCAGAGCATAAGATCAGATCAATTCAAATATCTTGGAAATGGTGCTTTGTACTGGCAGTTATTATTTTGTTCATTTTTTTTAAGTGACCTTAATTTTTTTCCCCTCCTCCTTCCCTAACACCTGAGGCACAGAGAAATACAAACCCATCCAAATGCATCCAGACATTGCTTGTCCTGCTTTATGTTTGTATTTTTGACTGTTTGGAAATTAATTAAGAGATGTTGATTTCAAAGTGCTTTTTTCTAAGTTTCTCAAATATTTAAACAATTTTTACACTTTTTTTTATATTTCCCCTTTCTCTCTGTTTGTAATAAGATTAATTATGTGAGGTGCACTGCTGCTTATCCCCATGAAAGAAAATCTAAAACGAGGGATTTCAGCTTCAAGAAGGCTATTTTGTCCTGTTTCCGATGTTCTAAAGGGATTAATTTACCATATCGTATAGCCCTGGAAGACTGTGATAATTGAAAACATCCATATTCATTGCATGTTCAAAGGGATCTGTCTGACTTTGTAATGTAAAAAGTGCATTTTTAACCTGAACGGGGACCTGCATCTGCTATTGCTTAATCCTATTAGTCCAACAGTTCCAAAGCTTTAGTGTATAATCATTAGCTCGTGTTAATCCTGAGACATGCCTCCAGCTTCAGCCTGTCAGAAGGAATCCCTGCAGGGAAAATGTGGAGGTGCTGATAGCACAACAGCAACTAATCTTATCTTAAATGCTAGCAGCAGCTTCTATCTGTGATAGCCAGGGAATTAAAAACAAATTTTTTATGGGTATTGGATAGCAGGGTGTTTCTCTCTCTCTCTCTCTCTCTCTCTCTCTCTCTCTCTCTCTCTCTCTCTCTCTCTCTCTCTCTCTCTCTGTCTTCCTTGCCCTAGTTTCCCCAGATTCTTTGTTAGGATGATGCTAGTAATGACAAAACAGGATGAATGGAAAGAGAGTGGGGAAAGAAATGTTTAAGATACTGATTCGGCAGTGGAAGCTCCTTGCTAAATCACTTAGGACACTTGCCAGGTTGCCTATCATTTTTATGCCTTGACATCAGGAAACACAGCCAATCCTGTGCTTTGTGCTGCTGTGGATTATAAAGTAAGATGACAAAATGTGTCTTACAGTTATCACCACCTCCCAGTGGCATGGCCTCCTGAGAGTCTAAGCTCTGGGTCCCCAGGCATTGAAAGATGCTTGCCTGAGTAGAGAAGTAAATTGCCCTAGACTACTAGCAGATGAGGATTTTATAGGTGGGGAAGAAAATGGCCAGGGGAAGTTGGGAGTAGGGGAAAGTATAGGTTTAGGGGAACCTGTAAGATATATATAAAAATTTTGTCACTGAGTAGAGTTTAAAGCTGTATGTGTATTTCAGATCAGAGTAGACTGAGAGTAAAGAAGACTTTTGGAAGGGAAGATTTTTACAAAAAATGGAAGAGAATATTTAGACATTGATGTAACAAATATTAATCTGGCAATTACTATGAGCAAATCACTGGTACTCCAATGGTGAATATGGTCCCCAGTATCATAGAACTAGGGTGGTAGTCTAGACGCTTAATTAACCAATGAAAAAAGAAAGGCACAAGAAATGATTACACTATGATAACTTGTAAGGTGCTGTGCTCTACAGAAGGATGTCTCTGCCTGGATGGTGTAAATTCAGTTTGGTCATTGGTAAAATGCCTCCAAAGAAACTTGTTAAGCATATTGTGGTCCTCATTTTTATATCATCTATTAAAGTTTACCTACCTACTCCCACCCTCAAAGGCCAGGGAAAAGTCAGGCATTACAACCTTTCTCTACCCATCTAAATTTACCCTCTAGTAGTTAAACTTTAGAAATACTTTTAAATTCAGACATTTTTGCAGCTACATGAATTCCATCTACATGATGGAGATACAATGCAACTGAAAATCAAACACCATGATTTTCCTTATGCTATTGTTTTGCATTGTGCGGTTGTTTAAGTGCTATTGGTAGAATGTGAGATGAACAAGCATGTTTTATTATGATATTTTCATGTGCCCTGCTTTAGGCACTTCTATTTATGATTTGAACTTTCCTTTGGGAGTTGATTTAACTAAAAGAAAATAGTATTAAAAGCATTATTTGAGTTATAAATAGTATAGGAGTTGTGAGCATATAGCAGAAATGTTAAGTATGGCATTTGGATAACTTGATGTATAACAATTACACTATAAAACTATTTTTTTGTAAAGATGGGCAACTCTCCATCCACCACTGTGAAAGCAATAGTTGCTGTACCTCCTGCAGGAACATACTGCTGCCTTGGGGAGGAGCAGGTTCATCAGGTAATATGCTTTTGAATTTGATTGGATTTACCAGGTGCAATGGACTGAATGTTGATGTCCCTCCAAAATTCATATGTTAGCATCCTAACTACTAATGTGATGTTGTGATAGTGTTAGGAATAGGTCCCCTTGCCCTGTATTGATATTGAATCTAGGGCACTCTACATTTCCAGCCACCACATGTTTTTTTTTTTTTTTTTTTTTATTGTCTCACTAATTTGTTTAGGTTGGCCTCAAACTTGTGATCCTCCTGCTTAAGTTTCCTGAGTCTCTCAGATTTGCAGGCATGCACAATAGCAGAAGGTATTCTTGAAAGGGTTGGTGTTCTCATGAATAGGATTGGTATCCTCATAAACAGCCCCCAGATTGCTCTCTAGTCATTTTATCTACTATGTGAGAATATAATCAGAAGTCAGACATCTGCAAACTGGAAGAGAGCTCTCACCAGAACTTAACTCTCATCTTGAATTCCCAGCCTCTAGATCGGTAAGAAATATTTTTTTGTGTCTTTTTCAATAAGCCATCTAGTATATGGTGCTATGTTTTAACAGTCCAAACTGACTCAGATACTAGTAGTGACCTGTATTGCAGTAAGCTACCTTAAGATGATCAGCAGTGGAAACAGCAACAAATAGGTTCTTAGGTGTGTAAATTGAAGGACAACTGAACAATAAACAATTACTATTTATTTTATAAACTTTAATTAACTCATTCAGTTTTAGTTTACTCTAAGTACAATTATTTATAATTACTTTTTCATTATACTTCCCGAGGACAAAAAAAAACATGTAAATTTTTGCCTAGCTCCTAAATATTCCCTTTCTATTCATTGATATTATTTCTTTGGGGGTAACTACAAAGCAATAGCAGAATGTGCTATGCAGAATATCTTAGAAGAAAAACCATTGTATTGTTTATTTCTTTACCTGTAAGAGCATATCAGGAAATTACTTGCAATTATATTTTAGATGTCATATGAACAATAATCACCACATTTTTAATCTCCCACTTTTCATTTCCTCATGGGTCCGTGGTGGAGTTTTTGAAATTAAAAATCTGGAATTAGATTTATGCAGATGATCAAACACGAGAACAAGCAGCTCATACTTGTTTAACATGATACCTGCCATATGCCTTGCTAGAAACTGGAAATGTGAATAGAGGACTTTTTCTCCAATAGAGGATAGACAATTTGTACACATGCTACTTTTTATAAAGGGAAGAAAGCATAAAAATAGGGAGTTTGGGGCAAAAGGATTGGAACCAGATGAAGAAATAAGAAGTGACCTGTATGAGCAGTTGTCAATTCTGACTGTACATTAGAATCATATATATGAGTAGGTGTCCTCATCCCTGGAAATTCTACCTCAAGTGGTTTGGGTGGGGCTTCATCATTACCGTTTTGTTCTGTTTTGTTTTGGTACTGGGGATTGAACTCAGGGACACTTGATCACTGAGCCACATCCCCAGTTCTTTCTATTTATTTATTTATTTATTTATTTATTTATTGTATCTTATTTAGAGAGAGGGTCTCACTGAGTTGCTTAGTGCCTCACCATTGCTGAGGCTGGCTTTGAACTTGTGATCCTCCTGTCTCAGCCTCTTGAGCCTCTGGAATTACCAGCTTGTGCCACCACACCCACTCCCTACATACTTTCTGTGTGCAACCAGGAATAAAAAACAAAACAGTGTTCTAAATACTTGTCAATAATAACTGAGTACTTTGGAGAATTTTTAAGTGTAAGGTATCATATTTCCTATGATAGATTGTATATATATATATATATATATATATATATATATATATATATATATATATATTTTAAGCATTGTTAAGAATCAATAAAATATCTCACCAAATAGTTTTCTTTGTGATGTTGTTTCACAGCATACTTATGCAGAATTAAAAAATAATTATTGCTTATTTACAATGAATACAGATTTTATCTAACTTTAATTATGAATTCATAAAGAAACAAAATAATCTAAAAATTGATCAATGTCATTTCAACTTTTTCCAACTCTGCTGTTTCTTCCATATGGAATCTTTCACCCTTCCCAAAAATCTTAGGCTTAATTTCTGTAGTGGAAAAGCTGCCATAAATAGCTATCAAAGACAAGTTTTCTTTAAACTTATTCATTATAATGACAGAGTATTTTTGAAATCATCTTTAAGTTATCAAATGGCTTACTTACTTTCTGTGGCCTGATTTCCTCTGAAGAGAAACTTGGATGCTGGGAACAAGTGTTGCCAAATGGAAATACTATGAAAAGGAGCTCTTATTTTCTCTAAGGGCACCTCATTAAGCAGATAGTTTCCTGAGAACTCAGCCTTCAGCATTCTGAAGAAACTAATGTAATTCTCTTTTCAAAATTGTCTAGTTTATTCTTCATTATGGATTTTCTTCAACTGTGTAAGACCTGGCTCAATTAAAGAATCTTCTAATACCAATTCTTCAGTGGAGTTCAAAGGGCACTCAAGAGGCTACCAAATCTAGTCATGAAGGTGCATAAGTCAGCAATGGAAGTTTATTCTCCCTTTTTAAATTCTAGGAAATAGTCCATGATGAATGAATGAATGCATGAATAAACAAATAGATGTGAAAAGCACCAGGACCACTGTGTAGACATCTTTCTCAAATGGATAAATATTTCATTACTAATCCTATTCTCAGTAGAAATAAACAATGGCTTCTCAACAGCTCCTCTGTGACTCCTGTCTAAAAAGTATAAGCAAAGGAAAGTAACTTATTCCCCTTTCTAAGAAAAGGTGGAAAAGCTCCACTCTGCGATGTCCAAGGAAATCAATCTAAATTAAAACATTGGAAAGGGTTATATATGTGGCATTTAAAAAGACTTATGGCAGAGAGAATATTACCCACCAAATTCTGCATTAATTGCCCATGTTCCCCAGTCTTGTTGCACTGAGAGAAACAGGTCATATAACTTGCTTGGGCTGGAAAAATATAAATACGCGTTTGTCAGTTACGGAGTAGAGAAGTGGAAAGACCATGAACAATTGCCAATCTCTCTGTATTCCCCTAATATAGCAGATGAGAAGGCTGCATGTTCCAGATGTTCAGTTATAAGGAGGTGGGGCCTGTGTGTGTCAGGGAGACTGGAGCAGGGCTTCTCCTCCTTTTCCTTACCAATCAATATAGGTAATACAGTAAGTCTGAGAAATATTAAACGATTGAGAATTTATTGACTGATACAATTAACAAATACTATGATCATGTATAACATCAATCTTGATGATTTTATGCATGATTCTAAATTTGCATATCCTTTTTACTTTTTAGAAGTAATATAAAAACAACAATGAGTACTGGTAGCTATCAAATCACTTCCTTTAGAGCCAAGGCTCAGTTTGGTGGGAGAAACACTGCAGGGAGCTGAGGAAGAGGTCCATCTGCATTGTGTGCAAGGGAGGGTGCTGCTAAAGCTCTTCCTGGGCTTGAAGGAAATAATTGGGCTCATTAAGTTGCTTTTCAGTCATCTTTTCTTTAGTCTAAATAACCCTTAGGTTAATTAGACATGGTTTCTGGCCCTGGGAAATTTTTCTCTGTGTGGTTAGTAATGGAGAGAATGAGCATAACTCAGTAATTAAATTTTCAGTTTTATAAATGCTAAAGAATGGCAAAGTACCTGTAAGGTGTATTTAAAAATCAATAGCCCTTGTAAAACTAATATATTGTATCAATAATTCTGCAAATATTAGGTCATAATTGAGATGCTTCTGTTTAGTGACAAAAAATAGTTGGTCCCCATGAATGCCTGGCCTTGTATGCTGTTCATTAACAGATAGGATTATGCAGTGTGGCCATTTCTGCCTTCACATATACCTAGCTTTGTTTTAAAAATACTGTTGCCTGGGCTAGTCCCAGAGCAACTGAATAAGAATCTCTTCTGAATCATTCAAATATCCAGTTAGGGTTGGAACTATTAGAAAGGATACTCTCCTTTTCTGGTTTCAAGTACAGTTTTGATACTAGAAAAAAAAAAACATATATGTAGAAGTGCTTTGTAAATAATAAAGAGTGAAAATATGATATTTTCCTTGTTATTACTATAGATTCAGGGGCATGATTAAATCCTGTTCTAATCATATTTATTAAAGTAACATGAAATAAAATCTATTTTAGTAAATTATCTACCTGACTATCACTGCCCAAGAGAAAACCAAAAGTTCAAATATAGTGACTGCTGGCAGACACTTTTTTCTTTCCCCCTAGAATCCGCATGTTTGTAAAAAGGAAAAGCAATGCACCATTTTAATAAATTACCATTCTTCCCAGTGTGGTGGCTCATGCCTGGAATCCCTGTGATTTAGGAGGCTGTGGCAGAAGGATTGCAAACTCATAGCCGGCCTTAGAAATTTAGGGAGACCCTGTCTCAAAATAAAAAAATAGAAAGAGCTGGGAATGTGGCTCAGTGGTTAAGGGCCACTGGATTTAATCCCTGGTATCAAGAACAAATAAATAAAGAAACAAATTTCTCTGGCTGTGTTCTAGGCGTAGTGTTAGTAGCAGGATTATTAGAATGACTGTTACTTTGTGATCTGATTCTTTTCCACCATCTCTATGTCTTCACTTCTTAATGGATTGAGCATCTAAGTCAAGACCCCACATAAGGCAGAGGTAGGAAAGGGGTGTAGCTCAGGAGGTTACCTAATGCTTTGCATGTAAATGGACCTAGATTTGATTCTTGGCTCTGCTATTTGCTATTTGTGTGAAATTGAGTAAGTTATGTGCCACCTGTGCTTCTTAAATCTTTATTGAATTTTTGCTATCACCAGACATTTTGGTTAGAGAAGATCAGCATGAAAAACAAACAAAAAAAGTCCAATACTGAAAGATCTTGTAGTCCAGAAGGGAAGAACAGCAAGCAAAGGTACAATGATTTTTACTTTGAGTGTTGTCTTGTAATTAGGCCAGCCCAATGCCTGGCAGAGGAGCTGTTCAGTAAATGATAATGAATGTTGTCATTATATGTTGTCTTGGGCATGCCAGAATTATTACAAGCTGAAGGACATGAATCCAAGCCCTGAGCCTAAGCTTGCCTGGCAGTGGCAGAACTCAGTTTCTCACCTCTGTGTGCACTGAGAGAGAATAGGGAATTCCCTGGAGTACAAAAGAGGCCTTGAAAAGTCTGCCCTTGACCTCAGCAGTCCCTGTTGTTGGATTCATTCTAAAGCTAATCTATGGTTTTGGGTTTTCTCCAAGATTGACAGGGCATGATTCCAGATCACGATTTCAGAGCTCATCCTGACCAGTAGGGAGCTGCCTGGGTTATCCTCAGAAACACCTTGGCCTCCTGAGAATCTGTCCAACCCAAATTCCTGGGAGCTGGGCCAGACTCCTTCAGGCCTTTTCTGGTCTTGCTGGGAAATCAGCTTTGAGCCAGAACCTATTCCAAGATGAGAGGTGAGCAGAGGCTTGCCCAAACATTAACCATCTCTCCTAGTCATGGTTTTCTTTTGTAGATCCAGTATATCCAAATTAATGGAATTTAGAAAAATCTTATCAATGTAATGAGAAAATCTCAGCATCTGATCATATTTATTTATTTATTATTTATTTATTAATATTTATTTTTTAGTTATAGTTGGATGCAATACCTTTATTTCATTTATTTTTATGTGGTACTGAGGATCCAATCCAGGCCCTCGCATGTGCTAGACAAGCACTCTACCACTGAGACACAGCCCCAGCCCCTGATCATTTATTTTAAAGGCAAACATAACTGTTCCTAGTGTACTGACATTAATTAATGTCATTCTATCATGTTATCAGATGAATCTGCCAAGCCAGATCTTGAATTTACTTGTGTTCTAAAACATATAGGTGTTCATATTTTAAACAAAAGCAAATTAAAAAAAAAATCCTTTCCAATGAACGAAAATAATTGACACATAGCTTATAAATGGTAAAAACATTTTTAATTTTTCTGTTTTCAGTCCTGATCTCAAACATGCCTATTTAGTTGCTAATTTAAACAGTCAACTATATTACTATCAGTTCAACAGTGATATCTAGAGATATATTGATTTTAAGGCTCTTTTTGCACTGTAGCTGATTAGAATGCACTAGGGGTCAACTTGTTTGTAGATTTTGAACAATTTAAGAGAGAAGTGTTACCTGTATAAAATTGCTGGCCACAACATAGCTCCTGTTTACTTGCTTCTCATAGAAGATGCTTTCTGAAAAATGTACCAACCTGAGCTATTTACAGTGGTGACATAGGTCAGAGAGCTCTATTGGACCAAACTTTAGTCAGGTTCCAAAACCTTCTCCTAGGCCTTTCTTATAAACCTCCTTTTTAGCAAAGAATGCTGCTGTGTTAGGGTTATGGTGTGAATATGAGGTATCCCCCTAAGTCTCCTGTATTAATGTAGGGATTTTCAGAGAAGATATGTTTGGACTGTGAGAACTAGAACCTAATCAGCATATCCTAGTTTGAATGGACTAACTTGGGTAGTAACTGTAGGCAGGTGCGGCTAGGCAGGAGGGAGTAGGTTGCTAAAGGCATGCCCTGAAGGAGAGAAGCCCCTTTCCCTCTCTCTCTGCTCCCTGACCCTGCCATAAACAGAGCAGCTTTATTCCTTCAAGAGGCCCTTCCCCCATGGTGTGCTGCTTTACCTTGGACCCAGAACAATGATTTTGGCCATCTAGGGACTAAGATCTTAGAAACCATGAACACCTAATAAATTTCCCTCCTCTGAGTTGTTCTTGTCAGGTGTTTTGGTCACAGTAATGCATAAACTGACTAAATCCCTTTCATTCCATATCGGATGCCTCTCAATACCTGATAGGGTTCCTCATCCTCTACCAATTTATGGGTGATGTCTGATCTGGCTGACCGAGCGCTCTTCAGCAAGAATCCTGGGAGGTTAATTTAACTAGAATCTGTCCTTACCCCTGACATTTCCCTTAATAATTTTCCATCCAGAGACTCCTATCCTGATCCTTGACTTTAAATTCCTACTTGTCCACGCTATATTTTGGAGTTGAGCACAATCTTTCACTGCATTGTAAATCCCATTGCAGTGGTCCCCATAACTGTCCCTTGGTCCTAAATACAGTTGGCCTGGTCATTCTTTAACCAGTATCGTTGAATAATTCTTTCTTTTCATGCATATACATGGTGAGATCATTTCAATAGCCCGCTTCTAGTTTGGAAAAGCCATAAAACTGTTTGATTCAAAACAGTGGCATTTGGTTGAGGATGTTTCCCATCTCTCCCTGCTCATTTTTCTTCTTCCCAGAGAGCCCTTTTCTCCCGTCTCTCCCCTCCTCTGCTATTCTTTACTCCCTTTACTTGTCTCAGTTCATGACAAGAAGGAGTGCCTCCACTGGACCAATTCATCAAGCTGTGACACCAGCAGAGTCTCATTCCCTCTGACAGACGTCAATTTAAAAGGCAAGAGAAGATTTCAATGCAGGGGTGATGGACATGAATGGAATTAGTCATCATTATCCCGAAGTGACATGGGCTTGCTGTAGCTGTTCCTTCGTCAGGCTTCTCATGACTATGCCCCCAGGATCACCCCCATCACTCTAAATAGTCGTGACACAGCCGATGTATAGGTTAAAATGATGAGCAGGAGAGTCAGGCCTATCCCAAAGTAAATAGACTGAATTAGAGGCATTACAACAGTTAATATGTCAGGTCCCTGTTGGGAGGCCATAGATCCTGTGTGGTCTATTTCCCCTGAATATTGAAATTGATTGTGCCTTGGGCTATGGAGGGCTGGTGGGGGAGGGGAGCTGCCAATTCATCCTTCTACTCACATGGATCAAAGAAAGCAGACAGTGTTATGTGGAATTATTTGCTCCAAAGGTGCAGGGAATAGAATTTAATAGAGAAATGGGGTATAATAAAAGAAGCCATGAGTCTTAGCCAATGTCTCCCCAGGCCATATCGTCTGAGGAGTATAAATAAGGTTATGCTCCTACCCAAATCATATTTCTCTGGCTTAGCCCTATCTGAAACTGCCAGGAACTATATTCTTCTTTTTCCTTTCTCTACCTGGCCAACTGTCTCTAGGTGACTTCAGGGGATGGTTTCCATATTTTTGAACACAGTTCTGTCAGCCAAGATATCTGAAGTTCTCCTCCTTCCCTTCTGCTCACTGTGGTGATGTCTATCAGGGGAGGTTGCCAACTCTTGAACTAGTCCCTGGTTCTAAATACAAGGGGCATCATTGCTACTGTGATACTGCTGGCCTCGGCTCAGTTCCATGTAAGGCCACAGAAAGTCTTGATTTAGTGTTCAAGTGCCTGGCACCAATGCTCTTAACCCACCTGTTTCCTTCTTTACATCAAAGCAACTGCAATGCCACAGTGACTCCAGTGGAACTGATCTGGGTGTGACTCTACTCCCTCATTTTGT
Organism: Marmota flaviventris; assembly: GCF_047511675.1. Classification (NCBI taxonomy): domain Eukaryota; kingdom Metazoa; phylum Chordata; class Mammalia; order Rodentia; family Sciuridae; genus Marmota; species Marmota flaviventris. Next base: position 25,045,450 of record NC_092510.1, on the reverse strand, counting down.
TTCTTCAAGCTGTAGTCAAGAATTCAAGAATCCCTGGTAATTAGTTCAGAGGATCGCCTGAAACTGTTCTTGCCCTGGTTTGTGTTCTTCTAGATCAGACACAGAAGGCTGTGCAGGATGTATATTGATTTGGTGTGTGCTCAAGATTAACACCCATGTAAGAGCAGGTGAGAAAGGGTCGGGTAGAGGGAGAAGTGGATGGACACATGTTGGGGAAGTGAGGCAGCAGGATGGGCAGAGGGAGAAGGTAAAGTTAGTTGTAGTTGCAACAGAATGCTTCTCCAATTATATGGGGATCTGGGGCAGGGCTGGCCCATCAGAGTTGTTGACAGCTTAGACAAGTGTACAGGATTTGTATTCTCACCTCATACACTTAATGAATATTCATTGTCCTAATGAGGGGACATAAATTTGAATGAGGCAATTCTTTTCAACTTAGGGTAAGTGTTGCAAAAGGATTCACCTGGGAATGGCCTTCAGTCAATACTTTTTTTTTTTTTAATCCAGTACTAGGGATTGAACCCAGGAGCATGCTATCACTAAGCTACCTCCCCAGCCCTTTTTATTTTTTATTTTAAGACAGGATATCACAAAATTGCCCAGGCTAGCCTCAAATTTGTGATCCTCCTGCCTCAGCCACCAGAATCACAACTATTACAGGCGTGTACCATTATTCACAGCTCTGTAGCCAACTCTGTGCAAATAGGGGAATGAGTACCTTTGTCTTCAAGAGGAAACTATGTGGTGAACATTTAATCTCTCTACCTCTCCTGTTCCCCATAGACTTTGTCAACCTTTAGCCAACATCTATTCTTAAGAAGATCCTGAAATCTTTGGCAAGGTTTTTTCCTTAGTCTTCTCTGAGGCTTCAGACAAATGATTGATAATTCTTGTACTTGAACCACTGCCATGCAAAACCAGAATATGTTTAAGTTCTGAGAAAGCAAGACAGGAAGCTTGTATCACACAAAGCATGTGAGACCTGCATCCAAAGACCTGAGTCTCCTCTGTATTTTTTATCTCTTAGATGACATTGAACAATTATTCTGCTCTAGTGGGCTTTGTGTCTTAAATACAGAGTTGGACTAATTGGTATCTAAGGTCATTGTTCAGTTTTAGATTTGTCCAACAGTGATTCAAGTGGATATCAAATAGGCAAATTTCATGATTTATGACTTGGAGAATATTGAGAACATGGGGACAAAATAAAGCAATTAAGAATAAAACTAGAAAAAACAAACTATAGTTAATACATTCAAGTTCAATACAGAATAGGGACCAGCAATCTTTTTCTATACAGGGACAAATAGCAAATACGTTTGACTTTGTAGTCACACATTGTCTATGTGACAGCTACTCCCTCACTTCTGCTGTTGTAATGTGAAAGCAACCAAACATTTAATTTAATAAGCATGTCTGTGTTCCAATGAAGATTTATTTACAAAAACAGGTGAACACTTGTGGCTTTCACTCCCTGATTTAAAGAATGAAATCTTAATGATTATGTAATGCCTTGCTGCTCAAAATGGGTGCTCAACATTGTCATATTCTGAACGGGTATTAGAAATGAAGAATCTTAGCACATCAGACAAACTGAATTAGAATATACATTTCAAAGATATCCACAAATGATTTACATGTACTATAAAACTCAAGTATCACTGATCTAATCTAATATTCTCATTTTTCACAAATGAACATACTGAGGCCCAGAGTGATTATATGACTCATCTGAGCTTACACAGGTAGTTTTAGATCAAACTGAGATTAAAGGTCTTCTGGTTTTTTCTTCATTCTATGGAATGTCAGGCAAAATTACCTGCCTTTCTGGAACTACTATTATTTTTAAAAGGAAGAAGAAAATTTAAGAACTAAAAGTAAAATATTCAGCAAAATTTATAAGTGCTTTAGAAAAGGAGAGATAACAGAGAATATAGAGAGGCATGTATTACAATTTTATATGACTCCGTCAAGCAAGACTTTGAGGGCAACATCTGAGCAAAGACTTGAAAGAGGCCAAGGAACTGGTACGTAGATACCTAAGGAAAGGGTCTTCCAGACACAGGGAACAGTCGATGGAAAATCTTTGCATTGGTATATGATTAGTGCATTCAAAGGACAATATGGCAGCCCTGTGGCTCAGAGCAGTATGAAAGCGGGGGAGTTGGTTGAAAATAAGATCATGAGGTCAGAGAGAGGTACTAGCCAGTAGAATAATTGAGGACACCTTGTGTGAGACATTATGAACCACTGCAAAATTTGCCTGTTTTGCAAAGTAAAAGTTTTTGAGCAGAAGACATCATGGTCTCTCTGGATTCTATGTTGAGAATAGAACAGATGGAGGGTGTCAAAGTGAGAGTAGAGAGACCAGTTGGGAAAACTATTGCATTAATGAAAGGGAGACCTGATGGTGGCTCACACCAGAAGTGGTAAGGAGTGGTAGGTCTTTGTATAGATTCTGAAGGTAAAGCAAACATGTGTTCCCAATAGATGGATGTGGGTTGTAAGAGATGGAGGAGTGAAGGATGAAGTTGACATTAAATGATATGGGGAAAAACACAGGAGCAGGTGAGGAGGGATATATAGAGGGATATATAGATATATTTAATTTTGACATGATAATTTAAGATGTTTATTGACATCCAGTGGGAAAAGTTGAATAGGAGCTGAACATGTGAGTCTTGAGCTCACCAAAGGATCTTGGTTGGAGTTCTAACTAAGATACACAATGTGAAGACAACACTTAAGGATATGAGGTAAGGTAGATGTGTGTGTGTGTGTGTGTGTGTGTGTGTGTGTGAGAGAGAGAGAGAGAGAGAGAGAGAGAGAGAGAGAGAGAGAGAAAGTTCCATGAGTACTTAAGAATTTAGGGAGATGAAGAGGGACCATCAGAGCACCCTATGCTAGCTTCCCTTCTGTGGTAAGACCATATTCCAGAAGCATCTCCTGGGTTGTGAATGGCTTGTGAGAGTTGAACTAGTGCTCTCCCCACTTTTCCTAATGCGGATAGTCTTTGACTCCATCTTTCTGGCACTTTCATCTAGGCCTGCCTCTTTCTTTCATTCTCATCAGATGCTGAACACTAGGCTTACAAACAACTTCTAGGAAGTAAAGAAGGGCTAGTTTTAAGTATTTAGATGGCTCTCTTGGTACAAACGAACTATGGTGTTTTGAGTTTTTATTACACAATATGGAGAGAAAGGGACACTGAAGCTATTTTCTGTTGACAGATTTTTATCAAAGTCTACTGATTGAATTTTAATCAAGCAAAAAAAAAAAAACAAAAAACAAAAAAAAGAGTCAACACAAATAGGGAGCCCTTAATTTCCAGGATGAAAGAAACTTGTTTAGGAGCAGTCAGTCTCTGGGTGGCATTCAAGAAGAAGTAGGCAACATGGTTAATGAAAAACCATGCATCAACCTCTACAGTAGAACATGTTTGTACCCTCCTCAGTTCCACATTGCCAGGTCATTAATTGAACTCTTCAGGATGTCTTCTTTTGGGGAAAATTAAAGCAAGAATTGTGACTTTAGATGAATTTTATTTTAAAGAATTACTACTCTCAATGGGGGTAGAGGGGAGTTTAAGCAAATAAAAAACACGAGATTGTAATTAATAGTGAGTCTAGGTAGGAATCAAAATTACAAACTTTATATGAAATTTCCAAATTATAAGTATTTATTGTTTCAAATAGTTTCAAGTGCAGTGAGAGCCAACACAAACACATGCACACACATACCACTGTGGGACACTTTCCTCTCAAGAACAAATAATAAAATAAAACAAATAACAAAAATTTCTAGCAAACCATCATGATAAATTGTCTGAGAAACGATTTCTTATTTAAAATATTTCTTGCAATAACAATAACAAAGACAATTATGACACGGAAAATAACCAAACATTAGCCATTTTCATGATGCTCTGACTATGGAACTTTAAAAATCAACCCTAAAATTGATTCAGGCAGTTTTGTTCTGGCATGTGAAGCTTCTTCTTACTACTAAGTCACCAGGTCAGCTGTTATCTTTTTTACTTCTATGTGCTGCTGGTTTTAACATTACAGGAAATTTAAACTAAAATAAAGTAGTCAAACGATAAAACCCTAAACTCCCCTGACCAAGGTTCTGGGTCATCTTTGTATTCTTCAGAATATACCCAGAGGGTGATAAGAATTAGACTAAGTCAGTTTGGCTCTTTAGTAAGTCTCAAGTATTTTGGTCAATATTAGTAGGTTAAAAATAATATGAGGCAGCTACAAGCTGTCTTCACCAGATTCTATTTCATTTTACATTGAAAATGAACCTACTATAATCAACCTACAATGATCTACTAGTGACCAGGCACAATCCATTCTTGGAATTGTGAAGAAATCTCCATTCTTTATCCTCAGGCACCACAAGCACCTACTATGACAGATTCACTCTGAGGAAAAAAACACACTTCTGAGAGCTCAGCTTAGCTAGAATCTAACTGGGTTGATTTCAGTGTTCTTGGGAAAGGTCCAAACAGAGCAGAAGCCTGCAGCATTTCTCATCCCTTATGCAAGACTCTTGGGGGCTGAATAGTATTTCTGATCCATCATTTATTTTGTAAATTCATTTTGCCAGTGAAAAATTATCCTAACTATTCCTTACGCTAGTGAATGAAACCACTGATACAGATTTTATTAATGATATCTGAAATTCTTCCATAGCAGTCTCCATGAAAGGATTATAGATTAGATTTCTTTAAATGCTAGCTAACACCAGGATGAGAACTCCAGAGTAGGGGTCTCCAAAGGTTGACAGGTCTTGGGGTATAAATTACAATGAATTTATACGTTAGTATACTGTACTTGCTTATAATAAGCACACTGCATGGTCACTACAACAGTGGTTCCCACTCTCTCCAAAGTAGAGACAAAGCACAAATACCCCCTAATTTTGGATTCCTACCACCGACACACTCATGTCATTGAAGAATGTGACAACACTATCTCAGAAAACCATCTTCATTATAAGAAATTTCTTCCTCAAAATTGGTATGAACATCTCCAAGGCTCTGATCCTACCTGGAAGCAAAAAATACTTCTGTTTCCTCTGTGATCTGCTGTGTTCTTTATGGTTAGGACAAAAAAACAAAAAAAACTTATACATCTATGTTTATGAAAATCAAAAAGCAATCCAAAGGTCAGTCATACATTATACTTATCTATATCTTGCTTTTATACAACTATTCCATAAATTAAAATAATAACAAAGAATTATAAAATAGAGAAGTTTCCCTCATTATTAAACTCCTTTAGATTTTTACTCTTTTTAAGAGTTCCAACATTTTTTTATGATCACATCCTTTATTATCTTACCATTTGTTTACTCCAAAGGCAAGTTCAAAGTTAAAAGACAAAGGGAAGTGAACATGCCCTTAAATATACTCTGAGTACATAACTTCCTCCCCTTACTACTGCTCATGTGACAATCACCAGGAAAACTACCAGAAAGCCAGGCATTTCAGACTACAAATTGGGGCAGTGAAAGGAGTTACTTAATGGCAATGTGGAGAATGAGCTGTGAATAGACTTCTCTAGTGAGAATGCATGTTAGATTGAAGCTAGAAAATATAACAATTAGGGACATTTGTAGTAGCCTCTAGACCTGACTGAATAAAGAAAATCTATTATTAGGTTATAAGGTAATCTGAAACAGAAAACACCAAGATAGAACTTGCTTGGCAAGAGATAGGCAAAACATTGGATTTTTTTGGACCTATGAGCTAATTAGACCTGTGACCTAATTCTTGTTCTCCACTAATAACCATCTGTGTGAAGTTGACCATGTAACTTAATTTCCTGATTCTCATACCCAACTCTCAGAAGTACGAATAATGCAAAAATGAAGAACCTAATGATTTTTTTCTCATAACAATATGTTGTATGTTTGTTTCCATGGAATTTTTAATTGTAAGGAAAATAAACCAGAGAGAAGTCACTTTGGGAGAAGATAAGCAATCGTCTTATTGCTGGATATCAAAACTCTTCATTTTGTTTTCTTTATGGTATTTTTCTATAATCTCATATAATTTTATATAGATTGATGATGATGCCCAATTTTAGTTTTATTTATTTTAACAACTGTATTAAAATTGAAATCTATTCCTTTGTAGTTTTCATCACCACTTTTAATGTCTTTCCATACTATGTGAAAATGTAAATATTTAAAATTAAATGAACTTATTCCAATTAAAGTTAAGACCTGAAGAATTTAATTTGTTATTTAATAATATAAGTAGTTAAAAAATACCTTCTGGACAGTTTTGAAGGATGTACATTTCCCCACAATTATACAAATATATTCTCATGAACAAGATACAATTATAGTGGAATATAGAGATATAAACATAATAAAATTAGTCTATGCAATACCTTGCTCTGTCTTTTATCATATTCAATGATCATATCAGCTTCAATTTTTTGTGTGTATATGTGTGTGTGTGTGTGTGCACGCGTGCACGTGTGCCATGGTTGTGCCATGGTTGTGCCGTGGTTGAACCCAGGGACACTTAACCACTGAGGTACATCCCGAACCTTTTTTAAAATTTTTTTATTTTGAGGCAAGGTGTCACTCATTTGGCTGTTTATGTCCTTGATAAGTTGCTGAGAATGGCTTTGAACTTGCAATCCTCTTGTCTTAGCCTTCACTGGGATGTCAGCTTCAATTTGGGTGTAAATATTTCTAGTCCTTTCTCTAAATAAATTGAAGAATGGATGTATGTGTATGTGTGTGTGCATTTGCATGAGTGTGTGTGTGTGTGTGTGTGTATAACAGTTTTGCATAATTGTCACAGTACTTGAATTATTGTACAACTTGGTTTTTATATTTATGCCATTGAGATTTTTACAGGTCAGTACATATACATTTACAATATTTTTATTATTTAAATATATGTTTGCTTAATTTCTCTGATGGCCATTTAGTTTCTTTCTCCAACTTTTCTATTTTAAATAATGTTATATCAAATAATTGTAACATACATGTCTTTGTGCATTCATATATATTATTACACATATTTATTATAGGATAAAGTCCTACAAATGGAATCACTGAGTTAATAAGACATCCATATTATAATTTTTGATGGACATTGCCAAATTTTCCTTTAAAGAAATTTGGTCAGTTCAGTACCATAAGAAAATGCCAGAATGTGCATTTCCCAATGTCTCACTAACATTAAATAAAATTATTGTTTCTAATTTTTTCATTGTAATATGAAGGATGGTACTTTGTTGCTATTTTATTTTTAATTTCCTTGATTGCCACTGATAATGCTACTAAAATCACTCTGGTTTCACTACCATTTTTTTACTCTGTATTTTCATTGCAATTTAATGTAGTCTTCAGTTCCTATTTCATTCCTATCAGCTTTCTATTCTTCAGGAATTCTCAAGATTTTGTGTTCATCTGAGGCAAAATTTTTATATCCTAGTAACATTAGAAAATACTTTAAAGCTGATTGTGTTTCATTTCAATGGAATTTAGGCTAAGGTGAGAGTGGTTGCTTATGCTCAGTCCACTGTTTTAGTAGCTTTGCAATGAAAATCATAATGCTGCTCAGTGTAAATTGTAATAAGTTCAGAAATAGTTTAAAAAGACACACATGGTGTTTGTTTGTGTCTACTTTGGGGGTTGCTATTAGAGGATGGGGGTAGGAAGGTAAGCATGAGATTGCTAGAAATTGATCTGTATTCTGAGTTTAGTATGATTGTCTTGGACAGAAAAAAACAAAACAAAACAAAAAGACAGAATACAAACCAGAGGAATGAGTAGGTATGCTTCAGAGTGAATCAAAGTAGGTCTTACAACACATCTCTTGCAAAAACACAGGACACATGTGAGCATTTGATGAAAGTGGTTCAAAGAAAATAACAGTATTGAAATTTTTTAAATTTTTGGATAACAGTTTTTGGTAATGATTGACATTTCATTGCAGATGTCACTGGAAGAGACTGCAATTAATTTTGAACTAAGATACTAGACCAAGAATTTTCTATGATTTGTAAATAATAATGATCACTTTATTTCTGGAAATCCTTCAATGTATTTGTTCCCATTCTAGGTACCCAGGGCATTTCAAAAGCCACTTATGTTATGTTACCAATAAAAAAAAACAAAACAAAAACAAAATTGTAGCTAGATGTGGTGATACACACTTGTATTCCCAGCTACTTGGGAATTGAGGCAAAAGGATCAGGGCTACACAACTTAGTGAGAATTTGCCTCAAAGTAAAATTTAGAAAATAGCTGGGGATGTAGTTCTAGTATGAACGAGGGTCTGGGTTCATTCTCCAATCACTCACAATAGGGAACAATCCATGATGTCAATCAATTTAGGAATTTTATAAATTTAAGTCCATCTCTGTGCATTAAAATTCGAAACTGAGTATCAAAAATAATAGAATGCTGTAGGTGGAAAAATCTGGAAACTCTTTAGGCTAATATCAATAGCATTTTAATTTGAAGTTTTTTAGTAAACACAGTTTAGAAGTTGAATTATATCTATGGTGACTGTTAATCATGCTGCATGTCAGAATTACAGAAGGGACATTTTTCAAAAATGCAGAACTCCTGGTCTTAATCAGATTTAATTTCTGTTGTTTTTTGGGGGACTTAAGAATTTCAATATTAAAAATCTCTCTAGGTCATATAGAACATGTAGCAGAATATCAGAATCGCTAATTTATAAAACTTTCTGGATTTTTCATGATTCCTTCACGTATAAAAAATGACTGTATATACTTAAAAAAAAAGTGTATGTTTTCTCTCAAAATGGGGCACAAATATTAATTGAAGCAGGAAATCAAACTATTTCAATGGGGCCTAAAAAGCTTTAAAGAGTCTCTTATTTCTCTTTCAACAAATGTTGGATAAATTACCCACCACATAAGGAAAATAAGAAAAAAAAAACAGCTTTGAAACTTTCATTGTCAAAAACAGGAAACATCTGAACTTCAGCAAATGCTTTGATAACTTGCAATACTAACTCCTCAAAAAGATTGCATAGACCAAATTTCCTATCTTCAATGCGGTCATTGACAGAGTTCATCACCAATCTCTAACTCTACAAATCACACAAGTTTTTGCAGCATCATTTGTGGTTTTAACTGAAGCATCCTAATTTGCTTTCACCCTTGATTCTTTTTCATTCATTTTAATGCTTTCAACGCCCCCACCCTGCATTAATGAATGTTGATATGGAAGAAAATGTTCATTGAAATGCAGTGTTTTTTTCTTCCTTTGTTTGTTTTGTTTTGAGAACCTATAACAAAATCTTTCAAAAACTCCCTGTTTTTCTTAGGATGAAATACAAAATGCAATATGGTGATTTTTCTCTATTTGCTATCTCTTCCTCTCCTAGTTTGTCCATTCTTCTCTGGAAAGAGAGGGAGGGAGGGAGGGAAAAAGGAAGGGAGGGGAGGGGGGGAGATAGAGAGAGAGAGATAGATTGACTAACTGCTAGTATCTGGATGATGCCTGGTCCCCAATACTTGTTTGTCCCTAAATACTATCTACACTTCTGTAAGTATCCCTTTCATCAAAATCTCTTTATTAAACCTTCTGATTGATGTTTCCTCCTGGCACCTTGAGCACTAGGTTGAGTTCATAAGGTCCTGTATGATCTAACCTTGCCTATATTGCTCACATTTCACCCTTTATTGTAGCCACCATTTCTCTCCCCCTCTGTCTCTCTCCCCCATCCCTCCCTTTTCCCCTGCTTCCTTAGGTTGGACTGCTCCTTGTCCCATTCTTACCCAGCTAAGTCCTTCCCTCCTCCACTGCTTCCTTGTATTTGAAATGACTTGCAAATTAGTACCAAGAAATTCTCAACAAATATTTGACAGTTAGTAAATGTTTTGTGGTTGAGGACAATACTCATCTAATTGCTTCATCATCCATTTAGCCCAGGGAAATAGTTATTAAAATAGATGAATTTGCTTCTTTGTACATTTTTTCATTATTTGTATTAGAAATAAAACAATTTCTTAACTTTTATTTGCTATTGGACATACAAAAATTATTATTTTTACCTGAAAAACCAGGTAAGCTTGACCATTAACCTTCTTTTAGAATTTACCAGATACATTGATTTCTTTTGAAATTTTATAGAAAACATTGAGTATAAGGGGGAGAATATAAATTTATTACTACATGTATTATACAGTATAGATTATTAAAGTTACAGTATGAGAAGCAGAAATATAATGAAAGAAGTAGAATGGTCCAGAATATTAATTAATGTTGCTAGTTGGTTTTAACCTGTTTGGTTCTGGAGAACACCTTTTGGATCAGAAATATTTAATAACATTTAAATTATTGATGGTCACCATTTACCATGGGAGGTCCCCAGATACACAGTCTTTTTCTTTTTTGTGACTCTTCACTTGATTTCCTGAGCATGCATTACTAGTCTTCGTGAGAATCTTTGATGTTTCACTTCTACTGATCTCCTGACTAGAGAAGTCCTCTCTTTTTTTGATTGTACAACATCTCACATCAGTCTAAGCTCCTTCACTGCATTGTTCATTCTTAATGCAATAAAGTCAACAGAGACTCAGAATGTTAAATACTTTGGTGAAGGCTGCAGAAATTGAAGGAGGAAGAATTTAAAAATAAACTTTGGGTTTCTTTTTGTGTTTCAGGTTGGCTCTATATATGGACTCCTGATTATCAAACATTTGGGCGGTTATCTTTTCTCTGCTTCTGAAAAAAAAATTGATTCAAAATGGAAATGAAAAACCAACATGATAGTTGGGCCAAAGCAATGAAGATATGTCTCTTTGTTTAAAGTGTCAGATATTAATGTCTGACAAATATGTATTTTACAAGTATTAGTGTTTGTCTTTTTGAAAGATAATTCTGTAAAAAATGTTTCTCTTGAAATAAATAAAAAGCATAAAGAAATAACTAAGAACATTTTTTTCTTTTTGTCTCCATATTTTTTATTGGTGCATTATTGTTGTACATGATGGTGAGATTTGTTGTTATATATTCATACATGCTATAATATAGCAATGTAATTTGGCCAATATCATTTCCCAGTGTTTCTTCTCTCCCTAGCCTCTACCTCCCCCTGGTTCCTCTCCTCTATTCAACTGATCTCCCTTTGATTTTCATGGGACTCCTCCCCTGACATAACACCTTTCTTTTCCTTTTTTCTCTCTGGCTTCTACATATGAGAGAAAGTCCCCTGACTTTCCAAGTTTGGCTTATTTTGCTTAACATAATGTTCTCAAATTCTATCCATTTTTCTGCAAATTGTGTAATTTCATTTTTTTTATGGTTGAGTAAAACTCCATTGTATATGTATACAACATTTTCTTTATCTGTTTAACCATTGATAGACATGTAGGCTGGGTCCACCATATGACCCAGCTATAACACTCCTTGATATTTATTCTAAAGAATTAAAGTCATCATCATACTATAGTGATACATGCATCCCCATGTTTAGAGCAGCACAATTCACAAAATCTAAACTATGGACCCAGCCTACATGTCTAGTATTTTGAAGAAACTCCATACTGATTTCCATAATGGTTGTACTAATATACAATCCCACCAACAGGGTAACCATGGGAACATTGTTTCTTGACAAACATTTGCCAATAGTATATGAACAAAGAGCAAAGTCTGTTGCCACCACAGACTTTGGAGTCCAACTCTACAGTCATTTCTTGGTATCCGTGGGAGATTGGTTCCAGAATTTCCTCATGTACCAAAACCAACAGATATGCAAATTCCTTATAAAAATAATGTATAAAAAATGTCATAGGGTTTGAATGTAACCTATATAAATCCTACTGTATATCTTAAATTGTCTGTAGGTTACTTATAATAACTAATACAATGTAAATGATATGTATACAGTTGTATTGTTTAGGGAATAAAGACAAGAAAAAAGTCTTCACATATTCAGTACAGATGTAATTATTTTTTTCAATTATATTCAATCTGCAGTTGATTGGTTCTGGAGATATGGAGGGTCAACACTATTGCACCAGGGTCTGGTGTCTTAGCTGCATTAGAAATTAAAGAAGTTTGATTATTAATTTTAAAGTAATTTATATAAAGAGAATATGGATCACCTTATTTCTAGCCACAGATTATCTACTTAATGAAGGCCATCAAGTATATTTCAAATTCAATTAAGCTCAGCAAATGCAACTGTGTATCATTGCAATAACTGACACCCCATCTGGTCTATAGAAATCCGGGTTAGGGCATGACCCAATATTATTGGACCTTTTAACTATAGATGTTAGTGGCCAATTCCATAAATTTGTTGATTAAAAATACCAATGTTCATTTCAAAAGCAGTCACTTACAATAGCAGTATAAGATTGCTGGGTCTTGACCATGCCCTCTTTCCACCTGTGTAAGCTGATGCAATCACTGGGGCAAAGGAATGAACAAGGAGTGCCCTTTTTGTAATGGATCAGAAATGGACCTCCAATTTAGCCTCTTATTTTAGTAATGGGATCAGGGGCTCATGCTTAAAATCCAGATCCCTCAGTGACTAGTGGTACAATGATTAAAGAATTATTCTAAGAGTAGGATGGTGATTTTCTCCCTTTCTAAAGCCAATTGAGACATTAGTTCATTCAGTTTCTTGAAGAAATGAAAGGGAAGAATGAGGGGAGGGGGAAGAGAGAAAATCCTCTTGGATAAAAAGCCAATCATCAGGTGACATCTCTGGCACTAACATTTAGTAACTGATAATTGCTGTAACTAGGGCCATTGAGCTTTGCAAATATTATCCAGTAAATTTTAATTAGCACCCGGGGGATTGAAGAGTTGTGGAATAAGCTCTTGGGAGAAGCTTCCCCAGCCAGTGGCGATGTGTGCTGAGTAATTTTAGATCAGCTGGCCTGTCAGAGCAGATCAGTGTCATCACAGTACTTATCCAGAGGAAAATGCACCTGCTTCTACATGGAAATAAGGTGCATTATCTACCAATTTGTGTTGCTTATTTCTACTATTCCTCAGTTTTGATGAGTGGGAAGTGCAATGGCTAAATCAGAGGGCTGCGGAGGAGAAAGGAAGGGGAGTTCTGCTGTTCTTCAAGGGCACATGCTGTCACAGGCTCTAAATGTCTCCCAGTTCTGTTTTTGGTTGAGTTGGAACTTCTCTTGTCACTGTATCAAAATGTGATATGAATTTTGCTATGATAACTGGTGATGTTACTTTATAATAAAATATATCTTATTATTTTTCTTTTTGTAGGGAGAATCACTTGTCATATCCTGAAGTGTAGGGTGAACAGTTAGATATAGAAAGACATTAATCCATTACCAGGAACATAATGAAACCTAAACAAAAATATTGGTTGAACAAGTTTAGCAACAAATATGTACAAACAGAGTGTACAACTCATTGATTTTTAAAAATTACCCAGCACATTAAATAACTCCTAATTGTAAAAGAGTCTATAAATTCAGAAATATTGAGCTAATATTTATAAACAAACTATTAAGCAGGAACTATGATAAGCACATTTTATATGCTACTTTTGCTGTCTCTACTTACAAAATGGAAAATGAGCTTAGAGCAATTAAGCTACTTTCTTTAAGTCCCTCAGGAATTAAGTAGTAGTGCCTACATCTCAAGAAATTTAACTAAAGAGTTGTGTTTTAAACATAGACATACACATGTACATGTACACATTCATGTATAAACATAGACAAAGATGCATTTTTATACACATTGATATGAGCTTAGTGTGTATATATTCATTCCCTTTTCTACCTCATTGATAGGAAACTGCTTTAAGATCACATATTTTAAAAAATAATTGAATAACATGAAAAATATTAAGAGGCATTTCAAGATAATCTAGTATTAACTTGAGAAAATGCAAATAAAAATTAAAGTAAGGTACATCTTCACATCTGACAGAATGTTATATCAGTCAAGGCTTTATATAATAGAAAAGGTAATAAGGAGTGTTGGTGAAGGTGTGCAGAAATTAGAACCCTCATACATGGCTGGTGGAAATAAAAAATGGTACAGTCTTCTTGAAAAATACTCAGACAGCTGTTTAAAAGCTAAACAAAAAGTTCTCATGTAACCAGCAATTCCATTTATAGGGGAAAAAATGTCTAGACCAAAATTTGCATATGAACATTCATAGAAGCATTATTCATATTAGCAAAAAGAGAGAAACAACTCACACATCACTCAAGGGATGAATGGATAAACAATGATTATAATAAAATATTATGCAGCTATAAAATAAATGAAGTATTGTTATATGCTCTGATATGGTTGAACCTTAAAAAATCACAAATTGAGAGTAGCCACAAAGACCATATACTGTATGATGATAGTATATGAAATGACCCAAGCAGGCAACTCTATGGAAACAATATTAATAATTGCCTAGGCAAAGAAATGGGGAAATTGGGAGGTGATGCCTAAGTGGTTGTTGGGGAAAGGACAAAATACTCAAAATGCTCCTCTGTGAATATATTAAAATGCATTGAATTATGCATTTTAGGTTGAGGAAGTATGTGGATTATATCTCAGAAAGCACATCACAAGTGAATATTTTAGTTGGATGGCTTTGAAAGGAAGAATGGATTTTTTTTGTTTGTTTTTGTATCAGGGATTGAAGTCAGGGTCACTCAACCTCTAAGCCACATTCCCAGACCTATCTTGTATTTTATTTAGAGACAGGGTCTTACTGAATTTCTTAGTGCCACACCTTTGCTGAGGCTGGCTTTGAACTTGTGATTCTTCTGTGTCAGCCTCCTGAGCCACCGGGATTACAGGCATGAGCCACTGCGCCTGGCTCCCAGTTTCCCATTTTCAATGTATGAGTAATCAAATCTTAAATTCATACTTGTGAAAATTAAAAATAATGTTTGTAAAATGTCTGGGGCACAATAAATCTCTAATAAACGTGATAGAAGCATTGGTTGTTATTTATATTGAATTCCATTGTGGCCAGAGAAAGAAGACATAGAAAAGTAGAAAGTGAAAGAAAGTGAGAAGTACAGAGAAAATAGAAAGTGAAGGAAAGCGAGGAATGAGAAGGTTACAAGTACAAAGACTAAGAAAAGGACAGCCACCTGGGGTGAGTGAGAAAAGGAGAGAGGGAAAAGTCCCATGGACATTTGGAGAGGCTGGATATTTGAAGTGATGTGAGATAACTACAAATCAGAAAGAGAAGAACATCTTCTGAAGGAGACCGAGGAAAGCTTGTCACATGCTCCTGTGTACTTTGTGAGTATCCAGGTCTTAGTATTGACTAGAATGAATGGTTAGCTGATCTGCCACCATTTTACTCTTTTTTGTGAGTCTAAAAAATCTGGGGTTTTCTCCTTCTGCCTCTATTGCTTGCATGCCTGAGGTTCTCCTTACACTTCCTTTTCATGCTCTTTTGGGAGCAGAGCGGAAGTGAGCAGGGGGTTGTCACCCGAAACCGTGGAATCTCTGAGCTGAAGAAAGGGCACTTCCTGGCTGGAGGGCATGGCCTCCAAAGGCGGGCTTCCAGGGGTGGGACTTCCGGGGGTGGGGCTTTCCAGGAGGAAGGGTTTCCGGGAAGCTGCTTCCCTGCACCTGCAGCCATCAGCTAACCTGCCGCCATCTTGTCTGCTGTTTTCCAGCATCTGGAGCAGAGGTTCATCTTTGCCTGTTGAAAAAGGGGAAGGGAAAACGAGACTCAGCAGTTGAGTAGATGCATGTGATCTTGTGCAAAATATCTAACTTTATCTGAACCTGTGTCCTCAAGATCTATTGGGCTGTTTGGAAGGCTTGTAATTTTAAAAGGTGAAGGAAGTAAACAGCGTTCATCCTGATTCACAGGAATGTCTTGAATACTTGTTTTAACTTAACTTCATTTTCTTTTACCTACCTACTAGTTTGCTGCCACCTTACATATTTGGGAATTCATATTTCACCAAACAGAAATCCCGTGGTCTGTGATTCAAAGGAAGCAAGAATAAAGTGATTTATAAAAATGAATAATAAACCTGAAGTAAACTTTTCTCATTTTGAAAAAAATCCTAATTTAGTGGCATAGATAATATTTTTAAATTTTGTTTAATTTTATTTGATAATTCTCTCTACCCTGACCCTTTTCTTTAGTTACAAGGTTTCCCCTTCCTCCTTCTTAAAGAATTAGTTTAAAGGTTGGGTTATGTGCAAATATCTGCATGTGGCAGTTATTTGTGTGTGTATGTAAATAATATACTTTATTTTTTCTTCAGTACACAAAAACAGAAGTACAAAAATATCACATGGTATTTCCTGTCTTACTGGAATTATCAAGAATCTTACAAGTTCCCCTTGTCTACATAGTTGGCTGGTTCATTTACATTAGTCTTTTTGTTTTTAATTAAATCTGTACTTTTTTTTGAGCGTCTAAGCATCTTATATAGAATTCATCAAATCTGCTGTAGAAATCAATTTTACTTGAGGTTTTAATTTTCCTTGAGGTTTCCTAGATTTAAATGAAGTTATATGTTAAGTCTCACTGGTGCATTAACCTTCTAATATTCATTGCAAAGGCCAGAGGATAGACAAATTAGACCACACTTCATCTAAACTTTTATTTTTAAAAGTATTTTTTAGTTGTTAATGGACCTTTATTTTATTTTTTATTTATATACAGTGCTCAACCCAGTGCTTCACACGTGCTAGGCAAGCACTCTACCACTGAGCTACAACTGCAGCCCCTCATCTAAACTTTTAAAGTGTAGTTGGAGAGACAAGAGAGCAAATTCATGAAATAGCTTTTACATTTCAGTTTTAACATTTGGGAAAAATATTTTAGAGATGCTAGGGCAAGAGGAAAGCGGATGGCAAGATTAGAGTAGGTGTTTGAAAAGTGAAGACTGGTGCAGATAGCATATGGTGAGAGAAGGGATTTTTCCTTTGTGGTCATAATGAGCATTTTATGGCATTATTTTTAAAAATTTTATTTGATATTTTTTCTCTTTCCCCTTACCTCTTTTTTCCTTTTTTCTTCTCCTCCTTCTTGGTGAATTTTAAGTTGAAGACTGGAATATGTGGCATCTGTATGCTTCAGACAGTTATCAGATGTGTATCTTTTTCTATAATAACTACTGGCAATCAGTTTTTGGAGCCAGAACTACTTTAACAGTTGCATTTAATTTCTATTTTACTTGGGTTATATTAAGCATAATAACGAATCTTTGAAGAGTACTAAAAAGTTTACCTAGAATTCTCACAGATTATCTCATTTGATCTTATCATTACCATGTCAGGTAATTTCTTATTAGTTCATCTTACATATAATATGCTGAGACATAGAATACATATTTTCCTGATTGCTCAGTGTTAGAATGAGGAATTCCCTTGTATCCTTTAAACATTTAAATTAACAAGCAAGAGAAAAGATTGTGAAATGTAGCAGAATGGGAAGGGATGTCACTTCTTTGTTGTCTTGAAATTTCAGCAAACATCTTTAAGATTGTATGATGTCCCATATACAAAAGAAAGGGCTAAATCTAACCCTATATAATTTGCAAGATATGGAAACCCAGGTCAGCCACTGTTACTCCAACATCCCATATAAAATAAGATTACGTATTCAAAAGTACATTTAGTTTAGTTTCCTGTGAAGAAAACTGACGATTCTCACCTCTCTGCCTTAGGGAGAAAAGAGGCTGCTTTCTCCCTCTACATGAAGCAGTTGGGACCCTACCACTAAATATTGTACTGTCTGTGTAAAGAAACCAGCACTTACCTGTGTCTTGAAGAGTACTAACACTGTTGGGCCCTCCAGAGATGTTCTTAGAGTGGAAGAGATAATAATTCTTGGCAGCATTTGAAATGTGTCCCTTGGGTTTGGGGAGGAGTGCAAAACCTAGTATCTGCCTTTCATTTGGAGAAGTCTGAAAGCTTGAGGCCGAATGAGGTGTATGCAGCAAAAGAAGACAGAGGAAAGATCAGGAATGATTCAAGCTGCATTTCACAAAATTTTTCCTTCCAGTTTTGGAGGGCTGGTATGTATGTTTTGCCCTAAGACACTGTGGGAGGTAGCCAAGCTTGGAACATCTTGAAAGGATCTGGACCAAGAAGGATATGTGCATCTCCAAAGGTCAGTTCATATGCTTCACAGCAGGATCATCATTTGGATATTCACTGTCACAGACAGAAAATATTTACTATCTAAAACAAAAATAAAACAACAACAAACTACAAAAGCTCTGTACAAGATAGTAGAGGAGGTAGGAGGAAAAGGAGAGTGGCAAAATCAGGGATGATAATTCGAACTATTTCACAACTGGTGGGGCATGCATGCTGAAAAACCAGTTAGGATGCCTTAGAAGTCAGAGGTGTATTGGCAGACTATCAACATTAAAAAAAAATGGGTTTTCTTTCTCCTTCTGTAATAATATTCATTAAACCTAAGATCAGTCTTGAACTTGGGTAGTAGTGAAGAAGCTCTACACTACATTGGATATGGTGTGAAAAGCTTAGGTTTAGATTAGAATCAGTATTTTAGTGCAGAAAATGATAGTTTCCAAATATATTGCACCTCTAGAAATAGAATCTAGAAGATAGAAGAAAGCACTATAACAAGTGTTACAAAGTAGAGTGAATGATTTACATTTAGCAAATTTATTTCTGTAAAATAATAATGAACCTCAGAAAGAAGGTGTTTGACGTGGACTTGGTTAACATTTTATAAGTGAGTTTTAGAACTAGGGTCCATACAAATAAAGTTTCTTGTCCAAAGTTGTATTCTCAGTTTAATAGGTGAACACTGCACTATGTGCAAGGTGTCAAGAGCAAGGTCAAACTCACCTTTTACTAAAAGAATGACATGTTGAATTGCTTACGGTTACACAACACACACATGTGATTTTTCCTATAAACAACAAGAAAGGATATTTTGTTGTAGCCCCTAGGAGTAAACAAGATATTTTGGTAAGACTCTAAAGAAAGTAAAGATAAAAGGAGGAAAAGCTTTATCTTATATTGTTATAAGTTCACTTAGTTTTGGAGGAAATGCTGAGGGCTAGAAAACAGCCAGCAGAATCCAATTATTAAAGAAAGGAATCAGCCATACCAGAGAATTAGACAACAGTTTGAGTAACAGTGATCTCTTAGGAATGGCCAGAGAAAATATTTCAAAGTATCCAGCAGTACTGGAGGAAAAAATAATTTTAATTAGACTAGGCCAATATAATGGAAAGAATGCCTCATGTGGAAAATACTAGTATTGAGGGGAGCACTGTTTTTTCTTCTTAAAATAATTTTTTTTTTTTTCAAAATACTCCACTTTCTTCCAGTTTTTGTTCCTTCTGTTGTGCTTTACCAAGATACATGGCATAATCTCTTTATTAAAAAAAGTTCTTGCCTTGAGGGTGGTGGTTCTCTTGGAAAAGTTTAGAAAGAAAATTCAGTGATAAAAGAGATAACTGAGATTATAGAGCTGCTTTCATGGAGCTCATGTTCTAATGGAAATATACAGTCATTTAAACTTTTATACACACACACATACACACATACACATTGAAGTATTGTGGAAAACAGAGCAAGTGAAGGGAACTTGAGATTTCCAAGTGAGTCTGAAGTGAGGGGATAGGTAAGGAGTAGCTATCATTAGTAGCTATCATCATTATGGAAAGAAATGTGCCAGATTAGGCTTGATTTTGATCTGCAACAGATACCTGTGGCATATTCATTTGTTATAAGTCTTTTCTAATACATCAAAACAATTTCAGATTTTTTGCTTTTAAAAATATAAGTTCCTTTCCTCCTACTCTTCTTCCTACTTTTCTCTTAAAATGTGACTTCTACCTGCAACACTGGTAGAGGCTGATAAGGTAGCATCGGAGCAGTTTAGCGTAGGCAGTCCTTGTTTCTTGAGTCAGACATATACAGGCAGCATATATGTCACTACCAGCGGATTACTGCTTGGTTTGTTTGCTTGTGGATCCCCACAAATTCGTTGATGTTTTATCAGTAAAAATGTCAGTATTTTTAACAGCTGGAGGATATGATAGGCACAGATACAGTGTTAGTCTGTGGTTTTCGGTTCCAGCTGCTTATGAGAATTCACCCAGGGAGCTTTAAAAAATGCAAATGTCTGGGCCCAGGTACAGAGATGTTCATTTAATTGGCCTCTGTAGGGACTGGACATTAGTATTTTTAAACACAGCCCAGAGATACTGAGATTCAGCCAGGGATGGGGGCCGTCGGGGTGTGAGACAAGGTGTGCAGCACTGCCTGTGGGTACTTTCAAAGGAAAACACCATGTGATTTAATCCTTACAATACTATGACAAAGGCATCTGGGTCCTCATTTCACAGACTGTATTTCTGAGTGATGGCATAGATTTTTTTTTTTCCCCAGAGCTACATCACTAAGGTGTAGAAGGGTGTATTTCATTTTTGACATCGCATTTGAAAATTGTGGGTTGGGAAAGCTAATTCAGTTGCACTCAAATAAAATGGTTTACTTGTGAAACGTTTTTCCACCATCTGTGCCTCTGAAAATAGAATGGCATGTTCCATTATGGAACTGTAGAAAGTTTGACCTCAAATGAACAACTGATAAAAAGTGAAATTAAATCACATACCCAGTTTTAAAAAGGGGAATCCCCAAATAGGTATCTTACAATTATTTCTATTGTTTGCTTTTATTTTTATACATTTCAAAGGAGAGATTCAACCAACCTTTATTTTTAAATTTTGAAACAATATGTTTTTCCTCTATTATTTCTGAGCAAGATAAAACCAGGAAGCACTAGAAATTTCATGCAATAGATTTTTCTTCCTGATGATAACACTTGAGTAGTGTAAAATATTGATAAAACAAAAATCCACCTTTGTTAAGAGATTTTGATGTGATTCTGCAATCTGTGTATGGGGTGAAGGTGGGAGTTCATAACCCACTTGAATCAAAGTGTGGAATATGATATGTCAAGAAATTTGTAATGTTTTGAACAACCAACAATAAAAAATTAAAAAAAAATAAATAAGTTCCAAATACAGCGGTCTAAATGAACATGACTGCTTTCCATATTATGTCTGTGTTATATTTCTGTACCTATATGAGTGCTTGTACAGCATGTATTTTCAATTGAAAGGTAAACTATGATAAAAAATATAGAAAGTTTAAAAAAAGGGATGATAGCATACTAAGAAAATGCACTGCTAGTATAGAACC
Source organism: Marmota flaviventris (assembly GCF_047511675.1). Taxonomy (NCBI): domain Eukaryota; kingdom Metazoa; phylum Chordata; class Mammalia; order Rodentia; family Sciuridae; genus Marmota; species Marmota flaviventris. Next base: position 25,024,267 of record NC_092510.1, on the reverse strand, counting down.
ACTACTCTACTGCTCTCCAGAATTAGCCATTTGTACAAGATTTTTCCTTTGTGTTGTTATCCTTTGAGGAATAATTTGTGTCTCTACAAAGATAAAATACATATATTACCTATTTTTCATAACAGAATGAATTATAAATTCATAGTTCATTATCTTGCTGTTTTCATTGGCTAATATTTCCTTGAGACCATTACATAGCAGCATATATAAAACTGCATTATTTTTAGTGACTGCATAGTGTTATTTTGTATGGATGCACCATAGTTTATTTAATTGGTGCCCACTGACATACATTACCACTTTCATTTTTCTTTAGTATTGTGAATACTACTATTATATGCTCTATGAAGTATTTGAACTAACTTACACTTTGGCCCAAAATGTGTAAATGTTCACTCTATATCTTCACATTTTAAAATTCTAAATCTAATAGGTGATAATTCTTTGTTTATTGTTTTACATTTTTCACATTGAATAATGTTGACCATCAATTCATATTTTAGAAGGCAGTTGTATTTCCTTTTATGTAAACTAATTGAACCCCATCTTTGATTTGTCCATGGCATAAATGTTAAGTAAAATGCAGCATGTGCCCATGTACTTAATTATCTAACTTCACTTGTGGAACATTATTCTTGTTCTAGAAAACCCCATGGATGATTCCCATCTCTTGCTTACCACTCAAAGACATTGACTATCCTAAATTTTGTCTTCAATTCCCTTGCTTTTCTTTTTAGTCTTATGATATCTTACTGAATTAAATATAAGATCCTTTAGATTGTATGCTTCTAAGGGTTATCTATATGAAATCAAACTTTATGTATTTATTTCCAACTTGATTCTTTTCATTCACTCAGAAAAGTTTATAATATAATATTTATTCATGAGAGTTAATGTCCTTTTTATTGGTATATATTAATTACACAGAATGGTCAGTTTCATTGTGACATATCAGTACATGCATATAACCTAATTCAATAAATTTTACTCCCTAATACTTCACCTTACCTTTGTCTCCTCCCTCCCACTACTCCATATTTCTACTCTTCTACTTTCATGATATCCTTTTTATTCCTCCACTAGATTCCACATGAGAGACAACATGACACTTTTCTTTCTGAGACTAGCTCACTTTGTCTAATGCAATGCTCTTCAGTTCCTTTCATTTTCCTGCAAATGACATAATTTCTTTCTTCATCATGGCAGATTAAAACTCCATTTTGTATACATACCATATTTTCTTTACCCACACATCTGCTTCTATATGCCTAAATTGATTCCATAACCTGGCTATTGTGAATTGTGCTGTGATAATCATGGTTATGCATGTATTTCTCAGGTAGTTTCATTTTAATCCTTTGAGATAAATACCAAGAACTGGGATAGTTGCATCATATTGTAATTTTATTTTTAGATTTTTTTTTTTTGTGTGTGTGTAAGCTCCATACCGATTTCTGTAGTGGGTATACCTTTTCCATTCGTACCAATAGTGTATAATTCCTTTTACATTCTCACCCAGCATTTATTGTGTTTGCATTCTTGATGATTGCCATTCAAACTGGAATGAGATAGAATCTGAGTGTAATTTTGATCTGTATTTCCCTGGTGGCTAAAAACGTGGAACATTTTTTTTCATGTACTTGTTAGCCCTTAATACTTTGAGAAGTGCCTGTTAAGTTCATTTACCCATTTATTTAATGGGTTATTTTGTTGATGTTGGGTTTTTTGAGTTCTTATATATTCTGGATATTAATCCTCTGAAGGAAGAGTAGCTGGCAAAGGTTTTCTTTCCCATTCTGTAGGCTGTCTTCACTCTTCAATTCTTTCCTTTGCTGTGCAGAAGCTTTTTAATTTGATGCATCCCCAGTTCTCATTTCCTAAGCCACTTGAGTCTTATTCAGGAAAACACTGTTTGAGCCTATATGTTGAAGTGATTTCTCTATATTTCCCCTATATTTTATTCTTACAGTTGCAGTGTTTCTGTCCAATGACTAGATATTTGATCTGTTTTGAGTTGACTTTTGTACAGGGTGAGAGAGAAGGATCTACTTTCATTCCTCCATGTACAGACACCAAATTTTCCCAGCACCATTTTTTAAAGAGGCTATGTGAAGATTCCTTAGAAAATTTGAAATGGAACCACCATATGACCCAGCTATCCCACTCCTTAGTTTATACCCAAGGACTTAAAATTAGCACACTGTAGTGATATAGTCACACCAATGTTTATAGCAGCTGAATTCACAATAGCTAACTTGTAGAACCAACCTAGATGCCTGTCAATAGATGAATGAGTAAATAAACTGTGGTATATACACACAAGGGAATATTACTTAGCATTAAAAGAGAATAGAATTGTGGCATTTGCAGGTAAATGGATGGAGTTGGAGAACATAATGCTAAGCGAAGTAAACCAATCCCAAAAAACTAAAGGCCGAATGTTTTTTCTGATTAGTGGATGCTGATCTATGATGGGGGGACATGAAAGAATGGAGAATCTTTGGATTAGGTAAAGGGGAGGATGGAAGGGGTTATGAGGGTAGGAAAAGGTGGTGGAACGAGATGGTATGTCTTTACACAGTGTACAACCACAGAATTGGAATGTTGAACTCCATTTATATATAATGAATTGAAATGCTTTCTGCTGTCATGTACAACTAAGTAGAACAAATAAAAAATTATATACAAATAGAGTTGTCTTTTCTCCACTGTATATTTTTAACACCTTTGTCAAGAATCAGATGACAATAGATAGCTGTGTGGGTTTGTCTTAGAGTCTTCCATTCCATTGTTTTATGTGTCATCTTTTTATGTCTGTACCATGCTGTTTTTTAAAAATTTTTTTTATTGGTTGTTCAAAACATTACAAAGCTCTTGACATATCATATTTCATACATTAGATTCAAGTGGGTTATGAACTCCCATTTTTACCCACAATACAGATTGCAGAATCACATCGGTTACACATCCACATTTTTACATAATGCCCTATTAGTAACTGTTGTATTCTGCTACCTTTCCTATCCTCTACTATCCCCCCTCCCCTCCCCTCCCATCTTTTCTCTCTACCCCATCTACTGTAATTCATTTCTCTCCTTGTTTTTTTCCCATTCCACTCACAACTTCTTATATGTAATTTTATGTAACAATGAGGGTCTCCTTCCATTTCCATGCAATTTCCCTTTTCTCTACCTTTCCCTCCCACCTCATGTCTCTGTTTAAGGTTAATCTTTTCCTCCTGCTCTTCCTCCCTGCTCTGTTCTTAGTTGCTCTCATTATATCAAAGAAGACATTTGGCATTTGTTTTTTAGGGATTGGCTAGCTTCACTTAGCATAATCTGCTCTAATGCCATCCATTTCCCTGCAAATTCCATGATTTTGTCATTTTTTAGTGCTGCGTAATCCTCCATGGTGTATAAATGCCACATTTTTTAATCCATTCATCTATTGAAGGGCATCTAGGTTGGTTCCACAGTCTAGCTATTGTGAATTTTGCTGCTATGAACATCGATGTGGCAGTATCCCTGTAGTGCACTCTTTTAAGGTCTTCAGGGAATAGTCCGAGAAGGGCAATAGCGGGGTCAAATGGTGGTTCCATTCCCATCTTTCCCAGGAATCTCCATACTGCTTTCCAAATTGGCCGCACCAATTTGCAGTCCCACCAGCAATATACAAGAGTACCCTTTTCCCCACATCCTCGCCAGAACTTGTTGTTGTTTGACTTCATAATGGCTGCCAATCTTACTGGAGTGAGATGGTATCTTAGGGTGGTTTTGATTTGCATTTCTCTGACTTCTAGAGATGGTGAGCATTTTTTCATGTACTTGTTGATTGATTGTATGTCCTCCTCTGAGAAGTGTCTGTTCAGGTCCTTGGCCCATTTGTTGATTGGGTTATTTGTTATCTTATTGTTTAATTTTTTGAGTTCTTTGTATACTCTGGATATTAGGGCTCTATCTGAAGTGTGAGGAGTAAAAATTTGTTCCCAGGATGTAGGCTCCCTATTTACCTCTCTTATTGTTTCTCTTGCTGAGAAAAAACTTTTTAGTTTAAGTAAGTCCCATTTGTTGATTCTTGTTATTAACTCTTGTGCTATGGGTGTCCTATTAAGGAATTTGGAGCCCGACCCCACAATTGTAGATCGGAGCCAACTTTTTCTTCTGTCAGACGCAGAGTCTCTGATTTGACGTCAAGCTCCTTGATCCATTTTGAGTTAACTTTTGTGCATGGCAAGAGAAGGGGATTCAGTTTCATTTTGTTGCATATGGATTTCCAGTTTTCCCAGCACCATTTGTTGAAGATGCTATCCTTCCTCCATTGCATGCTTTTAGCCCCTTTATCAAATATAAGATAGTTGTAACTTTGTGGATTAGTCTCTGTGCCCTCTATTCTGTACCATTGGTCCACCCGCCTATTTTGGTACCAGTACCAAGCTGTTTTTGTTACTATTGCTCTGTAGTACAGTTTGAAATCTGGTATCGCAATACCGCCTGATTCACACTTCCTGCTTAGAATTGCTTTTGCTATTCTGGGTCTTTTATTTTTCCATATGAATTTCATGATTGCTTTCTCTATTTCTACAAGAAATGCCGTTGGGATTTTGATTGGCATTGCATTAAACCTATAGAGAACTTTTGATAATATCGACCTTTTGATGATGTTAGTTCTGCCTATCCATGAACAGGGTATATTTTTCCATCTTCTAAGATCTTCTTCTATTTCTCTCTTTAGGGTTCTGTAGCTTTCATTGTATAAATGTTTCACCTCTTTTGTTATGTTGATTCCCAAATATTTTATTTTTTTTGAGGATATTGTGAATGGGGTGTTTTTCCTCATTTCTGTTTCAGAAGTTTTGTCGCTGATATACAGAAATGCCTTTGATTTATGCGTGTTGATTTTATATCCTGCCACTTTCCTGAATTCATTTATTAGTTCTAGTAGTTTCTTTCTTTTTTTTCCTCTTTTTTTTTAAATTTTTTATTGTTGGTTGTTCAAAACATTACAAATTTCTTGACATATCATATTCCACACTTTGATACAAGTGGGTTATGAACTCCCACCTTCACCCCATACACAGATTGCAGAATCACATCAGTTACACATCCATTGATTTACATATTGCCATACTAGTGTCTGTTGTGCTCCGCTGCCTTTCCCATCCAACACCCTCCCCCCTCCCCACCTCTCCCCTCCCCTCCCCTCCTCTCTCTCTACCCTCTCCACTGTATAACCCTGAGGGTCTCCTTCCATTTCCATGCAGTTTCCCTTCTCTCTCCCTTTCCCTCCCACCTCTCATCCCTGTTAAATGTTAATCTTCTTCTTCTGCTCTTCGTCCCTACTCTGATCTTAGTTACTCTCCTTATATCAAAGAAGACATTTGGCATTTGTTTTTTAGGGATTGGCTAGCTTCACTTAGCATAATCTGCTCTAATGCCATCCATTTCCCTTCAAATTCTATGATTTTGTCATTTTTTTAATGCAGAGTAATACTCCATTGTGTATAAATGCCACATTTTTTTTATCCATTCGTCTATTGAAGGGCATCTAGGTTGGTTCCACAGTCTTGCTATTGTGAATTGTGCTGCTATGAACATCGATGTAGCAGTGTCCCTGTAGCATGCTCTTTTTAGATCTTTAGGGAATAGACCAAGAAGGGGAATAGCTGGGTCAAATGGTGGCTCCATTCCCAGCTTTCCAAGAAATCTCCATACTGCTTTCCAAATTGGCTGCACCAATCTACACTCCCACCAGCAATGTACAAGTGTACCCTTTTCCCCACATCCTCGCCAGCACTTGTTGTTGTTTGACTTCATAATGGCTGCCAATCTTACTGGAGTGAGATGGTATCTTAGGGTGGTTTTGATTTGCATTTCTCTGACAGCTAGAGATGGTGAGCATTTTTTCATGTACTTGTTGATTGACTGTATGTCCTCCTCTGAGATTTGTCTGTTCAGGACCTTGGCCCATTTGTTGATTGGGTTGTTTGTTCTCTTATTGTCTAATTTTTTGAGTTCTTTGTATACTCTGGATATTAGGGCTCTATCTGAAGTGTGAGGAGTAAAGATTTGTTCCCAGGGTGTAGGCTCCCTATTTACCTCTCTTATTGTTTCTTTTGCTGAGAAAAAACTTTTTAGTTTGAGTAAGTCCCATTTGTTGATTCTAGTTATTAACTTTTGTGCTATGGATGTCGTATTGAGGAATTTGGAGCCCGACCCCACCCAATGTAGATCGTAGCCAACTTTTTCTTCTATCAGGCGGCGTGTCTCTGATTTGATATCAAGCTCCTTGATCCATTTTGAATTCACTTTTGTGCATGGCGAGAGAAAGGGATTCAGTTTCATTTTGTTGCATATGGATTTCCAGTTTTCCCAGCACCATTTGCTGAAGATGCTATCCTTCCTCCATTGCATGCTTTTAGCCCCTTTATCAAATATAAGATAGTTGTAGTTTTGTGGATTGGTTTCTGTGTCCTCTATTCTGTATCATTGGTCTACCCGCCTGTTTTGGTACCAGTACCATGTTGTTTTTGTTACTATTGCTCTGTAGTATAGTTTGAAGTCTGGTATCGCTATACCGCCTGATTCACACTTCCTGCTTAGCATTGTTTTTGCTATTCTGGGTCTTTTATTTTTCCATATGAATTTCATGATTGCTTTCTCTATTTCTACAAGAAATGCCGTTGGGATTTTGATTGGCATTGCATTAAACCTATAGAGAACTTTTGGTAATATCGCCATTTTGATGATGTTAGTTCTGCCTATCCATGAACAGGGTATATTTTTCCATCTTCTAAGATCTTCTTCTATTTCTCTCTTTAGGGTTCTGTAGTTTTCATTGTATAAGTCTTTCACCTCTTTTGTTAGGTTGATTCCCAAGTATTTTATTTTTTTTGAAGATATTGTGAATGGAGTGGTTGTCCTCATTTCCATTTCAGAGGATTTGTCGCTGATATACAGGAATGCCTTTGATTTATGCGTGTTGATTTTATATCCTGCCACTTTGCTGAATTCATTTATTAGCTCTAATAGTTTCTTTGTAGAGCCTTTTGGGTCTGCTAGGTATAGAATCATATCATCTGCAAATAGTGATAATTTAAGTTCTTCTTTTCCTATTTTTATGCCTTTAATTTCTTTCGTCTGTCTAATTGCTCTGGCCAGTGTTTGAGAACTAAGTTGAACAGAAGTGGAGAGAGAGGGCATTCCTGTCTTGTTCCAGATTTTAGAGGGAATGCCTTCAGTTTTTCTCCATTCAGAATGATGCTAGCCTGAGGCTTAGCATAGATTGCTTTTACAATATTGAGGTATGTTCCTATTATCCCTAGTTTTTCTGGAGTTTTGAACATAAAGGGATGCTGTACTTTGTCGAATGCTTTTTCCGCATCTATCGAGATGATCATATGGTTCTTATTTTTAAGTCTATTGATGTGGTGAATAACATTTATTGATTTCCGTATATTGAACCAGCCTTGCATCCCAGGGATGAATCCTACTTGATCATGGTGCACAATTTTTTTGATATGTTTTTGTATCCGATTTGCCAGAATTTTATTGAGGATTTTTGCATCTAGGTTCATTAGAGATATTGGTCTGTAGTTTTCTTTCTTTGAAGTGTCTTTGTCTGGTTTAGGTATCAGGGTGATGTTGGCCTCATAGAATGAATTTGGAAATTCTCCATCTTTTTCTATTTCCTGAAGTAGCTTGAAAAGTATTGGTATGAGTTCTTCTTTAAAGGTTTTGTAAAATTCTGTTGTATACCCATCCGGTCCTGGGCTTTTCTTAGTTGGTAGTCTTTTTATGGTTTCTTCTATTTCCTGAATTGATATTGGTCTGTTTAGGTTTTCTGTATCCTCCTGACTCAATCTGGGCAGATCATATGACTTAAGAAATTTATGCCTTCACTATCTTCTAATTTATTGGAGTATAAGGATTCAAAATAGTTTTTGATTATCTTCTGTATTTCTGAAGTGTCTGTTGTGATATTGCCTTTTTCATCCTGTATGCTAGTAATTTGAGTTCTCTCTCTTCTTCTCTTCGCTAGCATCGCTAAGGGTCTGTCGATTTTGTTTATTTTTTCAAAGAACCAACTTTTAGTTTTGTCAATTTTTTCAGTTGTTTCTTTTGTTTCGATTTCATTAATTTCAGCTCTGATTTTAATTATTTCTTGCCTTCTACTTCTTTTGCTGTTGTTTTGCTCTTCTTTTTCAAGGATTTTGAGATGAAGTATGAGATCATTTATTTGTTGGTTTTTTTCTTTTTTTAAGGAATGAACTCCAAGCAGTGAATTTTCCTCTTAGAACTGCTTTCAATGTGTCCCATAGATTCTGATATGTTGTGTCTGTGTTTTCATTTATCTCTAAGAATTTTTTAATTTCCTCCTTGATGTCTTCTATAACCCATTGATCATTCAGTAACCTATTGTTCATTCTCCAAGTGATGTATGCTTTTTCCTTCCTTCTTTTATCGTTGATTTTCAGTTTCATTCCATTATGATCAGATAAGATGCATGGTATTATCTCTACTCCTTTATATTGTCTAAGAGTTGCCCTGTGACATAATATATGATCTATTTTTGAGAAGGATCCATGTGCTGCTGAGAAAAAAGTGTAACTGCTTGATGTTGGGTGGTATACTCTATATATGTCAATTAGGTCTAGGTTATTAATAGTGTTATTGAGTTCTATAGTTTCCTTATTCAACTTTTGTTTGGAAGATCTGTCCAGTGGCGAGAGAGGTGTGTTGAAGTCTCCCATGATTATGGTATGGTGGTCTATTAGACTCTTGAACTTGAGAAGAGTTTGTTTGACGAACATAGCTGCACCATTGTTTGGGGCATAAATATTTATGATTGTTATGTCTTGTTGGTGTATGGTTCCCTTAATCAGTATGTAGTGTCCCTCTTTATCCCTTTTGATTAACTTTGGCTTGAAATCTATTTTATTTGATATGAGTATGGACACTCCTGCTTGTTTCCGAAGTCCATATGAGTGATATGATTTTTCCCAACCTTTCACCTTCAGCCTATGTATGTCTTTTCCTATCAAATGCATCTCCTGTAGGCAGCATATTGTTGGGTCTCGTTTTGTGATCCATTCTACTAGCCTGTGTCTCTTAATTGGTGAGTTTAAGCCATTAACATTTAGGGTTATTATTGAGATATGGGTTGTTCTTCCAGCCATATTTGTTTATTTCTGTTACTAAACATCGTTTGTTTTCCTCTTTGATTATTCCCCCCCCCCTTTACTGTCCTACCTCCCACTGTTGGTTTTCATTGTTATTTTCCATTTCCTCTTCCTGTAATGCTTTGGCGAGGATGTTTTGAAGAGATGGTTTTCTAGCTGCGAATTCTTTAAACTTTTGTTTATCGTGGAAGGTTTTAATTTCATCTTCCATCCTGAAGCTTAATTTCGCTGGATACACAATTCTTGGTTGGAACCCATTTTCTTTCAGTGTTTGAAATATGTTATTCCAGGATCTTCTAGCTTTCAGAGTCTGTGTTGAAAGGTCAGCTGTTATCCTGATTGGCTTACCCCTAAATGTAATCTGCTTCCTTTCTCTTGTAGCTTTTAAAATTCTCTCCTTATTCTGTATGTTGGGCATCTTCATTATAATGTGTCTAGGTGTGGATCTCTTATGATTTTGCACATTCGGCGTCCTGTAGGCTTCTAGGATTTGGGATTCTGTCTCATTCTTCAAGTCTGGGAAGTTTTCTCATATTATTTCATTGAATAGACTGCTCATTCCTTTGGTTTGGAGCTCTGTACCTTCCTGTATCCCAATGACTCTTAAGTTTGGTCTCTTAATGTTATCCCATATTTCTTGGATGTTCTGCTCATGGTTTCTTAACAGTCTTGCTGAGCTGTCTATGTTCTTTTCCAGTTGAAATACTTTGTCTTCATTGTCTGATGTTCTATCTTCTAAGTGTTCTACTCTGCTGGTAGTATTCTCCATTGAGTTTTTAAGTTGGTTTATTGCTTCCTGCATTTCTAGGATTTCTGTTTGTTTGTTTTTGATAACCTCTATCTCCCTGTATAGTTGATCCTTTGCTTCCTGGATTTGTTTGCGTAATTCATTGTCGAAGTGATCTTTCGTTGTCTGATTTTGCTGTCTAATGTCTTCCTTGATACTCCAGATCATCTGAAGCATGTATATCCTGAATTCTTTATCTGACATTCCATCTGCTACAGCTGTTACCTCTTCTAAAGTTGCGCTGACCTGCATTGCTTGTGGTCCTTTCTTTCCTTGTCTTTTCATACTGCTTGCGTATCTTTCCTGCAGGCGCGGGCGGCGGCTCTGCTCTCTCCTTATTCCAATTGGGGTGTGGTGGCTACCACGCCGGCAGGTCACTGGGCCGGTTCTGGGCACTGGCGGCGGCTCTGTTCTGCCCCTACTCCAATTGGGGTGATGAGTGTACCATGCCGGCAAGCCACCGGGCCTGATCCGCCGGTCGGTTGCAGGTTTGCCTACCTTGCAAGCGCGGGCGGCGACTCTACTCTGCCCCTACTCCAAATGGGGTGACGTGTCTGTCGTACCGGCAGGCCACTGGGCCTGTCCCGCTGGTCGGTCACAGATCTGCCCACCTTTCGGGCACGGGTGGCTGCTCTGCTCTGCCCCTACTCCAATTGTGGTGTCGTGACTACCCCGCCTGCAGGTCGCTGGGCCTGTTCCTGGCACGGGCGGTGACTCTGCTCTGCCCCTACTCCAATTAGGGTGGTGTGTGTACCACGCCGGCAAGCTCCTGCGCCTGATCCGCCGGTCTGTCGCAGGTCTGCCTACCTTGGAGCCGCGGGCGGTGGATCTGCCCTGCCCATCCTACCACGCCTGCGGACCCCTGGGCCTGATCTGCAGGTTGGTCACAGGTCTGCTCACCCTGCGGGCACGGGTGGCGGTTCCGCTCCGCCCCCACTCCAATTGGGGTCATGTGGCCACCACACCGGCAGGGCCTGATCCGGGCGTGGGAGAAGGATCTGCTCTGCCCCTACTCCAGTTGGGGTGACGTGTGTACCACACTGGCAGGCCACTGGGCCTGACCCGCCAGTCTGTCACAGGTCTGTTTACCTTGCAAGCGCGGGCGGTGGCTCTGCCCTGCCCCTCCTACCACGCCCATGTACCACTGGGTCGCGGGTCTGCCCACCTTGCGGGTGCGGATGACGGCTCCGCTCCGCCCCCTCTCCAATTGGGGTCACGCGTTCACCACGCTGGCGAGCCGCTGGGCCTGCTCCGGGCGCTGGCGGCGGCCCGGCTCCTACCCTCTGGCTCGACGACAAATTGAGGAGACTCGGGTGTCTGTGCCTCACCCCCCCTACCAGGAGACCAACTGTTTCTGTCGCCGCTGGTATTGATGAAGTTCTCTCCTCCGCCGCTTTCTGATGACATCAGATCTCTGCCATGTTGGTATCCTATGTGAATGGCAGAATTTCGTTCCCCTTGCCGGGCAACGAAAGCAACAGGTGAGTCCTGACCGGCCCTCAGCAGGACCCGGACCGAGAAGCAGTTTCCGTGGGCTCCTAGCCCTGGGCCAGGGCAGTTCCAAGAGCCGGAACTCGGCCGCTCCGTGATCGGTGTAAGCTCCGATAAGAGTAGGCTCCAAGAAGCAGTCCCCGCGGGCTCAGTTCCGGGAGCCGGAATTCGGCCGCTTAGTGCTTGGTGTATGCTTTGATAGGAGCAGGGTCCAAGAAGCAACCTCCGCAGGCTCCCCAGCCCTGGGCCAGGGCGGTTCCGGGAGCCGGAACTCGGCCTCCCCGCGCTCGGTGTTCGCTCTGATAAGATCAGGTTCTAAGAAGCCCCCAGGAACTGAACCCTAGCAATCTGTCTGCAAGCCGCAGGCGAATGGCAGCCTGAAATTACCTGTTCTATGGCTGAATGAGCTGCGGTCAGTCGAAAACAGGGATGGTGACATCAGCTTTCCAACATGGTGGCTGCTGGCCTCCTCTGTGGTCTGACCGGTGTGGAGAACCGAGATGGACCACTTCCTTCCCCCGTCTCGAACCCAGAATTCAGCCCTGAGTACGGTGCTTGCACGGCTGGCAGAAACTGCAGCGCTGTATCCCTGCGTCGCTATCTCCTCGTTTCCCAGCGCGCGCTGCAGACTCTAGCCGTGGGGCGATTTGCTGAATAAGCAGTGTTATCCTATGTGCGACAAACCTCTCGCGTTTGAGTCCCCGTAGCCGACCCTCGTGCGATGGAAATCCTTCCTCCAGGTTCCGGAGCACCCCACTATTGCTAGAAATTCCTAACAAGATAGCCTTTAGCCGTCCTGACTTGTCATACTCCCACACAGTGAAGCAGCACACGGGGAAAATGCACTCCCCTCGCCGCCATCTTCCTCTCTCTAGTAGTTTCTTTGTAGACCCTTTTTGGTCTTCTAGGTATAGAATCATGTCATTTGTAAATAGTGATAATTTAAGTTCTTCTTTTCATATTTTTTATGCCTTTAGTTTCTTTCCTCTGTCTCATTGCTCTGGCCAGTGTTTCGAGAACTATATTGAATAGAAGTGGTGATAGAGGGCATCCCTGTCTTGTTCCAGATTTTAGAGGGAATGCCTCCAATTTTTCTCCATTCAGAATGATGCTAGCCTGAGGCTTAGCATAGATAGTTTTTACAATGTTGAGGTAAGTTCCTGTTATCCCTAGTTTTTCTAATGTTTTGAACATAAAGTGATGCTGTACTTTGTCGAGTGCTTTTTCTGCGTCTATCAAGATGATCATATGGTTCTTATATTTGAGTCTATTGATGTGGTGAATAACATTTATTGATTTCCGTACATTGAATCATCCTTGCATCCCAGGGATGAATCCTACTTGATCATGGTGCACAATTTTTTTTGATGTGTTTTTGTATCCGATTTGCCAGAATTTTATTGAGGATTTTTGTGTCTAGGTTCATTAGCGATATTGGTCTGTAGTTTTCTTTCTTTGAGGTGTCTTTGTCTGGTTTTGGAATCAGGGTGATGTTGGCCTCATAGAATGAATTTGGAAGAGCTCCCTCTTTTTCTATTTCCTGAAATAACTTGAAAAGTATTGGTATTAATTCTTCTTTAAAGGTTTTGTAAAACTCCGCTGTATACCCATCCGGTCCTGGGCTTTTCTGGGTTGATAGTCTTTTGATTGCTTCTTCTATTTCATTGATATTGGTCTGTTCAAATTGTGTGTATCCTCCTGACTCTGTCTGGGCAAATCATATGACTTAAGAAATTTATCGATGTCTTCACTATCTTCTATTTTATTGGAATATAGGTTTTCAAAATAATTTCTAATTTCTTCTGTATTTCTGTATCATCTGTTGTGATATTGCCTTTTTCATCCGGTATTTTAGTAATTTGAGTTCTCTCTCTTCTTCTCTTCGTTAGCATGGCTAAGGGTTTGTCGATCTTATTTATTTTTTCGAAAAACCAACTTTTAGTTTTGTCAATTTTTTCAATAGTTTCTTTTGTTTCCATTTCGTTGATTTCTGCTCTGATTTTAAATATTTCTTGCCTTCTGCTACATTTGCTGTTCTTTTGCTCTTCCTTTTCTAGGGCTTTGAGATGAAGTGTGAGCACATTTATTTGTTGTTTTTTTCTTTTTTTTGAGGAATGACCTCCAGGCGATGAATTTCCCTCTTAAAACTGCTTTCATTGTGTCCCATAGATTCCGATATGTTGTGTCTGTGTTTTCATTTAACTCTAAGAATTTTTTGATTTCCTCCTTTATGTCTTCTGTAACCCATTGATCATTCAGCAACATATTGTTCATTTTCCATGTGATGTAGGATTTTTCCTTCCTTCTTTTATCATTGATTTCCAGTTTCATTCCATTATGATCAGATAAAATGCATGGTATTATCTCCACCCCTTTATATTTACTGAGGGTTGCCCTATGGCATAATATATGGTCTATTTTTGAGAAGGATCCATGTGCTACTGAGAAAAAAGTAATATCAACTTGATAATGGTTGATATATTCTATATATGTCAGTTAAGTCTAGGTTATTGATTGTGATATTGAGTTCTATAGTTTCTTTATTCAACATTTGTTTGGAGGATCTGTCCAATGGTGAGAGAGGTGTGTTGAAGTCACCCATAATTACTGTGTTGTGGTCTATTTGATTCTTGAATTTGAGGAGAGTTTGTTTCATGAACGTCACAGCACCCTTATTTGGTGCATAAATATTGATAATTGTTATGTCTTGTTGGTGAATGGCTCCTTTTAACAGTATATAATGTCCTTCCTTATCCCTTTTGATTAACTTAGTCTTGAAGTCAATTTTATTCGATATGAGCATGGCCACCCCTGCTTGCTTATGAGGACCGTGTGCGTGGTATATTTTTTTCCAACCTTTCACCTTCAGCCTATGTATGTCTTTTCCAATCAGATGTGTCTCCTGGAGGCAGCATATTGTTGGATTTGTTTTTTTTTTAGTCCATGTTACCAGCCTATGTCGCTTTATTGGAGAGTTTAAGCCATTAACGTTTAGAGTTACTATTGGTATATGGTTTGTACTTCCAGCCATGTTTGATTATTTATCTTTTTTTTTTTTTTTAATTTAGTTTGTTTCTCCATGATTATCTTTCCCCCCACCCTCTGTCTTTACTGAGGTACTTCCCACTGTTGGTTTTGGTTATTGTTTTTCATTTCTTCCTCGTGTAGTGTTTTCCTCAAGATGCTTTGCGGTGCTGGTTTTCTGGCTGCAAATTCTTTTAACTTTTGTTTATCATGAAAGATTTTGATTTCGTTGTCATACCTGAAGCTTAATTTTGCTGGATACAAAATTCTTGGTTGGCATTCATTGTCTTTCAGTGTTTGAAATACGTTGTTCCAGGATCTTCTTGCTTTCAGCGTCTGTGATGAAAAATCCGTTGTTAACCTTATTGGTTTACCCCTGAATGTAATCTGCCTCCTTTCTCTTGTAGCTTTTAATATTTTCTCTTTGTTCTGTATATTGGATATCTTCATAACAATGTGTCTTGGCGTTGGTCTACTGTGATTTTGTATGCTCGGTGTCCTGTATGCATCGACAATTTGTATATCCGTTTCCTTTTTTATTTCTGGAAAGTTTTCTATAATTATTTCATTCAGCAGGTTGCTCATTCCCTTGGTTTGAACCTCTATACCTTCCTCTATCCCAATGTGTCTTAAGTTTGGTTTTTTTATGTTATCCCATATCTCTTGGATGTTTTTCTCGTGATTTTTTACCAGCCTTTCTGAGTTGGCTAGACTTTTTTCAAGATGATATATTTTGTCTTCATTATCTGACGTTCTGGCTTCTACTTGCTCCAGTCTGTTAGTGATACTCTTATTTGAGTTTTTAATTTGGTTTATAGTTTCCTTCAATTCTAGAATTATTGTTTGATTTTTTTATAATCTCTATCTCCTGATAAAGATGCTTATTTGCTTCTTTTATCTGTTTATGTAATTCATTTTCAATGTGTTCTTTCACTGTTTGAATTTGCTGTCTCATATCCTCTTTAAGATTCCATTCCATCTGTCTAAGGTATTCCTTGAGTTCTTTATTTGGCCATTTTTCTGATGCCTCTAAGTCTTCCTGAATATTTAGGCTGTCCCGCATTGTTTGTACTCCTTTTCTTCCTTGCTTCTTCATGCTGCTCATGTTCCTTCTTGTTCTGTTTGACTGCTGAGTTACTGTTTACTCCTATAAATTTATTTGATGCTTGGGAGGAAAGGTATTAGAAGGGAAAGGAAGAAGTCACTAAAGAGAATGAGAGCAAGCAGGTAGAATTCAAAGAATGCGGAATAAGGAAATTGAAAAGAAATGAAAAGACAAAAGAAAAAAATAGAAAATAAAAAAAAATAATTAAAAAATAATAAAAAAAATTAAAATTTAAATTTAAAAAATAATAAAAAAAATTTAAATAAATTTAAAAAATAAAAAAATGAAAAAAAACCCCCAAAATTTAATAAATGCAGTCTTAGAGTTTGATTAACTTCTCTTCCAGTAGGTGGAGCTGTGCCCACTGGGCCAAGATTCTCCTTTCAATATGTGGGAACCAATCACTGTGCAGCTGCTCCTCCTCCCAGACTGGGTGGGTCTCCTGTCCTGAGTGCCTAGGGCCTTCTCTTGTGTCTAGTCACTTCTCCACTTTTCCTCAAGCCAGGCCCTGTTCACTGGTGTCGCTCACCACAATACAGGCTACACGCCAGGTCTGCTGCTCCCAGGAGCCCTATTTTCTTGAACAACTGGGCACCCTCTCCCCGTTTGCCATTCCCTCAGACCCTAAGTTTGTGGAGCTTGCGCTGAGAACCCTCAGCGAAATTTTGCTTACCCTCTGGTAGCCACGCCCCCAGTAGCTGGTGTAAGAGACCTCATTTGTCAGCACTGGTGGGAGCCGTAGCCGCGGGTCCCGTGCCGCAGGTCCCGCGCCACTCCTGATTCCCTTGGTCTGACTATCGCGCTCACGGGAGAGCTGGGAGGGGCCCTTATGGGAGAGCTGGGAGGGGCCCTTAAGGTTTCCCCGCTGTGTGGAGAGAAAGGGCTAGGAGTTTACACACCTGTCGCCGCCAGTTTCAATGAAGTTATCTCCTCCGCCGCATTCTGATGACGTCAGTTCTCTGCCATGGTGGTATCCCATGCAAATGGCGACAGTTCGTTCCCTTTGCTGGGTGACCAATGCAACGGGTGGGTCCTGACTGGCTCTCCCAAGCCCCGTCTCTATCCTGTGGCCACTGCCTATGAAGGCTCGGTTGGTATTAACCTCCGCAGGTTCAGAAGGGCTGACCAGTTGTTTCAGTGGGATCATTTAGTGCTGAGTCACAGTGGTTTGTCTATACTCTATTTTGGTTCCTGTTTTTATCCTCTGCTTCCCAAATCCTGCTCTGACTGTACAGTAAGTGAGGTGGAAGGAGCAGCATCTCCCATTCTGTTTTTGTTTCCTGGCTCTATAGTATAGTTTGAAACTAGATATCGTGATATTTTCAGCATTTGCCCTTTTAGCTCAGAAAAGCTTTGGCTATTTTGAGTCTTTTGTTCTTTTATAAAAATTATATGATTTTTTTCTAATTCTGTGAAGAATATCAGTGGTATTTCAATGGGGATTGCATCAAATCTGTAGATTACTTTTGGTAATATGGCCATTTGAACAATTTTTTCCTGCCTATTCATTCACCATGTGGGTGATATTTCCATCTTCTAGTGTCTCCCCGAATTAATTTTTTCAATATTTTGTAATTTCCTGTCTATAGGTCTTTTACCTGCTTGGTTAGATATTTTCCTAGGTATTTCATTTTATTTTATTTTTGAAACTATTGTGAATGGATTTGTTTTCCTTATTTCTCTGTGAATACATTATTGGTATCTAAAAAAGCTATTGATTTTTTGATGTTGATTTTATATCCTGCTAATTTGCTTATTCAGTGGTAGAAGTCTTGAGGTAGGTCTTTTGGTCTTCTAAGTATAGGAACATATTATCTGTAGACAGGAATAATTTAATTTTTTTTCTTTTCTTTCTCTTGCCTAATTTTATGTACTGTATTGACTAAGAGTGGTGATAGTGGGCTCCTTGACTTATTCCTGATTTTAGATAAAATGCTTTCAATTTTTTCCAATTCAGTATGATATTGGATTTGGATTTGTCATATACAGTATTTACATTGTTGATGTAAGTTCCTTCTATCCACAGTTTCTTCACAATTTTTATCATGAAGGGCCATTGAATTTTGTCAGAGGCTTTTTCTGCATCTGTTGAGATGATCATGTGATTTTTAATTTTTGGTTTTATATATGCGGTGTGTTACATTTATTTATTTGTTATGTTATACCCATCTTTGTGTCTTAAGAATGAAAACAACTTGATCAATGTGTATAGTCTTTTTAATGTGTTATTGAATTTAATTTGCTTATAATTTATTAGGGATTTTTGAATCCATCTTTATCAAATATATTGATTCATAATTCTCTTTCCTGGAAGTTTCTGTCTGGTTTTATAATCAAGGGAAATTAGCTTCATAAAACGAGTATTCTGAAAAATACACTGACATTCTTTCTTTCAAAATTGCATTCCTTATTCTATAATTTCTTATCTTGGCTTCCATGTCTCTTAACTTCTTTTTAATATTTGCTTTCACTTTATTTCCTTATGTTGCATTTTAGGAAAAAGAAATATCCATCTTCTAATATACTAAGTTTCTCTTCAACTGCTTAATCTACTATTTAATTTATCCTTTAAATTTTTATCCATTATTAACTTCTGGATATATAGAATTGTTTCTTTTTCATATTCTCTTGGTCCTTTTAATAGTCTTTTTTCCTTGCTTGTATTTTAGGCCATTTTTGTTTTTAAATTTTAATGTAGAAATATGATTCATTCTATAATTCTGGCATCTGAAGTCTTGCTGTCTTTCTAAATCTGATTCTGCTTCCAAAAATTTGAATTTATTGGTTTCTTTTGGTACTGGGGTTGAACCCAGGAGTGCTTTATTATTGAACTACATCCCCCGTCCTTTTTATGTTTTTTTTTTGGGGGGGGGGGGCAGAGTCTCATCAAGTTGCTTAGAGCCTCACTAAGTTGCTGAAGCTGGCCTCACAGTTGTGATCCTTCTGCCTCAGCTTCCCTAGTTCCTGTCATTATGGTTGTGTATTCAGCAATAGCTTAGATCTCAAGTGCCCCTTGAAGGTTCTTTTGGTAAAGGCTTGGTCCCTAGTGTGGCACTGCTGTGAGGGGGTTAACTTTTAATAGGTGGGGCCTCGTTGGAGGTATTCAGGTCAATGGGATGTGCACTTGAAGGAGATCCTATGCCTCTAGCCCTTTCTTCCTTCCTTGCTTCCTGGCATAAAGTGAGTTATTTGCTCTGTTGTACCCCTGCCATGATGTGCCACTTCAGACCCAAAACAATGGGGCTAACTGACCATGGAATGAGAACATTAAAACTATGAGGGGGGGGATAGTAGGGGATAGGAAAGGTAGCAGAATACAACAGTCACTAATATGGCATTATGTAAAAATGTGGATGTGTAACCGATGTGATTCTGCAACTTGTATTTGGGGGTAAAAATGGGAGTTCATAACCCACTTGAATCAAACGCATGAAAGATGATATGTCATGAGCTTTGTAATGTTTTGAACAACCAATACAAAAAAGAAAACAAACAAACAAACAAAAAACTATGAGCCAGAATCAAGTTGTTCTCTTTAGAGGCTGATTATGTCAGGTATTTGTTATAATAATGGAAAACTAATACACTGATATTGCTATAATTCTGGTTGCCACCAGAATTTGAAATCTTTGTTATTATAACTGGTATTTCCTTTGTAGTCTATCTGTTGATTATTGGTTACTGGCATGCAGAATTATAATAGTTGCTGCTCATTTTATATATTGATTTTTTGCCGTGTTCTTGTTAATTTCTTGAGTTAATTCTAAAGAAATAGATACTTTGGGGCTGGGGTTGTAGCACAATGGTAGAGTGCTTGTCTAGCATGTATGAGGCACTGGGTTTGATCCTCAGCACCACATAAAAAAAAGGTCCATCAACAATCAAAAAAAAAAAAAAAGAAAGAAATAGATACATTTTTTTCTATACATATATTATAATTGTAAGCAATAGCAGTTTTCCAGTATTCTGTCGTTTATACCATTATTTATATTTTTATTTCTTTTCTTACTTATTATTCTCATGTATAGTCTCTGGAGCCATGTTAAATAGAAATGCTGATATGAGGCAATCACATGCCCTTCCTAATCTGAGGTGATTCGCTTTCCATATTTTACCATTAAACTCTCCACCATAAGGTTTTTATAGGTGTCCTTTAATGGATTTAGGAAAATTTCTCCTATTGCTGGTTTGCTTAAGAAGTTATTTTTGTTTATTATGAAAGGATATTGAATTTTCTTAATTATTTTATTCTTAAAGATATGAAATGATTTTTAGTTATTACACTACCTAACCTATCTAGATTGTCATATAAGTTATTTTTAAAAAATGTAATATCATACTTAACTTGTGAATTTTTAGTTTAGGAATTTTGTACCCATGAAAGAAATTGGCTTGAAATTTTCTCTTCTTGTTATACATTTTTCAGTTTTCATATCAAAGTTCTATAAACCTATAGAAGGATATTTGAAAAGTATTTCTTAAATTTCTATTCTTTGTAAGAGCTTTTTCATTATTAGTGGTATTTCCTTCTCAAATGTTTGATTGAATTTACAGGCAAGCCATCTGATTTGCAGTTTTCTTTGTGGAAACCTTTTTTTTTAAATAAATAGATTCAATGAAGTATATTTTACATAGCATAAAATTCATCCAACTTTAAATTTAAACCTCAGTGATTTTTTAGTAAATTTGCATAGTTGGGCAATTATTGTAGCCATCAGCCAAATCCAGCTTTAGAGCATTTTTACCACTTTAAAATTACTCCTTATTCCAATTTGAAGGTATTTTTTAACCCCCAGTTTCAGACAATAATTAATCCAATCTCCCTTTCTATAGAATTTTGGGGGTTTGGCCATTTGGTATTAATGCAGTCATACTGTATATGACCTTTTGTGTCAAGCTTCTTTTACTCAACAGTTTTGAGATTCGTGTTTATTGTATTTTATTCCTTTTCATTGCTATATGGTATTCCATACTATGGATATACTTCCTGATTTTTATCTTTTAATTTGGTAGATATTGTAAGTTTTCACATTTTGGCGATTACTAATGATGCTGCTTGGAAAATTAATGTGGACTAATATTTACAAGTCTGTGATTACATTTCCATTTCTAAAAGTGGAATTGCTCTGATGTATATTTGTTTAACATTTTATGAAACTACCGAACTATTTTCCAAAGTAGTTGTACCACTTTACATTTCTTCATGCAATATTTTGATTTCTCTGCATTGTTAATGACAGTTTGAACTGTAACCATTCAATTGGTATAAAGGGATATATTCTTGTGGTTTTGACTGGTATTTCCCTCATTGACATTGTGCATATTTTCATGTGTTATTTGTCATTTGTTTATCTTTTTTTGAGTAATATCTATTCAAATCCTATGTGCATTTTGTCTAACTCAATTTTTAGCATTGAGTTGTTGGTATTTTTTGTATATTCAGGATAGAAGCATTTTAATAGGTATGTAATTTGCAAGTATTTTTTCTAAGACTGTGGATTATTTTCTCATTTTCTTAATGGCATTCATTAAAGGAATTTTAAAATATTTTTGTAAAGTTTAATTTTTAAATTTTTATTTATACCTCATGTGTTTCTACTTATTATAGGATAGTGTTTGGCATTGTATCTGCGTATTCTTTGCCTAACTCAAGGTTAAAAATATTTTCCCTACTGTTGTCTTCTAAATGTTTTATGATTTTACCTGTAACATTTAGGTCTGTGATTCATTTTGAGTTAATTTTTGTTTTGAGTGAGGTGTAGGGGTCTAATTTTTTTTTTTTGAATTTTTTCAAATTAGTTACACATGGCAATGGAATGTATTTGGACATATCATACATACATATTGTATATGATGTATATTTGGGTCTACTGTTTCTTTTATTAGGGGAAGGGTCTCTATTCTAGTACCTAAGTCTATGATCCACTTTGAGTTGAGTTTTGTTCAGAGTGAGAGAGAGGGGCTTAATTTCACTTTGCTACACATAGATAGATAAATGTATTTATGTGGGTTTGTCTCTGTGTCTTCTGTTCTTTACCATTGATCAATGTATCTGCTTTGGTGCCAATAGCATGCTGTTTTTGTTACTATGGCTTTTAGCATAGTTTAAGGTCTGATACTGTGATGCCTCCTGCTTCACTTTTCTTGCTAAGGATTCTTTGACTATTCTGGGTCTCTTATTTTTCCAAATGAATTTCATGAGTGCTTTTTCTATTTCTATAAAGAATGCTGAATGTCTTCTCTGATATAAGGGGGGTGACTCAAAATGGGATAGGGAGGAAGAGCATGAGAAGAAGATTACCACTAAATAGGGAAGAGAGGTGGGAGGGAAAAGGAGGGAGAAGGGGAGTTGCACGGAAGATGGAAGGAGACCCTCATTGTTATTCAGAATACATGTATGATGTTGTGATGAGAAAAAGAAAAAAAAAGTGTGTCACATTAGATTGGATAGAGAGAAATGATGGGAGGGAAGGGGAGGGGAAGGGGGGATAGGAAGGGCAGCAGAATAGAATAGACATTATGATTGCTGTATGTATATAGGTGACTCTATGACCAGTGTGATTCTGCAATCTGTACAGTCAGAAAAATGAGAAATTATACCCCAATTGATTCAAATGTATGAATTGCCAAGATCATTGTAATGTCATGTGTAGCTAATAAAAAAATAATGTCATTTGGATTTTAATAAGAATTACATTAAATCTGTACGAACCCTTGGGCCATTTTGACAATGTTAATTCTTCCTATCCAAGAATATGGGAGATCTTTCCATCTTCTAATGTCTTCTTCAATTTCTTTCTTTCATGTTCTGTAGTTTTTATTGTAGGGGACTTTCACCTTTTTTGAGGCTATTGCAAACAAGGAAGTTTTCCTAATTTCTCTTTCAGTGGATTCATCAATGATGTATAGGAACTTATTTGATTTATGGGTGTTAATTTTATATCCTGCTACTTTGTTGAATTCATTTATTCTAGAAATTTTCTGGTGGATATAGTTTTCTTTTTAAAGCCTTTAGAGATTTAATTCTAAATTACAAAAGACTGGTAATATCTAATGTTGGTGAAGTCATGAAACAAATGGAACTTGTATAAATTGTTGGTGGGAAGATAAAATGGTAGAATCTACTTCAGAAAATATACAGTTTTTTCTTATGAAATTTCACATCCACTTACCTTCTGACAAAGTAATTACATTTTTACTCAAGACAAATGAAAATGTATGTCGCTAAAATGAGTTTTACATGACTGATCATTGCAGCATTATTCATAATAGCCTAAAATGGAAAGTTACTGTGGTGTCAATAAACTATGGTGTGTTCAGATAATAGCATATCTGTAAACAATAAAAGACAAAATATAGTTATACAAAACAGCACAGTGAATTTCAAAAATGTTACCCTGAGTATAAGAGACCACATAGAAAAGGATATACTTGTTTTATGTTCCATTAATATGAATTTCCAGAAAAGGCAAAAAAATATACCAATTTCTAGAACAGGGATTTATGGTGAGATTAAATCAGAGCAGTGGTTGTCTCAGGTAGAAAGGAGTGAGCATTGATTTAGCAGGAGGAGAAGACAATTTTCTGGAGTGATGTACTGTTTTATATGTTGAGAAGTGTCTAAAGTACTCACATGTATACGTTTGCCAAAACTCTGTTATATGAACACTTATGTTTGCATTTCACTATGTGAAAATTTTATTTTAAAATCAGGAAAACTGTTGGAAAGTAATTCAATTCTTGTTAACATATGCATGTTGAACTTTGGTTGCACTAAAATATAAGATTATTGATGGATAGATGGATTGATATATGTATCTATGGATGGATAGAAATGTAGTAAATATAGTAAAAAGTTAATGGTATAATATAGGTATGGTAGATATATGAATTTTCACTGTAAAACCCTTTTAACTTTTCTGTATGCGTGAAGCATTCTATAAAATATGTTTGGAGATAAAGAAAATCATACATTGCATTGCTTACTCAAACCTAGAACTACTTGTCTTACTGCTGTAGAAAGGAGGGAGAGATATTGGATTCACTTTAGTACACAGTCTAGAGGAGGCCCTCTTTACTTCAGATATTTATACATTGTATGCTAAGAAGATTTGAACCTTTAATTTATATCTAAATTAATTGATCTCTTTAGAGTGGCCAGACTTGCTCCTTTTTAAAATTGTAATAATATACAGAGGATTTCAATAAGTATCTCAGTTAATTAATTAATTTCAGAAACCTTTTTTAAAAGGAACTGAATTTAAAGTCTTCTTTCAAAAATTCTTGTTGGTTATTGAGTTAAAAGGTAGAACTTATAAAAGAACCCCATAATCCAAAGGAGATACATGTTGAATATAAAGTTTAGAAGGAGAGGACATATTCTGTTTTTCCTTCTAATTTTTTTATTAATATATTGTTTTTAGTAAAAGATACTCTACAAAAGTTGCATGCTAATGTTACAACTATTTAAATTTTTCCACATTATAATTTATTTTATTATTTATATTCAATTTTTACATGATTTATAATTTTTATATTTGACTTTATATCAATAACAATTTCTCCTGTATATATCCTGG
Organism: Marmota flaviventris; assembly: GCF_047511675.1. Taxonomy (NCBI): domain Eukaryota; kingdom Metazoa; phylum Chordata; class Mammalia; order Rodentia; family Sciuridae; genus Marmota; species Marmota flaviventris. The sequence continues at coordinate 25,000,103 of NC_092510.1, read as the reverse complement.
TGTGACCTCTTTTCTTATGGTATAAGAGAAATGCAGAAATAGGAAAATAAAATTGGGAACAAGAAAGTTTCTTCCCCCAAAAAAACCAAGCAATGAAATTACTATAGAGTTTGTTTTTCAGAAACTAGCTGCTGCTTCTCCCTTCTCTGCAAAAGATCTAGGAGTCCTTCTCTTTCTTATACACATTTTTCTACATTTCCTAAAAAAGCTACAGAATAAGAGTTTTTGCCCTTACAATGAAAGTATAAGCCATGAGACTGTAGCAAATGAAAGTTTTATTTTAAATGAATTGATACATCTAAATAACCATTAGTTTTCAGCTATGAAAACTAAGGAGAATTTAAAAATATAACCTTCCATTTTAACATATAAAAACTATCTTCTTTTTTTAATTGTTATGATTTGTCTTTTATTGATTCTTAAGAGAAGAATAGTAGGAACTGATGAACAGTAATTGTGAGTCAAGAACACACACAAAAGCTTGGGAATTGAGAGTTTGTCTTGTAGAAATCTAAACACTTATAACAAATTCTTAATTGCTTAGCTTCTTTCCATATTTGCTTTCTCTCAAAACAAATGTTATTTACTCCAGAGATGGACAGCTAAATTTGTGAAATATGTGTGTGGTATCGCTTAAGTTGGAAATATTTCAAATCAAATAATATCGTCACAATATCTGTTGACCCAGTAGTTCTCAGAAATGAGGCAGGGGCTATTAATGGCTTATCTTAAAATCTTTTGAAAAAAAAAAGAGCTGAAAGTGAGCTTTTCTTTTATTAGTTTATAGATATGGTATTAGATGTTACTGTAGCTTGAAGTTTGAATGTCCCCCAAAGGTCCATGTTTAAGGCCTTGGTCTTCAGGGTGGCACTGTTAGGAAGTGGTAGGACCTTTCAGGGAGGAGGGCCCAGTGGGAGGATACTGGAACCATTCCCTCAGAAGGGATTGACCTTTCCCTTTTTCTCTTTTTGCATCTGTGCTCATGAGTGGAGTGATTTTCTCTGCCATGTGGTGCTGCTAAGGAATGCTGTCCTCACCAAAGGCTCAAAGCCAAGGGGTCACTTGATCTATGACTGGAACCTCCAAAACAATGAGCCAAAATAAACCTTTCCTCTCTGTAAGTTAATTGCCTCTGATATTTTGCTCAAGTAATGAAAAGTGGACTAGCATGGACATTATTAGTTTATTTAAGACAAAACTTAATCTGAAGGTTTAATGTAATTGTAGTAGGATAAATTGGTAGTAAAACTCAATGAAGGACTTTTCCTATTGGCAAGAAGGATTTCAGCCAAGAAAGAGTAGAGGTGATGCTATGTTATAGAAACAGAAATAGGTATAAGCAGGAATTGAAAATAGGTATTAGGTTGGGTATGAAATTTATGAGTATGTTTTGGAAGCCCTAGAGGTCACTTGAGTTTGGGTCCAGAGAAGCCCCGAGGCAAATAAAGGCCAAAAGTCAGAGAAAGAAGGATGAACAGATGCCATTTCCTTTACTAATATGACATATTTATTGGGAGCTTACTGCAATTAGTACTACATATTCAGTGTAAAAATATATGCATAATCTTTGTATCAGAGTCTCAGAAGTTACATTCAAAATAGATAATTTGGGGAAAATTTCTTTAGGGAAAATTATATAGGTTGGGCGGGATTTAAGGAAACCAACAGGTTTCTAAAGCTTATAACAGAGAAAGCATTTAACAGAGATGAATACAGTCTTGTGAGAGCAGTTTGACAGGAGCCATGGCTTTGACTATAAGTGTATAATCAAACCATGATGACCAATTAAAACCAAGATAAATATCTCCATTTTACTTCCTCTGTCCTCCAGTCTCCTGAGAATGTCTCACATTGGCCATGTTTAGTGGAACTGAGGGGACTGGATCCTGTTGATGTGACTATGAGTCAATCTCTTGGGGCAGAGAAAAGTTGGAGAAGAGGTCAACAGTAGATATGGGTGGGTCACAAATGGAAGATATCCAGTAGGGTTTCTCTCTCTAGGATTGTAGTTCTTAACTAGGAGAGATTGTACTATCTCAGAAGCATTTAACAATGTCTGGCAACATTTTTTAACTGTCACAGCTTGGGAGATGAGTGCTATTGGTATCTTGTGTACAGGGGCCAGTAGAGGCCTGGGAAACTGCTAAATATCATACTGTGCAGTACTGCGTCCTAATTCCCAATGTACTTAGCTACCCAGGCACTCAGAAGCTGCTGTAGCCAGGGTCCCCGGAGGCTAGGCTACTGTTCAAGATGGCAGGAGACCACATGGTACTGGTTCTGTAGGATTGCAGGATGCTGAAGTTAGGGGATCATGGTGGCTTCTACCAAGATTTCAAAGGAAGGTCTGTGAAGGCAGGCAAAGTGCAGCAGGGTTGGAGTCCTCGAGGGCAAAGTGTGGAGCTATGAGTGGAGAGCCGGAAGTTGCACTGGAAATCCCTGAGAAATAGCAGTATTGTGGGATATCATCCTAGGAAATCTGCAGGAATCTAGCAGAGACAAGTCAAGAGAAAGGCCACTTGGGCTGCAACCAACAAGGCCACACAAGCCTTTTGGACAGAACATCACCATGTTATGTGCCTCAAATGCCAGATGTGGAACTATAGGACTTTTTTGCCCAGCTGGATTTCAGTCATGGTGTGATCCTATCCCTTATTTCTATGCCCCTAATATTTTGAGTAGAAATGTTTATTCTGTACTTACGTATTAGATACTTGTAGATAGCTTTTGATTTTTACAGGAGCTCATGATGCAAGTTTGCCCTGAGTCTCAGAGGAGTCTTTGGACTTGAACTTTGGGGAAGTTTTGGAGCTATTGAGACTATGGGAAGTCTTGGGAATGAACAAAATTTATTTTGCATTGTGAGATGGTTATTAGATTTTGGGGGACCGGGTTGGAATGTTTTGAAGTGTCCCCCAAAACTCGCATGTGAGACAATGCAAGAAGTTTCAGAAGAGAAATGATTAGGTTGTGAGAGTCTTAACCCAATCAGTGAATTAATCCCCTGATAGTGATGAGGTGAGTGGAAACTGAAGTGGGTAGGGTGTGACTGGAGGAGCTGGGCACTGGTTGTGTGGCTTTGGGGTATATATTGTATCTGGAGAGTGGAGTCTCTCTCTGCTTCCTAATGTTCATATGAGCTGCTTCCCTTCACCACACTCTTCCACCATGATGTCTAGTCTCATCTCGAGCTCAAAGGAATGGAGACTATATATGGATTGAACCTCTGAAACTGTGAGCACCCATATAAATTTTTCCTCCTCTAACATTGTTCTGGTTGGGTCTTTCAGTCACAGAGGCAAAAAAGCTGACTAAAACAAACTCTTTACAGAGAAAGTTCGCAGACTCCTAGTCCTGTGAATCTTAGCCATCCTGGGTTCGTTGAACAGTTTTCTGATGACATTGCAATTCTCTTCAGATATTCTAAGTTCTTATTTCACTTTCTAAGAGTACATTTATCATTACTTCTAAAGTAGCTGCCAGCATTTCTACTCCCTTTTCTAGTCTACTTTAATGAGAACTTCTTATGGAAGACTGTTCCTCTCACTAACTTCTCTAATTCTTGGTTAAAAAAGAGTACTCTGGGCTGGGGTTGTGGCTCAGTGGTAGAGCACTTGCCTAGTTTCTAGGCATCACATATAAATAAATAAAGTACATTGACAATTAAAAAAGTATTTAAAAAATATTTTTAAAAAAGAGTACTCATGACTGTTGTAGTGATTTACCACTAAAGTGGTAATCTTAGGTTTTTCAACTAGGGATTGATGTAGTTGGAGCTACCTGCTCTGTGATAGAATTCCTCAGAGCTACATCACTTCACTGGGATCTAAGTCCTCACAGTAATGGACTAAATAAAAGGTAATATCCACAGATTTACTATGTGCTAGGCATTTCATGTATTACATGGAGTATCATATTTTACCTTTACTCTAACCCTCATTTTTAAAATTAGTGTTCTGAGGCTGAAGAGCTGAAGCACCTTGACATTTCCAAGGTTTCCCTGCTGGTCAGACTGCTGAACCCAGCCAGTGTGATTGTGGGACTGATGTATTTATTAACCTCCTCCTCAATGTGAGAGATGATGGTTATCCTCTAGGCATGTGGCCCTGAACCACACATTCTACATGAAGATCAGAATGGAACAGAAGGAGCAGTAAAGGGTTAGTAACACAAAGAGTCTGATCCTGGGAGGGTTAAATCCTCATATGTACAAGTCTAGATAAACAGGAAATTCATCTAGACTGTAGATTAAGGCAGCAACACCAAAAATGGAATTGAACTTTAGGCTTAGCTAGACAGATTTTTACATGCTTTTGGGAAAAATACCCAAGGGTAATTAGTTTGAAGAATATTAATGGAGATATTTCTCTGCATTGGGAATTGCACATGCATGTGTATATGTGTGTGTGAGTTCACAAGCATAGACACACTGAGGTTTGGGGAGATCAAATAGAAAGCAGTACAGGTTCTGATATCTATGTTGAATTGTGATGAAGGCGGTGGCATTCAAATTTTCCATTTCTGCTGGAGAACCACATATATTGCTCTGTGCAGAGAAACTCATTTGAACTAGTCAAATAGAGGAAAATGAATCTACCTGCTTTGGCTTCCCTGTTGTGCCTATTGATGGTAATTTGTACAGAGGTTTATCCCACATGCTGCTTAGAAATGCCACTAACATTTCCTTGTAGTTTACCTTTCTAGGATCAGGAAACCCTGGTAACACATGTCTTTGTACCTAAAGATGAGGATGATTAATTTGCTGAACTTAAGCCATTTTTGTTCTGGGACTCTGGTAAATCTTTAAAAGCTTCTGTTAAAGTAATGGTTCTTTAGATCCCCGTTATGTGAAGGTGTGTTTAGTTCAAGTATAAGCAAGCAGTAACACTGAGCTTTGTTTGTTCAGCAGTTCACTGGGCACAGTGGGAACATAAAGCACGTAATGTGCTTCAGGACTCTCATAATATGATTGGAGATAAAATAACACCTACAATGTAGTCAGAGAACTGTCAGGTACTAATCATTGTAATAGTGGATATATAGGCAATAGGAGTTTTAAGAAATCAGAGATGAGAAGTACACTTTTTATTATTTGGGATGGTTTTAATTTTACAACATGAACATTTATGGAGAAAGGATGAGTTGGAGTAAGAATTTACATTGAATTTCATGAACTGTCTCTATAGTGTAAATTCACACAATTTTTTTTCAAATGACAAAGATTATGTGTCTTTCATTAATGATTTTGTCAGCTATAACTGAATTGGCATTACCTTGGCTCACTTTATATTTTCTTTTTGTATTAGAATCCCTTATTGTTTTACATTCTTGTGTCCTATTTAATTCCCTTTTGAAAGTTACATTCCAGCATTAGTGGGGTTTTGTCTACACAGTCTCTATCAGAGATAAAGCCATGAATGATCCTCCAGGGCATCCAGTTCAGTTAAGTTGTTAGAGGTGAGCAAGAAGCTGTAAGACAATCTGTTAAAACACTAAGGACAAGTTAAACCTGAAAATGAGATATGAGAGGCTACCTCCATGACATAGTGTATTTCTGTCCTAGTGAGCCTGCTAGGTTCTATCATAACTGAGCAAACTGGAACTTAGCGGGTTTTTTAGATAAAAGATCCTCTGTTACTTAATTTTTCCCATGAACCAGGGACTCAAATTTTCAATCTGGAAAGAAATTAATAAAAACAAATTTCTCATTGCAGAATCTTATATTAATAGTCCCCAAAATAAGAACAAATGTGGATTTTTTCATATTATACACAAAAATCACAATGATCTGATTTTTTAAAATGAAAAACCCTTCTGAAATGTATTTTTTTCAAAGAAAATTAAAACTTTGTTCTGTCTGTAATTACTTAAAATAACATGGTCATTTGTTTCTCTGTAAAAGTTTATCTTTTTATAACAAGCAATCTTTTTATAACACAATCATATGTCTAGTGTTAAACTATTATTTAAAGAGCAATTATAAATCAAAAAAGAAAGAGTAAATAAACCCATAGGAAAAAAGGGAAAGGACATGAACAAATAGTTCAATGCATAAAGAAAACACAAATAGCTCAGACATATATGGAAATGCTTATATAGTTTTTAAGGCAACTGAAATATCATTTTCACTTTCATAATGACAAAAAATTGGTAACACACATCTTTGGTGAAGCTGTGAAGAAATGATCAATTTTAAACAACATAAACTTAAATGTAGATTGGAACATTCACTTTGAAGCTTGGTTTAGAAATGTATTTCAAAATTTTTAACTTGTAACACAATTTGACTATGAGAGTTCTATTTACAGTAATCTTTTGTATGATTATGCCTAATATATGGAAGCAAAAATTAATTGTTATTAGTCATAAGAATCTAGACATATTCTAAAAATCCACTAATAGGAAGCCCATTGAAAAAACGATATTGCATTTATGTAATGAATCATCTTACAATCATTTATTTAAAAAATGAGGCACTTCTCTATGCACTTATATGCTTATGAGGAATTCCAAGATATATTGTTATGAGGAAATAAAGTTGTAGAAGAGGGTAATGGGGTACAATAATCTACATAGAAAATTTAAGAAAATATACACAAGAAGCTTTAGTAGTAGCTCCTTGTGTGATGGGAGGAATAATTATTTTCACCATTTTCCTGTTTTGTTATTATGCATGTACATTTCCTTATTTATTATAATACTAAAATTAGTAAAGAGTAAACAAAGTATACCAAGTGGGAATGGATAGTCTGTGCTGTATATCTTTAAAAATTAATATCCCTCTATGAACAAATGTAGGGAAAACATTCATTTTAAATATTTCAAAAGGAAATTACATAAAGAATGAATGGACAGATGAGCTTCCAACATGAACATAACTTGTAAGTCCCTCATCTAAAGTGTTTCACAAATATCTCTAGACAGGCAATAAATATGTTCACCAGTCTCACTAGCTAGTTCACTTTTCCTATAATAACTTCTCAACTCTTCACATTGAGAGAAAAGAATACAGGTTTACTTAAAAGATTAATAGAAATACTTCTAAAACTTTCATGACTATAAAAGGAAAATGTATGAAAAGTTCCTTACTGCCAAATCAATTTTGAGGTCTGATTTATATGAGTGTTTAATAACTTGCCCAGCTGCCATCAGTTGCAACATATTTTCTTTTCTTCACTCTAATAATACCTAGCTATTTGTTAACGTTTTCATAACACAGGCTTAGCATATGGTAGGTACTTGATTTACTTGACATTTTGCTTAAGCTTGTTTAAAGGTTGGTAGCTGTTTTTCTGAAGTAGCACTAATTCGTGGGAGTTGTAACATCCCTGTGGCTTCCTGGTTTCTGCTTTCCTCCCCACTGAGGTTTCCGTTGAGTTCATAAGAACTAGCCATTTATTGAATGCTCATGACTATATACACAAAATACAGTCTGCTGGTGGACTTGTAAAGAGTTGTTTTTGAAACGAAATGCATTTTAAATGCACTCCAATAATATATGTAGGTTGTATGTTTCCCACTGATTTTGCTCTCAGTGTCAACTTGTAAATTAACTTCAGTTGGTTTCCAGTCTATATAGAGTCCAAATTCTTTTTTTCTATTTTCAATGAGGACAATGAAACTAATGTGTTTGGATTTTATACCCTGAAGTCCTCTTCTCTTATTCAGTAAAACTCAAGTTGAATATTCCCAGCCCACAGAATCTGTCTTTCTCACAGGAAGTTACATGTTCAAGATGAACTTTGTGAGCAGAAAATCATATACATAATGAATATTGTAAGAACTCTTTCTTGCTAAAGGAGTATCTTTTGATATTATGGTTTTGTTCATTCTTTCTCTAAAACTCATTTGGAATTCAATATCACAGTCAATAAGGAATCATATATACTTAACATTCTTCATCCAGAAACCTAACATGTTTAATTTTGTACCCATTTTAACAAAACTAAAATTGTTGTCCTTATGAAGAGGAAACTAAAAATGAGTATATTGACTTGTTTAAAATATTTTTATTGGTATGTTGGAATTATACATAGTAGTGGGATTCAGTATACCATATCTGTACATACGCATAACATAATTTGGTCTTCTTATTCACCAGTACCTCCTTTGAGAATATTGACTTTAATAGTGTTCTCTTTCCAATGAAAATTGCAAAACTAAAGCTATATATTTTGAAAGCAAAAAGATTTTATTAGTAGTACCTGCCTGAGAAGATATGAGACAACTCTTCTCTTCAAAATGGTTGTTTTTAAGAATGGGTAAGATTCATGTAGGCTTTTTTGATTGCAGTGGGAATGAACAAGAAACAAGGTGTTGGGGTGTATGTTGGACACAGGTCAAATAAATAGCATTTCTTTTTAAAATTAGTTCCTTTGCTTACCGTCTTAGCAAAGAGACCAAATATTAAATGTTCTTTGAATAAATATGTCTTTCATGACATGAAGTAGCCAGGTAAATAGCCTTAAGGTACTTTCCTAATAATATCAGAAAGTCTGTATGGCCACTATGGATTTGTTGTGTAGTAATCTCCAGTGTTCTTCATCTGCCATTTTCTTCATGAGTACACAAATTGAAGAGTAAAATAAAAATACAAATAGCAAAACATAAAGCAAACAAAAATCTCTGGAGAACAAAGCCTATAAATGTATAAGAAACAATAATAAAAATTGCTTACTCAAATAAAGCCAGATACTCTATTGTATGGAAGGTATGGTAATTACTTTCTACATTCCTAGAAAATTATCAATTTTATCTTTTCAAGATCATCTTTAGCTAAAGCCAATTTGACTACTTTTGTTTTGAAATTCAAGGGTTTTTTTTTGTATTTTATAAATGAAATGCACTATACAAACATACACACACATAACCCACACACAACACACACACACACACACACACACACACACACACACATTTTATATATTACCTTCAGAGTCCAGGGCAGATCTTAGTCAAACATAAGATGTTATGGTTTAGATTTAAAATTTGCCCTAAATGTCTTCTGTTGAATGCATGGTCCCAAATGCATAAAGGTTTAGAGGAAGGGCTTTTAAGCAGTGGTTGGATCATGAGGGTTCTAACCTCATCAGTGGATTAGTCAATTTGATGGATTAATCTGTTGATAGCTGAATGGACTGGTGGGACATGGGAGGAAATTAGTTGGACGAAATAGGTCACTGGGGGTGTGACCTGGAAGTGTTTATATTCTCCCCAGATGCTACCTTCTCTCTGTCTTTCCTGGCTGCCATGAGCTGAGCAGTTTTCCTCTTCCATGCCCTTCTGCCATCTCATTTCTGCCTTGGAGCCAGCCGACTGTCAACTGAATCCTCTGAAGCCATGAGCCACAATAAATCTTTCTTCCTTTAAGTTATTCTTGTTAGGCATTTTGATCACAGAGATGCAAAGCTAACTGATAAGATTTCTGCAGTGAAAAACATTGATATTCGCATTGAGAAAATAGATTGCAGAGAGTCTGATATTAGTTCATCAGGCTTTTTCACTAAATAAATATGCTGTTAAAAAAACTTTGATTTTTTAGAGTTTACATATTTTATATTTATAGATAAGAGATAATGGAGTTGTATCAAACTGACACTAAGCAGCATGAAAGAGGACATAAGAGTTTTTTTCAATGGTATTAAAAAAATTAATTGCCTAGTCTTCTTTTCTTGTAACTTGGAAAAACATCATTGATAATGAATTACGGTTCAAGAACACAACAGATGAGCAAAATACCAACGTATATTGTAAGCACACCACTCAAGCAGGATTCTCTGTTTCAGAGGCTAGGAAAACACTTGATGTTGAAAAACCATATCAGTTGATTTGAACTGAGAACCATTTTCTGTGAAAAAGTTAAGCCCTGTGCTTCTCAATGATTTACTGAACTTTAATTGATGTAATTGAACTTTGACTTTGAAGATTAAGATATGATCAAGACATGGGGTTATGAAGCCATTACTGATGGTTATCATAGTTGTTGCCTATCCGACAAAAACTATCAAGAGTGGTGACTATTTAAATGCACAATGCTAAATTCAATGTTTCTACTGACCTCATTGATTAAAAGTTATCAACTACATGACAGAAATTCATTATTAATTGACCTAACATTTTAAAAAGGGAAACTGACTTAATAAACTTAGAACATAATAAAAGTTTACAGATAGAAAGAGAATGATTGAGGATAAGAGAGAGGATAAGAGCTTACATTTCCAAACAGTTTTGTAAATTGAACATATTTCTCTTGATAGTTTGAATGTTGCCTTCTGATTAGTCTACAGACTAATTAAGTGAAGAAAAAATATTGAACTATAGTGGAAAGCCCTGTTCTGAACACAGGGTACTTTGAAGACCCCAGGGAAGTGGGAAATGTCCCAGGTGAGTATGCTTGCGAAAACCCCCCTGCCCACATGACAAAGATCAGTGAACCTTGTCAGTGAAACCTACCTTCTCCTCCACAACCTGCCACTCTTACGTAGATGTGCCTGAAATGCAAAACTATTGTTTCTAGAACTTATTTTAGGCTTTCCTGACAAACAACCATCACTTCCTGATATTCAAACCAGTGTTTTGTTTCTGTCTGAGTGTCTAACTTTTGTTTTCCCCACCCACATTAGTTTGATTTGTTTATAGAGTATTTGATATCTTCAAACTTATTTCTGCTTAAATCAAAGTTTTAGTTTCTCCTTGTCTCTGATGTCCTCCCTGGCCTTCCTAGACATCTGCATTAATTCCCATATTAATGCAAAACAAACTGGATCCCCATTGATTCCATTACCATTTGGGTCTTCTTTGAAAAGAGGTAGTTGGGACAATAATAGAAAGAACTTTCAATAGAAGTAGAAACCCTTGGCCTGACTTTTACATTTAGAATTGTCTAATTTTGGCTAAGCTACATTACTTCAGAGTTGAGATTCTTCTCTGCTAAAATGGATGATAATTGAATTAAATAACTGCCAAGTTATTCTTGCTTCAACTTTAAAAGCTTATTAGGCTATGATTCTCTGTTTCCAGCACAGCTGCCACCATAGCTATTCTCACTATGGAGTAACAGAACAGAACTTACCAAATCTCTTCTTTCCTCCTCTATCAAACTGCGATCTATTCACTCTTTATTCGTTAGAGACTCTTAGTCTAATTAAGTGAAGATTACTTGTACTCACATTCAACATAGAATTATAGTAGACAGGAGATGATTTGTATGTTTTTCCTAAATGAGAAGCTTGAACAATGATGTTTACTTGTTTCTGCCTTATATTTGAGAACTGGTCAAAAGTGTCATTCATTTGGAAAAGCCATAACTCAATAGGAAACCACATTCATTTAAATGTTTTCTAAAAATCATTTCTTACCTCTTGGCCCTTAACAGCACAATTTTGCTTTTCTGATTCTTCCCACAAGAGTAATTACTAGCACTAGGTGGGCATACCTTTAAAAAATGAAAGGGTGAGGGGGAAAAGAAATACTAGTTAAAATATAGTTTGTTCTCTGAAATAATCATAAAACTGTGCAGTACCTGATAGTATTTTATTTTTGTGACTTTTTCCCCCCTTCTCTGATTATATATAAGACTTGGAAGGAAAATAGACGTCAGATGAAAATAAAAACATTGGTATTTTAATAACATTTATTAATCTAAATTTATTAGTATAAATTTAAGCAAAATTGATAACTGTTACTTATGAAAATGAGCCTTCAATAGAAAGAACTTCTGTGATTTGATTATAAAATTGTGTTTCTTATAAAATATGTCAACCAGGAGAAATACCCCTATATTTTGAAAAAAGGATGCCCCCAACCATGGAATATAAGAAGACAGAGATTCCATCAGATGAATGTCCTCAAGAAAGAGCCCACATGAGTCACAGAGAAGCCCTAAAACAGAAGAAAGAACAATTAGAACAGTCAACTGTATTTTAACTGGAATAAAGCCAAATGCCATTTTTAATATCTGAAAATTAGTCTCAAATCAACTGGTACAAACTTACCAAGTAAAGAATCTAAGATGAAGTAGAAATTATGATTTGGCTGTTGCTTGGAGCATGTTGAGAAAAGGAATTTGTGCTTAGGGAAAAATAACCTATGGGATTTAGTGTTTAGAATTTTGACCTTTAGAAGGATCATTAATCCCTGCAGTACTCCATTTTTCAGTCAGTGAAATGGGATATTTGCCAACTACTTCATGTGATATTTGAATTGTGAATGTAAATATATCTTTTAGAAATATAGAGGGAAAAAATGAGTGCGGCAACCCTGGTCATTTTCTTTTAATTTCTTCATTATTGATTTAAAAATAATGAAAATGGTTGATGCTAATTAAAAACAATTTGGAGAAGAAATGTGATCAGTACATCCCAGGACTTAAATTTATAAGATTTCAAATCTAAATGAACTTTGAAATCTTTTAACCTTTTAGGTGACAGGATCCAGGTTTTCCTAGAAATTTTGTCCTAAATAATTCCCTCCAGGTTCTCTGATGTGAATAGTGGATAGAATGAGAGTTTAATCTTCAGCTACATATTTTCTCTGCTCTGGAATCTGGGGATGCATGGTTTTGTTTCCCTCCCATGGACCACCATCACTCAGGTGTTTGTAGTCTCCTTGTCTTCCTCTGTGCACCTCTTCTTCCTTTCATCCATCAATATTTCAAGGGATTTCTTCCAGAGTTTTAAAATTAATATTGCATATTTCTTTTCTAGTGTTTGTATCCAGAGTTTCCAGGGTACTGTGGGACTAAGTCTTAGGTAGCTCTATGCTCCAAGCTTTACTTATCTTCCTACATGACATGACTCACGATTACTTTCTCTCAGGAACTCCATCTCTTTCCTTCCAGCACTACCTCTTGGGTATCAACCTGGTCCATCTAACAAGAACTTGGATGATGTGATGACCAAGGAGGGCTGCTGCTCTGGGATAGAACTAAGGAAGCTGTATAGTTATAGATTAGGGTTTCCCCCTAATCTCATAGGACTGGAGCCATCCAGGTAAGAATTAAAAATTTTTTTGGCATCTCTAGTTACATAGTAATAGTACTCAATATGGAATCAACCTAGGTATCCTGTAACAGATGAATGAAAGAAAATGTGGTATATATACACAATGGAATATTACTCAGCCATAAAGAAGAAGAATGAAATTATGGCACTTGCTAGTAAATGGATGGAACTGGAGAATATAATGCTGAGTGAGATAAATCAGTTCCCCCAAACCAAAGGCCAATGGTTCTCTCTGATATGTGGATGCTAATCCACAACAAGGGAGGGGAAGAATAGAAATCCATTGTATTATACAAAGGCATGAAGGAAATGGAGGAGAAAAGGAAACAGGAAAGACAATAGAATGAATGTTTTGTTCCAGTTTTTAGAGTGATGCTTTCAAATTTTGTCCATTTAAAATGATGTTGGCCTTGAGGTATGTTCCTACTATCTCCGGTTTTTCTAGTGTGTTGAACATGAATGGATGCTCTGTTTCTCAAATGTTTTTTTTTTTTTTTTCTGTATCTGTTGAGATAATCATATGATTCTTTTCTTTAAATCTATTGATATTATGAATTAGGTTTTCTGATTTATGTATAACCAAACTTGCATCCCTGGGATGGACCTCACTTAATCATGTTTCACTATCTTTTAAATATGTTTTTATATGTGATTTGCCAGTATTTTATTAAGAATTTTTGCATCTATGTTCATCAGGGATATTGATCTAAAATTTCCTTTCCTTGATATGTCTTTGTCTGGTTTTGGTATCAGGGTGATACCAGCTTCATAGAATGTGTTTGGAAGCAAACCCAGCTTTATTTCAAGTGCTAATCAAACATGGTTTCATCTCTAACAAAGCAAGGGCTTGGGTTTACCTTTCAGATTATTGCAATTTTCACCTCCTACATCTATGTTTCTTATAACATTTCCTTGGATTTTATTTTTCTCTTCTCATTTCCTCTATAAGTGATCCCATGTATACATAACACTACCAACTCTATCAGTTAAGTGATGACTAAAGTCAGATCTCTCTTTGATCTCCAAATAGAGGATGGTTTTAAAGAGTGAGGGTGAGGGAAGTGGTAAGGCATGTCTGAATTCTTGAACTATTATGAGGGTAGAGACTATGGGAATGTCCTGGTTTCTGTGAGAAAAAAAAGGAATTAGTGGGAGTCCTTTAAGGTTTTTGCCTAGAGCAAATTATCAGAGTTTCTATTTGAGATGTGAAGATTGTGAGAAGAGTGGATTTGGCAATGGAGAGTCAAAAATTCAGTTTTGAGATGCCTATTAGTGATCTAGAGATAGATCTGAGGGTTGTCGACATAAAATTCCTAGACCAGGACAAGGTCACCTGTAGAATAATATAAATACATTGGATGTATTGGGGTTTTTTTTTTTTGTTTGCACATTTTGCATATTTTATGTCATTTATTTATAATATTTTACATAAAAATATGTAAATATGTGAGTGCATATAAAATATGGTATTAATATTTACAAGTCTTTTAATCACATAACCATGATTACTTTCCAGAATGGTTGTATGATTTATACTCCTTTTGTCTTTCTACAAATGTATTCATTTCTCTTTAAAATGTTGGTTTTTACTTTAATTATGATACCCTGATTGGGTACAAGATATCTAGGGCTAGTGAAGCGCTGTATTTACCTGAAGGCTAAAAGATGGCACTTCTCCAAGATTATGAGCAGCTCAGAGACATTTAGCCTCATATATATGAGATGAGCTAAATGGATTTTGCCTTTGAGTTGAAAAGATTAACTCCAAAGGAACTGTCCTTGTTCAAATAGCTATTGTGAAAATCTGATGGAGATAGAGATGACTGATACTACTCAAGGGGTAAAGAAGAGAATCAGTCTCCTGGATGCTGCCACATGCTAAATTGGGTTGAGTTCTGGCAGCAGGAAGAAAGCCAGAAAATAAAACAAATTCTTTTATGAAGATGGTATTCCATTTTTGAAAAGGTAATGAAGTTTTATAAGTCCATGTTTTTGTTATTGTTATACCAAGTGTGGATAAGGTTTTATTTATAAATGATAAAAACTTGATAAATTGATTGATGTGACTTTGGCTGGTATTTTCTCTGCCCTTTGCTCCAGTGACCCCCATTACTCTATTTTTACCACGCCGAGGAGTTAGGCTGGTTTCCTGCTAGCTTAGAAAATGAGCCAATGACTGCTAAGTGACCATTCTCTCCAGGACAGCATTTTCAGGCTAGGGGAAGTAGTTGAAATTTATAGTAATACTATATCTTTAGAGAGCATCTTTCTCTTAGGAGCTTCCTATATTTTATAGGCATTCAGCTTGATTCTCCCCAGGACCTAGGAAAAACTGGCAACAGTAATGGCATATACAAATACCTATAAACCTTAATGATAGACACAGGTACCATCCTAGGAAGGAAAATGTCTACCTTGAGTGTAACCTTTCTGCTTGATGCAAAACTCTGCTGAGAGACTCCACTGTTGCTACCTGTCTCCCCCATATCCTACATATTTAATTGCATTGTTGGATGGAGTAGATTTCCTCTTTCAAAATATTAAAAGAAAAATGCTTCTAATCATTAATGTGCAGAATATTACTTATAGAGATTGATGTCTCAAAAGTAAGTTCAATGACAATTTATTGAATAGTTCCTATGTTTCCAGTCCTTTTGACAGAAATATATCATAGCCAAACACATAGATTCTAAGACATGATCCCCTGACATGAACCCACAAATGGAGGCTGGGAAGGCTGCATGAAAATTGACTGAGGAAGTATTTTAATAGATTCCAGTGTCCTTTTCCTAGTGGGTCTCAGGTAGGTTTCATGATTCTGTCTTCTTAATGAAATCATTCCTAGCCAAAAGGTGATTTTCCTGATCTATCAATTCCAAGAGTCATTTTTTTTCTTGATTAAGTACATTATGATGACATCATATTTTAAATGATTTGGGAGAAGTAAGTTGTAGAAGTCATATATTATTGAAGTATTGTAAAGTGGTAAAAACTGGATTTTGGAATTGGACTGTTTGAATTTCTCCTTTTTCTTTTACTATGTGACATTTGGCAAACTACAGAAGAGCTTTAGCATATATTTCTCTTTTGTAAAATAGAGATAATAATTCCCTGTTTTACAGATTGTTTCCTGATTAAATAAGGTACTGCATGCAGAATATGACACTTAATGAGTCTTCCATTAGTTGTAATTACTATCCTTTTTGCTAACATTCTTGGTAACTCACACATATAGAAACACACACACACACACATGTTTACATATCTCATATCCATAAGTGGAAGTTATCACTAGTAGCTCTTCTCAAATGGCAATCCTTTAAAAGTCTTAGTTTCATTTGCATTTGAGGCCCTAGGTTATTCTTCCGCTAAGCAAATGTTATTAGTTTTGAGTTCTGAGTAGGGGCATAGGTTCTATGGTATAGGCCATATATCCGTAAATATATTCAATAGTAGCATGGAAGGGTTGATCAGTCAATATGCTCTGTGATAGGCTCTAGATATTTTCCCAAGGGAGACAGAAAAAATGCTGCAACATTTCCTGAAAAATCAATAGACATCACATAGAAATTGCACAATAAAAATCCCTTAAGGTTTTTGATATGTGGCTTGCTGCCTAATAGTTTTAGCCAGAACCAGTTAAGAAAATACACACCCCTGGGGGGAAAATGGAACGTAAGGTCCTAGGCAGATGCAGAACTGAGCCTTTAAACCAGGAAGGAAAGGGTTAACAGTGCCAAATTGAGTTAC
This sequence comes from Marmota flaviventris, assembly GCF_047511675.1. Lineage (NCBI taxonomy): Eukaryota > Metazoa > Chordata > Mammalia > Rodentia > Sciuridae > Marmota > Marmota flaviventris. The sequence goes on along the minus strand of NC_092510.1, from coordinate 24,983,352 downwards.
CTATTAACATTTGTGAGGATGTTTTATAGGCCCAGCAAGTAACAGCAAGGCCCCTCTTCTGTTTAACACATCTGAGGTTACCAGCCTTCGAGGGAATCTCCAAATCATGCCTCTTAATTCTACTTTTTCTAAAAGGTGGAAGGAAGAGGGAGAGTTTAGAGAAAGCAATCAGTGAGGAGGGGGACTATTGGAAGATGTAACCATTAAGAGCAATGCATGTAGCATTATTAACATGATTTCACAGATGTTTAATCAAAGGTATGTTTGAAATGCAACAAGCATTTCTTGGTTCCTATCACTATATTATTGGGACACTGTAATTTAGATTTAAGTAATTTTAAAATTCATATTTTCTCTCAAAATGTTTAATACTTTACTAATTCAATCATTTATTCATCAAAAAATAAAATATCCTTTAGGTATTTCTTGTAAGCCAAACAAGAGACATTAAGTGATATACATGCCCCTAGAAGCTCACAGTCTAATTGGGAGACTGAGACATGGATAGGTAATTTTCTAATGATGAGATAAATATGAGTTGGCCTGGAAATTGAAGTTGGCTAGAAAAAAAGTGGGGAAAATGAAGAACATTTGGATATGGTTGGTCCATTGGGCACATGGTGTTGGGGATGAAGGGGGTGGCAGATTGGCTCCTGATAGGAAGAGTGAAGGTTATCTCATGAAAATAGGGAAATATTCAGTGTTGTTAATTAGGATAATGATATGTTCACTCAGTATTTTGTACTGTTTAGCAGAGTATTAAAACAAGAGCTAACAGGGACAATGATGAAGGAATAAATTTATAAGACATGAACATTAACTAGAAATCTGCCATCCTGCAGGCAGAATGTTGAGTGCTTCCAGAAGAAAACTCTTTTTGAAATCATACCTCCCCATAAGCTGCTCTGTAGCAGTAATCCTTTCAATACTTTAAGAAAGTTGAGGTTCATCAAGGTTATGTAACTCACCCACGTTGCTAAGTTAATAAATGGCTGATGTAGAGCCCAAACCCAAGGGCCTCTGATGCAGAAAGACCATACTCTTTCTTCTCTCTTCCATGCTGCCCCAGGAATAAGTTGCTCCAGGTCAGGGTTTGAGGTACAATGATGAGAATCTGTCAGTAACTTAAAAGAAGACTTGAAGCAACAAAGTGAAATACAGTCTAACTGCAACAGTTGAATAAGACCCTGAATCTTAATCTTCCTGTCACAAAAGACAAAGAAGGATGGTCAGGATTAACACAGTTGGCAATCTCAGCAGCCCGCCATCAGCAGTACACTCCAAGAACACACTAAACAGCACTTAGTCCTACCCAAGCCATTGTGACTGACAAGAGAAGTGCTCTGTCTCTTCTGAACATGCACAACACGGATGATTTTTCCAAATGAATTATTCATTCAGTGCTTCCAACAAAAAATACATTGCTTTTCACTCAGTGAGGGGGCTGTGAGGAGGGGGATTAGAAGTGCTGAGGTGCTGGGAAGGATGTTGATGTTATTTAACAGAAGAAGGTGTTATAATAATAAGCTTTAAGGTAACAGTTAATAAAGGCAAGCCCAGTGAAATATGCCATTAAAAAAGAATAGAAATTGATTGATGAAAACAAGTCAGGGTTCACAAATGCAAGTTGATTAAGTATCAAATGCACGAGAAGACTATAAAGAAGAAGCAAAATTTTTGAAGATAGTGTGGCATTTCTTAAAAAGTCAAGTGATTATTAGAACCATATGAACTCTTTAATGAATACTGAATAGCATGTGATAATATCACTAGGAAATTTACTAGCCATAGGAAATCTCAGGCAGATGGTGTTTTAAGGTTGATTTTTCCCCCTCAAAGGACAGAGGAAATTTTGAAATTATCTTTTATGGGTATCCTTAGGGTACATAAATAAGTTGGGAAAAAAACATTAATCAGATAAGTGAAGGGCATATCAGACAGGTCATAATATTTCAAAATCTTAAAAATCAATGAGAAAACTATAAACTTCTTAATTAAAATGGGATAAGGATATTAACAAGCAACTGAAAAAATAGAAAAAGGAAATCAATTGATCAATGTAATTTCACATTTAAAAATTCCCCAAAGCAATAATCACAGAAATTCAAATTAAAATAACAATTCCAGATATTATTTATTTATGCAACTCAGTTGGCAATTTTTAAATGATAGTATTAGCAAGTATGTTAAAGACATGAACATTCTTATATATTGTAGTTAAAAATGAAATTGATTTGTATTTCTGGAGACTATTTTTATATAGTTTTATATAAAATCAAGAAACTTTTAAACACTTGAATTCAGCAGTTCACATCCAGGAATTTATTCAAGGAAGTAATGAAAATGGTCTGATAATATTTGTGATTGACAGAATAGTTACTCAGTAAATATGTTTACCTCCAAGACTACTTTATTTGTTACCACTACACTCTGATGTAGGTGGCATTTTAACTGTCATTTGACAGGAAGAGGGAGCAGAACTTCTTAGACATTAATTAATTTGCTCAAGGTAAAATCCACTTGAAAGACACAAGTAAGAGGGAATTAGAACTCATGTCTGCCTGCAAAGATTGCATTTCAATGTTTGTAGGAAAATAGGTCCTCTTTTTTAAAAAGCCCAGTCAACTGTACCGGATTGCTGGACAATCTCCATTCCTTCTGCAAAACACGTGAATGGATGCTCACTGCATGTGGTGTGCCTGTCATGAGCTGACATCCCTCTATTGAGTTTAAACGCTTTTGTTTCTCTATTTAAGTTATATATTTATCAACAGTCAGTTATGCTTCCCCCAGGTATAAATGCTACAGTCATCATCATGTAATTTAATTAAATATTGTATAAATTTTTGCTCCATGTGGACATGAAAGACAGGAGTTTTTGTTTCTATGAAAGCTAAGTACTTTAAACAGACTTCATACACTTGAATTGTTAAAAATAACACCACTGTTGCTGAATTAAGTGGGAACACAACAGTTATAAAATACTAGATTTTATTAGCTCAGTATTATACATTTAATAAGTAATTGACTTATGTTTAGTTCTTACCCTATTTCAATACTAATAAATAACAAATATTTATGGAACACTGTGGTAGGCAGAATAATTGTCCCCACAAAATGCCTCTATTCTAAAAATCCCCAGAAACTCTAAAATTTTAGGTTGCATGGCAAGAAGTGGAATTAAGGCTGTTAATAGCTGATTATAAAATAGGGAGATCATCCTGTTTCATTTGGGTGGACTCAGTATAATCAGAAGGATCCTTGAAGGAGGAAGAAGGAGACAGAAGAGAAAATTAAACATGTGAAGATAAGTGTAAGTTCAGAGTGATGCCATGAGAGAAGGACTTCACTTGCTGTTGCTGCCTTGAAGGTGGAGAAGGGGGCTGGGAGCCAGGGGCTGAAGACAACTTCTGATAGGTAGAAAACGGCAAGGAAATGAATTCTCCCCTAGAAACACCTGAAAGGAATACAGTTCTGCTGACACCTCAGTTTTGCAATAAATAAATAAATAACACCTATATAGATGTTATCCAAAATATACCAAAAACTCTTTAAGAAAATGAACAACCCTGTTAAAAATGGGCAAAAGACCTAAACAGACACCTCATTAAAGAAGAAGTATATGTGGCAAATAGATGTAAAGATGCTCAACATCTTAGGACATTAAAAAATTGCAAATTAAAACAAAAAATACATTTATATATCTATTAAAATAGCTAAAGTTTATGATTCTGATAACATTAACAATGATGAGTATGGCACAACAGAAACTCTCATTGATTGTTGGTAGAATGACAAATGTATACCAACTTTAGAAGATAGTGTAGGGTCGGCAGAGGCATTGCTAAAAAAGTAATTATACTGTTAAAATGGGAAAAGACCACCAAGAAAAATTAAGCACATGAAATGGAGACTGAGGCTGGGCAACATGGAGATGGTGATTAAAAATATAGACTGTAGTCAGATGCATTCAAGTCCAAAGCACAGTTCCTGTAACTACATGACTTTTGATAATTAACTTCTCAAGTCCCAGTTTTCTTACCTGTAAGATTTCTGTTAGGGTTTATTTGTAAAGATTATGATTGCAAACATTAATGAATATAAATATCTGTTATTATTATGAATTCTGGTTCTTCTGTGTTGAGTTTAAGTGTCAGTTGTATACCCAGTGTGCAAGAAGGCATCTGATTAGATGCTTCTGAATTTCAGGAGTGGGGTCTGGATGGAGGATTTGGACTTGTAAGTCATCAACATATATATGGAACTCAAAGCCCCAGGATTGAAAGAAATGGCCTAGAGTGTGAAGACTGAAGAAACTGAAAAGAGAAAGAGATTGGAACTTCAGTGTTTAGGTGATGGAAATAAAAAGAGAATCAGTAAGAGGGACTGAGAAAATACATTTTTTAAAAAAAGAATTGGGAGGCTTGATTCTCTGTATTCTATACCCAACATATGTGTGAATAAAGTTATGTGTGGGTAAAAGGACAAATGCTTACATATCATGGATGTCCAAGAGTTACTGACAAAGTCAGATCTATGAATATTATATCTGTGAAAGTTAAGAGTCTCATGAACTTTTGGGACCCCTGATATGATCTGCACATCTCTGGATACACAACATTTAGTCATCTTTGTAGGACAGTACTGTTCATGACATCACTGGTAATAAAACCATCCAGGCTTTAAAAATAAATGTAAAATATAGAATATTTCTTGACTGTTGGTTCCTGCAGCACTAAAATATACACTTTGAGTTACATAGAGTTGTGGATAGTTTAATTAAAAGCTACCACTCCATGAATATTATACAGATAAGAGCCCTGCAGCCAGAGGTAAGGTGCTTTATCTGAAAATGCAAACATACCAAGTGGTAATGTTATCTCCTGGATTGGATTTTTAAATAGAATAACTATAATGCCCTATAAAGCAACGCTCTTAATTTGTAAGGTTGTGTTGTGCTCTCCCCATTTCCCTTTGCTGGGTTCTAGTTCTGGCTGAAAAAAGAGGACATGAAACTTGAAATAAGATCTTTTTTTTGACAAAAGCCTGATGTACAGAAAATGGCAGTCCATTAATGAGCATCCCTGAGCAGTTTGGCTATTTGCTGAACTCTCATGGGTGGACCTAGATTTAATCACACATAGAAGAGCAAAGTGTTTCTGTTCTCAAAAGGAATCACTGGTCTCCTTGGGTTAATGTGGATGATGCTGGAAATAATGCAGTTACAGATAATTGCCATTTTGCAGAGCTTTGGGTGGGTGGGGTCATTCAATTAGAAATGCCCTGCTGCCTCAATTTTACCTGGGTAGGATCAAAAGGTGATTTAGCTTAAAGTGCAATGAGAAACAGAAAGCTAGTCTCTCACCCCTTTTGTGCCACTAACCCTGCTTTCCTAAGCTTGCAGTGGTTTGAAAGCTTCTCTGTCTGGCCTTTGAAATTGCATACAAATCCTTCCCTGAAAGTCCTCAGACAGTAACCAATCTCATATGGTGAGGGCAGCTTGAGACTGAAAAAAGAACACATAACTATGATGGGTCTATTGAATATACTAGAAGGCATCTTAAAGTGCAGTAATACAATTGGATTCAAAAGCTACACTTCCCCCCCGAAGTCACCAGCAAGGGTAAATTGGATGGGAATGCGTAAAATTGAGTTCCTTTGACTTTTTTCCAAGACTTGGTACTAGTAAAAATTTCTTCAATCTCCTTTATTTCCTTGCTTGCTTTTCTCTCATTCATGTACTACAGTTGAATATAAACAGCTGGTTCATTTGCAATCCATTATGACATTTATAATACTCCCATTCTCATAAAGACAAGGTTTATTGTTAGGGACATGCTATTTCTAGAGTCTAACAACTTGTTATCTGACAGATTGTATATCCGGATTTTTAATTTATAATTCATCACAATTTGGTCCACTTGAAACTAACCCAGAGAAACAAACCATGGGGATTTTTTTTTTCATTTAAGAATAACAATGGAAACATGACTAATTATTTGAAACAAACCTTTTCCCTTTGTTTCTTTGGGGTGAAAGTGTTATTTTTAGCTAGTTTCTAGATTTATGTGAGCTGTACATTTTGACTCTGACAGTTCCCTCCCAGTATTTATACTTTTATTACTAAACTTAGAAATTGACAAGGTATTGTAAATAGTCTTTCAAGAATTCTTATTTTAGGACCTGTGCACCAAAGAGGGAAAGATCATTTGCCTCCACTGCTTTAATCCTTAATAGGTTTAAATCTCAGTCAGGAATAGGGGTGAAAAAGTCTGACTTTTTAACTAATACCATGTCATCTTCTTAATCATGCTGATTCTGAATAATTCAGCCTCTATGGAAGTTGCAGAGCCAGAATCTATAGCTCTGTCTTTCTCTTGGGTGGTGGGGGGTGGAGTTTATTATTATGGAGCCTGACAGGAGAGAGCTCTGGCAGGTTAATTGCTACAGCAGGACTAGCTGGGAGTTTGCTGGTGATATACAGTGACTAAAGCGAGTGAAGGAGATTGACTATGCCTGTTACAGCACAAATATCTTCATGCACCTCAGGTTTCTCAGAAAGATATGAGAAATAAATGTTCGCTGTTCATTTTCTGTCTGCACAATAAAAATAGCCTCTGGCTAAACATGGCGTCTACAGCAGAGACTTAAAAGGGGGGGGGGGGGAGAGGTGGAAATTTGCAAATTAACATTATTACAAACATCCCTGCCTGAAAGTGCTGAAAATCAATTTCAATATATTTTGCATTTTAATGAATTGCCAAAGAGATAAATCAGCCGTGTTTGAGGAATGCTTGCTTGGCAATGATGTTTTCTTATCACATCTTGTCTTAACTGATAGCATTTAAAATGAAACCAGTGTTAATTGAAGGCGTGGGAAATGTAACTGCTAGTTAATGAAGTAAATGCAGGCTAGTTATAAAGAATTAGAAATTTGCTTTAATGCACTAACTCTAACACAGTCTCCTGTCCTATATCCCCTAATTCTAAAGTAGTAATCCTCTATATTATAAATGGTTGAAAGGCAGACAACATTGTTGCCCAAGCTCTAGCTAAAGGACACTATGTTTTAATTCCCCGGTGGAAACAGGATGCAAATACTTCTGTTTTTATTTTATACAATAAATACCAAATTTTAACGCCTGAGCCTTTGAGGAGCCTTGGGGGAAGGCAGAATCTCACACTTCTTTTCTATTAAAAAAGTAAACAACATTAATTACCCTAGGTACATGTATGACTGCACACATGGTGTGATGCTACATCCCTACATTCATAGAAATGTAAAGTTGTGCTACAGTTGTGTACAATGAATCAAAATGCATTCTGCTTTCATGCAAACCTAATTAAAATTTAAAAAATAAACAATATAACTTTTCAATCTCTCAGTTTTTTGCACTGTTTAAAATTATCTAGCTGAAAGAGGAAGTCAGTCTTCTAATGTTACTGAAGTTGCAGGTTCTCTGATGTCATATCTCCATTCCCAGCACATAATATGTATTCCAGCAAATATTATTGAATGAGCAGATAGAGAGATGGATGCATGATTGTCCTCCTTTGATCTCTCTGTCAGAACAACAAAGAAATCATCATATTTCCCACTATGTATGTATATGTGTTAACAAATACATTAAAAATCAACACTCTGTGATACCACATATAGAATATACATGCATTTTTTCCCTTATGTATTCAGTATGGATATAATTCATCTCCAGTTCAGTATTGTTCTTACTAATTGCATTTCACTATTCTAGATGTCATGAATCTTCTTTCTTTTTTAATTATGTAAAAATAAATAAAATAACCTCTTTCTTGGGAAAATAATATCTTGAAAACTAACAAATGACATATCATTTGACAACCTGAAATTAGTCAGCAAGAAAGGAGGTAATTTATACTTTCTTCTGCACCACAGAGAGTTTTAAATTTGGAGGTCACTGAGGTGTCCTCTGCTTTCTGTCAATGACATGCCAGAGCTTTCCTTGTGAAATCATTTGGCCAATGTGAGACTTGACCTCTAATGCAACTTTTAGTAGATCTTCTTTTTTAAATATTTACTTATGTCATTAATATGTCAAAGAAATATAAACATTAAAAATTATAATGTGATGCATTAATAATTAACTTCATGTAATAATCAATGAGAATTGTATTTCCTGTTGGAAAGTAGATATTCCTATTAGGTATTAATTGTGAAAAAATTGTCTGATCAGCATGCCATTTGCCAGGCAAACTGGATCTTGCAAGTAAGTTATTAAGGATAACATAATTTTTAGTTTTCATGATTGGTAATACAATGAGAAACAATTTTAATGCCTAGTTGTTATTGTGAAATTTATAACTGTTTTTACTTTGTGGGGACTTTGAAAGTCAATTGTCCCCCAGAGCCCATGTCAATCTAGAAAGTAACTTTCTCTTTTTAAATCTCTCCATTGTCACCTTCCAGAGAAAAGAGCTTTTTGTTGATAGAGATGCTATGCTTGACCAAAATTTAGTCAGGCTCTAGAATTTTCTCCTAGGCCCTTGGGCACTTCCTTATAAAATCCAGTTTTATCAAGAGTCCTGCTAAGTCAGTTTAGCCAAGAGTCCCACATCTTCTATATCTGATCACTCTCAATATTTAATCAGGTTTCTTATCCTTCATGATCCCCTAGGATGTGTGATCATCCTGGCCTGTTTTCAACAAGAATCCTGTTACATCAGGTTAGTCAGAATTCCCACTAAGCATTGCCATTTTCTCTCAGTACTTTTTTCTCTCAGTACTTTTCTATGTACTGACATTTATCCTGCTCCTTGGCTATAAATGCCCAGTTGCTTGTACTATATTCAGAACAGAGAGCAGCTCTATATACTAAGGTCTCCCCAAATGTAGTAATCCTGAATAAAATCTGTTTGTACCAGTTGAACTAATGTCCAGATTTTTTTTTTATTGTTGTTGTTTTGTTTTTCATTGAACTGTGGAACCAAGGAAAGAGGAATTTCCCACTGCATCTTTTAAGGCCATTTGCTCAGTGATAGGGGAAAACCACTAATTTCTGAGGCTGTAGAACTTGAGCCATTTAGAAGGCAAATATCAAAAAAAAAAAAAAAAAAAAAAAAAGTGAAGCTAAGGCTACATTTGTTCTCTTGCTGGATTTTCTTATTTTCTTTTTTTTTTTTGTGTGTGTGTGTGTGAGTGTGTGCTCCTGTTCAAGCCAGGGACATCTTCTAGTGCCTTCTTAGAGGAAGTGACTGCCTGTGAAGCTGTGGAGCACAATGCAGTCTATGTGGAAACTAACAGTTGTCTAGCAGAAAAATCCCTGGACTTCAGTCACAAGGCTTCTTCTCCTCTATCTCACTCCTATCATTGACTCTTTATACATTTCCTAGCAAAGTATTTATATGTTCTGAGCCTCAGTTTCTTTTTCCATAAAATGGGTACAGCAATATCTGTTTTATACCTCTTGTAGGGTTGAGGATTATATGGGACTTAAATGTTCATTGTTATGATAGAAGATAGACAATAAGAACAGTAATAATAGTGACATTAGTGGTCATGATTTCACAAAGAGGGGGTGTTAAGTTAAACTTGAAAAATTAGAAAGGCTTTTTGCAAAATGTGATGTTGAGCTTGATTCTGTCCTGGTGATTTACCTCATGTTTTTTATGTAAAAATCTATTATGATTATAAGCTTGTAGAATTTAAATGCCTTAATTTCATTAATTTTTGAAAAATGTTTGAGTATATAGCATAGAATATAGTATATATCTCTTACCATTAAAACTAGGGCTTTATTTTTTAATGTTAAAATCTTAACCCTCTGGTTCATGCAGCCATGTGGAGAGCCGAATATAAACCCCTCACACAATCAAATTTTATAAACATCATATATAAAACATGGAGCTGCTTAATAAATATGGTATGTTAAGGTGATGAATTCTTATAGTAAACCCAAGGGAAAGAGCCTTTAAAAATTAATCTAATGCCTCCTGATACACTTTTCTACAGAAACCATGAAATTGTCTGCAGCCAAACTGGCTTTGGAAAACCATCACTAACAACTCTTTTCCCCTGATAATTTAAAATGCTTGTCACAAGTATAAAAGGAATATTGGTATGGTCTATACTATTACATAAAAAGGCTTGGGATAGTTTTCCATTTATTGATTCCATTTAACTTAATATAAAAATATTTTTAAGTATGTACTATACAGAAGTGAATGATAACCACACTTTAGATTGACCTAGCATATTTCATCTGCCTAATGAAAAGCAGTACATATAATATTTTAAACACAAACATGAAAACATGAAGCAATACAATGTTTACTTTAAAAAAAAATGAAGCAAAGTTCAGATCCAAGTCCGGGCAAGATGGTGAATGAGGAAGTAAGGGGTGGGTCCAGATATTAAGAGCACAAAGAGCATCCCCCAATAAGGTCATCTTCTTAGCTGACAAAAGTGCTCATGGTCATGAGTGATGGACTCAATTGGGCAGACCCTTTGGTACTCGTGTACATAAGTGGAAGCATTCAACACAAAGACTAAAATAGATGTGTGTGTGTGTGTGTGTGTGTGTGTGGGTACCAATGAGTGATTCTAAGGAGAACGCTGAGAGTGGAGGTGATAGAAAAAGGGGAAAGCCCAAAACCTTTGAAAAGAACAAGTCAGTACTTTGCTATCTGACTCTAGTTCAGGGTCCCCTTCTTTTCTAAGTCTGTTACTTTTTCTCTTCACAATAAACCTGCTGCTTGCTTGTTATCTCTGTGTCCTATTCTTCAATTTTTTGCTGAGCAGAGACAACTGAACCCTAGACAGTAACAGTTGAAGTTTTAGTTTTTGATAAATAATTGTGAAGTAGCTGCTTCTCTTTTCTCCTCTCTCACACTCTTTTTCAAAAAACCTATCTGAGACCTTTCTATTGTGGAATATTCAAAGTTGCTTAGGGAAGGAGTGCATAGTGTTTATTATTGCATTTGAAGAACAGAAAAAAATAACCTTTTTCAAAGATGATAGATTTAATAAAATTGCCATTTCCTTAGAGTTAAACTTGTTTCCTGTCACCATCTCAATTTATGAGTTAGTGGTAGCATTTGTTTTTAGCATAAGAGTTAAAGCTATGAGGATTTCCAAAGGAACCTGAAATTTTGGATCTTTAGTTCAGCTATGCTTTTAAAATTGGTTTCCAAAATGAGTGAAGACAGTTTTACTAACATACCGTGGCTATGATTTGAATATAGTTTTTCCCCTCTGAAATTGATATTCAGATTTTGTCCCCATTATGAGATATTAAGAAGAAGGACCAAGTGGGACCTTTTAGAGTTCTTAGGGCTGTGCCCTCATGAATGGAATAATCAATTCATGTGATTAATGGATTAAGGGGATAGTGAATTATCTCTACAGAGGGTCTACTAGAAAAAGCAATTTGGCTAGGTCTCTCAAGTTGATTCCATGTCTTATGCCACTTTGGGACTCTGCCAGCAAGAAAGCCAAAACCAGATATAGTCCTTCTACCTTGGACCAGAGCTGTGAGCTAAAATAAACTTTTTTCCTTTATTACTAACTTATCATATGATATTGCATTGTCAGCAATAGAACATAGACTGAGATAGCTATGATGGTAAATGGCATAGAAACTTATGTTGCTACTTACCAACTTTGGTATTTGGCAGAAAACCCAGTAGTGAAACAACTGCAGTTGGAGATCCATGTCTCCTATGAAATGACCATAATCATTAGATCTCCTGAGAAGAGAAATATTCTCACACAGGAAATTATTAACAAGTAGTAGAGCTTTTTCAAAAGGCTCATGTGAATCAAACAAATACATTTTAGTGTGAATAATACTTTTGTTTGTGAAGTTTAAATGCGTAACTCCAATTCTTCTATCCTCCTTACATGAAACTCTTACCCTGATCTCATTGTGGGTGGATTACCTTTTCCTAATCTTTGAATTTAGGCATGATTATATGTTATGCTTTCACTGATGGAGCATGGGCAGAAGTGACGGTGTGCCAGTTCTGAGGTTAGGTCTTATGAGGACCTGGGTGTCTTTCTATATTCTTGACTTCTGACGTCACCTTGAGAAGAACCAGTTCTTTCTTACTTGCTTGTCCAATGTACATAAATCACATAGGTGGCAGATCCATTCAAAGTGATGATTGGTGTGTAGCTAACTATTTCCTGATTACTTGTTGCAGAATATTTCTATAGTTGTTGACTAATACAAGGACTTTCATCAAAGCCTTTTTTGGAATAGCTGTTTCTAAAGTATTAGATAGAAGTTAATAATGTCATTGTTTTCATTTTTCATATTAAGTATGTGTTTTAAGCTAAAAAATATTTTCAGTTTCTATGTTATGTAGCTGGGATGGTTACAGGTCTTATCTTTTATATTAGTTTTCATTTGTTAAATGGAAGAAGTTTGAAGCTTCAAGGCAAAGGAACTTTGATGACCTTTGACTGCCACAGGCATGCATTCTGCTATTTTAAGATATCTATCAGACTTCTTATACTGGGTTTGATTTTTTTCTGGATACTGAAATCCAGAGTTTCATTTTCTCAGGGATATGGAGTTGCCTCCTAATCTATGGCCAAAAGATCAAGATTTTGCCAGCTAATTCTGTTTTTAAAAAACATAGTACAGGGCATTAGATTGGGATTTGGGAGGTCTGGGCCTTGCTTTTGGTATGCCACAATGACCTGTTATCTTTAGGAAAAGCCTCTTAATAACTATTTGAGCCATAGATCCCTTAAATCTATAAAATTCTAGCATTTTCTGATACTAGGTCTTTCACCTAGTGTCACGAGCAGCTTCTCAGCCTTGTCTGGTTACCAGGAGTTCCCTTCCGGATATCTGCACTGGACCCCGGACCGCGACGTACGCGAACACCAAGCACGAACTCGATTGCCTTTTGAAATGCTGGTTTATTCGCACACCACACAAAGCAATACACAAGGTGGCTGGCACACAACTGCACGATCTTACTCTCAGGCGACGAGAGTTAGTTGTGAGCAATTACATGGAGTTTCCCCCGCGCTTATATACTTTACAAGTTGTTCATACCTAACTTATCTAACATAAGCATACTGCCTGACTACTTTATCATCCTATGACCACAACTTAGAAGGTTACATCATCCACACTCAAAAAGGTTACATCATCCACTTATCTAACATAGACACACTCTCTGGTCATCTTGTGACCAGCACTAAAAAGTCACTGAGTTACTGCAAAGTCCAAACAAGTCCAAACAAGTTTCTCTGCTGATCCATGCTGACCCTTCATTCCTGATGTTTTACTCCTGTCACCTAGCAGTATCAATTCACAGGAACATGGGAAAATATAAGTCTGACAGTAATGTAAGTGTGGGAGAAACTGAGGCAGTATCTGCGGAGATGTTTGTGGTTGCTCAAGTATCTCTCTGATAAGGATGATTTAAGAAAGGACATACACAAAAGATGAAAAGAGTACCATGTAACAAGAGGAAAATAATATTAGCAAAGCCTCTCAAAATGAGATGAAACTTATGAGAAATGATAAATAAAAAGTAAAATGAGTTATGATGACTATAAGAACAACAATGATGTTGACTGCCTGCTTAGTGTTACCTAAGATGCAGAAAAGTGGAGTCTCTGACATGGGCCCTGTGCTTCTGTGGTTCCTTCTCTGGCCTGGCTCTGATTATTTCCCTCTCCTTGGAGTAAAGAGGTCATGAGGTCTACAGGACATGGCCCTATGGACCAGATCCCATGTGCCTATTAAAAATATTTGAATTCTGAAGTTTTCTGCCCCAATACTCTAGGTCTCCTCTCAGGGCCTGTATAGTCCCTGGGTCTGTTCCTCCAAGAATAGATGGCTAATGCACAGCTGTTTTCAGGGCATTGGGCATAGCTTGGGTATATGGGCAGTAAGGTGTGCAGGATGGAGCTAAAGATGGGATAAGTCTACAGATGAGCTCATGAGTAACCAATGTGATCACATAGCACCCACATAAAGGAGGATGTTACATTTGGTTTAATACTCTGCTGTTGCTATATTGACATACTTAATAATTTCATCTTTGAAATTATGTTTTGTGGGTGAAATCTAAAAGGATAACAGAGCATGCACAGTAGTAGAGAAGGTATATGCATGTAATAGGCCATATGCATGTTTACCACTATTCCTTGCCATACTAGTATACAGCATTCATGGTGCCCCATGAGAATAGTATACAGCACATCCACAATGCATGGGACTTCAATAACACTCAAAGAAAATACAAGATAAGCATATCAGGTCTGTGACTAAGTGGGAAGTGTCAGCTCAGAGAGACAGTGCTCCATCTGAATCAGAATTTGTTTTGAATGCAGAAGAAAGCAGTGGTATTCTGAGAAACATGAATGAAAAAGAATCCACACTATATCTTTTCTTCATTATGTTACCTTTCTAGTTGTCAATGAATTGTCCTAAAAATGATGGTATAGAAGAGAAAGGTAGGGTGATCTATAGAGCCTTTGCCTTTTAGTCTTTCTTCACTCAAAAAAACCAAACAGAAATTTTGAATACATGTGCACATAGGAAAAAGTGAACTAAAAAGTAATTTTGAATTAATTTTTTTCATTGTTTTCACTTTTGTGGTAATAACAAAATACATTTGCAAGTATAAATTACAAAACATGAATTATGTAATTTATGTGATTCTAGATATGAGTTAAATACACTATATTTGCATGTAGAACTATCAATGCATAATATTAAATGGGATAATATATTTTACAACATAAAGGTATTTATATGCTGAGAGCCATAGCCAAGTAGGAATGACGCATGGCAATTTCCTTGTCAGCCTACCCAATGTTGCTTAGAGGGAGGACTCTCCATTGTGGAAATGGGCTTGCCTTGGACCCAGGTCATTTGCAGTGACATTGCATGAATGTTTGAGAAAGGTGACCCTGCTCAAGGACCAGGGCGGATCATGTTTAGGGCGGTTCCAGGTTTAGGGTGTGGATCCTGCTGAGAACAGGGTGGTTCCAGGTTTAAGGTGGATCCTGCTGGGAATAGGGCGTATCCTGCTGCCTCGGGCGCCAGCTCCATGAGTTCCCGTTGAGTTCTCCCGGGATTCAGAGAGTATTTGGTATGCAGAGCCCGGTGGAGGGTGTGGATTTTCCCAGAACGTGCGTGTAGAGTGCCGGTGACAGTTCGGGAATAAACAGTTGCTGTTTGAATCTACAAGGCTTTTGTGGTGGCTCGGTTATTTTGTGCCCAGCCAGACTGCGGCATTTATATTTAAATTGGTATTGCATAACATGGGGATATAATATTTTGCTAACAATTAAACATTCTAATCTTTCTTTACTCAAATTGCAAATACAAAATACCCAGAACAAATAAATTGAAACTGCTAAAGAAAAAGCTTCATATTTTTGTATGTTTAATGACCTTTTGTTCCTACCTTATTAACAGAAGTGTTGTATTTTTATTTATTTTTCACAGGGTTATATCCATCATGTGGCTTGTCCTGAGTGGGCCATAGGTGGGGGGCTGACAATGATTAGTTCTTACTATGTCTAAATCTTTTTTTGAGGCAGGTACTGGGGATTGAACTCAGGGGCACTCAACAACTGAGCCACATCTCCAGAACTATTTTGTGTTTTTTGTTTAGAAACAGGGTCTCATTGAGTTGCTTAGTGCCTTGCTTTTGCTGAAGCTGGCTTTGAACTGGACATTCTCCTGTCACTGGGATTACAGGTGTGCGCCACTATTCCCAGCTGTATCTAAATCTTAAACCAACTCTTCTAAGTTCTTTTTAAGGCTTGTTTGTCAAGGTAAGAGGATAGAAGCAACTTAATAGATTCAGGTATATTCGTAACTTTTAATATTTGGATATATCTGCATTTTCCTTTGTTCCAACTCTATTATTAGCTGTGAGTTTGCCA
This sequence comes from Marmota flaviventris, assembly GCF_047511675.1. Taxonomy (NCBI): domain Eukaryota; kingdom Metazoa; phylum Chordata; class Mammalia; order Rodentia; family Sciuridae; genus Marmota; species Marmota flaviventris. Next base: position 24,967,451 of record NC_092510.1, on the reverse strand, counting down.
TTTGGAGTCAACAGTATTTAAAAATGAAGATCAGAGAAGAATTCTAGATTACTGGGGTTTTTGTTTGTTTGTTTGTTTTATGTTTTGTTTTGTTTGTTTGTTTATTTATTTTTTGAGAAGCGTTGATGGTGACTGTTGCTTGCCTCCATCAAATCCAACAGTAGCAATGACAGAGAAAGTAAAGGGACATACATAGATCTGAAAAATGCGTGTTAAATTCTATGTGAACTTCTGGGGGAGATGAACATGGTTGTGGTGTGGCATGGGATGAAAAAAGGAGTTTAAGCAGATGTAGGCTGGAAGCTCCCATCAGGAGATTAGTTAAGGGAGCTGTTTGGAGTGATGCTGCTTTAAAAAAGAAAAATAGCACCTGCCCTGCATGGCTTGTTCTCCAGGTAATTGCAGGGCAGCATTAAAGTCTGACTGAGGTGTAAACAAACTGCTGAAGCTTTTAGAGTTACCTCCTACTCTTATGTTATTAATGCTATGTGATGGAAAGGGAAAGTCCTTGAAGAACAGGAAGCCATGAGAGGCAGTTTTGCTGAAAGGCAATTTTGCAAACCTAGTTGGGGTTGAGCAACATGTAGATGAATTTAAGCCAAGATCATGGCACTGGTGTCTGTCCACTCTGAGGCAGCTTTTTTCCTGTTAAAGTCATTGAGACCTTTAAAACAAACAAACGAACAAACAAACAACAACAACAAAACCCTCATTGAGTCCTGTTAAAATTACAGAACCTGGACTTTGTCCCCTTTTCCCCAAGTACACATTTTAAAAAGTAACTCATACCAAGGATACTTCCTGGGAATCTATGAGTAGCATGATCATGTACTTTGTCACCAAAACCAGGACATTTTGAGAGTAAAATGAGGAAAAATAAGTAACTGCCCAGGCAATGAATATGATCTGGGATTGTCCCAGGCCAACCAGGACACAGAATCACCTTACCCATAAGTTTCATTTTCATAAATTGGTAAAAGTCACCTAGAAACAGGTGTTCCCCATAATGCGGACAAGTTGAAAAAAAATGGCACACATTTGGGAGGAAAAATTAGAAAGTCATTCTGGACTAAGAATAAGGAAGATAGTACCATATGACTTGGCTTGGCAAGTATCATCTCTGGATGGAGAAAAGTCCATTTTCACTTTTGGAGGGATACAATTAGGTTCTATGGCAACAACTTTGGTAATGGAGTACTGGAACATTTCAGGTCCCCTGGTCTCTTGAATTGGCTATATTTATATACTGTTAAATTGTCAAGCATGTATGAAGGTCCTACATATGAGCCAAGGAGGGGAAAATGAGTGTCAGGGAATATATCAAAGAATCTGAGGAGTTTTGAAGGAAAATAAAGGTGAACTTAGAATTTTATATCCTGACAGATTATCATTTACAATGAAGACATTCTCAGGCACATAAAACATCAGAAGTTTTATCATATAGAAGCCTCATTTGAAAATACTTATTAAGAAAGTGTACCTTAAATAAATAAATTCAGAAATATGCTATGAAATATATAGACTAATTGGTAATTATAGTTTATTATTTAAAAAACTTCAATGATCACATCAATGGACATATTCATAATAATTCACACAAAATTTTTGATGAGGAGGGTGACCCAAAGGAGACAAAATGATGTTATAATACTTCTTTTGTTTGAAAAAAAATTGTAGATTGATATTTGAAATTGCAGTTAACCCAAAAATCTTCAAAAGAAAAACTATAATACATAAGTTTCTCCCCCCAAAACCGCCAAATAATCTGCAATGAAAGGCAGGTAGGAAAAAGCAGAATACAGTAAAAGTGTGAGGATACAAAACAAAAACTAAGTTAAATGGCCTAAATAGATTCTACTATAATATTAATTATATAATACATAAATCAATGGAATTTAATTACCATAAGACTGGATTAAAAATGTAAGATTTAACAACATGCAGTCTACATGATTCATTCTTTCATTAATAGAACAAAGGTAAATTAAGAATAGTAAATTTAAAAATTTAATACAAACTGGAAGTCACTATAATAATTAAAAACTAGCTACAATAAATTACATTGTAACACAAAGAGAAATTATATATTCTGGTAAAATAAACAATATATCAAGAACATGTAACAATCTGGAACCTAAAATAGAGCATAAAGTTTGTGAAAAATATAAACTATCCCTGAAAACTTAAAAAAGAAAAGGTATTTCAATGCCAGTTTCTTAGAACCAGTTAGATTCAGCAGGCACAGGGTAAGCAGGAATAAAAGTTGAATAGTGCTATCTATTTATAACTTTAAAGAAAGTTATATTAAACAAACAAAATAAATGTTTCTAAATTATCTGAGAGTTTCACAAGAAGTCATCAGAAAGCTTCAATATATTTTAAAAAATATGATACATCATATAAAATACAGTCTTATACACTAATATCAGATGGGTAAAATTAATATAAGAATAGATATAATAATTTCATATATCTGGTTATTAAAATATTAAAAATACCATATATCATACTTGAGTGAAGAGGTCAAGAAAAAATTTTAAATACTTAAAACTTTATGACATAAACAACTTAAATCAGAATTGCATGATTCAGTTAAAGTAGTATTTAGAAAAGCCTAGGTTTAAATACATGCCTATTAAAACATAATATATTTCAAATAAAAGGCATTTGGTCTAGAAATTGGGTAATAAATATTTTTTTTTTTATTCTTGAGGTTGAAGCTGGGCCTCATGCCCCCCCCAAAAAAAGAAAAATTGCCACCTTCTGAAGACAGTCTTATATTTTCAAAGATGTGTAATATAGAAAAACCTCTGTTAACATTGTTAGAAAAAATCAAAAGGAGGAAATGCAAAATACCAAATTAAAGGCGTGAAAAATACTACAAATCTGATCACTGTGTCAAAATAATTTTAAAATATATAAGTAAACTATATGCTAGTGATTTTGTTTGAAAACAATATATGAATTCATAAAATGAATGGCTTTTTTGGAAGAAAGAGTTAATTGGCATGTTTGACCAATTAGAAATAGTACAAATAGAATACATGAATACATAACTCCTTAAGAAATTGAAATAAAATAATAGTCTCCTGGGGAAAAAAACACACATACATACACACAAAAAATCAAAATATATGTAATTTTGATGGTAAGTTCTATAAAATTTTGAAGGAATAGATCATTCCTACTAGTTTTTACAATTTTTTTTTAATAAGAAAACTGAAAACATACTCCAAAATATGTAAAGGGGTGAGAAGAGTGGAACTAAAATGGGGGAAAACTGATATATTAATTACTTTCAAAACTAGATGGGGACAATATAAGAATATAAAATTATACAACAATTATGAATGTCAGCCAGTCAATTCTAGCTATATGTTTAAAAATAATACATAATTTATTTGAGGAATTCAAGGATGACTTAGTATGAGAAAGTTGACCACATTGAAGGAGAAAAATATTGAGTTAATTATTAATGAATGTTCCATAAAAAGCTTTGTAAAACATTTATTTAAGATTGAAATTCTCAGAATAGAAGTTTTTGTACTTGATAAACCTACTACAAAACAAACAAAACTAACGAATGTTGCATTAAAATTTATGGAGAAAATTTTATTTCACATTCATTAAAATTGTAAGATGGAAACCCACATCACAATATGATTTAATATTATATTGGCAGTCTGTACTAACATTGAATAACAAGATATCATTGCATAAAGATTAGAAACAAAAGAAAAATTACCATAATTTGCAGAAGATATATTCAGAAAACATCAGAATGAATAAATAAACTCTAGAACTAATTATCTTTTAAGTTCCAGGCTACAATGTCAACTAAAATATGTCAATACATTGCCCACAAAAATGGGGAAAAGAGAATGATTACTACTGAAATCAGAAAATATATTTTATGCCATAATATTGTATTTCATTAATAGGTCAATATGTGTATGTGCGTGTGTATATACTTGCTTGGGTAGTCTCCTGATTATGTAGCATTTGACAGGATTTTCACTTAATGTATACTTAATTAAGCATCTTCTAATGGTAATTTTAGATCAGTGTAATCCTGCTGAGATTTTTAAGGAACTAGTTTTTTTTTTCCTCTCTGATACATGAGAGACCATGTAGTGCATATCCTAACAATATCTTGGTGGATATTCACTTTGCATATATCTGAACTGAATATAAACACAAATTCTTTGTTTTATTATTTCAGCCTTATTTTTATTATTGCTTTGAGGTAGAGAGGAAATTTTTTCAGTATTACCTTCTAGCAAATTCTTTTAAGTTCAAAGAGTTATTGCGTGGATAGCTCAAAGTGTTCGGTATATGCATTGTTTCCATTCTCTACTGAGGGAGGGAAAAAAAAAATAACCCTTAAGTTTCAATGGTGGTAAATTAGACACAGTGATATCATGGAAGCATCTGCATACTTAGGGCAGTCAGAGGTCTACCAAAAAGAAGGAAGCTAAAGTTAATAGAGGAAAAAGAGTCACAAGAGTTATAAGTTGTTTAGAATGAGTTCTATTTGATGAATTCAAAGAAGATGAATACTTGTAAAGCCATATATTTTATATATGTATATGTAGTAAACACATATTAAAGTTAACTATGAAATGTCAACAGTCAGTTTGAGGGGCCATTTATACTGTATTTCTGCTTGTTTATGTTAAAACTGGCTGTATGTCAGGATCATCCTGGAAATAATAAGATAAAAGTCCAGGTGCTCAAGCCCATGGCTGCCAATTATGGTTCAATAGGATTTTGACTTATATAGTTGAAAACCTCTACAAGTGGTTCTGAGGTGATGCACAGCCATTACTTAAAGCCTTTATTATAAAGTGAATAGTACCTTATAACATTATTATTTGATAGTTATATTAATACATAGAAACTTTTGGTGGTTAGGTCTGATGTCAAATGTACTCCCCACTTTAAAAAAACTGGTACTCTCTACTGCCACTTTGTGGCAGCATACATATATTGCAAGGTCAATTGTTGAAGGAGCCCAATTTAATAGAACAGTTTAGAATTGGAAAACCATGCAAAGATCATGCAATCAAGCTTCTACCTTTTAGAGTTGGGGAAACTAATGATCATTCAGTGATTTATCTCCAGAGAGATTTAGTGAAAGAGCATAAAATAAAAAAATCTCTGGATTCTTAATTTAGTGCTATTTCTATTAATGTCAAATTATAGCTCAAATTTTAGTGTGACATTTGGGATTGAATTCTTGGTGAAATTTACTGCAGTGTGCCTTTCATCTAGTTAGTAAAATACTTTGAACCTTGATTTTTACATATGTAAAATGTAAAATGGTGAGACTTGACTGATACATAGTTTGAGAGAAACTAGATCTGTTCTTAATTTTCACTTACTTAAAAAATTGTTTGGCTCTCATCCCTTTAAACAATCTTTCTCCATTTAACAGTAAAAGTACAATCAGCTAGCAAAGAACCCTTGAACTGACAACATCTTGACAAGAGATACATGATTCCCCTTTACCCCGGATTCCTTACACCTGATATTTGAACTACACTTACCCATCAACTTCTGTTGTTTTACATTGTATCAATACATTTGATAGAAGAATTTTTAAGCAGCAGTAGGAGAAATTAAGCAACTGTCAGACTTTCAATACATATGATTCAGTATTGATGACTAGAACCATAAACACTATTATGATAGGCCCATATTTAATATATATAACACGAACTCTTTTTCCCTTTTTAAGAATAATTAGAATTATTTTAAATTTTGTCATAATGGGAAATAATTTTCTTCTGAATAATTTTAAACTATTTTCTAAGAGGGTAAAAAAGCTCAGGAGTCTTGTTTAAAAGGCAAATAATAAAGCAAATAACTTTTTCAACACTTCCCAAACTTTCATCCTTGAGTATAGATTCCAAAAGATCATCATTTTATAGCATAATCTCCATTTTTACATTCCACCAATGAATAGGCCTAATAAATGAGCAATTAAACCAGAACTCCACTTAAAACATAATTTTAGTTTTGCACGCAAGCAGTATTAGGAAAACAGACCATTAAAGGATCAGATAATTCAGTTATAAAAATGAATGATGTACTGATGATATATGCAATGGTATGGATGAAACTTGAAGCACTATGATAAATGAAAGATGTAGACATAAAAGGCTATATATTATATAGTTCCACTTATATATGCTGTCCAAAATAGGCAAATCAGCAAGTCTCTGATAGAGAGGCAGAAAGTAGTTACCAAGGAGTGAAGGGATGGAAAACAGCAAGTGATTTCTTAATGGTATGGGTTTCCTTTTGGGGTAAGTGTTCTGTAACTAGAAAGTGATGATTGTTGCATAACAGTGCAAATATACTAAATTATACTGACTTATATACTTTAAAGTTATCAAAATGATGAATTTCATGTTATGTTTATTTGACTACAATATAAAAGAAGTTTAGGGAAAGACTTTATGTTTGGGAAAATAAGGTGAACTGGTCAAGAATAAAGACAGCTCTATAATGCCATTTTCTCTCAATCTTCCCATTGGTCCTCAGCAAGGAATAATTGGAACACATATTCTTCATTTAACACAACCCTGGGAAAAGTACATATAAATAAAATACAATCCAATTATTTCTGTTTAGTACATCTGTCAACCATGTAGATGCATATGTATGTGTTTCAATTTATAGTTTCCTCAACTTTAGTACTTTACTCTTGTTGGTTCACTCCAGTAGACAACATAATTCCTTAATCCAGTGGATTCTCCAGTACTGATTATAATCACTTCAGTTAACCTGGTAGAAAATGGACAAAACAATTGCCAAAGAGGGCAGCTTCTTTGTCCTACTGGAAAATTTTATGTTTCCTTTTCCTCTTCATCTTTCCTATTAGGATGTCTGGCTTTATTCTCACCTCCACTATTTCTGCTCATCCTTTCAAACAAAGAAAGATACCAATTGTCAACAATTATTTTATTTCTTTGTAAAATACCTGTTGTTTTAGGTTTTTTGCTGTTTTATGAATGTTCATCACCCCAAAAGGGCTTCGTGTTTGACTCAGGAATCTCCTGGGAACTTAACTTCTTCAACTATAATGATAAGTTTTTGTTTGTTTGTTTGTTTGAATTGCCTTTTAGTGGATGCTCCAAGCTTGGTACTTGGCTCTTTGGTAGGATACAGACAAGTACCACATTTTATTTGTTGTTCTAATAAATAAAGGATCCCATTTCCTCCTTGGAATTTTTAGGTGACTTTTTTTGTGTTCTTTAAGTAGTCAGATAGGTAAGCCAGGAAAAGAACATATAAGTAATTGATGTTTTTAGAATTTGCTTAGAGCATGATTTTTCTTTCCTCTCTGTGTCTATGAACTGGAAAGTAACTAGAAGGGAAAGTTAAACTTACATATTCAGTTAGGCATTAATCAGCTATTTATGATCTCTGTTTTTTTCCAATCATAATTTCCTCAATTTATTGATAACTGATTAATTGCTATAAATTATGTAATTAATAATATTATGTATATATTAGGTTTTTTCTAGATGCTAAAACTACTTTCCCAAATTATTAGCTATAATCTTTGCTTGACTTCCTACCAAGGAACTACTGGAATTTCTGGTCTAAAAGGGAATTAGAATTTGAAAGTAAGAAGTCTCTTAGATATCTTAGAAGATCCTGGAGAGCCCATTGGTGAAAATTGAAAAATATTGGTCATCTTGAAATAGATTATGCTAGTGTTTTGAGAAAAATGAATCAAAAAGATGGCAAAATGTTTCTTTTTCAATTATTTTCCTTCTACAGGAAGTATCACTAGAGTTTCTGGACTCAGTTTCCTCATGTGTGAATTTTACTAACATCCAACTTCATTTTATCTACCTATAACTAAGCAAAATGAATTTATAACAGAGTAGTTGATGAGTGGGTCCCTTAGGGAAATAGTTATTGTTTCTTGTGATAAGATGAAGAATAAACTTGGAACTGGAAAAATAACTATTTTACATACTGTAGTTGACAAATATTAACTACATAATTCTGAGTAATTTCTTAATTTTATTCAGTGTCATTTAATGCCCACATCAGAGAATAACCTGATGATTAATTAAATGTTCTTTGTATAATGAATGATGTTATCCAAATCATTGGTATTATTTTTCTTGAGTAAATGCATATCCCTAAGCAACTCACATGAGCAGGTAATTACTTAAATGTTTAAGTTACTTATCATCTGTTATGGACTGGATTGTGCTGCCACTGACCCTCATCTCAGTATGTTGACGCTGTAATCCCAAGTACCTCAGAATATCACTGTTGGAAACAGGGCCTGTGAAGACATACTTAGTGTAGAATGAAGTCAGTAGAGTAAGATGCCTTTCAATAGTGTTCTTAGAAGAATAGACATAAAAAAATAGCAAGGAAGAGGCCTAATGGACATAAAAAATAGCAAGCAAGGAGTAGGTGAAGACACAGGGAAAAGACAGCCATCCACGAGGCAAGGAGAGAAGCCTCAGAAGAAATCAATACTTTGACACTTTAGCTTAAGACTTCTGGCCTCTGGAACCATGGGAACATAAATTTTGTTTGGGTAATCTGCCAAGTCTGTGGTATTTGTGATGGTAGCCCTGCAGGAGGGGACAGATGAGGCAAGGCACCGAAGAGAGCTGGAAACAGTTTTATTTGGCTGTAGCCAGGTTCAGGAGGTACAACTTTCACTGTAATCAATTAATCCTCTGAACCCTGAGTTCAGGTAGTTTCAGAACTTTATACTCATGTAAGGGGAGGGGTTCACAAGTTCACAGTCTGCAGAAGTTCACATAAAAGCAACTTTTACTTTCACTGTTTTGGGAAAGTTAACCCTTCAATGACAACACCCGAGAAGGGAAGAGCTTCTTCTCCCCTCTTTCCTCCCCCTGCCAGCTGTTACCATGGAGCCCAATTGGCAACTTCTCTTATTTTACAAATGTAGACATCTCTGTGAAGCTCTAGCTGAAGGACAGAGGCCTTGTTAAAGGATTTGTCTTTTTATTATCACATTTTGCATTTGCAAACACACTTTTACAAACTACTCTACTGGATAAATGTTGGTGAAAAACTAGTAAAGGGGAGTTCAGCACCTGGAGTGCTGATTTCTCCCAGGCCACTGGCCAAGTAAAATAGAGCAACAGGAAAATAGGAAATTTACCTACATTGAACTCTTTTGTATATACTCTTTTGCTTAGAGTACTAAAATGAATTATGGGGAAGATTTCTGGAGAAGCTTAGTTAAGATTTTCTGTGGAGGAGGGGGTGCCACTACAGCCCTAGTAAGCTTATAGCTAACTATGGCTTTATTGTCTTTTTTTTTTTTAAGTACTAGTGATGGGATCCAGCAGTGCAGTGAACTACATTCTCAGCTTCTTTTATTTTTTATTTTGAGATAGGGTCTTACTAAGTTATTGAGGCTGACTTTGAACTTGTACTCTTGCCTCAGCCTCCAGAGTTGCTGGAAATACAAATACCCACTGTTATGCCTAGCTAGCATTTTCAATATTTGGCATCATAGCTAGAAAAATATTAATATCTAAATTTATTTTATAGTTTTTCTTCCTCATTTATATTGCTGGTGATTTTTATATTTTAGATCTATTTTCTGTATCTTATAAACAGACTTAATAGATTTTGAAAAATTCCACATATAGTATATGTATATGTGCATATATATGTATATATATATATATATATATATATATATATATATATATATATATACACATTTATAATTCTTTACCTTTTTCTCCTGTTCCCTCCCTTTTCTTCTGCTAGGAATTTCTCCTTTTGTAACTATTAGGTTGAATAACTCATCATATACTAACTTTTTCAACAATAATAATAATAATATGGGGAAAGGTAAGAGGAAGTGAAATGGAAATGAGGAAGATTTTATCAAGGAAGGCTAATACTGAAAATTATGAGACTTATTAATATGATTAATTTAGGTTAGAGGAAAGGAAATTATATATCAACAATGAGTTCATCTAGTCTTTATTGATTGGTAGAGGCAATCCTAAATTCTGTTTCTTCTTGGTCTCCATCCATATGATACTAGTGACTGGGGATACTATTTGAACAACTGTAGTTACTGAACAGAAAAGGAATATGTCTTTAGAGATCAGCAAGAATTTTTCTAGCTGATTAAGAAGCAATGTTGACTGATTTGGGGGAAATCTTAGTCATATTTATAAGCAGGACAGTGATAGTTATTCAAAATGGATGATGGGAAGAAAAGACTAAAGGCTTTGGAAATACATATATCTGGGTTTAATTTCCAACTTTGCTACTTATTAGCTGGACAACCTTTGTTAAGTTTTATACCTACTTGAAATTTACTACTTTAGTCTGTGAAAATGCATAAAAACATATTACTGTGTCCTTTTAGGAATTTTAAATGGTTATTAAAGTAAAAATACCCACAAATTACATGCAAAATTATGGGTTTCTCAGAGAATTGTTTGACCATTCATATTATGTACAACCTCTATTCTATATCAAAGAGAGTAAAATACTTTTTTTCCTCTTGTTTTTGTTAATCACAGACATTTCATTGTTATGAAGTCAAAGAATTCCATAGAAAATAATGGATGGACCTATTATTGCCACCAGATTAGAAGCAAAACATCCCAGGTATTCATGAGAATTCCTATTAATAGTACAAATTTTCATTAGAACTTACTTGTATATGCTTGTTTGCTGTTTACAAACAAGATGAAATTTAAAAGACCTAGTTCCTTACTTCTAGAACTTTAAATACTAATTTACTAATTAAAAACTACATGCTACATATTTAGAATTTAGAATTTTATCTTTTTGGCATTTTTATTAGAATCCTAATAGACAAAAGGAGCAACAACTTCAGAATAGAAAGCATAGAACATTGCATTTATGTAAACCACATGTACATTTTACTTTTATAATCCAATGTGATTGTAAAAATATTTGTTATAAGCAGGGCCAGGGGAAATATGTGTACATTAGGAAGAAAGAACAAGAGAAGGTATATTTACACAGATTGTGCTACTATTTCTCCATGGAGAAAGCAACATGGAGAACATAATTAGTTTTAAAAGCCACATTATTTGCAGGTGCCAGACTGCATATTAACATTCTGACACCAAGGACAGCACAGAAGTAGTATGCAAAGATAAAATTTTTAAATCTTTTCAGCGTAAAACTATTTAGAGCAGGCATAATGAGCCCCTATATGCAATTCAACCATGAATGTATTGTTAATCATGTATCAAATTATGTCACCATCATTAGAAATAGTCTGGGATCTCCAAACTGTCATCATTTAAAACTGATCTGTAACATTTAAAACTCAGGAGGTATTGTTCATTTTTCAACATTAGGACAGGCAAACAAACTTGTTTCACAGTGATAATGAAGAATAAATTAAATACAGAAGGATACAAAAGCCAAATAAAGTGCTAAGAGAATATATGAACAAAATTAAACCAAACTAAATTCTGTTGAGTAGGGACCATGATTACAAAAATCCTTCAGAAATACACCAGCAAATTACTGGCACAAAAGGAAAGGTGTTATGAAACATATCACAGTGTATACTTTTCACATGCCTGCAGCATTTATTAGCAAATATGAGTCCCCCAAAATGCAAGATCTCAAATTTATTATCCACAAATCTTGAATAAAAATAGCTGATGCTTCCTACCAACGAGCTTTTGGGGAGCTAATAATATTACAATATGTCTCTCTTCTATCTTCATTCCTATGACTGCAATGGAAGAGTTGTTTTTATACCATGTGATCCTCATACCTACATCTAATTGGTTATCTCAGGGGTGGTCACCTGAGTCAACTTTGGTATCTAAGACCCTTTTCAGGGGATTTGGAACAGAAACAGTGGCACATAAACTACAGACTTATCTATAGGTCATTTCCATCTTTTGGATTGCAAAACCATCTATAGTGAGAAAGAAGTGAAGCAGTTATGCAGGAAGAGGCAAATTGAGAAAGAGTGGAGGGAGAGAGAATTAGAAGGAAAAGAGGAAAGGAGGAGGGAGAGAGAGAAAGTGAAAGAGAAAGAGAGAGAAAAAGAAAGAGAATGGTCTGATGGAGACACACCAGTGCTGGAAAGAGAGAGAACAGGAGAATGGTCTGCAATTACAGTTGCTAGAGACATTGAGTAAGAACAAATCGCATACTCTTCTTGGCTTCCTGCTGCAACCCTGGTAGCCATCAGTGCCGGAGGCCCAATATCCGCTCTCCCTTGGTTACCAGCAAATTCCCATATCCTTTCAATACATTCCTTTCTTATTAGAGCTAGTTATTTTTTTAAACTAATTTAACCCAAAAGTTGTGATTTTAACAGGTAAATGTTCCTGTTCTCCCAAAATGCACCTAAACTTATAAAAATAAAGATAGACTCTTCATCTAGGTGAAATAATAAAATTCCCTAATATGTTACTTTTGCATACATCTTGGAGAATAAGAAAAAAGGTAATAAAAATTATGCAGGCTAATGGGCATTAATAAATGGAAAAAGATCCACCCAGCCTTCACAGGATGCAGGCTCACAGTGGGCCTGGGCCCACCCCTCCACTGGCAGGCACCGGCCAGAGCACAATCTCCTTACACAGTACTGCCCCTTCTGGCCAGTGGACTACTGTGGGAGGTCACGGCCAGCAGCAGCCCAGGTCTGCCCACACTAGCCTGCACATGACCTAGGCTCACAACTATGGCCGGAGCCCAGGCCCGGCCCAGATCTGACTTGTGCAGAACCCAGGTCCAGGGTAGGTCCAAGTTTGCCCCTCTCCCCCCACCTGGGAGCCTAAGCCTAAACCACTTCCATCTTAGGACACTACAGTCACCACCACAGCCTTCCCCATGCAGCCCCTAACTTTTTGACAAAAGACAGAGCCTAGAAATAGCTACATCTCAGAGCAGGCATCCCAAAGAGAGTGAGAGGCCCACCCTTTCAGCCCTATCTCTGTAAGACATTGCTTCCTTTTGAGGCACTTCAACTATTATATAGAGTTCCTTCGGCTATTGCTGCCACCACCTTTAGAAGCAGGAGCATACATGGAGGGACTCCAGAAAGGTCTGAAAGTCCAGCCCAACATCAAGGTGAGGTACAGACAATCAGCACGGGTACTACAAGAATATAGGGTAGAAACTGTAGTATCTGAGATCCATGTCTCAAGAAAGGAAGACACATAGACAACATGAAAAACAAGGGAGAAAAGTTCCACAAACAAACCAGTATACTATAATAACAGAACTCATGGACAGCAAAGTTGCTGAAATGTCAGAAAAGGAGTTCAGAAGGTTCATAACTAAAATGGCCTGTGAATTAAAGAATGGCCTAAATGAGCAAATACAGGCAAAAATTGATCATCCCAACAAAGAGATAAGACAGCAAATACAGGTAGCAAAAGATTACTTCAAGAAAAAGATAGATACTCTGGGGGAAAAAAAAAAAAAAAACAGAAATCCTTGAAATGAAGGATACAAAAAAACAAATAAAAAAATCAGTAGAAAACACAACCAAGAGAGTATGTTACTTGGAAGAAAGAATGTCAGATAATGAAGACAAAGTATACAATCTGGAAAGTAAAGTTAATCACGCAGTGAAGATAGTAAGAAACCATGAACAGAACATCTAAGAATTATGGGACAGCATCAAAAGGCCTAATCTAAGAGTTATTAGGATAAAGGAAGGCACAGAGTTTCAAACCAAAGGAATGCACAATCTCTTCAATGAGATAATATCAGAAAATTTCCCAAGCATGAAGAATGAATTCAAAAACCAAATACAAGAGGCTTACAGGACACCAAATGTACAAAATTACAACAGATGTACACCAAGGCACATTATAATGAAAATGCCTAAGATACAGAATAAGGATAGAATCTTTTTTTTTTAGTTTAATATAACTTTATTGCGTTTATACATCAAAAATTAGAAGAAAGTCTTTAAGCATTTCCACAAAGCTGAAAAATAAAAGAGATTAGACTGTAAGAACAGTTAGTAGCCATGCAAACTTATATATAAAATCAGAAGATATCTTGTTTTTTTTTTTCAGGTCTTTAATTTTTTCTTTATTTATTTTTAGTCATACATGACAACAGAATGAATTTTGACATATAATACATACATGGAATGTACATACATCAATCATATTGTCAATTCTATTCTGCTGCCCTTCCTATCCTCCTTACTCCTCCCCTCCTCTCCCATCCTTTCTCTCTATCCAATCTAATGTGACACACTATTTTTTTCAGAATAAGGATAGAATCTTAAAAGCTGCAAGAGAGAGAAATCAGATCACATATAGGGGAAGACCAATTTATATCTCAGCAGATTTTTCAACCCAGACAATCAAAGCAAGGAGTTCATGGAAAAACATATACCAAGCTGTGAAAGAAAATGGATGCCAACCAAGAATCTTAGATCCAGCAAAACTAAGCTTTATACTTGATGGTGAAATAAAAACCTTTCATGATAAACAAAAGTTAAAAAGAATTTGCAACTAGAAAGCCTGCACTACAGAGCATCCTCAGCAAAATATTTCATGAAGAGGAAATGAAAAACAATGATGAAAATCAGCAGAGGGTGGTATTACACTAAAGGAAAATATAATCAGAGGAGAAACCAAGTCATGTTAATTACCAAAAAGAAACAAAAATTGCTGGGAATACAAATTATGTCTCAAAAATAACCCTGAATATTAATGGCCTAAACTCACCAATCAAAAGACACAGACTAACAGATTGGATTAAAAAAAAGACCCAACAATATGCTGCCTCCAAGAGACTCATCTCATAGGAAAAGACATCCACAGACTGAAGGTGAAGGGTTGGGAAAAAATCATACCACTCACATGGATTGTGGAAGCAGGCAGGGGTTTCTCTCTTCATATCAAATAAAGTAGACTTCAAGCTAACGTAAATCAAAAAGGATAAAGGATGACACTACATACTGCTCAAGGAAACCATACACCAACAAGATTTAACAATTTTAAAAATGTATGCCCAAAACAATGGAGCATCTACATTCAGCAGACGAAATCTTCTCAACTTCAACAGTCAAATAGACCACAACACAATAATTTTTGGTGACTTTAACACAACTCTTTTACCACTAGATAGATCTTCCAAACAAAAGCTGAACAAAAAAACTATATAACTCAATAACACAATCAATAACTTAGACTTAATTGACAAATATAGAATACTTCATCCTTCAATATACTTTCTTCTCAGCAGCACATGGATCCTTTTCTAAAATTTATCATATATTATGGCACAAAGCAAACCTTACAAATATAAAAAACTGTGAATTCTATCAGATCATTATGGAATGAAATTAGAAATCAATGATAAAATAAATATAAAAGCTACTCCAACACCTATAAACTAAATAATATGCTACTGAATGAACAATGGGTTGCAGTAGATATCAAGGAGGAGATTAAAAAAAATTTCAGAGGTGAATGAGAACACAGATACAACATTATGAAATTTCTGGGACACTATGAAAGAAGTTCTAAGAGGAAAGTTGATTGCATGGAGTTCATTCCTTAAAAGAAGAAAAAGTCAACAAATAAATGACTTAACATTACATCTCAAAGCCCTAGATAAAGAAGAATAAATCAATCCCAAAAGCAGTAGAAGACAGGACATAATTAAAATCCTATCTGAAATCAATGAAATTGAAACAAAACAAACAATTGAAAAAATTGACAGGAGAAAAAGTTGGTTCTTTGAAAAAAAAATAAATAAAATTGACAGACCCTTAGCCATGCTCAGAAAGAGAAGATGAGAGAAAACTCAAATTACTAACATACGTGATGAAAAAGGAAATATCATGACAGACAATAGAGAAATAGAGAAGATAATTAGAATTTTTTTTGAAAACTTCTACTCCAATAAAATAGAAAATATTGAAGGCATCCACAAATTACAAGAGTCATATAATTTGTGCAAATTAAATCAGGATGATATTAAAAATTTAACAGATCAGTTTCAAGCGATCAAGTAGAAGATGCCATCAGAAGTCTACCAATGAAGAAAAGCCCAGGATCAGATGGATACACAGCCAAGTTCTAAAAGACCTTTAAAGAAGAACTAATACCAATACTCTTCAATTTTATTTCCGGAAGTAGAAAAAGAGGCAGCACTTCCAAACTCATTCAGTGAGGCCAATATCACCTTGATTCCAAAACCAGGCAAAGAAACATCAAAAAAGAAAACTTCAGACCAATATCTCTAATGAACATAGATGCAAAAATTCTCAATAATATTTTTGCAAATCAAATACAAAATCATATCAAAAAAATTGTGCACCACAATCAAGTGGGATTCATCCTAGAGATGCAAGGTTGGTACAACATATGGAAATCAATAAATATAATTCATCACATCAATAGACTTAAAGATAAGAATCATATGATCATCTCAATAGACACAGAAAAAACATTTGACAAAATATATATATATATATATATATATATATATATATATATATATATATATATAATGAAAATTACAGAACCCTAAAGAAAGAAGTCAAAGAAGATGGAAAGATCTACCTTGCTCTTGGATAGGCAGAAATAATATTATCATAATGACCATACTCCCAAAAGCACTATACATAATTATTGCAATTCTGATAAAAATCCCAATAGCATTCCTCATAGAAATAGAAGAAGCAATCATGAAATTCATCTGGAAAAATAAGAGGCCCAGAATAGCTAAAGCAATCCTTATCAGGAAGAGTGAACCAGGTAGCATCACTATACCAGAATTTAAACTATACTATAGAGCAATAGTAACAAAAACAGTATGGTATTGGCACCAAAACAGACTGGTATACCAGTGGTACAGAATAGAGAACATAGAGACTAACCCACAAAATTGCAATTACTGTATATTAGACAAAAATGCCAAAAACATGCATTGGAGAAAAGATAGCCTCTTCAACAAATGGTGCTGGGACAACTGGAAATCCATATGCAACAAAATGAAATTCAATCCCTATCTCTCACCATGCACAAAACTCAACTCAAAATGGACCAAGGACTTAGGAATAAAACCAGAGACCCTGCATCTAATAGAAGGAAAAGTAGGTCCTAATCTCCATCATGTGGGATTAGGCCTCAACTTACTTAATAAGAATCCTGTGGTGTAAGCATTAAAATCCAGAGTCAATAAATGGGATAGACTCAAACTAAAACATTTCTTTTCAGAAAAAGAAACACTCTGTGCAGTGAATAGAGAACCTACATCTTGGGAGCAAATCTTTACCCCTCACACATCAGATAGAGCACGAATCTCTAGGGTATATAAAGAACTCAAAAAGCCAAGCACTGAATAAACAAATAACCCAATCAATAAATGGGCCAAGGAACTGAAAATACACTTCTCAGAAGATGATATACAATCAATCAACAAATATATGAAAAAATGTTCATCATCACTAGCAGTTACAGAAATATAAATCAAAACTAAGATTTTCTTCTCACTCTAGTCAGAATGGAAGCTATTATGAACACAAACAACAATAAGTGTTGGTGAGGATGTGGGGAAAAATGTACACTCTTACACTGCTGGTGGGACTGCAAATTGGTGCAGCCAATATGGGAAGCAGTATGGAGATTTCTTGGAAAATTGGGAATGGAACCACCATTTGACCCAGCTATTCCTCTCTTTGGTCTGTACCCAAAGGACTTAAAAACAGCATACTACAGGGACACAGCCACATCAATGTTTATAGCAGCACAATTCACAATAGCTAAACTGTGGAACCAACCTAGATGCCCTTCAATAGATGAATAGATACAAAAAATGTGGCATACATACACAATGGAATATTACTCAGCAATAAAAGAGAATAAAATCATGGCATTTGCAGCTAAATGGATGGAGTTAGAGAAGATAATGCTAAGTGAAGTTAGCCAATCTCAAAAACACAAATGCTGAATATTTTCTCTGATATAAGAAGGCTGGTTCATAGTGTGGTAGGGAGGGGAAGCATGGGAGGAATAGATGAACTCAGATAGGGAAGAGGAGTGGGAGGGAAGGGAGGGGGGATGGGGTTAAAAATTATGGTGGAATGGACATTATTATCCAAAGTACGTGTATAAAGACATGAATTTGTGTGAAAATACTTTGTATACAACCAGTGATATGAAAAATTGTGCTCTATATGTGTAATAAGATTTATAATGCACTCTGGTGTCATACATAAATAAAAAATAATAAAAATGAACATAAGAAAGTAGGGAAATAGGTAAGTGGAAAAGCAAAGTATAAGAAAATATTAAATTGTAGGATAGTCAGGAACAAATGGATTTGAGTAATATGGAGGTTAAAATATGTGAGTAAATTTAAATAAAGGAATATCTAGTTTCCAACTTTTACATCAGAGTGTTTACACACCTCTGAAAGCTTGGAACCTATCTCTAGAGTCTGAATACTTGTATATCTCAAAGTAAGTGGCAGTTTACATTATTTTTAGATAAAAGACCTGGGACAGTCACAAGCTAAGCCAGCTTTTCTTCCCTATAGGGGTAGATAGCCTTCCTTATTTTGCCTCCCAATTCAGTAACCATTAGAACAAAGAAATATCCTTTATCATTTGGTTCAGAATAAATGATATTTGTCAATACAGAGACAAAATTGGTTAAATGTTTGGGCTCTTTAAAATCGGAGTAAATGACATAGTGAAAGTATCTTTCAGTTTAGTATTCTTTAAGGTATGTTGATGTAGGCACTTCAGTGAAGAACTGAAAACAGCAACAAAAAATTTAGTTCAGGTAAAGATATGGCAGAAAAATATACCTAGTTGCATTCAGTTTACTCCTATAAAACTTTTCAATTTGAGTGGAGACTAAATTGAGAATACATAATTGTGGGCTAAGGAAATCTAAGACTTGTGTGCCACATTATATTTTTCAGGTCATTTAATAAAGGCACAAGTGGGTTGCTGGAAAAATATTGGAAATAATCAATCCCTCAGATATAAAGGAAAGGCTGCTCTTGAAAACATGTGGGTTGTTGTAATTTACTCTTCTGATTTCTAAAGTCTCCATCTCAATCTTGGTCCCACATGGAGACTGACTCTTTGAATGACTTTCCCCTATTAAAAAAAGAGAAAAACTCAGTACTTTCTCTGTGCTTTCAACCAACCATGTTAGTAAGAAATATGTTTGGGGTGTTTTATGTCAACCTTGCCTAGGAAGAGACTGAGGAAGTTTCTTATTATTGGTGCCAGTGTTTGTGTCTGAAAATAAAGAAGAATATGAAGAAGAAGCAGTGTTATCAACTACCCAGTAGTGAAGCTTTATCCCAAGGTGTGTGAAGCAACCTTCCAAAAAGTTAACCTGACAGAGTTGCCTTCTTGTTACATCATATTTTGGAAGTAATGGTATAGATATTCTAGTTTTCCAGAGTCCTCTGTATTCATGTTTTGTTATCTACCAGGAAAAACAATATTTTAAGTCATTACTCTCCACCCGTATTATTTATAATCACTCTAACTATGGGAATGCACAGAATAATATTTAAATGAAGCCACTTCTATAGAACTATTATTTCTTTTGGTTGGAATACTGTCAACTCTGATTTGTTAAAATTCTCCATTGAAGTGGTTTTAATTTTGTATCCAATAGAATCCTAGGATTTATTCAAATAGCTACCCTGCATCAGGTTTTCTTTGAATTATTCACTTTGTTGTTTCTGTATCAGACAGGGCATGCAGGTTATTGACAACCTGGACATTATAATTTTGAAAAAGACAGGGCTATTGAGAATTTTCTCTACCTGAAGGTCTTACATGTCAATCTTCCCTGCCATTTTTCCAAGCCCTTTTAGTGGACTTTATGCAAAATCTCTATCAGCTCCTCAATATTCTTCTGTCATGAGTCTAGACTTCTGGACTCTGGATAAAGTTAGAATTATACCCCAGGCCCTGTCTGCATAATGCCTAGACTTAGGACCAAAGCCTGTGGACATCAGCTTGCTCTCATCCCTCTGGCTCTTATTCCTCCCAGTTTCACAGACCTGGAGATGTCTCTTTCTTCTTTTCAATTTCAGTTATGTACTTTTTGATTTTTCAAAATTCATCTGAAATTTTCATGTTTTTAGAGAGGGGAAGATATTAAATTTCAGTTTGCTCTGTCATTCTACAGATGTATTTGAGCCTCAATTTACCAGATACTTAGTGAATTCTATTACCTGGGCATTTCAGGCACCTTCGCTCACCATGTTTCAAATTTACCTCCTTGTTCTTAGTCATTTTGTTCAGCATCTGGATGTCACGAAATAGGATTAAAGACAGTGAATGGTTTTATCACTCAGTGGTAGAATTCAGGATGTCTCACAGTCATAGACCAATAAGTGTATACTTCTTAGCGTCCCTTGATGCCAAGGTAAATGCTGCTCCCTTTTAGACTTGAGGGAGATCCATGATGCAACAAATGGTGAAGTTAGTTCTAAGAAACACTGCAGTAGTTCCTTGGAGCTGGATACTCTTTCCCAAGGTATTCATTGGTAGCCTCTTCCTTTTCATTCATATATCAGCTCAAAGGCTACATCCAGGTGTAACCCTTCCCTTCAGTGGCCAAGTAAAACCATTTTCTGTGTTACCCCACTTGTTCATAAATGCATTTATTTAAAAGTTACCTTTCTCATTCATAAGATTCTGGTGTCTACAGTAGTTCCTGAAACAAGTATAATTTCAATTGAAGAATTATCAATTGCATGAATCTAATAATTTTTTCCCTAGGAATAAACCTGACCTTTAGGTAGACTATTAAGTATATGCTGAACTTTCCATTTGTGTGCCAAGTCTTTGTGGGACCAGTAATTTAATTAAATTAATTACTTCACAAAGTGCTTTGGGAAATCCAGGATAGAAAAGGCAGTATGCAAAATCGAATACTTTCTATTCCACACATTCCCAAACATTTTACAGAATATTATTTTTTACATACTATAGGTTAATGACCAAATGACAGAGAACAAAGCTGCTGCCTGATCTGATGTAGCTCACTCAAAACAAAGGAAAAATTTTATAAAAAAAAAAAACAAAAAAAAAACAGAACATTGTTCAGGGCATTGAAGTCTCCTGGCTGCACCTCAATAAATACCACAAAATCTAATGTTTACACACCAATCTCTGACCAATGTGTTGGTTTGGAATATTAATGAGATAGTGGCTTCTCAACTAAGAAGTCTCTACAATACTAATGGTCAGTAATGCTTTTTCAGCTGCTCAAACCTGGATAAAGAAACATAATAAGGACTCACAGTGAGGGAATATAGAGTAAAAATTTACTTTTGTATTTACATGTTACAATTTATGATAATGCTGTTGGATTTGGAAGTTAGTTTTGTAAGTGTGTGTGTATGTGTGTGTGTGTGTGAGTGAGTGTGTGTGAGAGATTATGAGTTCTCAAAGTAAGTCTTTTCTATCCTGTACTCCATAGACAACCAATGTCTGGCACAAAGTAAGTGCTTAGTAACAATAGCTGCTGTTACTAATCATTCATACCATCCTAATTTAGTTCTCTGAGCCTGAGGCTAAGCTCACATGGATTGTACAGACCCAAGAAAACAAGAATTAGAAAAGAGAGAAGTGATGTAGGAAACAAAGGAAAGCAACACAAGCTGGTATATTAATGAGAGAACATAGCCTGACTCACAATTACAAGCAATGTCTCTAGGGAGGCTCTTATGGAACGAAAGCATGTTTAAAAAGTCCATTAGGAAGAAGGAAATCCTGAAAATTCATTTGTAGACTTTTTTTCTCTTCCTGTCACTTTCAAAATCAGCTTAAGATTCATGTTGAGGACCATTTTATTTGTAGTTGAAATAATGCATATCCTTGTACTACTCTATGTAGTGTTTTGTAAACGTCAAGTAAATGAATGTAGTAGATAGTGTCATTCAGAACTTCTGTTTTCTTACAAACTTAAAAGTTGTCTGTATAATTACTGAAATAGTTGTAAAAATAAAAAAAATGTGTATTTGCCTTATATATTTTAAAGGTCTGCTATTAAGCACATATTCATTTATAATTGTTATATCTTCTTGATTCACTGACTTACATTGTTATGATGTGGCCCTCTTTGCCTCTAGTAATGCTCTTCATCTGGAAACCCATTTTGTCTGATATTAGTAGAGCCACTCCAGTTTGTGTATCTTTTCACATCACTTTACATTCAAACTATTTGTATCTTTGTATTAAAAAATGAGATTTGTGTTGACATCACATATTTGGTGGTTTTGAATTTTTAAATCTAGTCTGACAATTTTTGTCTTTTAACTTGAGCATTTACTACATTTATAATGCAATTCTTGATAATTGTATTTAGAGTAACCTTTCCTTATTTGTTTTAATTTGTCTCATCTGTTTTTGTTATCCTGTTCCTTTTCTGACTTCTTTTGTATTAATCAAATATTTTAAGTAGTTTATATTTATTTTTTCTTGGCATTATAACTCTTACAATGATATAGAAAATTTGTCATTTCAAAGACTATTCTTTTTTTTTAAAATGTATAATATTTTGGATACTTTTTATTGTCATTTTTAAAATTTACTGACCTTATTTCTGTGGTCTCTAGTCTGTGAATTATCCCTTAATTTTTTTCATATCAAATATTATACCTTTAATCTCTTGAAGTTTCATTTGAATATTCTTTAAATTTTCTATTTCTCTTAAGATCTTGCTTACTTTTTCCTCTACCTTCCTGAATATGTGAAGCATAATGATAATACCTACTTAAATTTTGTATCACTTCTGGGCCTGTTTCTACTGACAGATTTTCCCCTAAGTTATTGATTTGTTTTTGCTTTAACCTTCCTTTCTTTACTCCTGTCCTCTTGTTTTGTTTTATACACTTTGGCCTATAAGACATTATAAAAATCTATGTACATTTACTCACATTTTTGCCCATTCTTTCTGTTTTCATATTTCTCTTTAGGATCACATTTTTCTTTTCTAAAACTCTTAATAAAAGAGTGCTCATGACAAATTCTGTTATTTCATTGGTCTAAAATCATCTTCATTCCATCTTACCTCTAGAAGAATTGTTTTTATGTTTAGTACTGAATTATAGTTTCACTTTTTTCCCCTTTAATATACGGTACTTACTTATGGCCTCCATTTTCTCTGTTGAGAACTCAAACATCATTTCTTTTTTTTCTTTTCATTTCTCTTTTTTTTTTGCTGTCAGTTTGAAGGCACTATGTCATCCTCCTTCACCACAGTCCCCTGAGTTGTATTAAAATTTTTCTCTTTGATTTTGAGGATTGTTTATTTGAATTGTCCAGACAGAATTCCTTTTGTTTTTATCCTATTTAGCATTTTCAAAATTTCTTGAATCTGTAGATTGGAGTCTTTAATCAGTTTTGGAAAATCTTGGCCATTTTATCTTTATTATATTTTCTGTTCTATTTGCTCCCCTTGGCATTTTTGTAATATGATTTTATCTCTTTGTATGTCTAGAACTTTTGATTGGATGCTGATCATTTTATAACTTCTTTTTTTTTCTCAGCAGGAACCTTGTTTTGCTTAAAAATATTTTATTCTACCTAAAAATGAATATTTTTAAATTATAGATTTTAAATTGCAACCTACCTTCAAATATCATAATCACAAAATGTAGAAAAATACATTAAAATTTTATCACCTCTTCAAGCTACATGTTCTTTGTTGCTTCTCATGTAACAAATGGTTTGCAATGTCTTTTACAATACACTAAGAAGTAAACTGTATTTTATGTACATCAATTTCTTTTATCACGGTCAATCAGAATTTGTTTCCAATATTACTAATTTAGAAAATTTTTTTCAGACTCACAATTTATTATCAATAATGTCACATCATTTTTATCATTTAAAATTTTGAGGCAAAGGTTAATGAAGGGAAGGGAGTGAGGCAAGAATAGGAAAGACAGTAGAATAAATCAGACATAATTTCCCATGCTCATATATGAATGCATGACCAGTGAAATTCCACATTAGTCCAACCACAAGAATTGGATCCTCACTGGCATAAGTTAAGTTATACTCCATGTACATATAATATGTTAAAATATACTATACTGTCATGTATACTTAAAAGGAACAAATTATAAAAATTGAGTAAAACTCTTTAGATTACTTACTCATGAATACTGTAATGTTAAAAACTCATTACTGTCTTCAGCCTTACTACAGTTTTGTATATTATAAGAATTCTGATACGTACTCTTTTATACAATTCCTATTTCTCTCTCTCTCTCTCAAACACACACACACACACACACACACACACACACACACACCATTATTGATCAAGTGTATTCTTGACAGGAAAAAAAGTCTGCTTTGACTAAGCATTGATGAGAACCAAATCCTTTGCTCACATTTTATGTGTCTGGTGATTGAAATAATTTTCTCTAGAACAACTTTTGGCTGTTCAGACTTTTTAATTCTCCTCCTCCTCCTCCTCCTCCTCCTCCTCTTCCTCCTCCTCCTCTTCCTCCTCTTCCTTCTCCTCCTCCTCTTCTTCCTCCTCCTTCTTTTGTTTAAACTCATGTTTTCCAAGGCTGTAAACTGTAGGACATGGCCAGGTTGTAAAATTGCCTTTGTCCTTGGGTTTTGTCTTAGTGCCAGTTACGTCAGTGGAATGGAGGTGATATAGTATTTCTGGAAGCTACTCCTAGGATGGGGGAATAAATAGTTTATCATAGATTGTATTCTTGTAAATCACACAGTAGCCTCAACCCAAACGTCCCCCAAGCTGGATCCAAAAAAGATTCTGGTCATTCCAATATGACCCAATACCAGGGGAATATGATAGAGGGAGAAAAAGTGAGCAACAGTAGTCTTATCTGATTGAAATTAAAATATTTCACTTTTGAATTTTTTTATAGAAATATATGATTATATAAACTAATTTCTAAGGATCTTCTTAAAACCTAAAAAGATACCATCAAGTGTGCAAAGCTTTGTTAGCTTCATGATTAATTTACCTCTTACATAAGGTGGTGAGAGGAGGTAATGAAGAAGATTTATAAAAGGAATTATGAATTATTAGAAATAGACAAATGGAAACAGGAAAGTAAGAGAAACCAATTGAATAGAGGGATATTCTTAAGCAGAAAAATATTAAAGGAAACAAAAATTTACAAAGGAAAGTTCACTGGGAAATACATGTAATTGGGTCACGTGCTATGTTTTTGATAATGTGGAAGCAATTTAAATCCATAGTCTCATTTACCCTTTAGAAAACTGTTGAGGCAGGCCCCAAATGGCTATAGTTAGGCACCCTTGCCAAGGCTTACAGCAGGCTATGTTATGTTTTTAGTGTGTAGCCAAGGCCATGAATCAGCTATGTTATAGTCAGTGTAGTCAAGGTCAGAAACATTCTAATTCAGTATATACACTCAAGGTCATAAACATTTGCTTGTGAGCATGCACCCAATGATGTAACCTGTTGGCAGTGTGCCTTCTTTGGCTGGCCTGCATATAAAAAAGGCCTATGGGAAAGACTCTGGGCAAAATGGGACTGCCTGAAGGCTGGAGGCTGTTGACACCTCTGAATAAAGCAAGTCTACAATCTTGTGCCTCCTGCATCTTCTTTCTGCTGGGATCCTGAATCTGCTTCTTGGGTCTAAGAACCTCACTTGACAAATGCATTTGTGAGACTGGTGATTATTATGAGCCTTGTTTTATAAAGGAGGAAACCAGGCCTAAATATGTAACATGCTCCAGGTCACATACGTAGTAAGTGGTAGCTTCAACTTGAACTGGTTCTGTTGGATTCATTTTCTATACTTTTAGCTACCTTGTTATAATAGAAACACATGAGAAATTAAAGGCCAGGGAAAGTTAACATATTAATTACATTTTAGAATGGTCATCAATATATAAAACATATTTATTTGTATATTAATTGTCACCATAAAAACATACAAAAATTCATCGGCTCCCGTCCTGTTTTCCTAACATTTTATTCTTTATTGTTTTTATGACTTTGCTGCACTATTGACAATTAACAAACATTATTTGATAAATAAATATTAAAGACTTTTAATAATTCTCAATTATGAGGATGAGCAATCTTGTGTGGAGAAATTAGCTAATATGTTTATAGCTTTTTAAATATTAAAAACTCTTTAATTTTAGCATTATACAAAAAATGTTAATTATTCATGGTTTGAGAGACAAATTACAAATTTTCTGATCTTAGTTTATCTAAATTTAAAACCATTATCTTTTTCACATTGACTGAATGATATGAAAAAATCAAGTCATGTTTTTTATTTCCAAGTAGGCAGGAAAAATTCTTTAAGACCATCAACTTTTGATTTTCTAATCTGAGGCAAATGCATAGTTAATTTACATTCTCTGATTAGGCAAAAGTGATGGAAGAGGGTAGTATTAAGAATTATGCAATGAGGCTGATAGTTCTGACATCAAATTATTCTTATACTGCCTGTCATTCTTGTAACAGAAACTATTGTTTTACTAATCCTTATGATCCAAATGATTTCTTTTTTTTCATGTTCAAAGCACAGCAGGTGAGAGAGTGGATTTGTTAAGCGGGGTGGGTTTATCCTTCTTTTATGTGTTCATTCAATTTTATCTTCATTTACTTATTATACACATATGGCTGTAGAAGCTGCTAAAGCAAACACTGTTAGTTATCCTACAAAACAACAATGTGTGAAAGCAGATGTTGTATTTTTGAGATTTTTTTAAACTCAGCATTATTGTAATTAAAGATATTTTCTTCCCTACCCCTTTTAAGGGGATCTAGGGTTTGCTTGCAGGAGCTTTCTATTCATTTGGGGAAAGGCTCAAATATCCCCAAATTATAGCAGTCTACCATATGCACAAATCACACATGGACAGTATGGATTTATTTTATTTTTCAGTTCTAACAAAAGTATTATTCAGCACATTCTAATTTTAAAAATACACTGGCAATTTTCAGAATAACATGGATGAAGAAAATTACTGAGGTGGCATCATATCATGTTGGTTACAGTTGTATTAACTATATTGAAAAAGCAATACCTAGCATCTTATATCAAACAGAGAAAATAATTATGTTGGCAAATCCAACATTATAATGTACCCATTGAAGCCTAGTCTTAGGAAAAAAATTAATTCTTACTAGGACAAGAGGTTCGATTCTGTTTTCAGCCACATGCTAGTTCAAGAATTAAACATGAATAATAAAGGAAACAAGAGGTGTAGGTTAAAGAAGGGAAATCATTCTTTGCATCAGAAAGAGAATTTAAGGTTTAATATTTATTTTTATTAAATAACTTTGTTTCAATTCAATGAGATAGAAAAGATAGATTTAAGGTTATTTTATTTTCTCTTTTTTTTAAACCATTTTTATTTTGGATATGGGATCTCTAAGTCAAGATTATAGAAATTGCCTTCTTTGAGCATCAACTATTTGAAGGACTTTTCTCTTTCCAAAGAACTATTTGTCTCTTGATGGCACTGTCTACATTACTCACCCAAAGGCAAGCATTTGTCCTTGCACTAAACACTGAGATTTCCTGATAAGAGCAAAGCTGAAAAGGAGAAGTAAAGGTCAATATGTTTATTTTCCTTTCAAGTGCAGTGATGTATGTGTGTGTATTGGGGAGCGATTTTGAGTGTGTATAATGGGTAAAGACTTTATGATGCTGCCTACTTATGGACTTACAAAATTTAGAGCTGCATTAGGAAAAGCATTAACGTTAGCTTGAAGAGGAAGATAGAACTTAATTGCAAAAGCATCTAGCTAAACACAAAGGGCAGTAAGTAAATGATACACATTTTAACATTCTTCCCTGTTTCCTCCCTTTGAAACCTAATTGAAAACTTCAATCCATTTCAGAGAATCAACACAACTGTCAGTCATTTCTCTTAGCACAAATCTTTTATAAGGAAGAAAATGGAATACCCTTAGCAAAAGAGCTCAAGTAATAGCCCACGTGTCTTAGATTTATATCTGATCACTAGCTGGCTTGCAGCCAATAGGCAGTTCACAAATTTGCTGCACATTAGGATCAACTGAGAAAAATTGATAAATTCCCAAGCCCTCCCTAGACTATTAAATCAGAATTTCTGGAGATGTTACCCAGAAACCAGTGTTTCTTAAATAATGTTCTTTAGCTGTTTCAAATGAACAGCAAAGTTTGAGAACAAATTCAATTAGTAAATGAATTTATTTCACACCCATGAAGTAGGAGCAATTCTTATGGCAAGAAGAATATATAGTTATCCCTTTATATCTGTGGGGTCTGCATTCATAGATTCAACCAACTCTAGATCCAGAATAACAAGGGGAAGAAGTTGCATCTGAACTGAACACATACCAAAACTTGTCATTATTCCATAAGCAATTATGAAATATTATTTCTTGAGATTCTAGCAAGTACAATAAATAAAAAACCTAACTAGAAGTAAATTAAAGGTATAGAGATTGGATAAGTAGAAATAAAATTTATGTATCTGCAAATGATATTATTATTGAAGCAGAGAATATTTCAAGGAATCTACAAAAAACTTCCAGATGTAAGTTAATCACTGTTGTAGGATACAAGTTCAACACAAAAGTCAATTGTGTTTCTATATAGTAAGAATAAACATATAGAAACAAAATAAAAAATGTTCTTGGATTAGAAAACACAACATAGAAAAAAAAAACCAATTTTTCCAAAGTTGATATGCTGAATGTTATTACTATTAAGATTTCATCAAGGGGCTGAGGTTGTGGCTCAGTGGTAGCATACTCGCTTAGCATGGGTGAGACACTGGGTTTGATCCTTAGCACCACATAAAAATAAATAAAGTGTCAATCTAGTTAATTTATACCTAAAAAAAGATTTTAAAAAGATATCATCAAAAATTTTGTGGACATAGACAAGCTTATTCTACATGTTATATGAAAGGATAGAGACCATAGAACAGCTATATTTTTAAAATAAACTGGGTGTAAATCAACTTTACTTGATTTGAAGTTGATTTGATTGTGTTGTTTGTGTAGAAAGATAGACACCTAGTTCTATGCAAAAATATAGAAAGCCCAGAATTAGACCCACATGGATATGTTCAGCTTATTTTTAACAGTGCAAAAGCAATTCAATGAAAGAATAGACTTTCAATAAATGGTAAACATATATTCTATGAATGTCAATTAGATCCTTTAGTTGATAAAGTTGCTCACTTCTGTAGTCTTGCTGACATTCTAGTAGTTCTGTCAGTTGCTGTGTTGAAGTCTCAAATAACAATTTTGGATATTTTTATTTCCCTTTCCAGTTTTTTCAGTGTTTTCTTTGTGTATTTTGGAACTCTCTACTTTGGTGCATACACATTTAATTTCATGGTATCATTTTTGATTGATCTTTTGTCCATATGTAATATCCCTTGTGTTCTTAATGATTTCTTTTTGCTCTGAAGCCTATATTTGCTACTAATGTAGTTATTCCTGCTTTCTTCAATTGATGTTCACATGTTATATCTCTTTTATCCTTTTGCTTTCAAACTCCCCATATTACAGAATTTGAAGAAGTTTCTTATAGATCATATATAGTTGTATCCTATCTTTTTCAAGTCTGTATTTTAATTGGTATATTTATACCATTTACATTTACTGTAATTATCAATATTTAAAAATCAAGTCTGCCATTTTTTTGGTTCTGTTTCCTATTTGTTCCTTCTATTTCTCATTCCTCTGGTTTCTGTATTCTTGCCTTCCTGTGGGTCATTTGAACAAATTTTTTAGATTCTTATTTAAATTTATTTATAATTTATAGTCAGTTTTTTATTACTTCAAGTAGAGTTTCCAAACTTTAAAGTACATTTAGCTATTGTGACCTTTCCCATTTTAAAAAAATATTATTTTCTTTATTATTTTTATACATACCTTAAGAACCACATCAGGCAGTGGTATAATTTTTTTATTTTACCATTAAATAAGACAAGAAATTCACAAGGTGAACAATAGTCGACTACATTTATTTACCCCTATTTTTGCACATTCCTTTGTTCCCTTTTCTTTTTGCAATTTTTAGCCAACTTCTGTTACCATTTTTTGTTTGTTTGTTTGTTTGCAGAGTGTCAATCACAGCATATGCTATCTGGGCTTTTCGATGCCATCAAATATGAATTCAGGAAACACCAAGCTTGGATCAATTACTGCTGCTGGGTGGAGGGTGGGATGTCTAGGGCCTCTTGGCTCAGCAGGTGCCAGCACATTAGATTTGTTATGGTTGATGAGTGTGATGAAGGCGGATAGATCCCTATTGATGCAGTATTGCTGCCACAGTAGATCAGGTCCTACTCTACCCCAGCTCTATGGCAAGGAACCACTGCTATTATTACTGCTTTATATTTTTCACCAGGTGTGTATTGAGGTCCCATTGAGGTCCCATAGCTGTTATCTCAGGGATGGACCCCAGTTTAGAAATGCTTAGGTTTGAATATATAGGCTATCTCTTGTAGTACTGTAGTATTTGTTTTATTGTTGTTTTACAAATTACCATAAATTTGGTGACTTAACAAATTTACTATCTTATAGTTCCTTATGTCAGAAATATTACACAGATCTTAATGGGCTAAAATAAAGGTTTTTACAGGACCATGTTTCTTCCCTGAGATCTAAGGAATGAATCCATTTCCTAGATATTACCAGTTTCTAGAGGCCATTTACAGTCCTTGGCTCAGGGGCCACTTTCTCCCTCCTTGAAGCCAACTATATTACGTCTCTCTGACCTCTTACTCTTTCTCATCCTAGATAAGAATAGTTCTCTGCTTTTAGGGACTCATGCAATTAGACTTATTTCATGAGATAATCCAGGATAATCTCTCTTTCTCAATGTCTGTAACTTTAAAGATATCTTCAAATTCCCTTTTGCTATATAAGGTAAAATATTCAGAGATTCTGGGGATTGGGGTCATTGCCTGTTTGGAGGCCTTTATTCTGCCTATCACATCCTCAATAAGTGGCTTTGAGAAAATTATTAAGCTTTTGTAGTCCATTTATTCTTATCTACAAAATGGAAAGAAGCTAGGCACAGTGGCATATGCCTGTAATCCCCATGACTTGGAAGGTTGAGGCAGGAGGATCACAATTTTGAGGCCAGTCTCAGTAATTTAGCATGGCTTTGTTTCAAATTAAAAAGGGCTGGGAATGTAGGTCAGGGTTTGACCCCCGTACCAAAAAGCAAACAAAACAAACCCACCGAGATAAATAAATAAATATCAGGGGAAAGAAAAGTAGCTAGTTTACTTAAAGATAATAGCATCTATGAAGGCCACTTGTACAAAGAATGATATACTTTTTTTCATTTTAGGACCCTCACTATTCTTAGCTTTCATTCACTTGAAATTTTTTTAAAAAAGAGAATTAAAGAATTTTAGCATCCAGATGCTATGAAGTTATTTGAGTTATCTGAGTGGCAATTAACTAAGCACAAGTGTAAAATTTCTTCTCCCCTGTTCTTCATCTTCTCCTCCTGTTAAATCTATAAGCCCTTGTCTAGCTGCAGGCAGTAGAGTCAGAGCTTGTTTTACTATTTAACCCTAGTTCAATTTAAATTCTCTCTACATCTCTAGTACGTGTCCAAAATTGGATATGGTTGTGGTTCTCAGTCATAGTTGCACATTATAACCATCTGGGGAGCTTTCAAAAAATACTGATGCCAAATTCCTACTTATTATAGATATTTGGAGAGGGACTTGAGAATGAGCAGATCTGGTTGTGGTTTCTGGAGCCAATTCATGGTCTACACTGAGTCAAATGATCTGAAAGATCATTTCTAAAATAAATCCGTCTATCACAACTAGTGCTTTTCTTTTGCCAATATCCTTGATTTGTGCTGATTTGAAAACAACCAGCAGTTTGGCCCCCTGAATTACATCCTTGTGTTGTGGGATTAGTGTGGCTCAAAGCACATATCTTGCCGTTCCTTTCCTCTGATACCAACCTTCTGGACTTATGCTTAGGCAGATTTTCACCCACCATACTCTTCTGCTTCCAGTCTTAGCAAGTCAAGTTTCCCATGGATGAAAATAGACATGAGACCATCTGAGTGGGCAAATTAAATCTTTTCTTTTCTGCTTACCATGTGTAAAACTAAGGATAGAGTATTATCTTCTAGAAGGGATCAAATTGTTCATATAAATACAATTCTCTCAGGAGAAGGAAGATGGCAGCGAGGGGAGTGCATTGCCCCCGTGTGCTGCTTCACTGTGTGGGAGTATGACAAGTCAGGACGGCTAAAGGATATCTTGTTAGGAATTTCCAGCAATAGTGGGGTGCTCCGGAACCTGGAGGAAGGATTTCCATCGCACGAGGATCGGCTACGGGGACTCAAACGCGAGAGGTTTGTCACACGGAGGGTAACACTGCTTATTCAGCAAATCGCCCCGCGGCTAGAGTCTGCAGCACGCGCTGGGAAACGAGGAGATAGCGACGCAGGGATACAGCGCTGCAGTTTCTGCCAGCCGTGCAAACACCGTACTCAGGGCTGAATTCTGGGTTCGAGACGGGGGAAGGAAGTGGTCCATCTCGGTTCTCCACACTGGTCAGACCACAGAGGAGGCCAGCAGCCACCATGTTGGAAAGCTGATGTCACCATCCCTGTTTTCGACTGACCGCAGCTCATTCAGCCATAGAACAGGTAATTTCAGGCTGCAATTCACCTGCGGCTTGCAGACAGATTGCTAGGGTTCAGTGCCTGGGTGCTTCTTAGAACCTGATCTTATCAGAGCGAACACCGAGCGCGGGGCGGCCGAGTTCCGGCTCCGGAACCGTCCCGGCCCAGGGCTGCGGAGCCTGCGGAGGCTGCTTCTTGGACCCTGCTCCTATCAGAGCATACACCAAGCACTAAGCGGCCGAATTCCGGCTCCCGGAACTGAGCCCGCGGGGACTGCTTCTTGGAGCCTACACTTATAGGAGCTTACACCGAGCACGGAGCGGCTGAGTTCCGGCTCCCGGAACTTCCCTGGCCTGGGGCTAGGAGCCCGCGGAAACTGCTTCTCGGTCCAGGTCCTGCTGAGGGCCGGTCAGGACTCACCCGTTGCTTTGGTTGCCCGGCAAGGGGAACGAAATGCTGCCATTCACATAGGATACCAACATGGCAGAGATCTGATGTCATCAGAAAGCGGCAGAGGAGAGAACTTCATCAATACCAGCGGTGACATAAACAGTTGGTCTCCTGGTATGGGGGGTGAGGCACAGTCACCCGAGTCTCCTCAATTTGTCGTCGAGCCAGAGGGTAGGAGCCGGGCCGCCGCCAGCGCCCGGAGCAGGCCCAGTGACTCGCCAGCGTGGTGACCGCGTGACCCCAATTGGAGAGGGGGCGGAGCGGAGCCGCCACCCGCACCAGCAAGGTTGGCAGACCCGCGACCCAGTGGTACATGGGCGTGGTAGGAGGGGCAGGGCAGAGCCGCCTCCCGCGCTTGCAAGGTAAACAGACCTGTGACAGACTGGCGGGTCAGGCCCAGTGGCCTGCCAGTATGGTACACACGTCACCCCAACTGGAGTAGGGGCAGAGAAGATCCTTCTCCCACGCCCTGATCAGGCCCTGCCGGTGTGATGGTCACGTGACCCCAATTGGAGTGGGGGCGGAGCGGAACCGCCACCCGTGCCCGCAGGGTGAGCAGACCTGTGACCAACCTGCAGATCAGGCCCAGGGGTCCGCAGGCGTGGTAGGAGGGGCAGGGCAGATCCGCCGCCCGCACCTCCAAGGTAGGCAGACCTGCAACAGACTGGCGGATCAGGCCCAGGAGCCTGCCGGCGTGGTACACACACCACCCTAATTGGAGTAGGGGCAGAGCAGAGTCGCCGCCCGTGCCAGGAACAGGCCCATCGTCCTGCAGGCGGGGTAGTCACAACACCCCAATTGGAGTAGGGGCAGAGCAGAGCCTCCACCCGTGCCCGAAAGGTGGGCAGATCTGCGACCGACCAGCGGGACAGGCCCAGTGGCCTGCCGGTACGACAGACACGTCACCCCATTTGGAGTAGGGGCAGAGTAGAGCCGCCGCCCGCGCCTGCAGGGTAGGCAAACCTGCAACCGACCGGCGGATCAGGCCCGGTGGCCTGCCGGCGTGGTACACTCGTCACCCCAATTGGAGTAGGGGCAGAACAGAGCCGCCGCCAGTGCCCAGAACAGGCCCAGTGACCTGCCAGCGTGGTAGCCACGACACCCCAATTGGAATAAGGAGAGAGCAGAGCCGCCGCCCGCGCCTGCAGGAAAGATACGCAAGCAGTATGAAAAGACAAGGAAAGAAAGGACCACAAGCAATGCAGGTCAGCGCAACTTTAGAAGAGGTAACAGCTGCAGCAGATGGAATGTCAGATAAAGAATTCAGGATATACATGCTTCAGATGATCTGGAGTATCAAGGAAGACATTAAACAGCAAAATCAGACAATGAAAGATCACTTCGACAATGAATTACGCAAACAAATCCAGGAAGCAAAGGATCAACTATACAGGGAGATAGAGGTTATCAAAAACAAAAAAACAGAAATCCTAGAAATGCAGGAAGCAATAAACCAACTTAAAAACTCAATGGAGAATACTACCAGCAGAGTAGAACACTTAGAAGATAGAATATCAGACAATGAAGACAAAGTATTTCAACTGGAAAAGAACATAGACAGCTCAGCAAGACTGTTAAGAAACCATGAGCAGAACATCCAAGAAATATGGGATAACATTAAGAGACCAAACTTAAGAGTCATTGGGATACAGGAAGGTACAGAGCTCCAAACCAAAGGAATGAGCAGTCTATTCAATGAAATAATATGAGAAAACTTCCCAGACTTGAAGAATGAGACAGAATCCCAAATCCTAGAAGCCTACAGGACGCCGAATGTGCAAAATCATAAGAGATCCACACCTAGACACATTATAATAAAGATGCCCAACATACAGAATAAGGAGAGAATTTTAAAAGCTACAAGAGAAAGGAAGCAGATTACATTTAGGGGTAAGCCA
Source organism: Marmota flaviventris (assembly GCF_047511675.1). Taxonomy (NCBI): domain Eukaryota; kingdom Metazoa; phylum Chordata; class Mammalia; order Rodentia; family Sciuridae; genus Marmota; species Marmota flaviventris. The sequence goes on along the minus strand of NC_092510.1, from coordinate 24,932,457 downwards.
ATCAGGATAACAGCTGACCTTTCAACACAGACTCTGAAAGCTAGAAGATCCTGGAATAACATATTTCAAACACTGAAAGAAAATGGGTTCCAACCAAGAATTGTGTATCCAGCGAAATTAAGCTTCAGGATGGAAGATGAAATTAAAACCTTCCACGATAAACAAAAGTTTAAAGAATTCGCAGCTAGAAAACCATCTCTTCAAAACATCCTCGCCAAACATTACAGGAAGAGGAAATGGAAAATAACAATGAAAACCAACAGTGGGAGGTAGGACAGTAAAGGGGGGGGGGATAATCAAAGAGGAAAACAAACGATGTTTAGTAACAGAAATAAACAAATATGGCTGGAAGAACAACCCATATCTCATTAATAACCCTAAATGTTAATGGCTTAAACTCACCAATTAAGAGACACAGGCTAGTAGAATGGATCACAAAACGAGACCCAACAATATGCTGCCTACAGGAGACGCATTTGATAGGAAAAGACATACATAGGCTGAAGGTGAAAGGTTGGGAAAAATCATATCACTCATATGGACTTCGGAAACAAGCAGGAGTGTCCATACTCATATCAAATAAAATAGATTTCAAGCCAAAGTTAATCAAAAGGGATAAAGAGGGACACTACATACTGATTAAGGGAACCATACACCAACAAGACATAACAATCATAAATATTTATGCCCCAAACAATGGTGCAGCTATGTTCGTCAAACAAACTCTTCTCAAGTTCAAGAGTCTAATAGACCACCATACCATAATCATGGGAGACTTCAACACACCTCTCTCGGCACTGGACAGATCTTCCAAACAAAAGTTGAATAAGGAAACTATAGAACTCAATAACACTATTAATAACCTAGACCTAATTGACATATATAGAGTATACCACCCAACATCAAGCAGTTACACTTTTTTCTCAGCAGCACATGGATCCTTCTCAAAAATAGATCATATATTATGTCACAGGGCAACTCTTAGACAATATAAAGGAGTAGAGATAATACCATGCATCTTATCTGATCATAATGGAATGAAACTGAAAATCAACGATAAAAGAAGGAAGGAAAAAGCATACATCACTTGGAGAATGAACAATAGGTTACTGAATGATCAATGGGTTATAGAAGACATCAAGGAGGAAATTAAAAAATTCTTAGAGATAAATGAAAACACAGACACAACATATCAGAATCTGTGGGACACATTGAAAGCAGTTCTAAGAGGAAAATTCATTGCTTGGAGTTCATTCCTTAAAAAAAGAAAAAAACCAACAAATAAATGATCTCATACTTCATCTCAAAATCCTTGAAAAAGAAGAGCAAAACAACAGCAAAAGAAGTAGAAGGCAAGAAATAATTAAAATCAGAGCTGAAATTAATGAAATCGAAACAAAAGAAACAACTGAAAAAATTGACAAAACTAAAAGTTGGTTCTTTGAAAAAATAAACAAAATCGACAGACCCTTAGCGATGCTAGCGAAGAGAAGAAGAGAGAGAACTCAAATTACTAGCATACGGGATGAAAAAGGCAATATCACAACAGACACTTCAGAAATACAGAAGATAATCAAAAACTATTTTGAATCCTTATACTCCAATAAATTAGAAGATAGTGAAGGCATAAATTTCTTAAGTCATATGATCTGCCCAGATTGAGTCAGGAGGATACAGAAAACCTAAACAGACCAATATCAATTCAGGAAATAGAAGAAACCATAAAAAGACTACCAACTAAGAAAAGCCCAGGACCGGATGGGTATACAGCAGAATTTTGCAAAACCTTTAAAGAAGACCTAATACCAATACTTTTCAAGCTACTTCAGGAAATAGAAAAGGAGGGAGAACTTCCAAATTCATTCTATGAGGCCAACATCACCCTGATACCTAAACCAGACAAAGACACTTCAAAGAAAGAAAACTACAGACCAATATCTCTAATGAACCTAGATGCAAAAATCCTCAATAAAATTCTGGCGAATCGGATACAAAAACATATCAAAAAAATTGTACACCATGATCAAGTAGGATTCATCCCTGGGATGCAAGGCTGGTTCAATATACGGAAATCAATAAATGTTATTCACCACATCAATAGACTTAAAAATAAGAACCATATGATCATCTCGATAGATGCGGAAAAAGCATTTGACAAAGTACAGCATCCCTTTATGTTCAAAACTCTAGAAAAACTAGGGATAACAGGAACATACCTCAATATTGTAAAAGCAATCTATGCTAAGCCTCAGGCTAGCATCATTCTGAATGGAGAAAAACTGAAGGCATTCCCTCTAAAATCTGGAACAAGACAGGGATGCCCTCTCTCTCCACTTCTGTTCAACATAGTTCTCGAAACACTGGCCAGAGCAATTAGACAGACGAAAGAAATTAAAGGCATAAAAATAGGAAAAGAAGAACTTAAATTATCACTATTTGCAGACGATATGATTCTATACCTAGCAGACCCAAAAGGCTCTACAAAGAAAATGTTAGAGCTAATAAATGAATTCAGCAAAGTGGCAGGATATAAAATCAACACGCATAAATCAAAGGCATTCCTGTATATCAGCGACAAATCCTCTGAAATGGAAATGAGGACAACCACTCCATTCACAATATCTTCAAAAAAAATAAAATACTTGGGAATCAACCTAACAAAAGAGGTGAAAGACTTATACAATGAAAACTACAGAACCCTAAAGAGAGAAATAGAAGAAGATCTTAGAAGATGGAAAAATATACCCTGTTCATGGATAGGCAGAACTAACATCATCAAAATGGCGATATTACCAAAAGTTCTCTATAGGTTTAATGCAATGCCAATCAAAATCCCAACGACATTTCTTGTAGAAATAGAGAAAGCAATCATGAAATTCATATGGAAAAATAAAAGACCCAGAATAGCAAAAACAATGCTAAGCAGGAAGTGTGAATCAGGCGGTATAGCGATACCAGACTTCAAACTATACTACAGAGCAATAATAACAAAAACAGCATGGTCCTGGTACCAAAACAGGCGGGTGGACCAATGGTACAGAATAGAGGACACAGAAACCAATCCACAAAACTACAACTATCTTATATTTGATAAAGGGGCTAAAAGCATGCAATGGAGGAAGGATAGCATCTTCAACAAATGGTGCTGGGAAAACTGGAAATCCATATGCAACAAAATGAAACTGAATCCCTTTCTCTCGCCATGCACAAAAGTGAATTCAAAATGGATCAAGGAGCTTGATATCAAATCAGAGACGCACCGTCTGATAGAAGAAAAAGTTGGCTACGATCTACATTCAGTGGGGTCGGGCTCCAAATTCCTCAATAAGACACCCATAGCACAAAAGTTAATAACTAGAATCAACAAATGGGACTTACTCAAACTAAAAAGTTTTTTTCTCTGCAAAAGAAACAATAAGAGAGGTAAATAGGGAGCCTACACCCTGGGAACAAATCTTTACTCCTCACACTTCAGATAGAGCCCTAATATCCAGAGTATACAAAGAACTCAAAAAATTAGACAATAAGAGAACAAACAACCCAATCAACAAATGGGCCAAGGACCTGAACAGACACTTCTCAGAGGAGGACATACAGTCAATCAACAAGTACATGAAAAAATGCTCACCATCTCTAGCTGTCAGAGAAATGCAAATCAAAACCACCCTAAGATACCATCTCACTCCAGTAAGATTGGCAGCCATTATGAAGTCAAACAACAACAAGTGCTGGCGAGGATGTGGGGAAAAGGGTACACTTGTACATTGCTGGTGGGAGTGTAGATTGGTGCAGCCAATTTGGAAAGCAGTATGGAGATTTCTTGGAAAGCTGGGAATGGAGCCACCATTTGACCCAGCTATTCCCCTTCTTGGTCTATTCTGTAAAGACCTAAAAAGAGCATGCTACAGGGACACTGCTACATCGATGTTCATAGCAGCACAATTCACAATAGCAAGACTGTGGAACCAACCTAGATGCCCTTCAATAGACGAATGGATAAAAAAAATGTGGCATTTATACACAATGGAGTATTACTCTGCATTAAAAAATGACAAAATCATAGAATTTACAGGGAAATGGATGGCATTAAAGCAGATTATGCTAAGTGAAGCTAGCCAATCCCTAAAAAACAAATGCCAAATGTCTTCTTTGATATAAGGAGATTAACTAAGAACAGAGTAGGGACGAAGAGCAGGAGAAGAAGATTAACATTTAACAGGGATGAGAGGTGGGAGGGAAAGGGAGAGAGAAGGGAAATTGCATGGTAATGGAAGGAGACCCTCAGGGTTATACAGTGGAGGGGTTAGAGAGAGAGGAGGGGAGGGGAGGGGAGAGGTGGGGAGGGGGGAGGGTGGAGGATGGGAAAGGCAGCGGAGCACAACAGACACTAGTATGGCAATATGTAAATCAATGGATGTGTAACTGATGTGATTCTGCAATCTGTGTATGGGGTGAAGGTGGGAGTTCATAACCCACTTGAATCAAAGTGTGGAATATGATATGTCAAGAAATTTGTAATGTTTTGAACAACCCACAATAAAAAATTTTAAAAAATAAATAAATAAAACTGTTCTTCAAAAAAAAAAAAAAAATACAATTCTCCCCCAGTGAAAAACGAGGAACCTGTGGTTGGTATGGTTTATTTTGGTTAGTAGTTCGGTGGGGACATGATGCATGGATATTTTCTTAGACATTATCCTGAGTATTTCTGTAAATATGTTTTTTGGGAGAAATTTAACATTTAAATTAGTGGGCTTTGAATAAGGCATAGGACATTCTATAAGGTGAATAAGCCTCATCCAGTCTGTTATAAATACATCCAAGTCCTTAAAAGAACAAAAAATAATCTTCCCTCCATGCATCTGCAAATTCTGTTCTTTGGAGAACACTGATTAATAAAGCAGTCCATAAAGACAGAGGATAAGTCCCTAGTTTACCTAGGTGGAGAGTGGTACAGTGAGTACTCAAACTTATGACTCATTCACTCATGATCTCTCATAAACACTAAATAGGACTGGTGTCAGGAAATAATGACCCGCTGATAAAATTCTGCCTGACTCTTGGTTTTGTAAAGTTTTTTTTGAACACTGACACACCTATTCATTAGTAAATGACATGACTGTTTTCGTGTTATAGTGGCACAGGTAAATAGTTAAACAGAGAAGATTCACAAAATCTAAAATATTTACTACCTGACCTTCTGCAGAAAAATTTGCTGACTCTTGCCCTAAAATGTCATCTGATTTATCCTCATACTAAAGATGATAACTAATAGTAATTGAATAGTATTATAAACTTCATGTCCTCCTTCCATCAATGATCTCTTAAATGTTAAGCTTTGAAGTAGCCAAATTGGAAAGGAATGGCTGAAGATACAGAGATATTATTATTATTTTTTAGGTCTGCCTATCCTACAATTTTCCTTGATTGTAGTTCTAAGAACTTGCCTATTCTAATCATCTGCCATTCATTCCTCACTGGCTATGGTTTCAAATACTTGATAATAAATCTGTTTCTGGCTTTTTTTTCCCTGAATGATCTATACTGTGGACTGATAATGGAGTAATCTCACACTCCATATAATTTGTCTTTGATATATATCTATCTTGAATTCTTCATATGTGTCCTATTTTGGCCAGTAACATTCTAATCTCTGCTGTTACAATAATACCATATTTTGTAGAATTGATTTAACTCAATGCATGGGTATACTAGCATTATGGTTTGGATGTGAGGTGTCTCCCAAAAGCTCATGTGAGAGACAATGCAAGAAGGTTTAGAGGAGGAATTATTGGGTTACAGCCTTACCTAATCAGTGAATTATCCCTGATGTGATTAACTGGTAAGTGGAGACAGATGGAGTGTGGCTGGTGGAGGTGGTTCATTTGGGGCATGGCTTTGGGGTATATCTATGTATCTGGCAAGTAGAAACCTCTCTCTCTGCTTTCTGATCATCATATAAGCTGCCCCCTTCTGCCACACTCTTCCTTTATGATGTTCTATCTCATCTTGAACCCCAAGCAATGGAGCTGAACTTATATGGACTAAGATCTCTGAAACTGTGAGCTCTCCAATAAACTTTTTATCCTCTACAATTGTTTTGGTCAGGTCCTGTAGTTAGAGCAGCAAAAAAATCTGACTAAAACAACTATTCAGAAGTCATATGGGGCCTATTTCTAGGTTTCAGACAAGAGTAGAATTTGGATTAGTGTCCATATTTGAGTCAATATACTTTCCAGAAGCTTTTTGTTTTAACATCTACTGTATTACCCAACTAACATATCTTTGTACTGATGACAAGAGTATTTTATTACTTAAATTATCTGGAAATCATTTAAAGTCTCTATTACAGTGATTATTGGATTATGAGAACTTACTGTGATATGACTATTTCATTATATTATTTCCAACATGTTGAATTAGACTTTGAGATTTGAGTAAGAGTGGACAATAAAGAAACTGAAAAATTAAGAGTGGGAAAGATTTCTGTTAGTATGGCGACATAGTAAAGATTTGATTTTTGCATCAGTAGTTTGGTTCATTGGAAAATAACTCACAAGTTATTATTTTCTCTCTTTAATACTGTTCTGCTTTGTCTTTTAAAATGCAGGAGTTAATAATTACAATATACAGTGCTATTCTTCATTTTTAAAATTACCTGTGTCTAGTTGAAGGTAGAATTTATCTTATAACTAGAGCCTTGGATTTGTAACTTCTTAAACTTTTGGTAATGTTTTAACTTCTGTCTCCTTCCTCAACGTACAGCTTAGTGATTAAGAGTAAGCAGCTATAATGCCTGACTGTCTGGGTTCAAATCCAGACAAAAAGCTTACTTTATGAGTTTGCTTGAGAAACTTACCTCTTTTTGCCTCTGTTTTCTCATCTATTAATATATTACTATGAATCTTAAGAAATTTCTGTGAGGGTCAAGAAATAAGATTCATAAAAGGCAAGAATTTACCAGTGCTTGGAACATTGTATAAAAATATTTCAAACAAGTTTTCTATTATAGTGCCTTTCACTCTTGGATACTAAAAACTAGTTTATATAGGTATAGAATTTTTGTAAAAATATTCCTTTTGTCTATAGTATACATTCTTCTAATTATTATTCAAATTGCACACCCAATATTCAAATCTAAATATGTCTTCTGTGAAATGTTCACATTCAGTATGCAGACACAAAATTCCAGTTATCTTATTGATGTGTAAGAAAGGACTCTAAACTTAGTGATATAGAAAATAAAATGCACACAAATACTGTGAGTTAGCAGGTCAGACAGTGAACAATGGGGATGGCTTATCTTTAATCCATGATTGATATCAGGATCCTTAGCTCATGGAGATTCAAATGGCTGAATCTAAAATCATCTAGATACATTTCATTTACAAGTCTGGTACCGTAGATGAGATGAGTTGAAGACTGGACTTAACTAGGGCTATTGACTGTAGCACATACACATGCGTGCCCATATGGATTGAAGTTTTCATTGCTTGATGATTAGGTTTCAAAATAAGACAAAGTGTTGGGACATCCAGCTTGTCATGAGAACCTTGCAAAAGCTGGTCTTAGATATTACATACATAGCACTCTTTCTATATACTCTATTACAGGGGTTGGAGAATTTTTTGTACAGTGTAAGATAGTAAATATTTTAGGGCTGAGAGCCATTCAGTCTCTGTTGAAACTATTGAACTCTGTTGCTCTGATATAAATACTATAGACAATAAATATAATGAACATGATTGTCCTGGATAATTCATGAGAGCAGGCAGTAGCCTGGATTTGATCCATGGGTCATAGTTTGCTGATCCCCACCCTATTGCTTAAAGCCATAAAAAGCCAGCCCATATTCACGGTGGAAGCACATGTAGAGTTCATATCTGGATGAGAAAAATGGCAAAGAATTATTGCACGTGGGATAGTTAAATGGAATCTGTATTTCACACCTATGTGGTGAATATCAAGCACTGGGGCATTTTTCTATGTTTTCCATAAGTCTAGGTCAAGGTCAGATTTGGAATATGAACTTAAGGGTCTTGAATCTTAGAGCAACTATGACTTTATTTATGATTATTTACAATTCATTACCCTAATAAATACACCATAAAACAATTTTCAAAAAAGCACTAGCATAGAACATGTCCTTAGCCCAAAAGAAAAAAAGGAAAAGGAATTGCATCATGTAATTTGGTAAAAGATAGGCTTTTGTTAAGCTTCCATTTGCTCTTTGAATTATTTAATTTTGGTTTGAAGGCATAATTTTTGTTTTATTTCTTTCCTAAAGAAAGCCGCAACTTTTCAGATCTGGTATCTCATTCTACTGAGAGGATGATGTAGGTTATTATAATTGGAAAAAGTGGGGCAGGCTGAGTTCACTCAGATCACACACAAAAAATTACTGGAATAACTGAAATTAGAGCACAGGTTTCCGGATTTTCCTATCCTGTGCTCTTTTTGGTAGGTATTGCTATCTCTTGGGCCAGGCAATAATCATTTTTGACCTTTACTTCTCCAGGCTATTGTGAAGTAGTTTTGGGCTTTGTTAGCTTTCTTATAGGTTTTGCTAAATTGTGTCCATAAAGTAGGCTGAATTCCTCAGGGAAGTTTGATAGCTATATTACTGCATTATTACTTTAAAATGTGTTGGTTACTTTTTTTTTGTCCAGCTCTATTCTGAACTTATAAAATACATTATCCAATATGAAAGATGTGCATCTGGTGAACAATAATTTAGGGGAAGAAAATTCTTGATGATTACTTCTGTCAACCCTTAAAACATGCTGAGCTTCATTAGTAAATTGACTACCTTCAGATCTTTTCCTGAGAACAGATCGCATAATCGGCCTTTGTGTTGATTTCTCATCTCGTTCTTTAGAGACAGAACAAATTAGAATAATTGGCTGGTACAGGAAAAGCACAAAGAACTTTCCTATATTTTTGTGATGCACTTTTAATAGAGGTTGGAAATGAGATCAGAGGCATGAATGTGAAACTTGAAGGGCAATGGGGAAGAATATTGTTTCTTTAAAAATATTCTTTCAATGTTAACCCAGAAAAAAGGAATGGCAGAAATTTGAAGCCAAGGAGAATATAAAAGAAATAATGATTTTTGTGTTAATGATGTGAGTGTGGAATTAGAGTGGGGAGCAATCCTTTTCCACAAGGACTCGGAACAAATGAAACTGTAAATACTCCCTGCTTCTGGAAAAAAACCTTTGTAGCACTAATCATCAGAGAGTAGAGGCAATGCATCCTGGCATAGGTGTTCAGAGCAAAGGGAGGGAAGGAGAACAAAGGCGAGAGGATATTTTTAGAGCTGTCATTTTGAAATTTACCTGCTTCTGCTTCAGTGCTGCACTGCCACTGTATTGGTCCAGTAGACATCTCTCAAAGTGGGAGCAGCCATATTTTAAAATAATAGGATTAGAGCAAGTGACTTTAATCAAGGTCTCCTTAGTTCAAGTACATGGAGGAGAGTGTGGCAAAAGAATGAGATCACAAGGTATTGTTCTGTAGGCAAGTTTTTCCTAACCTCACTAATGAGGAGAAATTGACCACGAGATCATGTTCCTTGAAGGAAAGCAAAAATATTGAAAGCAAAATGACAGAGTACAAGGCCTGTTTAGAATATCACTTGTATTATTCACCTGCTGATGATAACTGTAGCACTGACTAGTATTTAGGAGTCTTGAACATTTACAATGAAGACACTTTCCTGGGTATTATGTTGTAGGAGGGTTAGAAATGAATATTTCTGGTTCAGCATCATACTCTTAGATCCCAGCCTATACCTTATTGATATATAATTCAAATAAATATGTGTTGATTGGCTTAATGAGTTGATAGGTATGTGTGATTCGTATTCTATTCATTAGCACTGTGCTATATTAATTCACTTTCTATTACTCTAACAAAATGCTTGAGGCTTAGTAACCTATAAAAATTTATTTAGATCACAGTCTTGGAGGCTGAAAGTGAAGTGTAAAAAATGCAATGATGGCTCTGGTGAAGTCCCCTGGCTGCATCACCTCCTGGTGGATGGTATTATAATGGTGGGAGTAGGTGTGACAGGGAGAGATCACAGCACCAGGCACGAAGCCAAGTAATAGGTAAGGACTGTTTTACAGTGAATCACATTCAAAAGAATTAACTCAGAATCCATGAGAAGCACCTTAATATTCTCCAGAGGTAACACCCACAATGACCCAGCCAACTCCTAACCAGATTCCACCTCTTAAAGGTCTCACCACCTCTCAAATTGCCATACTGGGGGCCAAACTTCCAACACAGGAACCCTTGGGGACACACCACATCCAAATGACAGCATATGCTCTCCAGTGAAGTTTTAGTGTCAGACTATGGAATTTATACATGAAGCATTTAGCATTATCCCCTATCTTGCTGATATGATTCTGTATCACAGGAATTTATAATGACATATCAAACAAAGCCTTCCTGGAATTTCTTAGTCTCCTTCTCCAACGAAAAAGAATTTGCATATTTGTTATTTATGAGCTAGCCAGCACTTTGGTAGTTTTACCAGTGTTCCTTCCAGGCATCATTGGAATGACTTCTGGATTTGGGAGCCAAAATATTGCTCTGTAATTTCTTCTTAGATTTAAAGTGGTCTGTTGAAAATAAAGCAACTTCAGCCACAATGTGGTATATAATACAGTACTATTTTTTTTGTGTGATATTCAAGTTAATTTCGTATTCTCTTTAAGGAAGCAATGAAGTAGTTGGTAGGAGAGATAATGGCTCCCAAAGGTGAAAAGTATTATTTTGTTATAATTTCAAGCTACCAAGGATGGAAAAGACTCAGGATATTACAAGTCTGTTATATATAGTGGATGTATTGTGGTTTGCTTATGTAATTTTATAGGAATATTTTTCTAAAGAAGATTTTTACTTTTTGAGTTTTGGTAGATAACTCTTTTGTAACTATGGAATACAAGAATATACTTTGTGTTAGAGTCATTATCTTCGGATAGAGATAACTCAAGAGTAGTTCTTGTCACTATAGTACTGCCATGGTGACAGTCTGTGTTTGTTTATTAATATATGGTGCAACCTCTGAAGACAAGAAAAGGAATATTCAGAAATTATAATGAGCAACAGAATATTATAAGATTTATTATTAACATATTTGCTATATAATCATAAAACTAATAAATGGTCATTATAGAAAATTTGAAAAATCCCTAGATACATAGTGGAAAAAATTAATAATATAAAGTTGTCCACGAATATTAAGGCTTTACTATTTTCTAGGACTTCAAACTGTTTCTTGAGACCCAATTCAGGATATGTTATTTTAATAAAGTTTTCATTATGTGGACCCAATCTCACATCCACATATATTATACTGTATAATAAACAGAATGGCATGAATATTTCTGATGTTTAGACAATAAATGGAATAAGAAAAATGAAAAGTCATCAAGCAAAAAAAAAAAAAAAACAAAGAGTAGCATATTGTTGTATAAAATAATTGGAGTATCATATTATTGTATAAAATAATAGTGGGAACTCTAATTCAAGAAAAAAGTATGAACTTACAGCTTCCTTGAAGCCAAGTATTTCTCTCCACAAAAGGCCACCATCCTTTGCTGCACTTCTTTATTATCTGCCAGGGAGAAAGTATTGTGTTTAGCACTGGATATGCTAAAAGGAGGGTGCTTTCCATAATGATTGCCATAAATGACTTTTAAGTAGTAGCCTCTGAGTTATTATCATGAACTGGTACATTTTTCACCTATGCTATGCCTTAGATAATAATTAGACCTACAAATTGTTAGATAGCTCCAATATGCAATTGATCTTAAGCAATCAAAATATAATGACCTAGAGGTAACATTGAAGAGTAGGAAGGTGTTGATTCTTTTGTTGATTCCTCTAGGGTGAAGTGGGAGGAGAAGAGACCCACAACTGAGTTAATGAGAAAAGGCAGGTTTATGTTAAGACAAAGAGGCATGAAAAAATGATTGTAATAGTATTAAAAAGATAATCAAGAATCATGTCCACAGTATGATTTGTGTTGCATTCTGCTGAAAGTAATGGCTTTTCTATTAGAAATAACCATGAAAGCTAGGTGCAGGGCACACACCTATAATCCTAGCAACTCAAAAGGCTGAGGCAGGAGGATCACAAAATCAAAGCCAGCCTCAAAAATTTAGCAAGACCCTAAACTATTTAGTGAGACCCTGTCTCAAAATAATAAAAGAAAAGGTAGCATTGTGGCTCAGTGTTTAAGTTCTTAATCTCTGGTACAAAAATAAATTAATTAATAAATTTAAGAAGAAGACTACCACTTAATAGGGAAGAGAGGTGGGAGGGAAAAAGAGGGAGAAGGGGAGTTGCACAGAAGATGGAAGGAGAACCTTATTGTTACACAGAATACATATATGATGTTGCAATGAGAAAAAGAAAAAAAAAGTGTGTCACATTAGATTGTATAGAGAGAAAGTATGGGAGAGGAGGGGAGGAGTAGGGAGGATAGGAAGGGCAGCAGAATAGAATAGACAATATGATTGATGTATGTACATTCCATGTATGTATTATATGTCAAATTACATTCTACTGTCATGTATGACTAAAAAATAAAAATTAAAAAAAAAGAAATAACAAAAATAAATTTGGAGTTGTAGGATCATAGAATGAATATATTGATTATGATAATCCTGCACTACAGATAAGTTGATGATTCTCTTCTTAGATTCTTTGTAGAAACTGTCATGTCAATGACAGTTTGAAATACATAGTGACCCCCAGAATGAACAAATGAACTTATCATTCTGTCATTCAACTAACATTTTATGATCACTTTCTATTGCCAGCTACTGTTGTTCTAGGCACTGGGGTTTAAGCAACAAGAAAAAAAATAACAAAAAAGATCTTGGCACTCATGAAGATTGCATCCTATTGAGTCTGACACTATGTTGTTGTCTAAAAGTGACTTATATATGTGATAATCATGTTATGGCATCTCAGTGGTGCAAATGCAAAGGGTGATTTTTTAAAAAATGTATGTGTTTCACATCTGTCATTACTCCCTAGGGGAAGGGAAAACCACATATAACGAAAATGTCAAATTTCAAATATCCATTTCAAAAATAATTTTTCCAACTTTTCATGAAGACAATAGTTTAACTGTTAAGAGTTTTGATCTTCCAAAAAGCAGGCTTTGCAATTACAGCCAAAATATAGTGCATAAACACTAGCTTTGGAAAGAATACATGATGATTGGAGACCTGGTTTTCTTTCCCTAAACTTGACTTGATCTCAAGATGATGAAATGTGGACAAGTTTTCCTTAAGGAAGAACTCTGGCACCTTAAAATAATATAGATAATTATAGATATATTTTATTTTATAAAGAATCATTATAGTAGAAAGAACCATTTCTCCTGGGAGTGTTCCTAGGGAGATCATTCCCAGGTGAAATCATATTCCCTGGGAGAAAACAGTATATTTTGTTTGAGGTTAATGAGAGGCTTTTATTTCTTTATAATTTGTTTTTAATAAGTCTTATTGTGGTATCATTTATATGCAAAAATAATATATTTTTAGCCAATAGTTCATTGACTTTTAGCCAATGTATAAAAATCTGTGAAGCCACTACTATTATAAAGCTAGAGCACAATTCCAAAACGCTAGAAAGTTTCTTCCTAGATCTATACAAATCCCATTTCCCATACTAGACAACAACTGATCTATTTTGCCTATTCTAGAACTTATTCTAGAATAATATAACAGGTGCTTTTCTGTATTTGACTTCATTTATTTAGCATATGTTTTTTTTGAGATTCATTTATATTGAGATACTTTAAACCAGGACTTTAACCTGAATGACTGAATATGTCTGAAATCTGAATCTCTGAAATTACCAGTGTCTGCTCTTGGCTCAAGAACATTTCAAACTTTCCTAAGAAGCACAGGCTGGCATATAATATAATGGCATTGAAGTTTTTGGGTTGTTTTGTGGTGCTGGAGGTTGAATCCAGGGTTTCATGCACTCTAGGCCAGTACTTAATCACTGAGCTTCATCCTCAACCAGGTGAAATGGTTTTAGATTCGGTGGACAAGGTGTTGATAATCAAGGAGGATACTTCTTTCTACAAAAACCTTGATATTGTGAAAATTTTAAAATCAGTTTACCTAGTACCATTTGGTCTTCATTTATTGGAAACACTTCTGGATAATGCAGAAAAGTCACACTCTGAAAGAAGCAGCAAACTTACCTGAGGGCTAATTATTTTGTTAAAGTTGAATCATAGGACCTTTAAATACCAGGGATCACACCAGGTAACTTTTCAAAATAGTGCTCTCTTCATCTGTTTTGTGCTGCTACCACAAAATACTGGAGATTAGGTCCTTCCTTTATAAAGAACAGAAATTTATTTCTCACAGATTTAGAGGCTGGAAATTCAAGATGAAGTGATTGCCTCCTGAGGGGTGGAACATTAGCTAGAAGTTAGGCCAAAGGTAAGCCTCTTTTCTAAAGATTTGAATCCCATCAACAGATTAGTCCTCATGGCTAATTACTTGTTTTCTTTCAAAAAATTTCTTTTAATTATATATGACAGTAGAGTATATTTTGACATATTTATACAAACATGGACTACATCTTATTCTATTAAAATCCCAGTCTTCTTGCTGTACATGATGTGGAGATTCACTGTGGTATATTTATATATGTACATAGGAAAGTTAATTCAGATTCATTCCACAGTCTTTCCTATTCCTATTTATTGCCCTTTGTCTAATCCACCAAACTACTATTCTTCCCTTCTCCCCTTGTTGTGTGAGCATCCACATATCAGAAAACATTTGACCTTTGTTTTTTTTTTGGGGGGGGGTGGGGGGGATTGGCTTATTTCATGTAGTATAACAAACTCCTGATCCATCCATTTACTGGCAAATATCATAAAGTCATTCTTTTTATGAGTAATATTCCATTGTGTACACACATTATATTTTCTTTATCCATCTATTGAGGGGCACTTAGGTTGGTTTCATAGCTTAGCTATTGTGAATTGAGCTGCTATAAATGTAAATGTGGCTGCATCACTGTAGTATGCTGATTTTTAAGTCCTTTGGGTACATACCAATAAGGGGATAACTGGGCCAAATTGTGGTCTAGTTCAAGTTTTCTAAATAATTTCCATACTGCTTTTAAGAGTGGTTGCAACAATTTGTAGTCCCACCAGCAATGTACGTGTATGCCCTTTCCCCCACATTCTCACCAATATTTATTGTTAATTGTATTCTTCATTGTTGGAATTCTCACTGGAGTAAGATGAAATCTCAGTGTAGTTTTAATTTGCATTTCTCTAGTTTCTAGAGCTTTTGAACATTTTCATATATTTTGGACCATTAATATTTCTTAGGTGAAATATCTGTTCAGCTCCTTCACCTTTTAAAGGCCCCACCTCTTATGACCATCAAATTGTCAATACCTGAGTTTTGAAAGGGACACCTTCAAACTATAGTAGTCTCTTATTGGATAACAATGGGCAGGTATATGTGGTGAAATAAAAAGGCAATCTTAATTTAGTTTACTATTTTCATTGAAGTCTCAAATCATATACTAATAGTTAAAAATAAACTATTAGTCCATTTTTAACTTAAATTATAGCAAATTATATATTTATGCATACAAATAAATTATATATTTGTATATATGAACATGTAAAATATTAGGTGTCTTTTTATATAAATATTGAGATAGTCCATATCTAACGATTTTTTTCTCCTTCCTTTTTCCTTTCCTCTCTTTATCTTTCTCTCTCCCTCTGTAATTCTCTTTATTTCAATCTATTTTAACCAACCATACTTTGTCCTACTTTGTTGAGGTGAAAATTCATTATGGGAAGATTACAACTAGTATACATGGTCTGTGGAGAATTGCATCTTCAGAATGCATGCTACCTAGCTTCTCTATTGGGAAGAGGTCTGAATTTGCACATGGTAACCCTTCCTTAGAATTTTGGATAAACACCATAGAAACTGAGTCATAATATCTTGACAGGCAGGCAGAATTCATAGCAATTGTCCTAAAAGAGCTTACTTGCCAAAGACACATATAAATTCATTTAATTTTTGCTTCATTGGCAGCCACTCCAACAGAGTCTATTTTGTTTTATGTCATGCTCATTGCCTGCTGTTTACCACAGTATACCTTGCTAATGGTGTGGTTTCTATGGCTTGTTAATTTCATGGCCAAATAATATTGTAATTTATTGCATATTTTAGTGTGGAAGACTGAGACTCTATAAATTCTTGTGCACTTTCCACCCTGTGGAATGTTAAACAGAGATCAGGCACAGTAATAAATTTATTTCAAATGCACTTGATAGCAAAACATTAATTAGGACTGATTGGCAATATTTCTTCTCTCAGCAACAGTGATTGTTTGTCAAGATTAAACGACTGAGTGTGGAGTTACTTAACATAGGACTCAGTTCATTGGGATCACTTAGAAAAAGAAAGGAAGACTTAAGATGGCTATCTGTGGCTTATTCAAATATTGACTAGTCAGCTACATTTTGGCTAATTTAATGCATAAGAATCAGCCTTCCATTAACTTTTTTCCCTTCCTCTGTGATTACTGAGAGTAGGTCTTTAGACTCTTAAAATGTGGTAGGCCATCTTCTATTTGTGCAAATCTAACTCTGAAAGTACTATTTACTTGTCTAACATATCTTTAGAGTAGGGTTTTAATTCTCTAAAATGAAAGCAAACAAACAAAATACAATACTTCAAGAAATCACTACATTTTAGGGCTAGAGAAAGAAGACGACTTTAAAATTAAGTACAAATCTATCATTTTATAGCTAAAACAACTGAAGCCTAAAGTAGAAAGATGCTCCTAATATAAACTTTCAGACACAATTTCAATCTCTGATTAACATTTTTCTTTTCTTTTCCTTTTTTTTTTGGTGCTGGGGTTTGAACACAGGGCCTTATGCATGCCAGGGAAGCACTCTACTCTGAGCTGTACCTCCAGTCCCTCAAAGTCTTTGATAAGGAAAGAGATGTTTAAAAATAAGTTTAATACATCCATGCACTAAATACAACAAGAATTATTTATTAGAGATATGATTTTATACCATGTATTTTTATTTTTTGGTTTACAAAAAGAAAAAAGAAGGGATTGCTTTTGATTTCTGTTTTGTTTCCTAGGGTTTGTGACCTAGGATTTAAATGATTTAAAAAATGTGTCTCATATCTTAATCTTCAAGCTGAATCAGCAATGGATATTGTGATGTTCATGAAGGCTGTGATATAAATATAGTTCCTAACTTCAAAGAACATATAACTTATTGGGAAACACAGACACTTTGAGTAATCATGGCAGCTGCATTTGTTTACTAAGTGAAATAGTGAAATGGATAAAGTGCTATGAAAACTTTGAACAGCCACATCAGGTTCTAAAATAGATATGTGGTTTTTAAAGATTATTTTTTAAGAGCTAACTTGCAACATTTTCCCAGATACATGTAGAAAATAACATAGTATAAAGAAAGGAATGATTTTACTTTAAGCAGTTTAACATTTTGACATTCTGAGCATTCTCATAATGAAATTAAACCTAAAAGAAGTTTTCTATTCATGATCTCTTGAAATGGCCCTTATTTATCCACAGTATTTTCCATAATCACAAGGTGATGTTGAGGGCAAGAAACTCCAACATTATTAAAGTTTCATAAAGGAAAAGAAATTTAAGAATATAATGTTTTGCTTAGGATGTACTCAATGATAAAGTGCACAAGGTCATGGGTTTGAGCCACAGCACTGCAAAGACAAAAAGAAAAACAAACAAAAAACAAAAAAGACCCCTAATTTCCTGTTTGTCAAAAGGCAAAAAAACCCCAAAACATTTGTATCAATGAATGATAGAGCTGTGGAGTGGACAGTGTCCTTAAAATCAGAATACTTTAAATGTGATAGACCTTAGAGACATGCAGCTATTTATATTTAACTGAATTTAAAAATAAAATTTGCAAATTCAGTATTTTAGTCACATAAATGTTCATCTCAAGTGTTCATTACTTACATGTGACTAATGGATACCATAATGGACAATACAGATACAGAAATTTCCATTTATTACAGAAAGTCCTATTGGACAGTATTATAAATATACTTAGATATTTACAAAGATGGAAACTTTCCAGGCATAATGTAACCCAGGGGTGTTTAACCACTGAGCTACATCCCAAGCCCTTTTTATTTTTTATTTTGAGACAGGGTCTCACTAAGTTGCTTAGGGCCCTCCTAAATTGCTGAGGCTTGTCTTGAACTTGCAATACTCCTTCCTCAGCTTCCCAAATCACTGGGATTACAGGCATGCACCATATGGCCAGCCCAAGGACATAATGTAACTTTCTAAAGATCACACAGTTATATTTTTCTAGAAACACAGAATGACCCAAAGAAGTAGTAGCAAAGGAATAAGAGAAACCCAATAGCTTCTGGAACTGCCCGAATAGTGTTTTACAATGCACACTTGATTGTCAACAGTATTGAAGCTCCTTATGTTTGTTGGCAAGGTTTACCTACCTTAATTTGGATATTTAACATTTTATGCAATCAATTTAGTGGCAGAAAACATTTTAACCAACTGCTGCCAGATCCACATTTTTAGCCACTGTTGTGCTTCCAAATTATGTTAATCAGATTCATGTACAGGGCACCACTCTACAATGTGATCACTCCCTAGAGACAAGAAATCTTGTGGAGGTTATGGGTATATTTAAAAAGGTTGATTTTTAAATGCATCATGCAGACTGGCCTTATTTTAAAAGGGACTCCTGCCATCACATAATCAAAATGTGAAATCTTTTCTCACCTTGCAAAAGTCAAAGACAGTCCCTGCATTTTCATTATTTTATTGAAATCCAAATATTATTTTTCCATTCTCTAACTTGTTTTCATCACAGTGTGATCAACCATTGCCAGTAAAGGAAAGGTTAGATTTATCAATCCTAGTTTGCTACAGGCCCTCTAAATAATTGAACCCTCAGGAGAAACAATCCTCATGTCTTCTTTTTCTATTGTTTCAATATCTTCATAAAAAGTCATTTCAATATGTTTGGTCCTGTAGCAGAGATTCTAACGTGTGCTTATCTTCCTCATGTGTTCAGAAAGCCTGTGAATCATGGATAAAGATGAGTAGAAAGAGAGAATTATAATGGAGAGCGACTTATTGCTAAGGAAATTAAGTTTCTTGAGTTGAGGCCAGAATAGTCATAATCAAATGAGAAATAATTTGCATTACTGAGTAGATGAATACCACACAGCTGTGGGATCAACTTTCCTTCTAGCAATAGCCTTCTTTAATTCTCCTCTCCCTAAAGCCACAGAAAAGGGCCAAGAAATTTAAGAGGGGTATATTATGAAAGAAATGTCAGCTGGAGGGGTCTAGTGTAGAGCAGGAAGATTGTGGAAATGGAAACAGGCATGTGGAAAGCAGACTTTGCATCTAGGTCCTCAAGGAACACAAGTTCTGGGAGCACAAAATATGAGTCAAGGAATGCTTACAGAACCCCTTCCAGCCTGAGATGGAATGGGTAAGATGAGGCACAGAGTAGAACAGAGTCATTGAAGATATCATAATAATCACAATGAAATTTAACTCCTGAAAGGCCATCTTATAACTTCTAGCAGCTGGTTTCCTTCCTGTCTTGCTGGTTCCTAGTGAGCAACTCACAGCTTCAAGGCCTCCTCAGCAAGATGGGGCTCTGTTTGGAAATGTTCTGCCTCCCCTTTGTTCTATAGTAATCCAGGCAAGGAATTTGACCTAGTAAAGATATCTCATGAACCTAACAAACTTAGGAACACAGGGCTTTTATTTAAGATTTGGAATTTTAGGATAGGCTTGGACTGCAGCAGAATGCACTGGCACAAATATTTCCTTCTCCCTCCCTTCTGCCCTTCTTCCTCCATTTCTGGGTCTCTGAGTTTTAAATTTCACCCCTGATGTATTATCCACAGGGACTCTAAGTTCTTCTTCTTTTTCCTGTCCTGGTCACAAGAACTTACTATGAATTATGAAGATGCTTACCTTCTATATCAAGCAATTGTTATTTTTCCTCAGCAACATAAGTTATCCTTCAGAGGAATTATGGTGTCAGTTTTTAAATGTACTTTGGTTTCTCTATCCTTTTATACCTTGAAGGCTCTTCATTGATGGCTATTCCTGGCCTTGATATTCCCTGTGGTCTTGTGGAAGCCACTCTGTCCTTGCCCCTTGAAGTTCTTAGGCTGTCCTGCCCTAACTCCACAAAGAAGAGTAAGTAGTCACTACTAGTTGATGCTCTTATTAGACAGCATTTCACCTAACAAAATAACTGTCTCTTGAACATAGTAATTACTGACTGATAACCATTTTAATAGTCTAGGCAGGAGGCTACTTCTTTGTTCTACCAGAACCCATTTGGTATAATCAACAAAACACTTGTCCCTGACAATGACCAAGTAGGTGATAATCAGTGATTAAGTGACAGGGTTCCTCCCTTCATGACATATGTTTGAAAGTGGCCCCAGTTTTGTTAGTTATTTCATTGAGCTTAGTGAAACAGTTTTGTTACTTTTTAATTCTTTCCTTTGTCACTAAAATACAGATATATCACCAGGCCCCTGGACCAGGTGTGGTCTGAATATAGCTTTATTCAGAATCACTACTCATGGATGATTGAACAAATATCAAGATGTCTGTATTTCCCCTCTTCATTTATATTGGTAACTCTCTAAAAAGATATCTTGATTTCTGATTATGATGGTCTGACAAATACCATTCTTCTACAACCAAACAACGACAACCACAACTTGATTTGTTATCTTGTTTAGAAAAAGTGCCTCTGCAGAAATGGCAGTCATCAATAATACACACAATAATAAATGCTGGAGAGGATGAGGAGAAAAAGAACAATTTTATATTGTTGGTTGGATTTTATCCATTATGGAAATCAGTATGGAGGTTTCTCAAAAGACTAGTCAAGGAACCACCATATGACTCAACTATGCCCCTTTTCAGTATTTATCCTAAAGAATTAGCCATCTTACTACACTGATACATGCATACCCATGTTTATAGCAGCACAATTCACAATAGCAAAACTATGAAATCAGTCTAGGTGTCCATCCACTGATGAATAGATAAAGAAAATATGGTGTATATATACACAATGGAGTCTTATTCAGACATGAATAAAAATGAAATTATGTCATTTGCAGGGAAGTTGATACAACTTGAGACTACTATGTCTAACAAAATAGCCAAACTCAGAAGGTCAGTGGTCATGATTTCTCTCATAAAGCTAAAGAGAAAAAAGGAAAAGAAAGGAGTTGGAAGAGGAATCTCATGAAAATCAAAGGGAGATGAGAGAGGAAAGGGACCAGGAAGTGGGAAGGAGGGGGTTGGGGGGAGTGCTGGAGAATGATATTGGCCAAATTATATTGTTATAATGTGAGCATTTATGAATATATAACAATAAATTCCACCATGTGCAACTATAATAAAAATATGGAAACAAAAAACAAACAAAAAGAAACAGTATCTCCACAGATGTGATTAAATTAAGGATTTGGGATGAGAGGGAAGCCTGGGTTATGTAGTCGTCCCCCAATACAATCAGTAACATCTTTAAAAGAAATGCTAGCATCTATATAAAAGAAAGACAGAGGGGATTTGACATCCATAGAACAGAAAGAGGAAATGTGGCCACAGAAGGAAAGATTGTAATGATTCAGCCTGAAACCAACAAGGAATGGAGGCATTTGTTAGAAACTGTAAGAACTAAGGAATTGATTCTCCCCTAGAACATCCAGAAGAAGCATGGCCCTGCCCACACTTGGATTTCAGTCTAGTGATACTGATTTCAGATTTCTAAAACTGTGAGAGAATAAATATTTTATTTTTGTAACTTTGTAGGTTTGCAGTATTTGTTATATAAATTATAGAAAGCAAAAATACTATTTTAGTTATCTCTTGCTGTATAATAAACTACCCTAAAATTTAGTGGCTTAAAATAATTTATTATCTCTTACAGTTCTGTGAGTGATTGGGTCTCCCATGAAATTGCAATCAGATGCCTATTGGTTGTCTGAAGACTCAATGTGACTAAATGTCCAAGTTGTGTCACATTGCACACAGTTGATGCTGGCTGTCTTGTGGAAATTCATCTAGGGATGTGGATTGGGGGCGGGGAGTGTCTATACATGACTTTCCCATTTGGTGTAGGCATCTCAAAATACTGGGGATGAGTTTTGAGAGAGAAGATTTTAACAGCAAGTATTTTGAGAAAACAAAGTATAAACTTTGAGGCTCCTTATGGCCTGGTATAAGAATTTCCACAGTGTTACTTTGGCTACCTTCTATTGGTTAAGAAAGTCCTTAATCCTAACCCATCTTTAAAGGGTAGGTAGCAAATAGACCTCATCTCTTCACCTGAGGAGCAACATGTGCTTATAGGGAGAGGCTGCATTAATGGTAGTCTTCTTTGTAAATTACCACTATTAACTGTGTTTTATACTCTTCTCTGTGGACAGGACAAGTATTCATTTCCCAGTTACTTTTCTCATTTATTATTATATTTTGACAATTTCACAACCTCACACACACCATGATTGCCATACTACTTAAGGATGTTTGGTTTATCTTCAGTTTCTATTATGAATAGTTACTTATGAAAAATCTTGTACATAAATATTACTGACTATATATACACACTCTCATAACACTATGATAAAAGTAAAATCTGAGTAAAAAGATACTGTAATGAAGATAAAGACTCCTCTATCAAGATAAAACTTCAGATCTCCTTTTCAAAGGTCATCAAAGCACCTGTGCTTCCTTTTAGTTTTTGGAACCTTATATGCTCACTTACCTAGAAACAAGGTTGCAGTGTTATTTTTAATGATTTTATTGCATTGTTTGAATGTTCCATCCATTTATTTAATAGAGGTTGAATTTTTATGAAATAAAACCCTTTCCAGGTCTCCAAACTTTCCTATGCATACATTTCTACCCTTGTCAGCACTCAAAGAATATTTTTTATTGGTTGTTCAAAATATTACAAAACTCTTGACATATCATATTTCATACATTAGATTCAAGTGGGTTATGAACTCCCATTTTTACCCCAAATACAGATTGCAGAATCACATCAGTTACACATCCATATTTTTACATAATGCCATATTAGTAACTGTTGTATTCTACTACCTTTCCTATCCTCTACTATCCCCCCTCCCCTCCCCTCCCATCTTCTCTCTCTACCCCATCTACTGTAATACATTTCTCTCCTTGTTTTTTTCCCATTCCCCTTATAACCTCTTATATGTAATTTTGTATAACAATGAGGGTCTCCTTCCATTTCCATGCAATTTCCCTTTTCTCTACCTTTCCCTCCCACCTCATGTCTCTGTTTAATGTTAATCTTTTCCTCCTGCTCTTCCTCCCTGCTCTGTTCTTAGTTGCTCTCATTATATCAAAGAAGACATTTGGCATTTGTTTTTTAGGGATTGGCTAGCTTCACTTAGCATAATCTGCTCTAGTACCATCCATTTCCCTGCAAATTCCATGATTTTGTCATTTTTTAATGCTGCATAATACTCAATTGTGTATAAATGCCACATTTTTTTTTATCCATTCATCTATTGAAGGGCATCTGGGTTGGTTCCACAGTCTAGCTATTGTGAATTGTGCTGCTATGAACATCGATGTGGCAGTATCCCTGTACTACGCTCTTTTAAGGTCTTCAGGGAATAGTCTGAGAAGGGCAATAGCTGGGTCAAATGGTGGTTCCATTCCCAGCTTTTCCAGGAATCTCCATACTGCTTTCCAAATTGGCCGCACCAATTTGCAGTCCCACCAGCAATGTACAAGAGTACCCTTTTCCCCACATCCTCTCCAGCACTTGTTGTTGTTTGACTTCATAATGGCTGCCAATCTTACTGGAGTGAGATGATATCTTAGGGTGGTTTTGATTTGCATTTCTCTGACTGCTAGAGATGGTGATCATTTTTTCATGTACTTGTTGATTGATTGTATGTCCTCCTCTGAGAAGTGTCTGTTCAGGTCCTTGGCCCATTTGTTGATTGGGTTATTTGTTATCTTATTGTTTAATTTTTTGAGTTCTTTGTATACTCTGGATATTAGGGCTCTATCTGAAGTGTGAGGAGTAAAAATTTGTTCCCAGGATGTAGGCTCCCTATTTACCTCTCTTATTGTTTCTCTTGCTGAGAAAAAACCGTTTAGTTTAAGTAAGTCCCATTTGTTGATTCTTGTTATTAAGATTGAGCTATGGGTGTCCTATTAAGGAATTTGGAGCCTGACCCCACAATATGTAGATCAGAGCCAACTTTTTCTTCTATCAGATGCAGAGTCTCTGATTGGATATCAAGCTCCTTGATCCATTTTGAGTTAACTTTTGTGCATGGTGAGAGGAGGGGATTCAGTTTCATTTTGATGCATATGGATTTCCAGTTTTCCCAGCACCATTTGTTGAAGATGCTATCTTCCTCCATTTATCCAGCTCCTTTATCAAATATAAGATAGTTGTAACTTTGTGGATTAGTCTCTGTGTCCTCTATTCTGTACCATTGGTCCACCCACCTGTTTTGGTACCAGTACCATGCTGTTTTTGTTACTATTGCTCTGTAATATAGTTTGAAATCTGGTATCGCTATACCGCCTGATTCACACTTCCTGCGTAGAGTTGCTTTTGCTATTCTGGGTCTTTCATTTTTCCATATGAATTTCATGATTGCTTTATTTATTTCTACAAGAAATGCTGTTGGGAATTTGATTGGCATTGCATTAAACCTATAGAGAACTTTTGGTAGTATCGCCATTTTGATGATGTTAGTTCTGCCTATCCATGAACAGGGTATATTTTTCCATCTTCTAAGATCTTCTTCTATTTCTCTCATTAGGGTTCTGTAGTTTTCATTGTATAAATCTTTCACCTCTTTTGTTAGGTTGATTCCCAAGTATTTTATTTTTTTTGAGGATATTGTGAATGGGGTGTTTTTCCTCATTTCCATTTCAGAAGTTTTGTCGCTGATATACAGAAATGCCTTTGATTTATGCATGTTGATTTTATATCCTGTCACTTTGCTGAATTCATTTATTAGTTCTAGCAGTTTCTTTGTAGACCCTTTTGGGTCTTCTAGGTATAGAATCATGTCTTCCGCAAATAGTGATAATTGAAGTTCTTCTTTTCCTATTTTTCTGCCTTTCATTTGTTTCGTCTGTCTAATTGCTCTGGCCAGTGTTTCGAGAACTATATAGAATAGAAGTGGTGATAGAGGGCATCCCTGTCTTGTTCCAGATTTTAGAGGGAATGCCTCCAATTTTTCTCCATTCAGAATGATGCTAGCCTGAGGCTTGCATAGATAGCTTTTACAATGTTGAGGTAAGTTCCTGTTATCCCTAGTTTTTCTAATGTTTTGAACATAAAGGGATGCTGTACTTTGTCGAATGCTTTTTCTGCATTTATCGAGATCATCATATGGTTCTTATCTATGAGTCTATTGATGTGGTGAATAACATTTATTGATTTCCGTATATTGAACCATCCTTGCATCCCAGGGATGAATCCTACTTGATCATGGTGCACAATTTTTTTGATGTGTTTTTGTATCCGATTCGCCAGAATTTTATTGAGGATTTTTGCATCTAGGTTCATTAGCGATATTGGTCTGTAGTTTTCTTTCTTTGAGGTGTCTTTGTCTGGTTTCGGAATCAGGGTGATGTTGGCCTCAGAATGAATTTGGAAGAGCTCCCTCTTTTTCTATTTCCTGAAATAACTTGAAAAGTATTGGTATTAATTCCTCTTTAAAGGTTTTGTAAAATTCTGCTGTATACCCATCCGGTCCTGGGCTTTTCTTGGTTGGTAGTCTTTTGATTGCTTCTTCTATTTCATCCATTGGTATTGGTCTATTCAAATTGTGTGTATCCTCCTGACTCAGTCTGGGCAAATCATATGACTTAAGAAATTTTTCGATGTCTTCACTATCTTCTATTTTATTGAAATATAGGTTTTCAAAATAATTCCTAATTATCTTCTGTATTTCTGTAGTATCTGTTGTGATGTTGCATTTTTCATCCCGTATGTTAGTAATTTGAGTTCTCTCTCTTCTTCTCTTTGTTAGCATGGCTAAGGGTCTGTCAATCTTATTTATTTTTTCAAAGAACCAACTTTTAGTTTTGTCAATTTTTTCAATAGTTTCTTTTGTTTCCATTTTGTTGATTTCCGCTCTGGTTTTAATTATTTCTTGCCTTCTGCTACATTTGCTGTTGTTTTGCTGTTCCTTTTCTAGGGCTTTGAGATGAAGTGTGAGCTCATTTATTTGTTGTTTTTTTCTTTTTTTGAGGACTGACTTCCAGGTGATGAATTTCCCTCTTAAAACTGCTTTCATTGTGTCCCATAGATTCCGATATGTTGTGTCTGTGTTTTCATTTATCTCTAAGAATTTTTTCATTTCCTCCTTTATGTCTTCTGTAACCCATTGATCATTCAGCAACGTATTGTTCATTTTCCATGTGATGTAGGATTTTTCCTTCCTTCTTTTATCATTGATTTCCAGTTTCATTCCATTATGATCAGATAAAAATGCATGGTATTATCTCCACCCCTTTATATTTACTGAGGGTTGCCCTATGGCATAATATATGGTCTATTTTTGAGAAGGATCCATGTGCTGCTGACAAAAAGGTATATCCACTTGATGATGGTTGATATATTCTATATATGTCAGTTAAGTCTAGGTTATTGATTGTGATATTGAGTTCTATAGTTTCTTTATTCAACTTTTGTTTGGAGGATCTGTCCAATGGTGAGAGAGGTGTGTTGAAGTCATCCATAATTATTGTGTTGTGGTCTATTTGATTCTGAAACTTGAGGAGAATTTGTTTTATGAATGTCGCAGCACCATTATTTGGAGCATAAATATTGATAATTGTTATGTCTTGTTGGTGAATGGTTCCTTTTAACAGTATATAATGTCCTTCCTTATCCCTTTTGATTAACTTAGTCTTGAAGTCGATTTTATTTGATATGAGGATGGCCACCCCTGCTTGCTTATGAGGACCGTGTGCGTGGTATATTTTTTTCCCAACCTTTCACCTTCAGCCTGTGTATGTCTTTTCCAATCAGATGTGTCTCCTGGTGGCAGCATATTGTTGGATTTTTTTTTTAAATCCATGTTACCAGCCTATGTCGCTTTATTGGAGAGTTTAGGCCATTAACATTTAGAGTTACTATTGATAGATGGTTTGTACTTCCAGCCATTTTTGATTATTTATCTTTTTTTTTTAATTTAGTTTTTTTCTCCATGATTAGCTTTCCCCCTGCCCTCTGTCTTTACTGAGGCACTTCCCACTGATGGTTTTGGTTATTGTTTTTCATTTCTTCCTCGTGTAGTGTTTTGCTCAAGATGCTTTGCAATGCTGGTTTTCTGGCTGCAAATTCTTTTAACTTTTGTTTATCATGAAAGATTTTTATTTTGTTGTCATACCTGAAGCTTAATTTTGCTGGATACAAAATTCTTGGTTGGCATCCATTGTCTTTCAGTGTTTGACATACGTTGTTCTAGGATCTTCTCGCTTTCAGTGTCTGTGATGAAAAATCCGTTGTTAACCTTATTGGTTTACCCCTGAATATAATCTGCCTCCTTTCTCTTGTAGCTTTTAATATTTTCTCTTTGTTCTGTATATTGGATATCTTCATAACAATGTGTCTTGGCGTTGGTCTACTGTGATTTTGTATGCTCAGTGTCCTGTATGCATCTACGATTTGTATATCCGTTTCCTTTTTTATTTCTGGAAAGTTTTCTATAATTATCTCATTCAGCAGGTTGCTCATTCCCTTGGTTTGAACCTGTATACCTTCCTCTATCCCGATGACTCTTAAGTTTGGTTTTTTTTATGTTATCCCATATCTCTTGGATGTTTTTCTTGTGATTTTTTTACCAGCCTTTCTGAGTTGGCTAGACTCTTTTCAAGATGATATATTTTGTCTTCATTATCTGACGTTCTGGCTTCTACTTGCTCCACTCTGTTAGTGATACTCTTATTTGAGTTTTTAATTTGGTTTATAGTTTCCTTCAATTCTAGAATTATTGTTTGATTTTTTTATAATCTCTATCTCCTGATAAAGATGCTTATTTGCTTCTTTTATCTGTTTATGTAATTCATTTTTAATGTGTTCTTTCACTGTTTGAATTTACTGTGTCATATCCTCTTTGAGGTTCCATTCCATCTGTCTAAGGTAATCCTTGAGTTCTTTATTTGACCATTTTTCTGATGCCTCTAGGTCCTCCTGAATATTTAGGCTGTCCTGCATTGTTTTTAATCCTTTTCTTCCTTGCTTTTTCATGCTGCTCATGTTACTTCTTGTTCTGTTTGACTGTTGAGTTACTGTTTACTCCTATAAATTTATTTGATGCTTGGGAGGAAAGGTATTTGAAGGGAAGGGAATAAGTCACTAAAGGGAATGAGAGTAAGCAGGTAGAATTCAAGGAAGGGGGAATAAGGAAATTGAAAAGAAATGAAAAGACAAAAGAAAAAAAATAGAAAATATAAAAGAAAAAAATTAATATTAAAATTTAAAAAATAATTAAAAAATTAAAAAAAGAATTTAAAAAACAACAAAAAAATGAAAATGAAAAAAAACCCAAATTAAAAAAAATAATAGTAATAAATGCAGTCTTAGAGTTTGATTAACTTCTCTTCCAGTAGGTGGAGCTGTTCCCACCGGGCCAAGCTTCTCCTCTCAATACGCGGGAACCAATCACTGTGCAGCTGCTCCTCCTCCCAGACTGGGCGGGTCTCCAATCCTGAGTGTCTAAGGCCTTCTCTTGTGTCTAGTCACTTCCCCACTTTTCCTCAAGCCAGGCCCCGCTCACCGCTGATGCTCACCACAATACTGGCTACATGCCAGGTCTGCTGCTCTCGGGAGCCCTATTTTCATGAACGACTGGGCACACTCTTCCTGTTTGCCATTCCCTCAGACCCTAAGTTTGTAGAGCTTGGGGCTGAGAACCCTCAGCGAATTTTGCTTGCCCTCTGGTAGCCATGCCCCCGGTAGCTGGTGCAAGAGCCCTCAGTTGTCAGCACTGGTGGGAGCGGTAGCCGGGAGTTCCGGGCCGCAGGTCCCACGCCACTCCTGATTCCCTCAGTCTGGTTATCGTGCTCACGGGTGAGCTGGGAGGGGCCCTTACCAACATGGCGGCGGGCGCAGAGAGATCAAGTCTCTGACCTCTTCAGCTGCGTGGGCATAGGGAGTCGTAAACCATCTAAATGCTGTTTGCTCAGGATCACTAGGCAATGCTGAGCTGACGTGGATCTGAGGCGAACAGTCTGGGCCTCTCAGAACACACACTGAACCCGGATCGGCTGAATTCAAGCTCCCGTTCGCCTGCTTCTCGCAGACAAACTGCTGTGACTCAGCACTAAATGATCCCACTGAAACAACTGGTCGGCCCTTCTGAACCTACGGAGGTTAATGCCAACCGAGCCTTCATAGGCAGTGGCCACAGGATTGAAATGGGGCTTGGGAGAGCCAGTCAGGACCCACACGCTGCATTGGTCACCCGGCAAAGGGAAGGAACTGTCGCCATTTGCATGGGATACCACCATGGCAGAGAACTGAGGTCACAGAATGTGGCGGAGGAGATAACTCCATTGAAACCGGTGGAGGCAGGTGTGTAACCCCCTAGCCTTCCCTCTCCACACAGCGGGGAAACCTTAAGGGCCCCTCCCAAAGAATTTTTTAATTTAACTCTAATGACTATGTTATCTAAGAGTTGTATGGGTGGGCTTCCTCTGATAATGGGACATCACAAAATTCTCAAGTCTTTTCCCTTGTTTGCTTTCTCTAATTCATTATTTTCTTCTCTGAAATAAAATATTAATGAATTACAGTATATTAAAGAAAAATGCACAAGTCATATTGTATACAATTCAATAAATTTTTAGAAAGTGAACACATTCCGATAAGCACACTCAGATCACAAAACAGAACATTACAAAATTGTAATGTTCTTGCCCCACCCCCAACATCCCGTAGTCACTTTCTACACCAGCTCCCATCAGGGTAATCACTATTAGGCCATAATCTAATAGTCTTGTCTATTTTTGAATTTTATTGTCTTTAGTCTCTACAGTCTTTAAATCTTGTCTGTTTTTTTTTTCCTTTTTCATATAAATGAGATCAATTATGTTTGTGAAATATATCCATGTTTTATGTATTTGTAGTCTAGTCATTATTTTTACTGTAAAATTTCCATGATTTATCTACTCTTCCATTTTAGGTTGTTTGGTTATCTTTAATTTCTACTAGGAAAAGTGGTACTCTTATGAAAAATTTTTAACATAAATTTTACTGAATATATCCAGGCATTGTTGTAATATTTATACTGAGGAGTGGGTTATTGGAAGTGCATAGGTTTATCTTTGATTATGTATTGCCAAACAACTTTGTAAAATATTGTTCCCAGTTGTACCATCAGGAACAATGTATGTGAATTCTGGGTGTTTCATATCTTTGCTAATATTTAATGTATTATCAATTATTTTAACCTCAGACAATCTGGAGATTGAGTAATGATATCTTAATGCTTTTTAAATCTCATTTTCTTGATGGTTGATGAGTCTGAGCCCTTTTCATACAACTGCTGGCCATTTAGAAACCCCCTTTGTGAAATGCCTGTTCAATCTTGTGATCACTTTTACTTTTTGTTTCTTTTTCCGATGATTTTATATGTTGGCTTTAATCAGGTGTTGTGATTATCTCTCTTTCAAATAACTTCTTCCATACTGTACCTTGCTTTTTGTTTCCTTGATGGCTCTTTATTTTAATGCAGCACAGTTTATTTTGCCCTTTATGTTAAATATGGGAGTAATTATTTTCTACCTCAAGGTCAAGAAAATGGTCTCCTTTGGAATCTTCTAGGAACTAATATGTTATCTTTCATATTCAGATCTTTTGTTTCATCTAGACTTAATTTTATATAATGAGGTAGAGGGTCAAGATTCCTTTCTTTCCCTAGTGGAGATACAGTTGTCCTAGAATCCTTCATTTCAAAGAAAAACTTTCTCCCATTCTCTTGAGTGCTGCTTTTTATAAATCAAATACTAATATCTGTTTGAGTATGTCACTAAAACTCTGTATTTTGTTCCATTGATCTGAAGTCTATTTTGTATTCAAACTTTAATCTGTCAATTATAATAGCTGTATAATAAGTCTTGTTATCAAGTAATGCAAGTTTTACAACTTTTAAAATCAGTTTTCAAGATTGCCTTGTCTGTTTTTGACCTTTATGTCTCCATACACCTTTAAAATTTGCTATCACTTTTATCTAATGCCCATATCACCATTACCACTATCAATAAGAAAAACCTGATTGAAATTCTGATTAGAATTGTATTGAATTATATGAATGATTTGTGGAAAATTAACATCTTCAAATATCTATTCTCCTAATCCATGAAGAAAGTATATACTTCCATCTATCAGGTCTTTAATATATGTCATTAAGGATTTGTATGTCTTTGCATGGATATATTGCCCATTAATTTTCATAGATTTATTTATTTATAGGTATTAAAGCATTTAGGATTCTATTATAACTGGTATCTTTAAATTTTTTTTACTTCTAATTTTTTCTGGTATAGAGATCTATAATTGATTTTTTCCTATGTTGGCTTTTGTTTCTGTAAACTTGCAAAATTATTTTAAAATCTATTAGTCTTTTGTTTGTAATTTTTTTCTTTGTACAAATTTTGTCATCAATAACTAATATAATTTTCCCCAATGATTATGACTTTTACTTCTCTTTAAATTATGGCCCCTTCTTGCTTCTAACAGAATAGAAATAAGGTAGGATAGTAGTAAACATTTTATTGTTTCTTATTTTGGAATAAAACTTTTATTATTTTAACCATAAGTTTTTGCCACAAGATTTTTATGTAGATATTCCTTATTATAGTAAGAAAGTTCTCTTATTTTTGTAATTTTGTAATGAAAATTTTAAATTCACTTTGATGTTGAAATATGCCAAATGAATTTTCTGCCTTCTCACAAAAGAAAACATAGGGAATAAACTCTTTGATATTGGCCTTGACAATTATTTGTTGAATATCACACCTTTGAAAGCTCAGGCAACAAAAGCAAAATGCACAAATGGTATTATATCAAACTAAAAATCTCTACAGCAAAGGCAACAATCAATAAAATGAAAAGGCACTTATTGGGCTGGGGATGTGGCTCAAGCGGTAGCGCGCTCGCCTGGCATGCGTGCGGCCCAGGTTCGATCCCCAGCACCACATACAAACAAAGATGTTGTGTCCGCCGAAATCTAAAGAATAAATACTAAAAAAATTCTCTCTCTCTCCCTCTCTCTCTCTCTCACTCTCTCTAAATGAAAAAAAAAAAGAAAAGAAAAGGCACTTATTGAGAGAAAATATTTGCAAACAACATATTTGATACATCCTTAATATACAAAATTTATCAAGAATGATTACTTCTCAATAGCAGAAAAACAAATAACAAAATTGAAAAATGAGGAAACACTCGATAGCCATTTTTCATAAAAATACATAGAACTTACCAACATATATGTGAAAATTTGCTCACCATATTTAATTATCAGGGAAATGCAAATTAAAACCACAATGAGATACCACCTCACATCTGTCAGGATGGCTATTATAAAAAAGACAAGAGAT
The DNA here is from genome assembly GCF_047511675.1 of Marmota flaviventris. Classification (NCBI taxonomy): domain Eukaryota; kingdom Metazoa; phylum Chordata; class Mammalia; order Rodentia; family Sciuridae; genus Marmota; species Marmota flaviventris. Next base: position 24,899,715 of record NC_092510.1, on the reverse strand, counting down.
AACAAGTGTTGATTATGGTCTAGAGAAAAGGGACCCCTTATACCTGTTGGTGAGAATGTAAATTAGTGCCGTTATTGTAGAAAAGATAATAGAAATTGCTCAACATTGAAAACAGAATTACATTATGACCTAGTATTCTTTGGGTCATAGGAATGCCTGAAAGAATTGAACGAACTTGGTACCTCACAGGAATGTTTGCCCCCTAGGTTCACTGTAGCATTGTTCAAATAGATAAAACATGGAAACAACCTAAGAGTTTTTCAATGCATGAATGGATACAGAAATTATATCTATCTATCTATCTATCTATCTATATCTATATCTATCTATATCTATCTATCTATATCTATATATATCTACATCTATCTATCTATCTATATATATATATATATATATATATATATATATATAAAATAGAGAGAGAGAGAGAGAGATGGGTGGAAAGAAAGAAAAGGAGGGAGGAGAGAATGGGATATTATTCATCTTTATAAAAGGAGATGTTGCTATTTCAATAACACTAATGAACTTAGAGGACATTGTTAAATGAAATAAATCAGACACAGAAAGAAAAATACTGCAGATGTCACTTATAAGGAATTTAAAAACTGTTGAACCCCTAAAAGTTGAGTGTGGGAAAGTGGTTACCAGAAGTGGGGAAGGGGAAGAAATGGGAATATGAGGTCAGAGGGTACACATTAGCAGTTATGTAAGATGACTACATCTAGATATTTAATGTACATCATGGGGATTATAATGAATAATATTGTCTTTTATACTAGAAGTGTGATCAGACAGTGTGTTTTAGGTGTTTGTCACAAACAGAAGAAGGAAACAATGTAAGGTGATGAATGTTATTGACTGTCATAATCATTTTACTATATATATTTATATAAAAACATTATGTTGTGCATCTTAAATATACAGAATTTAAAAAGGCAAGACTTGTAGAACATTGTCTCACTTCAGTGAGAGTCTGCAGATTTTATTTTTTAGGTTCAATGCCTACCACCAAAAGTGGCATATAATTTTACTGACTTTTATGTTTTTTCAGAATACACATATCATTGGAAGCAGAAGTATTATCTACCATTTTTTAAATTTTGTTTTGCTTTTCTCTAAATTCTTTAGTTTTCCTCATCTTCCCTTGCTTTTTCTGTAAAAAAAAGACCCACCTTCATTATCACAGATTGACTTTTTTTTTAAGAGAGAGAGAGAGAGAGAGAGAGAGAGAGAGAGAGAGAGAGAGAGAATGATTTTTTTTTGTAGATAGACACAACACAATGCCTTTATTTTTATGTGGTGCTGAGAATCGAACCCAGGTCGAGCCCGTGCTAGGTGAGCGCTCTACCGCTGAGTCACAATCCCTGCCCCCAGATTGACTATTTTGAGAAAAAATAATAGTCTAATAGGTTAATTTTGAAGGGAATTAATTTTACTTTAAACAAAAACACAAATTGATCATAGAAAAAGGATACAAGAGAATCTTTTTATTTCCAAATAAAGAGTAGTATCTTACCATTTTTGCCGTGAGAAACTAATGAAATGTGGAGCAGAACACTCTTTATAACATTATCATTACTGGATAACAAGTACATATAAATTTCCTATCCTACCTATGCCACCAAGTCTCAAATATTCAGTAAGAATATGGAGTTACAGAAGGAGGGACTTAGAAATAATAACTGTAAATACTGAAAGGATGAATCTATAAATAAAGACAATTTTCTCTTAATATGTTTGAAATATTTTGTGCATGAAGAACTTCTAAAATAACACTTGAAAGCTGAACAAAATACTTCCTGATAAAAAAGAAATTTAGTAAAATTGGTCTGATAATTTTTTCTGTCTCTATTATGTGATTTTTATAGTCACAGAAATTTATCTTTATCTCAACTTCAAAGATTTTATTTATTTTTAATTGAAAAATAGTAATTGTGTATACTTATAGGGTACAATGTGATATTTTAATTTAGGTATATATTATAAAATGATTCAGTTTAGGTACTTAAGATATATCCATTTGCACACCAATATGTCGTTTTTTTGTGTAAAAACTGTTAGCAGTTTTTAAATATATAATACATTACTAACTGTAGTCACCATAAGTGCAATAGATTACTAGAATTTATTCCCCCAATCTGAAACTTTGTACTTTGATTAACGTCTTCCCTGTCTTCATTCCTCCTTCTCCCCCATTCTTTTGTAACCAACCTTTGAAATCTCTGTTTCTGGGAAGAACTTCTTATTTTTTATTATGGGACTCATGTCCTTTTTGAAGCTAAAACCAAGGTATGTAACAAAACAGATGAAATTGAAACAACCCCCGAAAACCCTGAGAACATGACTAAAATGTCTATAGAAGGTGATGTTATATTTCTCTCTACTTCTGGAGTAAACTTCTTCATATCTGACAATCGTATTTGACTAATGCATTGTTTTCACAGTGCATTAGTGGAAATTAAATGGTAGATTCAGTCATTTCATACATCAAAAAGAAAAATCAGTCAACACAACTGTCTGACTGAAATGAATGAAGAAAACAATTCAATGCAAACAATTGTCCCAGTAGAGTTCTATAAATACAGTCGTGGTGTCATGTGCAGAATTAATCTTTCTCTGCTCTTAACTGGAGAACATTCTGCCAGCCAATTCAGCCACTCAAATAATCCTGAATTTTAATATTCCAGTTTCATTTACTCTAAGTTAATGGTGGCTGCCCTTCCTTCTCCTTCATCTGTCAATCAATGGAGAATGTCAAAGCAGGAGAATAGTAATATTGGTATATTGTAATGTACTGCCCTGAATTCTATAGCTTCGGAATTCTCAGACTAACTCAATGATGATCTTAAAGCATCTGGTGCAGAAAAAATATGTGAATTGAATCACAGAATGTGGGCAGTCCTTCCAGCATTAACATCCCATATATTTAGCTGTACTATATCATAAAATACTTCAAAGGAACATTTTTAAGTGGTCAAGAGAAAATGGCTGCAAAGCAGGCACTCTGAATACAAACACTGTCATATATGATTGACTTTAGCATTGATTCATCTTTTATTTGTAAACTGAGATGATAGATTCTGTTGGGGAAGTCTGATTCCCTTGATTATTTTTATGCTCTAATTTTAAAACAAGATTGTCTTTAAAATGATTTAAGGGTTATTTAATGCTGTAAGTTTTGTTTGTATTTTTAAATTGCCAATTTGCTAGTATAAATTTGTATGTTTAAATACTTAACAATAGTATATGGCCAGCACATGAAAAGTAAGGAAAATTGATGGATTTCTGTTTTAAGAGAACTCTGCTTGTGCATATAAGCAATGGAACATGTTATTTATGAAATAATATGTCAGGAAGAAAAAGTTGTTTTTTGATATAATTTATGATAACAAATAGGACTCTTAAAATATATGAAGAAAATCTGCATAAAAGTGAAGTTACTTTAGACAGGATAAAATCAGGTCTTGGCTAATAGTATACATTTTGTGATGCAAAAAAGAGCACATAGCAAGAAAGTATCACTAATAATATTGATTTTTTTCATCAAGCTATTTTGTGGAATGCAGGGATTACACATGGATAGTACAAGCATTTGGCAAAGACCGCTCTATTTAAAACCGAGAAATAAATATAGTTTCTAATCAACATTACTTTGAAATACACTGCTACCATATCTAGTATTTTTCCTATACAGTATTTTCTACATGGTATAATTACCCCCAACTCCAGCCTTTCTCTGTCTGTCTCCATATACCTTAATATCTGTTAGGGATTGGTTTCATTATATTCTATGGATACCAAAATATGCAGATGTTCAATTCCTTATGTAAAATAATGTAGTATTTTCATATAACATATGCTCCCATGTACTTTAAATCATCTCTAGATTACTTATACTACCTAATATACTGAAAATGCTATCAAAGTAGTTATACAATACTGCTCAGGGAATAATTACAAGAAAATAAGTCTGTACATGTTCAATAGAGATACATTTTTTTTTCTTTTCTATCCACTGTTTGAATCTAGGTAATGGAGGGCCAGCTGCCATGTATATATTTATAAATAAACTTCAATTTAACTACAAACAATCAAATATACAGTATCAGCCAATAGTGGGAAACTGTTTTGCAGAAGAAATCTGGGGATTCTATTCTATCAGAAAATGTAGGGAGGGACTTAGTCCTCAGTTGTAGAGATCACTTGCAAAAACTGTAATTACATTAGAATGGTCCCTTCAGTGGTAGGAGGTATTCCAGAACAAATTATAATTTGGAATCCATTTTCCATGGGTACTGTTCATTTTGGAATTCAACTATAGTCTGGGTACCATGTTGTATCAATCTTCCTCTTTTTATTCTTCAGTGACCTCACACAATCTTAGGATCAGATCACCTTCATTGGGCTCTTTATACTCATAGTTTCAACTCATTGGTGTCACTAAATGTTTAACAACTAGCTCACTAGAAAGATAAAATCACAATTGTTGTCTTGTAGAGAGTGAAGAATGAGAATGCATGGTGCTGACTATACCCCTGTAGGGAAGTGAGTACGGGAGGTAGCACCATAGGGAGATGGGTTTCCTATGATTTTATGAGTATATAGCAATAAAAATAAAAAATAAAACTAATTGATTAGTAGGCCATTTTGCTTCCTAAAATTTTATCAAAAATTACCTGCTATGAAAAAAATGTTCCTGCCCCCTCCAACTATTTCAGGATGACATTGGTGGCTATGTATAGTACTCCCTAATTAATGTAAATCAAATCTCTCATAAGACACAGCTGCCTTTTGACTTTTTGTCAAGACACAATAATCTGGGCTTCCTCTGTTCATGCTCCTCTGTCCCAATTCTTTCTCAATTTTATAGAGCTTGGGAATCACCTTCAGAGTTAGTTCTTTTGTCTCTGTGGTGTTACATTAAACCTGGCCTATAGCTGAGTTGCTTAGGTCTGCATAACATGGACTTAATGTGGCAACTGCTTTGGTTCCACATGTGGTCCTTCTGTTCTGTGGAACATACTATATACTAGGATGGCTCAGTCAAAGCTATTTTGTAAAATAGCCAGTAAGCTGTGTCTGATGTGATACTCCCTATGATAAGGATATTATTGCCTAATTTATTTCCCATTTCTTAAGAACTGTCAGTCATCTTGAAAGCCTGCTTCTATCATCTGTCCATAGTGTTCAGTTGCCCTATAAGCCCTTGTATGTCTTGATCCTTATTGTGGAATTGTTTCATCTTCTTTTCTTAAGAAGTTCTTATGGTTCTATTTTTTTAAGTGAATGCAACAAGACACTTGGGAAGAGAAGGGTATTGTGTATATAATAAAACTTAACTGCCTGTGATATTTAATTATGTGTGTCAACTTGACTATGAACCTTGATAGTTACTCAAACATTACTCTGGGTGTTTCATCTAATTAGTTGAATGCTTAAATTGGACAAATAGGCTAACTCTTCCTACTCCAAGTAAGAGGAAATTTTCCTGCTTTATTGACTTTCAAAAACAAGACACCAATTTTTTTCTGTGTCTCAAGCCTCTTGTCCTTAGACTGAAATAGCACCTCCAGCCTACCTGATTCTAAGGTGTTTGGTCTCTGACTGGAACTAAACCATTGGTTCTCCTCGCTCTTCAGCTTGCCAACTCATCTTTTAGATCTTAGTACTTCTTTCTGCCTTTATAATCATATGAGCAATTTCCTTACAATAGATCTCTTTCTCTGTATCTTCTTTGTGTTTCTCTGAGAACCCCAACTAATACACTGCCTAGTTTAATTAATTATAACACTGTTGACCTCAGCACCTTACTACTGCACATAGTATACATACTTTTAAAATTAAGCATAATTTTGTTATTGAGTATATCTGAAAAAATGGAAGTCTGTTTTCTTTATATGTAGAAGTTTTTCATGAGAATCAGAGATTCCAATGATTCTTTTTTTTTTTTTTTTTATTGATACCAGGGATTGATCTCAGGGCCACTCAGCCACTGAGCCACATCCTCAGCCCTTTTTTTGTATTTTATTTAAAGACAGGGTCTCACTGAGTTGCTTAGTGCCTCATCATTGTCAAGGCTGACTTGAACTTGTGATCCTCATGCCTCAGCCTCCCGAGCCACTGGGATTACAGGGTGCGCCACCACACCTGGTTTCCAGTGATTCTTTTTATTTTTATTTTTTTTTAGTTGTAGATGGATACAATACCTTTAGTTTATTTGTTTTTATGTGGTGCCGGGGATTGAACCCAGTGCCTCATGCATGCTAGGCAAGTGCTCTACCACTGAGCCACAACCCCAGCCCTCCAATGATTCTTTTAATGAGCTGATTTCATAAAATATTTTCAACATTGGAAGTGATGAAGAATATTTTAAAATTAGTTTCTAATTGCATAATCATAATCTTTCATATTTAATCAATCATAGTTTTTGTGTTTGGTGAATTAAATCCCTCTTAACGAAGCCTAAGTAGTTATTTATGTATATCATACAAAATTGTAGGCAAGAAATTTGCTAAGATTTCTTTAAGATACTTTTGAATTTCCAAAATATTGCATAAGATTCCATTTACTTTGAAAAAGGATTAGTTTGCGTAAGTAAGGAATCAAAATTCTGAAGGAAAATTTATTAAACAAAAATGTTAGATTTCCCAAAAGCTAGCCTGGGCTGTACCAATAACTACTTTATTATATGTGGGGTTTTATGTGTGGATATCAATTTATTCATGTGAAATTGCTATTGTTAGTTATATTATACCCATGTTTTTAGTATTTTACCCCTCACATGCAACAGTGTTTGAGATAATTGGATATTTTCTTGGCATTTCTCACTCACCTTATATCATCCTATTAAGCCATGTGTTTCTCAGCTTACTTCAGGTGTCCAGAGACCACAAACTGACTCACTTTCCCAACCAAAAATGTCTGGGAGAAAAGAAAATATAATACTCATTTGTCGTAAGTATGAATAATCTGAAATAACTTCAGATGCCATTGAATCTCTGGGTTTATATTTGTTATGCATTTTTTAAAGGATTATATTTTTAGCAAAATGAAATGAAACTTGAAATTTTGATGAAGAATAGGTTTCTGGGACATTTAAAGAATTTTAGAGTGATTGTCTTTTTGGCTTACCTATAATATTGAGAGAAGGGTCTACAGGGTTACAGATAAAGACTCAACAAGAGGTTGAGAGTTACTAGTTCCCATACTATATTTTTAATCTGTTATGTGCTATTTGATAAGTGTACAGTGGTTAATGAAGATGATGATATCAAGACCCTAATGGGGGCCTACTCTTTCTCGAGCTTACTTTTGACTATGAAGTCTATATATACCCTTACTAGTGAAATTGTGAAGGACTGCGGCCTACAATGCCCTATGTTCACATTCATGTATTGTCACTTAAGCAGACGTTGAAAGACTATTTTAACCTGCATGAAAAACAAGAATTCTTCACATCCCATTTCCACCCTGAACTCTCTCTTCACTCTTTATGTGTCCATCCTGTTTTTTGCCTTAAAGAAAAATGGAAGTAAAAAAATAAAAACAAGAATACTAAAATAAATGGAAAAGAAATATCAATGTATTTTGATACTAAATTCTTGAAATTGTATATGTAGTTGATACAAAATTTAATTGAAAATAGTGCAACAAAAGTTGATCATTTAAATATCAACTACTAACATTTATTTGACCCAAATATCTAGAGCCAAATATTGGACATTATTAACAATGTCCGAATGTAAAATCAAATGTAAATACAAAGACTAGATAAAATTCTTATATAGAATTTCTTTAGCTTCCTAAATTAACTCGCCAAAATTCAAATACTATCCCTTATAAAATTGGAAATGAAAGCTTTACTTTTTAATAGGAAACCTGTATTTCATTGTAAAAATAGAACACCTCATTCCTGACTTATATGTACTTTCAGAAGCAGTAGTTTTTGGAGTGCAAAATGTTTAGCATAAAGATATTGAGTCTTGAAAATTTATTTCAGGCATGAGAAACCTACATATATATAATGTTTATACATTAAAATAAAATAACCACTTCTTAGATGTGTGTGTATATAAAATATACATGTAAATATATATGAATACACACACACATATATGATAAAAACTATTCAAAGTGAAACCTTGCACCTTATGTTTGATAATGCATACAACTTGTGGTGATTACAAATGTAATTATAGCTTCTAGTAGTAGTTGGGTCATCTATCAAAGAGCAGAGTAACCAATTTAAGCATTAAAATAGCATGTTATATTTATCAAATCTTGCTTTAAGCTTGACTATTGGGATACTCTATAAACAAATGTCATTGTAGCTTTACTTTATGAAATTTTTCCTGCTTTTATAACAAGTACATTTCAGTCTAGTAACACTGAGCTCCAAGTTTAAGTTCCAATTTTGTGATTTGGGATAAATCATATATCTTCTGTAAACCTTCTATTATAAAAGTAAAGCTTTCATTTCTAAAATTGTAAAGGATAATATTTAACAATGAGTTTGGGTAAATTAAACTTATAAAGGGTTAAGTCTGACATAAGAATTTTCTTTAAAGTATTTACATTTGATAGCAAATTTAGAAAGTATATCATGATCCCAGTTTTCAGTGCTGGGTGCTTTCTACTATACCAAGTTGTCTTTTACTTTAAAGATCATAAAGATTGGAGAGTTCAATTCAGATGGATATGAGCTGACACCTAGGCATTAAGACTTGGACATAACTAACATTTGTTCATGAATGTAAGCTCTCTCACAGAATTGGTGAACAAATCCCTGGCATTCAGATTGAGTTAAAGTCAACTGCTCAGATGATATGTTACAGAGAGTTATATGTATTTGTAGCTCAAATGATTTCTATGTTTCTATGAATTTTGGTGTGAAGTGCTCAACTGGCAGAGCCTCAAAAATTGATCTGTGGTTTGTGGAGAAGAATAAAAGGGCAATGTAGCAGACATTGCTAATAGATCCATAAAGTTTCATACTTTCCTTAGGTTGTTCACAGCTAGGTGTGGTCATGTGGCTAACTACCTCTTCTCTAAAATTCTAAATGAGAATGATATGTGCCTCTTTTGGAACAAATCATTTAAGAAATAGGTGTCCCTTCTCTACATTCTCTTTTCTTATATACAGAATAAAGATACAGGTAAGGACAGGGTCATTAAGCCACAATTCCAATTAGACTTTTCATGAATCAGAAACAATATCTATCATGTGAGGCCATATAACTACAAAAGGTTGGTGATATTGTAAAATATTATTTAATCTTCTCAGTACAGAATTTGACTTTTTGCTGAGATAACTTCTAAGATGTTTAAAGGACAGTGAAAAATAATGTCACAGATTTGTTTCTGGTCTCTCAGTTTATAGTATTCTCATTTGTGTCTTACAAATCCTTATGAATTAGTTGCCATGTAGTGGGGGGGGGGAAATTCATAAGCAGCTTATCAGGAAAAGAGGCATAAAGAGCTTCTCTTTGGACACACTGCTGGTAAGTGTCAATGGAGAGTGGAGATTTCTGATTCAGGCCCACATTTTCTAATGCTATTCTGCTTTATAAAGCCTATAATTAGTAGCTCCAATGTATCCACGATGGATTCAGAAGCAATCATAAGATCCAGCTGCATTTTTCCTTCAGTGATTTTATTGAAGAATATTATACGTGCAGCTAAGTACATATATCATAAATTCTGGCTTCAAATATTTTACAAAAGAAGTATATCAATGCAACTAGCAGCCTGTTCCTAGGATTCCTAACATTGCTTCTAGACTCCTAGTTACTAATCTCCCTCAAGGATAATATTTTGTCTCTTCTAATTTTTAATCTTTATGTTTCTTTGTGTATGGCTTTTGATATTGTTAAATATTGCATTTAAGAAACTTATCTGCATGATTGTGTATAGTTGAAAAATAAATTGCAACATTATCATCTTGTAATATTAAAAACAATCTATTGGGCTTGGGGATTTAGCTCAGTGGCAAAGTATTTGCCTAGCACATGGAAGGCTCTGGGTTTGATTGTCAACCCTGAAAAAAAATAAAAAGCTATTCATCCATGCTACTGCTCATGGACATTTGGGTAATTTTCAGTTTGGGTCTATTTGGGAATAATAAGTGGCAATTTGAGTCCCCATTTTACCAAATGGGCACACAAACCAAAGGGCACAGAAATAAGACCTAAGATAAAGTGTCTCATGTTCTTTATCTGCTCTTATATCCCAATTTTGTACATTTCAGTAGTTCTACTCTTAAAGGAAGGGAGGTTATCTAAGGGCATTTGGATCAATCTTCTGTCTACTTTGTTATATATAGGTTTCTATTTTAGAACTTGACTTGGGTACTCTAAATGGGTCTTTTTTAATGTGAAACATAGGAAGGATAATTTTAAATTTCCATCCTACAGAAAATGTACAGAAATTACCAGACATTTCAAAGACTGAAAATATCAGCTTAATATAGACCAAAAAAAAAAAAAAAAAAAAGCATTGCCCTTTGATTTTGGGAAAGTAGATTTCAATTTCTATCTCAAGAACTTTGTTTAAATAGTTTCTTCAAAACTCAGCTGATCTGCATGTCGTTATATTGCTGCCTGAAAAATGACTTATCATGCAAATATTTATATGTAGAAACCTTTGAGATTCTTGTAAAATTATACAAATATTCGTCATTATTAGTAACAAATTTGCAAAGAATGTGGATATTAAGGTTAAATATACATGACAGATAAAACAAGTCCAAGGTTAAGATTATTTGGATTCTTCCTGTTTAATTTCCTTTTCTTTTTTAAGTATACTTTTAAGTCTACTTTCCTCTGCTTGGACAACAAGAGAATGAAAGAGGCATAGAGGAGAGGCAGCTCTCCAGGAAACATTAAGCTTGAAATTCTTGCAGAGAACTAGACAGGCTCCCTGCAGAGCAAGATGCTATGGTTATCGACATCCATTTCTCCTTTCTCTTGGGACTCATAAACCAGCTAGATGTTCTCCAGTTTCCACCCTGGACATTAAAGGGCCTTGGTGCATTGTTGGCATGTGATTGTGCCCTCCCCAAGGGACCTGCAATTTCAGACTTCCACTCCTATTCTCCTTGCTCCAGCTGAAGTACCCTGCAATCACAGGCAAATTTATAGGTCAAAGAGGTGAAAATTGGTTGTCTTTAAGTTTCTGATTTTTAAATATATTTTGTAGAAATTGTTTCAAATAAAAAATAGGTTGGGATTGGGAAAATGGGAGCTGCAACCTTGCATTAATATTCACAATTCGCAACTGCATACTTATTTTTAGTTTCTGGATTAATGTAGAACTGACTTGGCTCCTGTCTCTGTCAATAAGAAAGGATAATAAAATGGATGAATGCAAACCAATGAATTTACAAGCCGAATGATAAGTGTGATTTTTTTTTCAAATAAAAATGTGATGTTCATCTGGGAGCAAACTAACTTTTTAAAGACATTATCAGTTCAGTTGCTAGAGTTTGTTTTAAATCTACCACACACTGAGGTGTGAAACTTACATTTGATACAGTAAATCTTTTCGACTGTTATTTTAAAGGACTGAAATGTGCTTTTATAGCAAAATTGTCTCAAATAAAAAAATACATTTTTACAATCTCACTCTGTCATAAACTTTCATGTCAGGGTTTGGCTCTACAATACATGCAGACAATGGATTGTACAGGAATAGGAAGGGGGCTTGTATAATAACTTGTTTTACCTTTCATTAGAGAGAGAGTGAGAAAGAGAGATCATTCACATGATAAAAGATACTTAATATTATATAGTTGGTCAATAATGGCCTGTGAGCATATCTTGAGACATTAGAATACTGATTGTCGGTTCCAAATAGCTTTATTTGATATCTGTTATGTCATATGGGTAAGCATTTCTATAAAATATGTTATAAAATTTATAATTTATATAATTCTTATGCTAACATGCAAAAAATTGGACTTTCTGGAAAATGTTTTAAAGAAATACTATTGTAATTAACTAAATTGTAGTTTTCTCACTGTTATAGGTAATGCTATCTCAGGTTTGAAAGCAATTAAACAGGATCTATTTGCATAAATGTATTATATACTTCCATGGGTGTGTCACAGTGTAGGGGATGCAGGTTTGAAATGAGATCATACCACAAATATTTATTAACAATTTAAATATTTAATAGATTATTCAAAATGCATGTCAATAGGTATTAATGATCGAGAACAAATTGGAAGACAAATTTTGTTTTAGTGAACATTTCATTTTAGAATATAGTAGTGTGTCTATTTCCTACCTTAGAAATTTGGATATTCTAGAAAGGCGTTTAAAATAATAATCAGACTATAAAAAATATATGACATTGTGAATTGAGCTGCTATAAACATTGGTGTGGCTGCATTACTAAAGTGTGCTGATTTTAAGTCTTTTGAGTATAAACCTTAGAGTGGTATATCTGGGTCAAATGGTAGTTCCATTGCAAGTTTTCTGGGGAATCTCCATACTGCTTTCCATAGTGGTTTACCAATTTGTAGTCCCACCACAGTGCATAAGTATACCTTTTTGCCCACACCCTTGCCAAAATTTATTGTTACTTGTATTTTTGATAATTGAGATTCTGACTAGAGTAAGATGAAATAGTAGTGCAGTTTTAATTTGCATTTCTCTAATTGCTAGAGATGTTGAACATTTTTTTTTTATTGATTTGTTGACCAGTCATATATTTTTCTTGTGAAGTGCCTGTTCAGTTCCTTTGCCTATTTATTGATTGGATGATGATGATGATGATGATGATGATGATGATGATGATGATGATTTTGGTATTACATTGTTAGAGTTCTTTGTACATCCTGCAGATTAATGCTCTGAGGTGAGGTTGGCGACAAAGATTTTCTCTCATTCTGTAGGCTTGCTTTTCATGTTCTTGATTGTTTCCTTTGCTGTGAAGAAGCTTTTCTAGTTTCATAGCCTCCTATTCATTGTTTCTTGATTTTCTTATGCTTTAGAAGTCTTGTTGAGGAATTCAGTTCCTAAGTCAACATGATGGAGAGGTGGGCCCATATTTTATTCTAGTAGGTGCAGGGTCTCTGGTCTAATACCTAGGTCCTTGACCCACTTTGAGTTGAGTTTTATGCACGGAGAGAGAGGGTGGTTTAATTTCATTTTGCTGCATATAGATTTCCAGTTTTCCCAGTACCATTTGTTGAAGGGGATATGTTATCTCCAATGCATGTTTATGGCACATTTGTTTGATATGAGAAAACTGCATTTATGTGGGTTTATTTCTGTGTCTTTTATTTTGTACCATTGGTCTTTATGTCTGTTTTGGTGTCAATACCATGCCGTTTTTTGTTACCTTAGATCTGTAGTATAATTTAAGGTCTGGTATTGTTATGCCTCCTGTGTTACTTTTCTTACCAACAATTTCTTTGGCTATGCTGGGCTTCTTATTTTTCCAAATGAATTTTATTACTGCTTTTTATATTTCTATGAAGAATGTCATTGGGACTTTAATAGAAATTGCATTAAATTTGTTCAGCACTTTTGGTAGTATGGCTATTTTGACAGTATTAATTCTGCCTATCCAAGAACATCTGAGATCTTTCCATCTTGTAAAGTCTTCTTCAATTTATTTCTTTAGTGTTCTGTAGTTTTCATTGTATAGGTCTTTCATGTCTTGTTAGATTGATTCTCAAGTTTTTTTTTTTTGAGGCTGTTGTGAATGGGATAATTTTCCTAATTTCTCTTTGAGTTGATTCTTCATTTGTGTTGTTTATGTGTTTACCCATCTAACACTACAAATCTGAGGCAGTAGAAATTCTACTTTGTGGACTTATAGTATCCTTGAAGATTTACAGTACTTCATCATTTAGTAGGAGACATATAATTACAATAACCAACACAAACAATATATAGCATCAAACTAAATAGCTCTTGTTATGACATCTACAATATTAATTGTCACAATAAACAGAAATGATATTATCAGTTATTGCCTGTATTAAAAACAGTAAGTTTGTAAAGGGGCTTACAATTTCAAGTGGTAAATAGGGAGGGAACAGAAGTTATATATGGTACAATGATTATGAGGGAGGAGGAGAGAAGGCAGAAGTAAAAAAAAATAATACTGAGATTCTATATCATTCCAGTGAGAATGGCAATTATAAAAATACAAGTGACAATAAATGTTGGTGAAGACAAGGGAAAGAAGGTACACTCATACATTGCTGGTGAGACTGCAAATTAGTTCAACCACTTTGGAAAGTAGTATGGAGATTCCTCATAAACTTGGAATGGAACCATGATTTGACCCAGCTATCCCTCTCCTCATTTTTACCGAAAGGAATTAAAAAGAACATATTAAGGTGATACAGACACATCAATGTTTAGAGCAGCTCAATTCACAATAGCTAAACTATGAAACCAACCTAGGTTCCTTCAGTAGATGAATGGATAAAGAAAATGTGGTATGTATACACAATGGAATATTACTCAGCCATAAAGAAGAATGAAATTATGGCATTTGCAAGTAAATGGATGGAACTGGATACTATCATGCTAAATCAAACAAGCCAATCCCCCCAAAAAATCAAAGTCTGAATATTCTCTCTGATATGCAGATGCTAACTCAAATTAAGAGGGAGGGAGGAGGAAGAATAGAAGTACTTTGGATTAGATAAAGGGGAGTGAAGGGAAGGGAGGAGAAATGGAAATAGGGAAGATAGGAAAGTAATGTCTGATTCATTCTACTATGTGCATATATGAATACAGGACCAGTGTAATTCAACATCATGTACAACCAGAAGAATGAGAAGTTATATTCCACATATGTATGATATGTCAAAATACAGTCTACTATCATGTATAACTAATAAGAACAAATATAAGAAAAAAGTAAAAAATTAAAGGATGAATGAAAGAACAATAGAGATTATCTTTTAGCAGTAGAAAACAGAGAAGGAATACAAATAAATGAGAAAAAAAAAAAAAAATATATATATATATATATATATATATATATATATATATATAATTAAGAATAAAAACCTGAAATATACTAATCAAATATCCTTGTCCTGAAAATACTGATCCATGAAAACTAATTGGCTTCAAAAATATTAGAAATGAGAAAAAAATGCACAAATATGTATAAATGTCCATGAATTATCACAATTAAATAGAAGAGAAAAGGAGAAGAAACGATCTTATTGAAAACTTAAAGAGTTGTTTTTGTCGGAGTTCAAAAGATTCTCAGCTTCCCTTCTCAGCAGGGTTAGGTAGAGTTCTCTGGAGTGTGATGTTTGCTCCACACTCAAGGTGGGGTTGCTGGAGTGAGAGGGGATATCCCATAGGCTGAACACCTAGAGGCAAGATTTAGGCTTAAAGGGGCTCCAGTTTCTTCACTGGATACCAATTGGTTTGAAGATTTTAATTAGTGGACCATTACAGCCCAGCAATTGCCAGTCCATGCTGGAAGACTGTACCCCAGGCATCTCCTCTGTGTTACACTTGTGCAGTGGAATAGCCAATTTTACATCCATTCCATCAGCTGCACACCCCATGTTTCCTGGTGTAGGGTTCACTCTCCAAACTGAGTCTCTCCTGCCCCTGCTCTTTTGAATACTTTACCAGGCACATCTCTCTCAGCTAGTCCTGTAAACAGCCAAATTGGAAGGGGATAGGGAGAGCCAGGTAGTTTTCCATGACAAGTAATGCCCTTTGTAAACCCCTCTCCATGTTTGATTTCCTTCTGATCACTTAGGCATACATTATGTCCTACAGCGTGTGTTTGGCAGGCTTCCTGTATTTTGGGCCAAATTCACATTTCAAGGAATTGACTTCCCCCTCTGCTGGCCTCCATGCTGCAGCTGCAAAATAGTTCCTACCTCTGTCCTCTGCAGACACTCAGGAGAGATGTGGCTTCTTTCTTGCACAAGGATATTGTGCAGCATGCCTTTCAGTTTAGTTGGACAGCATCTTTGATTTCTAAACTGTCCTTACCCAGATACACCTCAGGGTGTATACGCCTCCTAAAAATGTGGGTTCCTTTAATTCCCTTACCTCTCTACTTTTCTTACAGAGGATCACACTTTCTAGTGCCTCTGGCAGTGGCCATGGTGTGGCACTGGGGATTTCTTCCCTGTTTTATTATATCTAACCTCCTACGTTCCTGATCTACTTTGAATATCCAGTATTAAATTCCAGTAAAGTGTCCTTCATTCTTTTTTCCCACCCACTTTTGTGAAAAGCTGCCCATCTACTTTTTCTTTTTTAATTTTTTTTAAATTAGTTATGCATGACAGTAGAAAGCATTTATGCACTTTGATATATCATATGTAGATGGGATACAACTTCTTATTTTTCTGAGTGTACACGTTGTAGAATCACATTGGTCATGCAATCACATATACACAAAGTAGTAATGTCTGTTTCATTCTACTATCCTTCCTATCCCCAAATCCCCTCTCCTCCCCTCCCTGGACTTCCCTCTACCTAATCTAGTGCCCCTCCCCACTTACCGTGGGTTGGCATTCACATATTAGAGAAAACTTTCAGCCTTTGAATTTTGGGGATTGGCTTATTTCGCTTAGCATGGTATTCTCCAACCCCATCCATTTACTGGCAAATGCCATAATTTCATTCTTTTTTAAAGCTAGATAATATTTCATTGAATATACATATACCACATTTTCTCTATCCATTCATCTATTGAAGGATACCTAGGTTCCATAGTTTAGCTACTGTGGATTCAGCTGCTATAAACATTGATGTGGCTGTATTGCTGAAGTATTCTGACTTTAAGTCCTTTGGGTATAAACCCAGGAGTTGTATAGCTGGGTCAAATGGTGATTTCATTTCAAGTTTTCTGAGGAATCTTGCTGAGAGCCCTAGCCTAGTCAGAATGGCCCCTGGCATTTTGCCAGAAGTAATGGTTGAGAGGCAAGCCATTAAGATGATGATAATTAAGTTAAGCTATGCCAATAGGGCGGCCCCTGCTGCCTTGGGTGCCCGCTACTTTGGTCTCTCATGGGGATTGCTGGAATGTTCCGTTGGTTGGTGAAGTTCTGGTGGGGAGTTCTGGTTGGTGTGTGGGGTGCCGGAGAGGAGCCGCGTGGGTGGCATTTGGGAGAGTTCCTGGGGAGTGTGCGTGGAGTGCTGTTGGAGTTAAGGCAATAAAGTTTCCTGTTTGAACATACAAGTTTTTTGTGGCAGCTCGGTGATTTGTGCCCAGCCAGACTGCAGCATTTGGTGGCCCGTGCGGGGAACGCCTGAAGCTCGGAGGTAAGTGAAATTGCTCGCCCCTGAGGGAAGGCAAGAGAATGGGTGACCATTTCAAAAACCAATGTGTTCTTGTTTTGATTTATTTTGCATTTGTTTCAAGCTGCCTGTCCCTAGAAATTTCTAAGGCAAACTGGGAAAAATGGTTGGCTCAAGGTTTGAAGTTGTTCAGCCCTGAGGAAGAGATAAAGATAGACCACAAAAATACATTTCAAGAAAATAGGAAAATTGATACAATGCATTTTTGTTCCATTTTGGTTTCATTCTGTTTCGGTTTTGTTTTTTGTTTATAGAAGAAATATGGGAACAGAAATTAGTAAAAAACAAACCGAAAGAGTGTTAAGTAAACTGTTAGAGGTCCAGACTATGGTAGAAAACATGTTAGATCAAGCAAAAGAGAAGGTCTCTTGAGCTAGTCAGACAGAGGAAGAAAATTTAAAGGAAAAGGGGCTCTCAGGGAAAAAGTTACAACAGGAGGCTCCTACTAACACCTTTCTATCACCAGAGGGTGTAAGTGTCCAACCAACAGCTCCACCTATGGGGCCCCCAACCCCCCATGATAGATGGGATCCTGAGACAGGACCTCAAAGATTAGCATGCCCTGTACTTGAGCAGGCAGGAGGGCAGCGAATTCACCGTGCTTTAGATTTCAAAACAGTGAAGCAGTTAAAGGAGGCTGTAACAACCTACGGTCCCCAAGCACCCTTCACTGTAAGCATGGTCGAATCCATTACCAACTTGGACATGACACCAGCAGCTTGGGCTAGTATGTGTAAAGCTGTGCTAAATGGAGGGCAATATTTGTTATGGAAGGTTGCCAATGAGGAATTTTGCACGGAGACGGCTAGGCAATATGCACCAGCTGGTTATCCTCAGAGAAATCTAGATATGTTGTTAGGAAAAAGACCTTATGAGGATCAGCAGCAACAAATTAGATATGATCCTGCCATATACTCACAAATTGCTGCAGATGCGTTTAGGGCATGGAAGACTTTACCAGGACATATCAGGGCACACACAGAATTGCCTGGAGCCCTTAATTAAACAGCTAGCCTATGACCAAGCAAACAAAGGGTACAGGGAGGTCATTAGACCATGGAAACATGAAGATTTAAACACATATATTAAATTATGTAGAGACATTAATGAACAAGGATAAGTCTTGGCAGCTGCAGTACAACAGGATTTAGATGCCAGGTCCAAAACATGCTACAATTGTGAACAAACAGGACATTTTAAAAGGAATTGCCCCATAGGAGGACGGTTTAACAAAACTAGGTATCAAAGGGGTAGAATACTGGGTATTTGCCCACGATGCTGTAGAGGGAAACATTGGGTTAATGAATGCTGTTCTCAAACCACCATTGAAAGTACTCTGTTATCAAAAAATGGACAAGGACCAAGTGTTTACCCATGATATCATGGAGAAAGGCATCAGGCTCCATTGCCAAAAAACGGACAGGGGGGCCCAATGCTCCAGGGCCCACGACCACAAATATATGGGGCACTGGAGGAACCCAGTGACACCATCAGGGTAGTGCCCAGGACACATTGTCCATTAGATCTCTCATCAGACAAACCAGAGGAAGTGCAGGATTGGACATCTGTGCCTCTGACAGAGCAGTACTAACTCCAGAGATGGGAGTTCAAATCATTCCCACAGGGGTAAAAGGGCCTCTTCCCCAAGGAACAGTAGGCTTATTGTTAGGATGCAGTTCTTCTACTCTAAAAGGACTTATGATAAGTCCTGGGGTAATTGATCCCGATTATGAAGGTGAAATAAAAATTATAGCTAGTTCTCCAAAGGGTATATCAGTAATTTCACCAGGAGATAGAATAGCACAGTTATTAATAATACCCAGCCTGCATGATAAATTTTCCAGCCATACTATAGAAAGAGGTTCCAGGGGATTAGGCTCCACAGGTGTAGATTGGGCTATGCTGTCTTTGAATTTAGATATTCAAGGACATGAATTTAATGGGCTACTGGATACAGGTGCAGACCTTAGCATCATATCTCCTCAAGAATGGCCAAAACATTGGCCATTACAACAAGCCACTCAAACACTTCGAGGCCTAGGAGTAGCAACTAATCCCCATAGAAGTGCAATGGTATTAGATTGGAAGGATCCTGAAGGATGTGAAGGAACTATACAGCCATATGTATTGGATCATCTTCCTATAAATTTATGGGGATGAGATGTTCTAGATCAATTAGGTTTGACATTATCAAATAACATCAATCCAAATGTGCCCACTATTAGGGCTAGACAAGGTTTTAGGAAAGAAAAAAGATTAGGAGAACAAGAAAAAGGTATAGCAGCACCAATTCAAATACATCAAGGAATAGATAGACATGGATTGGGTTTTCAGAAGGAGTCACTGAGACAATAAAAATTACTTGGAAATCAGAAAGACCAGTATGGGTTCCTCAGTGGCCCCTGACTAAAGAAAAGATACAAGCAGCCCATGACCTGGTCAAACAACAATTAGCGGAGGGACATATACAACCTTCCATATCTCCCCATAATACTCCCATTTTTGTCATCAAAAAGAAATCTGGTAAATGGAGATTATTGCAAGATTTAAGAGCCATTAATAATGAAATGGTTATTATGGGACCTGCTCAATCAGGGTTTCCTCAATTGTCTGCTTTGCCAAAAACCTGGTATGTTTTAGCTATAGATATTAAAGATTGTTTTTTTTTTTATTCCAATTCATCCTGAGGATAGTCCACATTTTGCATTTACTATCCCTGCACTGAATCATGAAGGTCCCGATCAGAGATATGAATGGAAAGTACTCCCTCAAGGGATGGCTAACATCCCAACTATGTTTCAAATTTATGTTAACAAAGCAATCCAGCCACTTAGAAATCAAAATCCTGAACTACAAATATTTCACTATATGGATGATGTATTAATAGCACATAAAGATAAAAACACATTGCTAGAATGTTATGCCACACTTACAAATTTATTAAAAAATTATAATCTAGAGATAGCAATAGATAAAGTACAATTAAATTTGCCAATTAATTATTTAGGAGTTCTGTCATCCTCAACCATGGTCCGTCCACCAAAAATTCAAATACGAGTAGATCAACTCAAATCACTTAACAACTTTCAAAAGTTATTAGGAGACATAAATTAGATAAGGCCTTATCTAGGCATACCAACAGGAGAGTTGGGACCTTTATTTGATATCCTAAAAGGTCCATCAGATCCAAATTCACCCCGCATGTTAATGCCTAAAGCAAGAAAGGCATTAAAAATCATTGAAACATATATGGAAAATATGCATTTGGATAGAATTGATATAAGTTTGCCTTTATTATTTATTGTACTACCAACAAAAATATTCCTACAGAGTATTTTGGCAAGAAGTTCAATTATTGTGGATACATTTATCTTATTCTCCTAACACTATTCTTACTAGGTATCCTTAGGCTGTAGGACAATTGATACTCAAAAGAATAAATGCAGCAAAGGGAGCATTTGGAATTTCTCCCAATAAAATTATTATTCCATATACTATGGATCAAATTGATGAGTTAGCTAATGAGTTAAATACTTGGGCAATAATCATGAGTAAGTCTAATGTTTCATTTGATAATCACTTACCATCTAATCCTTTGCTGTCTTTTTGGTCTTCGCATCCTGTAGTTTTTCCAAAAATGATAAGAAAAACACCTATCATGAGTGCTCCAAATATATTCACTGATGGGTCAAATAATGGCACAGTAGCAGTAGTTACCCCTGATCAAACTTTTACATTTTTAGTACCCAAACAATCAGCTCAAAAGGTAGAGCTTAATGCAGTATTACAAGCTTTTGTGATGTTTAAAGATTCTGTATTTAATTTATTTACTGATAGTCAGTATATAGTGGATGCTATAGTATCCCTTGAAGATGCTGGTAGGATTTCCCCTTCCTCTACTGTTTTCTCTTTGTTTTCCACTATACAAAGCCTAATCTGGGACAGAAAAGATCCATTCTTTATAGGACATATCAGGGCACACACAGAATTGCCTGGAGCCCTTAATTTGGGCAATGATTTAGCAGATAAAACTACACATGACATACATATTTTTTCTACACTAGAAGAAGCTACAAATTTTCATAAAAGGTTCTATGTCAATGCTAATACTTTACAAAAGTGTTTCAAAATAACTAAGGAACAAGCTAGACAAATAATAAAACAATGTCAAAATTGTGTGACCTTTTTACCACAAGTTAATCTTGGAGTTAATCCTAGAGGACTGATACCTAACCATATTTGGCAGATGGACGTCACACACTTGCCAGAATTTGGAAAATTAAAATATTTCATGTTACAGTTGATACTTCTTCTGGATTTTTGATGGGCTCCCTTCATGCTGGAGAAAAAAATAAAGATATTATACTCATTGCTTACAAAATTTTGCCACTGTGGGCGTTCCAAAACAGTTAAAAATAGATAATGGTCCTGGCTATACTTCTACCTCTTTTAAGCAATTTTGCTCATCATTTGGCATTACTCATATAACAGGAATCCCATACAATCCACAGGGACAAGGCATAGTTGAAAGATCTCATCAAACTATTAAAATGTACTTATTAAAGCAAAAAGAGGGAATTGGGAAAGGGTATATATCCCCCAAAGATAAGCTTAAAATAACCATTTTTACTCTAAATTTTTAAATTTGGATTCATTAGGGCTTAGGGCTTATGTACATTTTTTACACACACATTTATGTGTCCAAAAAATGTACATAAGCCTAAGGTACTTTGGAAGGATATTCTAACAGGACAATGGAAAGGTCCTGACCCAGTGATTGTCTGGAGTCGGAGGTCTGTTTGTGTGTTTCCACAGGGAGAACAGCAGCCAATTTGGATTCCAGAGAGATTAACTAAAGTGATTTCTACAGACCAAAAAGAAGATGACTTGGCTCAAATCCATAACAGCTGATATCCTTACATCTGCAACAGTGGTTCTCCCACACCTGAAGGCTAATGAATAATGAACACCATTAAAGCCTATTTCAAATGTAAAATACCTTGGGGCTTGCTTGTGGGAATACCTTCAGACCCATATGCAAGTTACAGGAAAAATGATGGGATATCCAAAGAAGAGTCAAACCCAGGTGGTAACCAGGATGCTTTTTTCAATATCTATTTTATTATTGCCTTTTCCCACATCATGAAGTTCTATTTTATTTTTTGAGCTCATATAGACCTAGGTTAATGTTTTTCTGATCAGTTCTATTTTTTGACTGTGGAGTTTTTAAACATTGCAATGGATATTTCACCTGTGAAAAGCTACAAGGCCTTTACTATTATGTTATGTGTTGTATGTATTGTGTTATGTGTGCACACTTCTGTTTTGTGTTGTATGTCTGTATGTGCGTATGTCCATATATCATATATGAGGAGCACACATGAAAAAATGGATCCAAATATTTTTTTATTCACGTGATTTAAATGGTTTAATTTAAATTGGGTAAACAGCTGTTGAGGATTGTTTTAATCTGTTAACAAAAAGGAGGTTAACAGATCTGTTTGTTTACTTTCACCTTTCCTTTTCATTATATTTAATAATTCTGTTCAGGATAATGTAAATTGTTTAGAAAATTGCTTTCTTTTAGTGCCTGCTGGAATGTTACATAATTTTTTTTTAGCCATCATTGCCAGAATTTCTATCTTCATCCAAGTGCAGGTGAAGACAAAGATAAAACCAAACTACAGCTTCTATGATAGCTATTACAACAAACTGTTTAAACTGATGCATCAATGAATAATAACTCAACAAGTAATGCTCAATCAAGGAGTCAATTTACTTTGAGAGGAAATGGACATATTAATGGATTCCTGTGCTTTGAATTGCTTGCAGAACTTGCCTGGACTATGTATCACTTGTATGCATTGTGAACTATCTGTTGGTGCAATGAATTGTGGTAGTGCTGGGGTATCTTTGCTGATGGTGTCATTGGGGGTACAATTTTTCCAAAAGGAACCGTCATTTGGCTTGGTGTCCTGGCATTTTGCATCCTCCTCCCTTCTGCTTGTGATGGTCTAAAATTTGGGGGCCAACAGAGGTGAGGCAAAGAACCTCACCCCCACCCCCACTGGTGCAAAGGCCTATCCACAAGTATGGCTGTATGCTGGACCGGTAGTCAATGATGGGTAAGTTCCAATTGCAATGGTACCAACCTAAGACAGGAGGCTGATGCCTTGAGGTCAGCTCATCCTATGACGGGTAAGGACCATATGTAGTATTGGACAACCTAAGACAGGCACGGAACCTAAGCCACATGTTTGGTGTTTAATTAAACACAAGGGGGGAGATGCTGAGAGCCACAGCCGAGTCGGAATGGCCCCTGGCATTTTGCCAGAAGTAATGGTTGAGAGGCGAGCCATTAAGATGATGATAATTAAGTTAAGCTGTGTCAATAGGGTGGCCCTGCTGCCTCGGGCGCCTGCTACTTTAGAGCTCTTGTGGGGATTGCTGGAAAGTTCGCTTTGGTTGGTGAAGTTCTGGTGGGGAGTTCTGGTTGGTGTGTGGGGTGCCGGAGAGGAGCTGCATGGGTGGCATTTAGGAGAGTTCCCAGGGAGTGTGCGTGGAGTGCTGTTGAAGTTCAGGCAATAAAGCTTCCATTTTGAACATACAAGTGCTTTGTGGCAGCTCGGTGATTTGTGCCCAGCCAGACTGCGGCAGAATCTCCATATTGCTTTCCATAGTGGTTGTACCAATTTGCAGTTCCACCAGTAATGTGTGAGTGTACCTTTTCCCCCACATCCTTGCCAACATTTGTTGTTGACTGAAATTCTTGATGATTGATATTCTGACTGAAGTGAGATGAAATTTTATAGTAGTTTTGATTTGCATTTCTCTAATTACCAGAGATGGGTACCACTTTTTAATATATTTGTTGATCCTTTGTGTTTCTTCTTCTGTGAAGTGTATGTTTAGTTCCTTAGTCCATTTATAGATTGGGTTATTTGTTTTTTTGGTGTTAAGTTTTTTGAGTTCTTTATATATCCTAGAGATTAATGCTTCATTGGAGGTGCATGTGGTAAAGATTTTCTCCCAGTCTGTAGGCTCTCTTCTCACATTATTGAATGTTTTCTTTGCTGAGAAGAAGTTTTTAGTTTGAATCCATCCCATTTATTGATCATTTATTTTACTTCTTGAGCTTTAGGGGTCTTGTTAAGGAAATCAGATCCTAGGCTGACATGTTGAAGATTTGGGCCTACTTTTTTTTTATTACACACAGGGTCTCTGTTCTAGTGCCTACGATTTTGATCCAGTTTTGAGTTAATTTTTGTGCAGGGTGAGAGATAGAGGTTTAATTTCATTTTGCTACATATGAATTTCCAGCTTTTTCAGCACCATTTTTTGAATAAGGTATCTTTTCTCCATTGAATGTTTTTGGCACCTTTGTCTAGTATGAGATTACTGTATTTATGTGGGTTTTTCTCTGTGTCCTATACTCTGTACCATTGGTCTTCAAGTCTACGTTGGTGACAATACCTTGACATTTTTGTTACTATAGCTCTGTAGCATAGTTTAAAGTTCTGGTATTGTGGTGTCTCCTGCTTCACTTTTCTTGCTAAGGATTGCTTTGGCTATTCTGGGCCTTTATTTTTCCAAATAAATTTAATGATTGCTTTTTCTCTTTCTATGAAGAATGTCATTGGTATTTTAATAGGAATTACATTAAAGCTGTACAACACTTTTGGTAATGTGGCCATTTGACAATATTTATTCTGACTATCCAGGAGCATGAGATCTTTCCATCTTCTTCCATTTCTTTCTTTTGTGTCCTGTAGTTTTCATTGTAGAGTTCTTTTACCTCTTTTGTTAGATTGATTCCAAGTTATTTCATTTTATTTGAGACTATTGAGAATGGGGTAGTTTTCCTAATTTCTCTTTCAGTGGATTCATTGCTGATGTGTAGAAATGTATTTGATTTTGGAGTATTGATCATATGTCCTGCTACTTTGCTGAGTTAATTTATTAGTTAAAGAAGTTTTCTGGTGGAATTTTTTGGATCTTCTAAATATAGAATAATGTCATCAGCAAATAGTGATAGCTTGAGTTTTTCTTTACCTATTTGTATTCCTTTAATTTCTTTCTTCTGTCTAATTGCTCTGACTAGAGTTTCAAGGATGAAGTTAAATAGAAGTGGTGAAAGAGGCCATTCTTGCCTTGTTTCAGTTTTTAGAGGGAATGCTTTTAATTTTTCTCCATTTAGAATGTTGCTGGCCTTGGGTTTAGCATATATAGCTCTTACAATGTTGAGGTATGTTCCTACTATCCCTAGTTTTTCTAGTGATTTGAACATGAAGGTGTGCTATATTTTGTCAAATCCTTTTTCTGCATCTATTGAGATGAACATATGTTTCTTGTTTTTAATTTTATTAATATAATTAATTATGTTTATTGATTTCTGTATGGTGAACCAACCCTACATCCCTGGGATGTACCCCACTTGATTATGGTGCACTGTCTCTTTAATATGTTTTTGTTTGCAATTTGCCAGAATTTTGTTGAGAATTTTGCATCTATGTTCATTAGGGATATTGGTCTGAAGTTTTCTTTCCTTGATGTGTCTTTGTCTGGTTTTGTTATCAAGGTGATATTAGTCTTATAGAATGAGTTTGCAAGGGTTCCTTCCTTTTCTATTTCATGGAGTACTTTGTAGAATATTGGTATTAATTCTTCTTTGAAAGTCTTATAGAACTCAGCTGAGAATTCATCTGGTCTTAGGCTTTTCTTGGTTGGTAGGCTTTTGATGGCATTTTCTATTTCATTACTTGAAATTGACCTGTTTCAATCATGTATGACCTCCTCATTCAGTTTGGATAGGTCATATGTCTCTAGAAATTTATTGATATCTTCTTTATTTTCTATTTTATTGGAGTATAAATTGTCAAAATAGTTTCTAATTATCTTCTGTATTTCAGACATGTCTGTTGTGATATTTTTATTCTTCATCTTGTATTTTAGTAATTTGAGTTCCCTCTCTTTTTCTCTTTGTTAGGATGGCCAGAGGTTTATCTATTTTGTGTAATTTTTCAAAGAACCACTTTTTTGTTTTGTCAATTTTTTCAATTGTTTCTTGTTTTGATTTCATTGATTTCAGCTCTGATTTTAATTATTTCCTGTCTTCTACTGCATTTTGTGTTTATTTGTTCTTTTTATAGTGCTTTGAGATGTAGTGTTAGGTAAGTTATTTGTTCAATTTTTATGTTTTTACCAAATGTGCTCAGGATAATAAACTTTCCTCTTAGTACTGCCTTCATAGTGTCCCAGAGATTTTGATATATCAGTGTTCTCATTTACATCTAATAACTTTTTAAAATTTTATCCTTGATTTCTTCAATAGTGTATTATTTAGTCTGCATTTATTAGAGTAGCTTCTATTTTTACTTTATTGTTGATTTCTAATTTTATTCATTTGATCTGATAGAATTCAAAGAATTATCTCTCTTTTTAAATATTTATTAACAGTTGCTTATGGCATAAGATGTGGTCTATTTTAGAGAATGAGCCAAGTGCTGCTGAGAAGAAAGTATATTTGTTCATTGATGGATGAAGTATTCTATATATGTCTGTTAAGTCTAAATTATTGATTGTATCATTTAGTTATATAGTTTCTTTATTTAGTTTTTGTTTGGAAGATCTGTCCAGTAGTGAAAGAGATGTGTTAAAGTCATGCAGTATTATTGTGTTGTGGTCTATTTGATTCTTGAAATTGAGAAGGGTTGTTTGATGTATGTAGAGGCTCCATTGTTAGGGAAGCAACTATTTATAATTGCCATGTCCTGCTGACATTTACTTACCTTAAGAAGTATGAAATGTCCTTTTTTGTCTTTTCTGATTAACTTTGGCTTGAAGTCCACTTTACCCAAGATGAGGATGGAAATCCCTGCTTGTTTTTCATAACTGACTTGTTTCTCTTAAGCATGACAGTCTTCAGTTCCATCCACTTACTGGAATGTAATAATTTAATCTTTATGGCTGTGTGATATTCCATTGAGTATATATATCACATATTCTTTATTCATTCATCTTTTGAAGGGCAACTAGTTTGATTTTTTAATTTAGCTATTGTTAACTGAGCTGCTACATACACTGATATGGACAAGTCATCATAGTATGCTGATTTTAAGTCTATGGGAATATGCTGAGGAGTGGGATAACCGGGTCAAATGGTGATTCTTTTCCAAGTTTTCTGAGGAATCTCCATACTGCTTTCCAGAGTGGTTGCACCAACTTTCAGTCCCAACAGCAATATATGAGTGCACTTTTTTCCCCACATCCTTGCCAACATTTATTTTTACTTGTATCCTTGATAATTGCCATTCCTACTGGAATGAGATGAATTCTAAGTGTAGTTTTACTTTGCCTTTCTCTAATTGTCAGTGATATTGAACATTTTTTAATATATTTGTTGACTGGTCATATTTCTTCTGTGAAGTATCTGTTCAGTTCCTTTTCTTATTTATTAATTGGGTTATTTGTGTTTGTTGGTGTTATGTTTTTTGAATTCTTCATATATCCTGGAGATTAACGCTTCAGAGATAGCCAAATCTGAGGGAAAGATAAATCTTTGGCATCAATTTGTTCTTCAGAGTCATTGAGTATCTATGTTCTTTTGTTTAAATTTAGGCATTTAGTCTGTGTAATTTCCTGTGTTGATATACTATTAACAATGGTACACTTACAGTAATATAGCACTATATAAAGTATGTTCCTCTGTACCATCTTACTTAACTTGGAGAATCTAAGTATCTACCTCTTTTGTCTAGAGACTACATTCTTTGGAAAAGATGTGAAATGATTTGTAGACATTCCCACCCAATGCATAATTGTTACTATTTAATTTCCTAGGAATTTGGCACTGGCTTTTACATCACATACCTATTATTCAGGTTTCAACACATTTATTATTCAAAGTGTGGTTCATAGACTAGCAGTATTGGCTTTACCTGGGAGCTTATTAAAATGTGATGTCTCAGTTTCAGAATTTCATTTTAACAAGATCTGTAGGTTTGAGAAGTCTTGGTCAATTAGAATTGCTGGAAGAAGACTGAGATAAAGATACAAAGAATGGTAGAAAATAGTGATCCTTTACCACGGTTAAATTGGAATTGACAATCCAAATGAAATGCCATATGTGGGAAGGTAACTTTTGCTCTTTTTATTGTGTGTGGGAAAGGATTCCTTGATGATATGACTTTTGAGCAGAACTATAAGTAAGGTTAAGAAACAATCTTTGTGGGCAGAAAATATTTCAGGCAGAAGGATGAACAAAATCCCTATTCAATTTTATGAAGTAATACTTCTGGTTTTCCATGATCCTAATATGAAGTATTTAGGGAAAGAAATATCTTTTTATTAGAAAGCCCATAGAAAATTTTCCTCCATGAATTTGTAGTGGCCCATATTATAAATTGTGGGAGAATTAGGATGAATGGGAACAATGAATGGTTTTATGCAGAAGTCCTTTTTACACATATTAAATGAAGTATGTTTTATGATATGCTTAGAGAACTGGTCATATTTTTAGATCTTTATGACCTACTCTAAATCTGAATAAGTAAAAAATACTTATTCTGTATTGACGACTAAATGTATTAAGCAAGTCAACTAAGCATCATATAGATGTTTTGAAATAATTAAAAGAATCAAGGCTTAGTTTTTAAAAGAATGTGGTAAGAAGTTTAAATTACAAAATTTATCATTTTAGAAAAGAAAAAAATTATATTATATTTGATGAATATAACTTCGTTTAACTTTTTTTTGTAGTGCTGTGAATGGAATACAAGAACTTAAACCTGCTAGGCAAGCACTCTACCACTCAGCAATGTGCCCAGTCCCACAATGAGTATAATAGTAAATTCTCACATAAATGCAACTCATAAACACACACATACTTTAAGTCCATCTATCAATTTTATAGCAGCTACATAGTGATCTTCGTTTCACCTTCAATCAAGGAAAGGACAGATTACAAGAAAAATACAAAATGCAAAATAAGAGGAAGAAATTCTAAGGCAAAAGTAGAAAAGGGAGAGAGGAAGAAGAGATGGAAGTATAAAGTAAAACAAAATTTAAAAAAAAAGATTGATTATGCTTGCAGAATTGAGAGGAAGAGAGAATGAAAAGTGACTTAGTTTGTTCTAAATTCAGATGGTTTGCAACTTATGATGGTTTGACTTATGATTTTTGTAATTTTTAAAGGTGTGATACACATTCAGTAGAAACCATATACCAAGTTTTAAATTTTGATTTTTTTTTTCCCCAGGGAGTACATCACCATCTCAGAATGCTGGGTAGTGGCAGTAAACCACAGCTCCCAGTCAGCCGCACAATCACAAGGCCTCTACAGTGTACTGGGTTTTTTGTGACATAAACCTTATCATAAGTTGAGGAGTATCTGTAAATAAAGGAAAGCATGAGAATTATATTTCACTTCAATTTTGATTTGCTTATGCAATAGAGTATCTTAAATTGCTATCTCTGCCTTTTGAAAAGTAATTGCTATGCACATTTCTTTAACTTCTCTTTACTTTGAGCACTTCTGAGGTCCCAGTCTGAATTGAATGTCTGCGGTGCACTATGAGAAATGACAGAGTTCTCTGATCCATGCTGGTGGATGTCAGAACTATTTCACAATTGGTTTAACCTGAATTTCAGAAAATGTTTGCTATAGAGGTCTAATGCTCAAAAAATAAAGGCATGGCACATTGGAATCTTCACATTTCTTGCTGGTTGACTCCTCAAACACCAGGTGTAGTCAATACTATCATTTTGCCTTAATAGTAACTTCTTTACTATTGATCTTCAACCAAAAGATGCAGAAAATTGCTACCAGGCTTCATCATCTCAATATTCAGGTTAAGTTTGATGTTCCTATATTATGCCTTCTCATGCTGATTCTTTTGTATACGTATGTTTGTGGTTGGGTTATTTTCTGAAAAAAAAAGTATTTGCTCATAATTGGAATACAATAAGGCAGAGAAGGGTGTAAAAGTTTTCATTAAAAGGACTCAGAAAGATGGTTGAAAATAGCCCTCTCAACCATGGTGAATTTTTTCCTTTTTTTTTTTTTTTACTTATTTTAGCATTTTTTAGTTTTGATAGAATTAGTAGTGCAGCTGGGTCTTCTAATTTTTCTCCTTTCAGTTGAATTTTTACACCAGCATAAGTTTTGGTTTTTAAACTTTGATTGAATTTCATGTGGATGGATATGAAAAGTTGTAACTGTTAGAAGAGGGAAGCTTGAACACTCATGTAAGCATAATTCCACAAATTTTGCTCTAAATTTATCCCTCCTAGAACTTTTTCTTTCTTTTTTATTTTTCACTCCTTTTATCATCTGTAGCATTAATGCCCTTCAAACATGCATTTAAGGGGAAATATCAAATATGGATTTATATCTACAATTGGCATATGATACAGGGTCCTCTGGGAGGAAAAGAAATAGCAGTAATGGGGAAAAAAAGACAAAAGGAACTATAAAAATGGGCAAAATGCAATGAATAAAATAAAATATCTAAAACATGCCCATATAAATTCTTCAGTGACATGAAAAAAGCTGTACCTATAAAACAAGACTAGACTACTATGAAAAAGGAATATTCAGAAAACAAGAAGAAATTTGAGATATAAAAAATCTTAAATAAAATATAAAATTCAGTATAAGGATTCAGTATAAGGATTGAAAGAGAAAATCAAAGAAATAATCCCTACCAGAAAATCAAGGTGAAAAAAAGTGAAAAGAATAAAAATAAGTGAGAAAAGATAAAGAATTGCTCCAGGAGATTTGCCTAAAGGAATTAGAAAAAGGGGAAACAAACTATTAATGGGAAAAAAAGCTTTCAAAGAAAAATTATAAGAAAATTTCCAGGGTTGAAGTACATGCATGTTCATATTGGAAAAGCTCACTGACTGCCAAACAGCAACAAACTTACATCTATAATGAAATCTAAAATTAATAACAGAAGGGAGATAATTCTGTAAGTTTCTGGGGTATGTGAGTCATTGCTGAGACAAAATAACTGCCAAAAAAAAAAAAAAAAAAAAAAAAAACAAACTTTAAGGGAGTTAAGGTTTATTTTGGCTCACACTTTCAGAAGTGTCATGCCATGTCACTTGGCCCCATCACTTTGGGACAGTGGCAACTCAGTACTCTTGGCAGAAGTACACGGCTGATGGAGCTGCTCACTACATGGTGTCTGAGAAGCAAAGAGAGTGAGAAAAAGGGGATCAGGGCCCGAATATCCACTTCAAAGGCATGCCCCCAGTGATCTAATTCTTTCTACTGGTCCCTACTCCTAAGAGTTTTACCTCCTCCCAATAGCACCACAGACTGGCAAAAGAGCCTATAGCAGATGGGCCTTTATGAGACAATTAAGACCCAAATTACAATATGGCATGAGAAGATCAATTATTAACAGCAAAACATTTGACCGGATTCAATAAAGAAGAATCCAACTATCATCAAATCTCTTAATTTAAAATATTGAATGTTATAAAATAGGGAATAATAGCCTTTAATTTCTGAGGAAAGTTATATTTCAGCCCTAATTTTTTTTCCTCAGGCAAATTATCAATGGGGTGTGAAGTGAACTTGATTTTCAGATATAAAAGTTCTTAAATTTTGGATTTCTTAATAATGTTTCTTATAGGAAGCCTCAAGATATGCTTTAGCTAAACAAGGGAGGAAACTAAGAATTAGCAGTACACAAATCTGGCAAATGGAGTTATCCAGAGCAGTAGAGCAGTGGATTTGCAAATGACTACTTTGTGGGACATGTAAAAAGCAGGCAGTGTAGACTTAAGAGGGAGGATAGAGAGCTGCAAACCATCATGGATTAAAAAAAAAGGTGTGGTCAACTAGGAAATTTACTAAAAGACAAATTAGTAAAATATAAGAACTGTTGAAACATTTGGGAAATAAAGTAATGAATGACTACAAAGAAAACTGGGGAACAGGGGAAAAGAATCAATTATTAATTTTATGGAGAAATGTAGGAGAAAAGAAATACAATCATGGAATATACTATGAAGTCATACTAAAACTTTGATTTTCAGTTTAAAAACTAATTTTGTAACTACATTGTGAAGGTGAGGGGAAGGGAATTATGTGTGTGTGTATGTGTGAGTGTGTATGTATATAGGTATTTGTGTTTGACTGAGGGTAGGGAGAATTTAATTACCATAACAAAATAAACTCATCATATCATATCTAATATTAATGATTGGAGAAACAGTCATAGGAAGAAAATAATTTTAAATGACAGAGGCACATACCAAAAGAAGTAGTACATTTGTGAGAGGGTATTGGGTAATAGAAAAGGAAGGGAAGGGGGTTACTATTTTTATTAACTTTTAGAAAATAAATGACAAAATTATGTGCATTTATCACTTTAATATAAATTTTAAACTAATATTAAAAATAAATAAACATAAATTACTCCCAAGAATATTGTTTTCTTCTGCTAATACAAAGGTAGGTCATTTTTATGCTACATATGATTTTTAGACAAACTATTCTGCATGTACTTTAGCAAACTGTCCTGCTTCATCCTTATTCCTTGTAAATAAAATTTTAAAAATAGAAGAAGTTTTATATAGTACAAACATGTGGGTAAAGAATTTGGTACAGGGTTTGAACGTATGCCATCCACTCAGAGTGTGTGTATTGTACAAATTTTGAAGAATTTGCTAAATATATTAATTAAATTGCTAAATAATCTCAGGTAAACTGACTGTAATGTAAACACTTATGTATTTTGATTCACAATATCAAACTAGCCCTGAGCTAATGAGTGTGTGTGGGGAGAGGGAGGTGCAGATAGACAGATGAAGAGAGGGCAAACAATGAGATAAGAATCACATAACTTCTTATAACTCAGATATTATTATCAATATTTTTGGCCTCTGGGGCTTATGGATGAATTGTGTTCCACTCCACAGCGTTGTTTCCTTTTGGGCAATGTGTTATCAGAGGAAACTCACTGTTTGTGTCTTTACATTGGTCCAGTGACAAGACCTCCCCTCCACATCAGTACTCAAAGAGCTTAATTTCAGTGTTCTCTCTGCTGATCCAGAGGTCCAGTTTTGAAAGCACCTCTTAATCATGACACAGTCCTCCTTATCTGCCTCACAAGATTTCTTATAATTCTTTTGTTGAGTACTTTTATTTAATTGTTTTGATTATGTTAACATTCCTAGTTATTTGGTTATTAACTAATCTTGCAATTATGATTTTTTTTAGAGTAACACATGCTATGGCACCAAAAAAAGGATTTCTGAGTATCAAGTACTCTGGAAATACTTAGAGGTCAATGGCTATCTAAAATACAGCACCTGTCACATTTATTTGCAAGACAGATATGGTATTAAGACAAAGTACTTTCACAAATGGTCTCTGTAGGATTCCTTGTTTCATACTATTAGAAAGGGAAGGTGCTGGAATACTAAGGATTACTGCATAATAGGTAACCTATACCCTTTGGGGTTGAGGGAAAATGTAGAATCAATTAATACTATTCATTAATATGTTTAGAAAAATCCAATGTCAGCTTAAGTTAAAACCTCATAACCAACATTATTTTTACAGAATATCAAGTCCCAGGGCCAACCAGTGTCTTTGTTTTATCTATCATAAGCTGACAGTCCTTGCTGACTGAATAGTAACATTTACCAATAATAACTTAATTCAACCCAATTTACTAAACAACTGTGTACCAATCACATTGTGCCAAGTATAATACTGGAAATACAAATTTGACTGCAATTCAGATCCTTTCCTGATGGAGTTGTAGCTTAGTAGAGGTAGTAAACACATGAGTAATTAACTATAACAGACTGTGACAGATTCAGGAAACACTATGAATCCCATATATACAATTCTCTATATTTGAAGTTAATTTGCTTGCAAGTGTGTATACAAAAGTTTAAAGTATATATTTTTAATCATTTCAGAATGTATTTTCCACTCACACATCTCTTCTCTCCATTTTTTGAATTTCAGAATTCTTTATTCTTTAGTTGACCAAATTGATGGAAATGGAAATCTTAATTCATTTGTATCAATGCATTTTCCTCTTAGGAAACAAACAAACAAACAAACAAAAACCTCCTAGCTAAGTTGCTGGGTCTCCATTCAGGAGCTTCATATAACCCAAACACACTAACCTTGAATATGTAATCCTGGATGTTCTCCCATTTTTCTGGAGTTGATATTGTCCAGAAAATCATCATCACTGTTGTGTTTTCTTCTTGAACATTGCCTTGGCAAGAGGAGTTTAAATGCAGTTATGTTGGTCCTTGAGTGACAAGGCATAAACCTCTTCAATGTCCTTTAAATTAATCAAGAGATCAAAAAGTTAGTAAGTCAATATTCTGAATAAGCAAGGGAAATTTATACACTAAGCATCACTCTGTCTATAAAACTGGGTCTAATAAGTAGAATAGCAATATGAACTGTGGCTTGGTTTGATGGTGATATTGGTTGTCATGTGTGGTCTGATCAAATCATCCATTAAATAAAATCAGAGGAAAGAATTGTTTGAAAATGTTTCTCTACTTCACTTTGCTAGTATACCACTTTACATAACATGTTCAAAATTAAGAAGGTTGTGTGTATTTAGCTTAATTAAATATTTAATCAAATGTCATCTACTGACTATTTTTACCCTACAATTTCCTATAACACCCAGAGAGTTAGCTAATTTTTAACATTTCTATTGACTTTATCAAGATTGAGTACTATTGTTTTATGCTTCTATCTTCTGGTTGTCACAGAATGTCTCCCTCCTTCATCACCTTCAGCTTCACAGGGAAAATCAACTGGCATAAGTAATCATTCACATCATTTAGAAGCTCAGCTGACCTGAATGAAATGCTCAGAACACATCCAAGTTTAAAAATGTCTATATTCAGTGGGTAACAAAATATTTTTCAGTAATTTGTCACATAATTTCAGTAGCGAATACGACCAAGAATGAGTGGACTATGGCTTCAAAATAGTTTGAACATAATTTATAATGACGAATTTTAAGAGAAACTTTGTCATGCTTGCTAGGGGGCACTGTGAGGCTATCTTTGCCTTGTTTGTTCCTTTGAGATATTACTGGTTGGACCATTTTAATTATCTGTATTTCTATAAAAGATGAAGTGTTCCTTCTGTTAATTACTGATTTTCTAGCTTCATAATGAAGTTTTATCTAACTACTTTTTATTCTACATATTTACTGTGCCCTGCAAATTCTGTTTTTTTTTTTTTTTGGTGAATTGGGTAAATAGAAAACACTGAATTATAGTGGAGGTTTAATCTAGGAAATAACTGAATCCAACCTCTACTATGAATTGTGAAGTTTATTTTTACCTAAAATTGTAAGTTCTGAAAACATCACAGATTTTGGTATTGAATATTTGAATTTGGGGTCTTGAATAAAGAGAAATATTCTATTTTTGAAGTAAACATGAGAGAATTTCAAAAGGAAGGTACTGTACAGTAGGGCCTGACTCATCTCTGATCATAATGATTAGATTAGCTAATAATTTGAAAAAGCATCTGAGGAAAGGACAGTTCCATCAGTCTTAATTCAGAGAATTTAATTTTCAGAAGAAATAAAAATAAAAAATAGTGTTCAAGACACTGCTCCTTGTACCTCAGAGCAGCAAAATCAAGTCTATTTGGGCTCCCTATGATGCCATTTGTCCATAGAAGAGTTCTCTTGACTAAATTGCATTTGATATTTACATGGTTCAGGTAAAGCCATTCGACAGTTAAATTATTTCATCCAAATTCTCAGAAATTAAGACAGCAACTTTCACTGTAAATTTTCCAACAACAGTCAGTCAGAGAACATTCACAGGATCAGCAGAAATATGGAGAATTCCTAGCTTGAATATCTTTAGTGATTTCAGACATATGTAGCCTTAGCTCAAGTTATGGAGAGATAAATCAATGATCTGCTTGCAAGTTAAGGCAGCAATCAATGGATTCTGCAAGGGGATTTTCCAGATGGCATATATTTGTTAGGAATTAGAACAAGCCTTCCCAAACACTTGAATTAAAGTTTTCTTCATTTCCAGGTGACTCAATTCTCAGCCATTCTGCAATGACAGATTATTTTAGATTGGCTACTCTGAGGTGACCAATGAAAATGTCCATGAGGCATGATGGAGACAGACTTTAGCTATCAATGACATTTGGATTGTTATTTGTATAGGTAATAGGTTACTCTGTATCTGTGTTATACTTACTTCCTTACTTGTGCAATTCCAAAATTGTTGGGTTTGTCAGTTTCCCAGAAAAAAAGAAATAAAAAAGAAGCGAGAGAATGAAAAAAAAGCAACTATTTTTTCCAACTTTCCTTGCGCTGAAGTTTCCCTTGTGAAACTATTCTCACTAATAAATAAGAGAATTTTTTTTTGTTATTGTTGTTTGCCATAGTATGGATATGGTTTGTTCCCTCTGAAATTCATATTGAAATTTGATTGCCAGTTTGGTAGTGTTGAAAGTGATAGTAGTGTTATGAAGTGATTAGGCCTTTAAGAGGAATTGGTCCCTTTCACATAGGAGTGCTTTTGTGGGACTGGATCATGTAGTGTGAGAGCAGAAACTTCCCCTCTTGTTTTATCTTTTTGCACACTCTTTCTTGCCCTTTCACTTTCTGCCATGTTATGAAGCCCTTGGCAGACAACACTACTATGTCCTTAGACTTTCAAGTCTTTAGAATTATGAGCTAAAATAAACCTCTGTTCTTATAAGTCACCCAATTTCAGGTATTCTGTTATAGTAATAG
Organism: Marmota flaviventris; assembly: GCF_047511675.1. NCBI lineage: Eukaryota > Metazoa > Chordata > Mammalia > Rodentia > Sciuridae > Marmota > Marmota flaviventris. The sequence continues at coordinate 24,862,634 of NC_092510.1, read as the reverse complement.
AAAATGAACTAGGACATTGGTGCTTCCAGGAAATCATCCAAATTGGAGAGATTACCTAGATTGTCCCTTATGCTTTTACCTTTTCTAGTTTCCTGTATTTCTGAAACATAGATTGACTCATGCAGCAGAGTAGAAACCATCTTGTGATCATGAGATATAAGCATATGATGTATAGCTGAGCACAATGATAGAAAGAGTCAAGTTCTTTCTATGATAGAATCATAGACTCTTGTGCCAACACTACACTACCTACCTCAGTCTAGACTTCTCATCATTTGGTAAACAAAACTCCTACTTTATGTAAACCAATGATATCTTAGTTTTCGTTTTCAAGCAGCAGAAACAAATTATTATCTGTTACATACATATTATATTTAATATGTAAGCAATTGACATAGCAAAAAGTAAAAATTTCTTTGAAGATTTTAAAATGTCTTTAAAGTGTATTATTTTTAGATGAAAAACTCAAACATTTTATTATATTTTGCTTTGCTTTTTGGGTACCAGGATTGAACTTAGGGGCACTTGACCACTGAGCCACATTGCCAGCCCTATTTTGTATTTTATTTAGAAACAGGGTCTTACTGAGTTGCTTACTGCCTTATTTTTGCTGAAGCTGGCTTTGAACTCATGATCCTCCTACTTCAGCCACCTGAGATGCTGGAATTATAGGAGTGCACCACCATGCCTGGCTCAAAAATTTTATATTTTATATGATAATATTTTTCATAAGACACATGTTAGGTAAAATTGGTGATCTTGAAAGTGCTTTGTCCACTGGCATCTTATAGCCCCACATGTAAATGTATATCCAATATAGAAAGTACTACACTGAAATAAAGTCCAGGAAATACACAATAAGATCCATATCTCAACAATGTATTGAGTAGGTTTAAGCTTTAATTATTATTTTATTTGCTTTAATTATTTAAAAAAATCTCATTTTTGTGAGAAATAAATAAGATGAAGCTAATTTAATAACACTGTATTTAGAATACAGTAAGGAACTCAAAATTATTTATATAAATAATGCATTTCATATAGATATTTGAATATCATATTTTACACAACATATTGTACATTAGATTATATTATGGAATTTTAGCATCATATTTATGTGTGTATTGTATGACTAGAGAGTATATCCAGATCACCCTTGGCTCTCTACTGTTTCCACTTTTCATATTCAAGTCTTCTGGTTTTCATCCAACAATATACTTTACTAGTATTCATCCAACAATATACTTTGCAGTACATTCTGTTCTATATATAAGTGAATAGAGTGAAACTACCTTTGAATCTAATATTTAAGAGTACTGGGCAGGGGAGGGCTGGGGTTGTGGCTCAGCAGTAGAGCACATGCCTAGCATGTGCGAGGCACTAGATTCAATCCCTAGCACCACATAAAAATAAATAAATGAATGAATAAATAAATAAATAAATAAATAAATAAATAAATAAATAAATGTGTTGTGTCCAACTATAACTAAAAACAAAATATTAAAAAAGAATACTCATCAAACATTTTGAGTTAGAATGGAAATAGACTCATAAATGTTGATGAATGGAAAAAGACAACTTTTATACTCCTTTTACCAAATGTGATTTGCCAATAATTCCAAATTTTTCACCATGTTCAAAATAACAGATAAAAATGCAGATGATAATTTTACTGCAAAAGTTATTTCTTGGGAGATATCATCACCTGATGACTGTCCTAAGAACTAGGCCTCATAAGCATGAAATTATTTATAGTCCAAGAGCTGAACATCTAAGCCATTCATGTCAGCTGAATAGTTTCAGCAAGATTCCCATGTTTTTCTTAAAAACAGAATCTTACATAGAGGAGATACAGCATTAAACAGTATATTCATGAAATATTTCCCAGCTCTCTGCCTTCTAAAAATGTGTAGAGTTGTATTCTATGGTTCTCTTGTCTTTGATGGAGCTATGTGGTGAGTTTTAGCCTATGAGTTATGTGTGGAATGCTGCAGGTCACCTAGAGCTAAGGTATTGAATGGCTGGTGTGAAATGATATGATGCACCATAACCTCCAGGGATAAGAATGATGGTTACTGCATCAGCTCAAGCTTTTTGAGTGACTATGATGAACAGAGTACCTTGGTAATCTACAAACAAACATAGTATGAAGAAGAAATAAGTTTTGGAATTTGAGACTATGTTATTTCAGTGGTTTTTTGAAAACACAGCATCACCTAAATTTATCCTGATGGTAGAGAGTATATTCAGATCACCCTTGACTCTCCACTGTTTCTACTTTTCATATCCAAGTCTTCTTAAGTTACACTTTTAATCTTTTCTCTGATTAAACTGAGCCATCATAATAACTTGCCTCACCCTTTGCTAGTCTCCTATATCTGCAACATGCTTTTTTTTTTTTTATCTTTCTCCTCTCCTCTCTACTACCCCACAACTTTTCAAGCCTTTCTCTGTAGTAGAGTCATTCCCATTTTAGTTGATATGAAATAAAATTCTCTACATAGGTCTAGAAGTGATTAAGTAGTCTCACTCTGTACAATTGTCCCTTTAATTTTACTGTGGTCCAGTTATATTATTGGTCATTTGGTTTATGAAAAGCATCCTTTTTTCTCTCTTAACTTGGGACCGTTGCTTAAACTCTATCACCTCTTGAATTTTCTTCTCTGATGTCTAATTATTGATCTCCTCTTCTCCTTAAGGTGTCAGCCTTAATGAAATCATCCCCCAAATGCTCCCCTGATCATCTCAACAGTATACAACAGTCTTCCTTCTCCCATATCCATGGACATGCATACACACACGCACACACACACGTTGCATTTTGTATTTTCTTTAAAAAAATCTTGAAGGATAACATTAATTGATCTGTAACACATCTTTTTCTCTATCTCCTCTCCTGTCTACCAGAACATGAGCCCCATATAGCTGGGACCATGACTCCTGAACAACTTTATAACCCAAGTGGCTGCCAATGCCAGCCCAAAGGTAGGCTTTTAATTTTTACTGAATGAAAGAATTAAGACTAAAATAAAAGAAGAAATCTTGCTCCTCCTAAAGATTTGAAAACTTAAATTTTGACACTAATGAGAAAATGTAAGGCAGGAAGAAAGCATCTCAATTCAAAATGAACACAAACATGTATGTATACTTGATGGAGTAGACAACACCAATTGAATTCGTAATCAGCATCGGAAACTATATAAATTTTGAAAAACTAAGATTAAAAGCAAAGTCATGTTTAAAGATAATTTCAGTTCCTGTATGTTAGATTTGGTCATATAAATCTCAATTATCAATACAGTTTAAGTCTCTTTTTTGATAAAGCTTGAAATCCTTAGCTATCAAACAGATGGCAAGTTCCATTTGTAGGGCTTTAAAAGTCACCTGCTGCCAAAATACAGAGATTGGCTGTCTTTCAGACCTAGAAAAGGCATAGCGTACAACTGCTTTACTAAGAAAAATAATCTAGTATGTTTCATAAGTGAAGAAAGTAACGTGTTTTGACTTTGATCTAGATTTGATATAGTGGAAAACAAAAACAAACAGAAAGGGCTAATGTAACAAAATATAAAGGACTGTTTAGAAGATGTTAACAGCCATTCCACAATGAATTTATATAGTATCTACAGAGTCACAAAATTGTCATGTGGAAAATATATTAATTCTTCTTTTTTCACTGAAGCTGCCGAAATAGAAATGAACATTTGATTAAATCCTGTTTCTGATTAACAGGAGGTAGTTTAGAGGCCATGAAGTTTAATTAAAAATGACACTGAATTGAAAGTCAAGAGGGCTGGCTATAATCATAGCTCCATCTTAAACACATGACCTTAAGAAAGGTACTTTCTCCAGGTCTTAGTTTACTGAATGGAAAATGAAGATAATAATGTCTGCACTTACAGGGAGGCAATGTCATTTGAATCACATAAAATATGTAAAAGTTACTAGTAGAAACTTAGTTTATAGAAAACAGTGTGTTTTGTAAATATTCCTTTCCTTGGCTTATGTGAAATAGTGCTGTGCATGACAGAGCACAATATAATTAATTTTCTTTAGGTATCATATTGGAAAAGCTGAATTGGAGGGCATGCTAAGCATGCTAAGACCTCGAAACAGTTCTGGACAAAGAGAAAAGTAAAGAGAAGTAGGAAAATTTGGAAGTGTGACTTTTGAGGAGCAATAACCTATTGCTACTGCTCGTTGTAAAAAGTCATTATAAATTCAGATTTAATTCAAGTAAGTGATTATATTTAAGCAAGACTCATCAGAAGAACTGGGCAGGATATCTAAGGAGTCCAGTCAATTATCAGGGTCCGGGACTATTAGCAATATGGTCCCATGGGATATTGCTTTCAGAAAAGACCCAAGCTGGTAACTGAGTAGCTGTCAAAAATATTGAGCAGACTTTTAAGAGCTGGGAAGAATAAAAGAGGGTTTTTCCCAGAAGGAAAGGGACATGTTACGATCAAATTTAGAATTATTCAATCAAAGTATTTATATATTTGTAATTCTGACAGACTCCCCAAATTTTACCTCCTTAAAGATTTTATGAATTCACACTTCTATCAGTAATGTATGGAGCTATATTTTTGCCCTGAATTTTCAAATTAAAGCAATGAGTTCTCAAACATTTTAATATTTGCTCATGTGATGGTGACAATGTTTTCTGTAGGCTATTCATTTCACAAATTTTCTTAACTTGGCTTAGTGCTTAATTTGTCTGTCAGAATCCCAATTGGACAGGCCTAGGAATTGTGGAGGAATATAATTTCAAGATCATTCTGAAAGAAAAGGAACTAAAAGAATTGTGAACTCTGAATCCAAACAAACCTGATTTCAAACCCATGTACACAATTCAGTTGCTTAGCTTTAAACCTTTGACAGTTTAGCTTTACTGAGACATAGTTTCTTTTCTCATAAATAAAAGTATAGGATATACTAAAAGCTATATAAAGCATATATATTTTAGTATGCACATAAGACTAACTAAAAAAATTAAATTCTGAATGTGATTGGGCAAGTGTGTGTGTTTCTTGCTAAAATGCATTTTATCCTATTCGTATATTCTTTTGGAGTTAAGGTATCTAAATTTATTAGTATAAAACAGGATATGTCTGAGACATTTTAGGTAAACAATGTGAAATATTTACCTTACTTGTATTTATTGATCATGTGTATTTAAATCAATAAGTTTATTTTAGGGTTTCCTAGTATACCCCAATTCCAATTTCTTTCAAAATAACTTGGTTTAAAATTTTTTAGTTGCTATGTGGAAAGAGAATTTTCTAGAGATGATAGTTTTACATGGTCTTAACCCTTCATTCCCAAATCTTATACAGCATTGAAATCAAGATTGATGAAATACATCTCTTTTATCTTAGACAGCTGAAAAAGTCTCTTTTGCTTTCATTTTTCTTCCCTATTCTTGGAAAATTTGTATACTTCCAGCTTTCTTGGAGACTTATCCTAATCCTGCAAGTTAAAGTAAAAAAAGGAATTCTATATCCCAAATTAATCCATGTGTGGCCTTCTACACAGCTTACTTAGTCTCCTGGTATCTATTTTTAGTCTCCTTCAGTATACTTTTTCTTACTTCATCATACTTACCCCAAGTTATAATTTTATATTCGTATATGTATTTCTTTAATATTGCCTTCTCACCACTAGAATGCAAATTCCATGTAGTTAACATATTTGCTTTATATGCCACCGTACAACAATCACAAAAATTGTACTCAACCCATAATAGTTATTAACAATATTTATTGAATGAGTGAATATATTTCTCTATTGTTGTGGATCTTTTTGCCCCTCTAAGGAAGGTTCCTTATTTTATAGTGTAAAATTCTTCTATATATTCTGTTTTTCTTTTCAGTTTGAAATACATTTTCTTAAAATCAAGTGCATTTTTTCTTTTCTGAGATAAAATGGTCTCCTAAATTTCATTTTTCCATATTAGGTAGCTTCTACATTAACAAGAAAGAAATGAAACCAAATATTAACTTTTTAGTCCCTTAAGCATGACAATATAGTTTTATTCTTCCACTAGTAGCTATTGGTTAAAATGATATAGTAATATTTTAGTTCAGCAAGTTTCTCCGAGTATCCAATAAATGCAATTATTAATTTGTGTTACTTTCTGAGACATAAAAAGAGAACAAGGGCTGGGGATGTGGCTCAAGTGGTAGTGTGCTCACCTGGCATGCGCAGGGCGCTGGGTTCCATCCTCAGCAGCACATAAAAATAAAATAAAGATGTTGTGTTCACCGAAAACTAAAAAATAAATATTACAATTTTTTTTCTATCTCTTTAAAAAAAATTAAAAAGAGAACAAAATGTAAAGATTTATCTTTAGGAACTCATAGTCTAATAGCATATGATTCTAAGGGATGTAACAACTGACCACTCCCCAAAAGACCAACAGAAAAGCTACTTAATTTTAAAAACTAAGTTATTTGCTATACAACAGGAATGGAAAACATAACCTCAACAGTTTCACCTTAGAAGGGGAAACTTGGTTTCTGGTGGTAATTGTTTGACTTTTAGGGTCTGAAAAGAATAATTCTAAGTTGGGTCTTACAAGGAGGAGAACTGCTTGGGACTTGTCAGATTTAATGATATAATTACTTTGAATTGGTGTGTATGAAGAAGTGAAGGTTTTGAATTAAATAATGAGTAGCTATTCTTGTTGTTTATAGTCTGATCTTATAGGATCAGGTATTTCCTGTAGTGATTAGCTACATTTACTTTATTGATTCTCTGTATTATTAAACATAGTCACACAGTGTGTGCCCAGTCCCAATATTGTTTAGCACAAAAAGAGAAAATTATTTTGGTATCTGGTTTCAGTCCTTCCTTTCCTTCATCAACCTACAGAACAAGAGACTATTATCATCTGAACACATGATAAATCCATATTTGCCCAATGTTTGATATGTTGTGGTTGTGATAAAATTGCTGATGATAGCTATTCTATCTTCTTTATGTTTCATATTTTCTTCCATTTTTGCTGGAAGATAATTTATTTTATCATTCTGTTTGATAAGATAACTTTGAAACAATATCTATGACTCTGGAGATTACATATTTTAGCACTGCAGCACAAATAATAATTCAAATTATTATTATAATTGTTGTCCACTTCTAATTCAGCAATTGATTCCTCAAATTGAACATTGAGCATAGATCATATCTTTCTTCCAAATTACTTCATCATACTTATCATAGTTATAATTTTATATTTGTGTATACATTTCTTTTTAATTGAGCTAAAATACAAATTCCAAGTGGTTAAGGAACATATTTGTTTTAGGCACCATCATATACCAAATACAAACATTGCACACAGCCTGTAGTAGTAATTAACAATATTTATTGAATCAATGAATCAATTCCTATAGCTTACTCATCATGCCTGAATTCAAGACCCTTGTTTCTTTGTACACTCCAATCCAAAGCAATCATATCTTAACTTGGACAAGTACCACCCAGTCCCTTTCCTTACAAGACCCAATGTCAAATTATTCTTTTCAGAACTTAATGTCATATAATTCCTCTATTTCTCTGATCTTTTTTTAATTTATTTTTTATTTTTAATTTTTTTATTAGTTACACATGACAGTACAATGATCTTGACATTTCATACATTTGAATCAAATGGGGTATAATTTCTCATTTTTCTGATTGTACAGGTTGCAGAATCACATTGGTCATACAGTCACGTATATACATACAGCAATAATAATGTCTATTTTATTCTGCTGCCAATGTTAAAGATGCAAAAGAGATCTCAGGACTGTAAGTAAAACACTCTTTCTCTACATATTTTCTAGAGAATAGTGTTATTATAAAGATAGTCTATTGAGAGCCACTTTTTATCCAGTTTAAAGAATTTCTCAACATGTCCTTCTATATCCTTAGTGCTATTGTCTAATTCTTCTGACACTTTGTATATCATACATAGAATATTAAGATTTTCCTACTTTTATGTCTTATGGATTTTTTAAAATAAATTTGTCCATTTATTCTAAATTAATGTGTTGGCATGCTATTGTTCATATTATTAATTTCAAATTCTCTTGTTTCCATAAGGATGTGAGTTATGTCTCCTCTTTCCTTCTTAATTTTAGTAATTTGAGACTTCACTCTTCATTTCTTAGTCATTTGAGGTAAAAGTTTGTCAATTTTTTGTTCTTTTCCAAGGACTAAATTTTTTTATATTGATTTTATTTTTTGTATTGTCTTTCTCGTCTCTACTTTGTTTATCTCCACTTTAATCTTTATTGTTTACATCTTTCTAATTGCTTTGGTCTTAGGTTCTCTTCTTTCTCTTATTTTTAAGGTAAAAATGTCAGATTTGATTTGACATTTTTTTCCTTTTTAATGTAAGTGTTTAGCTTTATGAATTTCTCTCTAAGCACTGTTTTATTTCATTCTTTAGGTCTTGCATATCATTGTTCAATATTACTTCATGTCAAAGTATTGCTGAATTGATTTGTCTTTGAACAATGTTTTATCAAGAGTATGTCCTTAGAGATACTCAAATTGGCAGGTTAGAGAAGGTTGCTTTCCTGGTTGCTTCATGAAGTGAAACCAGGAATTCAGACACACACCTTCTCAGCAAGGCAAAAAAGGGGAAATTTTCTGAGAATTAACTCTGGACATTCAAATAGATATGGGACTCAGGTGACTGGATATAAAAAAAGTAAAGAAGAAATCCCCAGTGCTGTTGCTACTGGCAGGGACATCAGTGACTGTGATCTCCCGTATGTTAAAATAGTAGAGTAATACATCAATTAAAGGAACCCCCACTTTCAGGAGGTCTGTGGTGTGAATGGATATGCAGAGATCAGAGATCAAAGACACTACCCAAATAACCTGAAAGGTGTCCTGCAGGACAATATTGTATGTAGGAGAGAGCCACATCTCTCTAGGCTACAGGGGAAATCAGAGGAAGGAACCATTCTGTAGCTCCAGCACAGGGAAACACAGCTGTGGGACCCTAATCCTGACAACTGTGCCTAATCTGGAAAACCGGTTTGGCAAACTGACAATGCATGGCATGGTGTATGTCTAAAAGACTACAAGAAAATTAAAAGTGATAAGGGTTTATATAGGGAAAAAAAATGTTTAGGGAAACACCCCCCCCACACACACACACACATAATGTAAGGGGACACTTGAAAAGATGGCCACTTGAAATTTCAGGTAGGAGAGTCATGCTTGGCTGGGAGACTCCTGCAGGTTGAGAATCTGAAAGCGCAGGGAGGAATTGACTTAATTTGGGTCTGAACCTGAGAGTCCTAAAAACATGAAGTTCATGGGCTAGTGTAGATCAGTGGTAGAGTGCTTGCCTAGCATGCATGAGGCATTGAGTATGATCCTCAGCACCACATGAAAATAAATAAATAAAATAAGGGTATTGTGTCCATCTACAACTTAAAAATAATAATAATAAAAAATGCATGAATTTCATGCATGTCTGACAGGAATAAGAATTGGCCCCTCCACTGCACAAGTGAAACCCAAGGGTTTTTCCTGGGGGGCAGAATCCCTGTGAGGTTCAGCATATGTTCATCCTAGGAGGTATGCTGATTTAAAATATTTAGATCAGTCCAAGGAAGGGTTTGGAGGCCAACTAAACCTATACCCTGCCCCCAGAAGTTCTTCCTACAGGATCTCCCATCACCCGCCAGCAATTCCACCAAACACAACTGAGAAAGGAAGCCAAGAATCTTTGGAACGCCAGTGGAAACAATTATCTAACTTCTCATCAGTATCCTCTTTTAAATTTTATTTTATTTAAATTTTGTTTTCTTTTCATTTAAAAATTTTTTTATTCTTTGTTTAATTATGACTTGTATGGTTTCATGAACACTTATACATATGATACCTGTTTTTATTTTTATTTTCTCAATCCTAGCATTTTTAAGGCAATTGTTTCTTGTAGATCAATATTGTGAAGACTAAGATGTTTGATCAAAATATATCAGGTTTGTTCTTTTACTCTTTTATGTTTTTTATTTCTATTATTATTTTTCTGTTTTTATTCTATACATTTTTGCTCTCACTTATCTGTTTCCTTTGATTCCCTTTCTATTTTCCTCTGCTAGCAGCCAAGCTTTATTGATTCCTCTGTATAACTCTTCCTTATTTTTTACTTCTATTTTTCTCTCCTCTTCCCTTACAAACATTACAGTCTATCTTCTTTTCTATTCTTTTTCATATCTTAAAATAGTAAATCCATATATAAACTTAACTGCTTTTACTATGTACAGTAACTGATCATATCATCTCTGTTTATTGTGAAAATTAACATAATAGATGCCAAAGCAGGAAATATTTGGCTTGATACTGTAATTTTTTTTGCGTTGATTGTTGTAATTATCCATCTCTCCCTAAACTATGAAGTACTGGAAACTGATAATAAGTCCACAAGGTAGAAACTCTACTCACTTAAAACTGTACTGTAAAATGGGTAGACACAAACAACATGAAAAAAAAAAGGGGAGGGCAAATTGCCTAAATAAACCAATATAATTCAATAACAGAATACATCAACACCACAATGGAAGAAAAGTCAGAGAAGGACTTTAGAATTTTCACAGTAAAATTGATCTGTGAGGTAAGATGATGTAAGGGAGAAAATAGAGAATGTAGAATATCATGTCAATAAAGAGAGATTCATTGACATCATCACCAACAGATTAGACATCTTGGAAGACAGAATTTCAGACCATAAAGAGAAAATATATTATCTAGAAAATAAAGTTAACCATGGATGAAAGGTGTTAAGAGACCATGAACAAAACTTCTAAGAAATATGGGAGAACATGGAAAGACCAAATTTACGATTCATTGAGGTAGAAGGCTGGGAGATAAAAACAAAAGGAATGTACAATCTTTTTAATAAAAATAATAAAGTTTCCCAAAATTTAAGTATGACACAGAAAATCAAATGTAGGAGGCATACAGGAGCATAAATAGACAAAATTACAACAGACCCACAACATTATTATGAAAATGCCCAATATACCAAATAAGGATAGTGTTTTAAAGGCTGTCAGAACAAAACAATAGGTTACATTTAGGTGGAAATCAATGAAATTCTCAACTAATTTCTCAAAGTATACCTTTTAAACTAGGAGATCTTGAAATAATATATACCAAGTTCTGAAATAAAATTGAAGCCAACCAAGAATACTATATGCTGCAACATTAAGCTTCAGAATTGACAATGAAATAAAAACCTTCCATGATAAACAAAAGTTAAAAAGATTCACAAATAGAAAGCCTGCACTATAAAATATACTTAATAAAATATTTCATGAAGAAATAAAAAAATAAAAAGTGAAAACCAGCAAATGGGGAAACTACAGGAAAGGAATAATCATTCAAAAGAGAAACTGATTCAAATTAAAAACCAGAAATAAACCAAAATGATGGGAAATAAAAAATATTTCTCAATAACATTTAATGAATATGGCCTAAACTCATCAATCAAAAGATAAAGCCTGGCAGATTGGTTTAAAGAACAAAACTCAACAACATTCTGTCTCCCAAGAGACTCACTTCACAGGAAAAGACACACAGACTGAAAGTAAAATGATGGGAAAAAAACTTATTCTCAAGGAGGCATTTCTAAACTCATATTAGATACAGTGGACTTCAAGCCAAAGTTAATTTAAAGGGACAAATAGGCCCTTTTATACTGCTTAAAGGAACTATACATCAACAAGACATAATGACCTTAAATATTTATGCCACAAACAATGGAGCATCAATGTACATAAAACAAATCCTTCATAATTTCAAGAATAAAATAGATCACAACATAATAATACCGGGTAACTTTAACATGCCTTTCTCATCACTTTATAGATCTTCCAAACAAAAACTAAATAAATAAGTTATAGAACTAAAAAATACAATTAATAATTTAGATTTAACAGACATATGTAGAGTATCTCACCTATCAACAATGGAATACACTTTCTTCTCAGCAGCACAGGATTCTTGTCTAAAATAGACCATATCTTAGGCCACAAACAAACTCTTAGAAAACACAAAAAAATAAAGATAATACCTTGCATTTTATTCTATAATAATGGAATAAAATTAGAAATCAATGATAAAATAAAAATAAAAGGTACTGTAACACCTAAATGACCAATGGATAGCAGAAAAAATCCAGGATGAAATAACAAAAAATACTTACAGGTTAAAGAGAATACACAACCTATCAAAATCTCTGGACGTTATGAAGACAGTTCTAAGAGGAAACTACATTACATTGAGCTCATTCATTAAAAGAATAGAAAGTCACAAAATAAAAAAAATAACAATAAACTAACTTTACATCTCAAAGTCATAGATCAATTAAAAACAAATCAACACCCAAAGTAGAAGACAGTAAATAATTAAAATCAAAGCCAGAATTAATGAAGTTGAAACAAAAAAATTAAAAAAAATGATGAAACAAAAAGTTGATTCTTTGAAAAAAATAAATAAATTTGACAAACCCTTAGCCACACTAATGAAGAGAAAGAAAAATCTGAAATTATTAAATCCATGATAAAAAAGGAAATATCATCACAGACACCAATGAAATACAGATAATAATCAGAAACTACTCTGAAAATCTATACTCCAATAAAATAGAGAATCCTGAAGACATCAACTAATTTCTAGATATATGACCTACCCAAATTGAATTAGAAGGACACAGAAAATTATAACAGATCATTTTCAAGCAATAAAATAGAAGATGTCATCAAAAGCCTACCAATTAAGAAAATACCAGGATCAGATGGATTCTCAGCTGAGTTCTACAAGATCTTCAAAGATGAATTAAGACCAATGGTACTCAAATTATTCCCTGAAATAGATGAAGGAACCCTTCCAAACTCATTCTATGATGCTAGTATCATCCTGATACAAAAACCAGACAAAGGCACATTAAGAAATGCAAACTTCACTCACTGGAATCATGGCCAAAAACAAGAGATGCTTTATTTAAAGGTACCCTATGATCTTTATTAATTGTGTAATGTTTCTATATTTAGCTGTAAAACAAATTATAGACTTTACTCCAGTGATTCCCAATTAAATGTTATTGAATATTGCTTCAATACCCATTTTTATCCTTAACCTGTTTTTCTTTGCCCAAGTTAAAACTGGAACATTTCAAGTACTTACAGAGAATTACTGTTGCAGGGAGGACAGTGAGTTTTGACTGCTCAATTCAACACATACATGAATCTCATACCTAATTTGCATAACTTGGAGATAACCCTGAAGAGGGTTCCATCTCTTAGTAATTCCTGGATTTTTTCCTTTCAGCCTTAGAACAGATTCCTATTTCTTTGATTAAGTACCAGGTATGAACCTTCAATTTGTAAAGTTCTGTTATACAGAAAATGTTTACTTTTAAAGTCTTATGTAAACTTCATAAATGTTTGGTATCCAAGGATTTAGAACTATTTAGGTTCAAAATTATATTGTTGGGTTAAAGTTTAAAAAAAAAAGAAAAGCAAACTACAGAGCAATATAGCTAATGAACATAGATGTAAAAATTCATAATATAATACTGGAAAATCATATTCAAAAAGATTAAAAGATAGTGCACCATGATTAAATGTGGTTCACCTCAGGGATGCAATGTTGGTTCAACATATGAAAATCAATAAACATAATTCATCATATCAATGGAATTAAGGACAAGAATAATATGATTATTTCAATAGATGCACAAAAGGCATTTCACAAAATTCAGCATCCATTCATGCTCAAAACACTAGAAAATCTAGGGATAGTAAATATATAAAACTAGGGATAGTTCTATATGTAGAGTATCCAAAAAACTCCACCAGAAAGCTTCTAGAGCTCATAAACAAATTCAGCAAATTAGCAGGATATAAAATTAACACCCATAAACAATTTCATTTCTATACACCAATGACAAATAAACTGGAAGAGAAATCATGTAAACTATTTCATTCACAATAGCCTCAAAAAGAAAATATTTGGGAATCAATCTAACAAAAGAGGTGAAGGACCTCTACAATGAAAATTGCAGAAAACTAAAGAAAGAAATTAAAGAAGAACTTAGAAGATGGAGAGATCTCCCATGTTCTTTGATAGGCAGAATTAATATTGTCAAAATAGCCATATACCAAAAGTGCTTAGCAGATTTAATATAATTCCTATTAAAATTTCAATGATGTTCTTCATAGAAATAGAAAAAGGAGTCATGAGATTCATTTGGAAATTTATTCAGAGGCCCAGAATATCCAAAGCAATTCTTAGCAAGAAAAATGATGTCGGAGGCATCATGATACCAGGCTTTAAATTATACTACAGAGGTATGGTAACAAAAATGGCATGGTATTGACACCAAAAAAAGACATGAAGACCAAGGGAACAGAAAAGAAGACACAGAGTCACAGAGACAAACCCACATAAATACAATTATCTCATACTAGACAAAGGTGCCATAAACATACAATGGAGAATAGATTCTTCAATATATGGTGCTGGGAAAACTGGAAACCCATATGTAGTGGAATAAAACTGAACCCCTATGTAACCCTGCAACTCAAAATGGATCAAGGACTTCAGCATTAGACCAGAGTCTCATTGCCTACTATAAGAAAAAGTAGGCCCTAATCACCACCACATCGGTTCAAGAAATAACTTCCTCAATAAGACTCTTAGAGCACAAAAAGTAAAATCAAGAATCAATAAATGGGCGGTATCGAACTAAAAAGCTTCTTTACAGCAAAGGAAACAATAATGTGAAGAGCAAGCCCACATGATGAGAAAATTTTTACTACCTGCACCTCAGAACATTAATATACAGGTGTACAAAAACTGAAAAAACTTAACACCAATAAAACAAGTAACCCAACAAATAAGTGGGTGAACTGAACAGATACTTCACAGATGAAGAAATATGTATGGTCAAAAATATAAGAAAAAATGTTCCACATCTCTAGAAGTTAGAGAAATGAAAATTAAACCTATATATCTCACTCCAGTCACAATGGCAATTATCAAAAATACAAGTAACAATAAATGTTGGTGAGTATATGGGCCAAGATCTTCACTCATACATTGCTGGTGGGGCTGCAAATTGGTGCAACCACTCTGTAAAGCAGTATGGAGATTCCTTAGAAAACTTGGAATGAAACCACCATTTGACCCAGTTATCCCACTCCTCAGTTTATACCCAAAGGCCTTAAAATCAGCAGACTGTAGTGATGCAGCCACATCAGTGTTTATAGCAGCTCAATTCAAAATAGCTTAAGCTATGCAACCAATCTTGGTGCCCTTCAACAGATGAATGGATAAAGAAAATGTGTTATATATACACAATGGAATATTACTAAGCCATAAAGAACAAAGAAATTATGGCATTTTCTGGTAAATGAACAGAATCAGAGACTATCATGCTAAGTAAATTAAGCCAGTCCCACAAAAACTAAAGTTATCTCTGATAAGTGGATGCTAACCCACAACAAGGGAGGGTAGGGAGAAGAAGAATAGAAGTTCTTTGGATTAGACAAAGGGGAATGAAGGGAAGGAAGGGGCAATGGTAATAGGAAAGATAGTAGAATGACCCAGACATAACTTTCCTATTCTTATATATTAATACACAACCAGTGTAATTCCACACATGTTCAACCACAAGAATGGAATACTAATTAGAATAAGTTTACTCCATGTATTTATAATATGTCAAAATACACTTTACTGTCATTTATATCTAAAAGAACAAATTAAAAAAACAATAAATAAATAAATTAAATAAGCATACTACAGTTTGTTGTTTACCACAAATTTGTGAATTTGCCAATTACCCTAATTATTGATTTCTAATTTCATTGTATTGTGGTCAGAGAACATACTTTGTGAGATTTTAGTTCTTTCAAGATTATTACAGTTTGTTTTATAGTCTAACTTATTTGTTAATCCTGGGCAATGTGTCATGTGTGCCTAAGAAAAGTGGGCACTCTGCTCTTTTAGGATGGGTGTTCTTTAGATACCTGTTAGTTATAATGATTTATTGTTTGTACATTCTTCTAAATCCTTAAGACATTCTTCTAATTGATCTATTATTCCAAATGGGATACTTAGTAATACACAATTATGTATGAATCTATTTCTTCCTTTTATTATATTAATTTTTGTTTCATGCATATTGAAGGTATGCTATTAGGTACATTTATGCCTACAGTTGTTTTATCTTTCTGATAGATTGACCTTCTTATATTTTTATCTAAGGACATTTTTTGTAGTCTATTTTGTACGACATTATCATAGCTTAAAAGGTTTCTTATGGTGCTGTTTTTGTATATCTTTCTATCCTTTTAATTTCAACCTATTTATATATTTAAATCTAAATTGTATGTTCTTTTACAACATTTGTATTACTTTATATTCAGCCTGACAATTTGTCTTTTTATTTATTTGTGTAATCAATTCACATTTTATATTATTATTGATAACACTAGATTTATGTCTTTGATGTAATATTTTGTTATGTATGTCTGATATCCTTTTCTTTGTTCTTCTGTTATATCATTATTGCTCTCTTTTGCAGTAAATGAGCATTTTGTAGCAGAACATTTTAATTTACTAAATTATTTTTCCATTGTATTTTTAGTTATTTCTTTAGCATTTATTCTAGGCTTGTAGAATACATTTTAATTTAGCAAAATTATACTACCTTAATTCCTGTACAATATAGAAATTTTACTCTTCATAGCTCAGTTTCTTCTTCCCCTATTTTAATTTTTTTATTGGTATGAGTGTGTGTGTGTGTGTGTGTGTGTGTGTCTGTGTGTATAATATACATACATGTACATATATAATATCAATATATTATAAATAATATATTACTATTAATTATCATTACATATAATTTTATGAATTTTAAATAAATGGCAAGAATAGTTAATATTAACCTTCTTCTTTAGCATTTATGTTTATATTTATTCCAGTGGATTCAAGTTAAGACCTAGTTATCATATTCATACTATACACAGCTTTGTTTCCATCAGCCTCCTTTGTTAAAATATATTTCATTTCTTTATGTTCTAGATCCAATAACACAATTACAGTTATACATATACACATAAGTACATGAAGAAATGAACTACTTTACTTTCATATTTTTATACTTCTATAGGCATGGTTTTATGCATTTTTAGATAAATAAGTTAAAACAAAAAGAAGTATACAGTTGTACAATAGTTGGTTTGAAGTCTTTCTTTTATAATTCCAGCATCTGAGCTCTCTCAAAGGTGGTTTCTTGGGCCTGCTTGCTTTTCTTTTAATCATGAATATTGTTATACATTCTTGTTTATTTCCTTATTCCATAATTCCCGATTATTGGTTGAAAATTAAATATTTTAATAGTCTATTTTAGTAAATCTGGTACTGTCACACACTCCTGGGATGGTCATTGTTTTTTGCTAATTTGTTTGTTTCTTAGTGACTTGACTGAACTAGTTCAGTGAAAATTGTATCCTCTGAGTTTGCTCCTCAGTGTAGCCTTGGCATGCACATGCTCACCCTAACTCTCTCTGAACTTCTGGGATGATAGTGGTTTAATCCAGGCTTTCATGGTCTTTTTTCTGAGAATTCCCTGTTAGGATATTGGCTGTTCCTTCTGTACTGTATCAGAGCCACAAGTTAGCCTTCACTAATTTCCTGCTGATTGTTCTTTTTACTCTTGATAATATTGGGACATAATTTAGTAGAAAACCTAATTCAATTAAAGTTGGGCTTGTTTGCAGGGATAGTCTTTGAGGCCAGACTACAGGGGCTTCTCTCAACCCCAGAAAGGCTCTTCTTAAATGTTGTTTTCCTTGTTTATTTTTGTTAAACTTATGGCTGTTTTACCTTTTTGTAGAGCTATATACCCCTTAATTGCTCACTATCTAATCTCCATTATTTTTGACAATTCTCTTACCCTTCAACTTCTCCACATACCATTTCATGTACTCTTAGTGGCAACATTGAGGCTCTTTATTCTTACATCCTTCCTCTTCCTTCTGGGCAGAATATAGGTGCCACTGTTCCAGAGCTTTGTGTAAGAACAACAGTCTGCTTCTGTAATGACACCCCTTTTCCTTGGACAGGGCACTGAAAGGTGAGGTGTTCCTCACTTTATTTTCCTGAGTTTTTCTGGCCTAGTGTTCTTTTATATGGATGTATCACAATTTATAGCATACTCAAATATTTTTCCATATCTGATTATTTCTCAGAATTTTTTTATTTTAATATAGAATGTATTACCATTATCTCATGTACAAAAAAAAGCTCCAAGTGAGAATTTAGACATAAAGAAGAGCAAAAAGGACTACTTTTCACCTAGAAGACTCTAAGAATACATTTCAAACTTGTTGCTCAGGTCCTTGCTAAGTTGCTGAGGTTGCCTCAGCCTTCTGAGCTGCCAAGATTATAGGTGTGCGCCATTGAGCCTGGATGAAATTATGTTTATTAGAAAACAAAATCTTCCTTAAAATAAATAAGTTTTAAAATTTTTAAATTATTTGATCTCCAGATAAGAAAAAATATCAGCTCAAAAGTCAGGAAGCACACTTGAAATTCATTAAATCTAGTGTAATAGGCTAATATTTTTATATCTTTGCTGATTATTGGAATTAGAAGGTTATTTCTTTATGACATTTGATTTTCAAAAGCTTGAATCTTTATTGAGGTAGGAATACATAAAATATTTTGGAGAATTTTTTAACAAGCACAAGCTTTTATTGCCCCCTAGTATGTCATCTTCGGGGATAAATTCAGCAAATCTCCCAATATGTTTGAGATCAGATATGAAAAAAAAATTGTGCTCCAATACTCATGTAAATCCTAGAGAGTCAACAAATCCTAAGAATAAAAATGTCTTTGTTTTTTTCTAGGAATTCTACTTCTTAGTAGAATTTCCCATACTCTAACCATGTGCTGTTGAATGTATCCAAGGGCACAAGTCAGGATGTGTAGAAAGGAAGATTGTTGCCAGACCTGCGTGGATTGTGTACTTTAAATTGATTAGTTGTGTGAACCAATGATTGAGACCCAAATAAGACCATGGACAGCTCAGCAGCTTATCACTGTAGGAGGAATTCACAATGATCCACACACTTTTTGCTTTACTACTATGGTTCATCATCCAATAAGACAGCTCAGACTTGAGCAGTCACATCACACTGTAGTAGTAGGAAAAAGCTGTACATTTTCTGTTAATTTCAATATACAGAATTTTCTTATATTTCATTGGTCAAAGCGACCATACAGCCATACCTTGCTGAAAAACAGAATAGAAAATACAGTGCTTATGTGAAAAGGTGTTTGAGTATTAAAAACTGGGATTCTTATTAAGAATCTCATTGTAGCTGTCTCCTCTCCAGTTATCTTTCCTGGAAACTCTAACCACCTTCTTCTCTCTAGTCCTTTAATTTTATCTTTTTAATTTAAGGAGTTTCCTGGGCCCTGCATGGGTTCCTCCTTCCTGCATTACATCCTAGACTTTTTCCCATGTCAGTAAATTGGAGCCATTGAAGGTTTACCTTGTTTGTTTCCCCTTTTGAAGGATTGCTTTGCTTAATTTTCTCATATTCAATGTCTCAAAAACAACTCTACCTGCCTCTTCTCTCCCCTCCCCTTTCTTTCTCCCTCCCCTTCCTCTCCCTTTCTTTTTATTTCTTTTATGTTTCAAGTAGGAAAGGTTAATCAGGTCCTTGCCTTTTTGTCTTGCCTGGGAGTGGGAGTTACCTTTTTTCCTGCTCCTTATATTATTCATATTTCTTCTCTGTACAGCTTTTTTCAAATTATATTTTTATTCTTTGCAGATTGCTAAAATATAAGTAAAGTTAGCATATATGTTTTGCTTTCTAGCAGTGATAAAGTACTTTCATGTATTCCCATTTTTGTGTATTCCTCCTTATCCATTTCAAACTTGGGGAACACAGGGATTAGGTGAAGTAGGGTGCTCAAGGGTATGAACTCAGAAAAGCAGTAAGCAATATCTTACTCAATACTGTTTTGTATAAATGACTAAAGGTTAAGGTGCACAATGAGCAGATTATTTGGAAAACACTTCTGTAGACATTTGCCTAAACCAAATTAGCAAAAGTGTTTTAATGTTTAGCAATTGATGCATTGTAATAGAAAGGTTCTGAGTTTAAGAGACTGATAGATTACAAAGAACAAATCTTGAGTTCTGGCACAAAATATTTTCAAGGAAGTAATCTCCATATGTAGGCTTCAAGTTTTTCCTTCTTTTATTTGGAGGGAATAAACTATTTGATCTTTCCATACCAAATTTCTGTTTTTGTGAAAATTTTCTGAAGGGAACTGAACCAAATTGAATTTTTTATAGATGGCAGAAGACTGCATTGACTCTGAGTTTTCTCCTCCTCAATCCTTAAAAAAAAGTCCTGTTTTCACTAATGTTTCATATAAAACTTCCAATATAACCTCCAAGGTTTGCACATTCTTGATTATTAAATGAGCTACATATTGATCGGTATTTGATTTGATATTTTTTCTTGTCTCCTAAAATTCTTCTTTTTTTTTTTCTTTTGCTAATATCAAAACAAAACAAATGAAATTCAAAACAAGTGTCACATAATAGAATTAGTGCCCACAATTGAAATTCAAAAGATTTGAGGATATAAACTAAGTTGACCATCACAACTGAATAACTTTCTCTGGACACATTAATCTTTATAACAAAAAACTTTTTTTTGTGAGAAATGTGCTTGACATTTTAATTTCAACCTTAAGGATGCACAACAATTTTGTAGATATGAATTCTATCACTGTTATATTGTTTCTAATACATTTTAGAGAAGCAAAATGTCTTCGTACCACTAAACAACATCTATTTGCAAGAGGGAACAAAAGCTCATAAAACTGCAATAAAATATTTATTTGTCTTCAGCAATAGGATTAATTTTATCACTCTAGATTTATGACCCCAGAAATTTGTTGCTGGATATTTAATATATCAAGATAGCAGAACAAAGAGCTTGTATTAAGAAATGTGTTCTGAAACTCATGATTTACCAGAGAGAACAGATTTCTTTTTGTTTTTTTTTCCATAGGACTTAATAAAACAGCAGCAAAATTGAATTAGCTTGGCATAAAGTTTAATTGCCTGACAAAAAAATTTGATACTGCTATTACGTTACTATTTATGTATAACATATATTGGACTTGTGGAACATCATTCCCCTCAATTCCCAGACAGACTAGGAGAAGTAATGATGGCAATAGGGTTTAATGTCAGTGTCTGGGAATCTTCCTTTTGATTGCCTCCTCCTATCACAAAAGAGGAAGAATTCACTGTAATGACCTTTCCAAAAGGGAAAGCAGGACTTTATCACTCGCTACCTTTTCTAATGCAATTCCTGTGTTGAAAGCCTATCTCTTCAGGAATTCTACTGTTCTTTAGTGCTATAGCATCTTGAGATAGTGTGCCTTGTCACATTCATTTTATGCATCTGGGAGCTTTTTTTTTATGATGGAAATAGCCTGATAGCAGAAAGTCATAAAAGAACATAGTAAATCTACAACCTTCAAATATTCTGTTTTGAATTGTGGCTATAGCTATGAATTACTCTCTTTCTGTTCACATTTTCCCCTTATCTTTTGTGGTTCTATAAGAAGTAGGTACACACTTAGGAAAAAATGTGGTCTCTTGAGATTGTAATGTAGGAGTTAGACATCTTCATGTTCAGAAAGGTTAGAGGAATATGGTCTAGCAGAGACAGAACAACTTTAGTCCTCATAATTCAGCTAGCACAGAATTTGAGAATACAGCCACTAAATCGATGATGTGGCCATAGAGTTTACAACCAGGGACCAACTGAGTTCTGATCCATAAAGCTTATAACAGCTAAAGTCCTTGGGAATTGCTGTGCGAATTTCCAATCAGAAGAACATCCTCCAGAGATAGTTGAATCTGTATTATTGTTATAGAGACTAATTAAATAAGTAAAAAATAGGTACCATAGAGAGGAAGAAGCCAACAATTTCCTATTAGCTTGATTTAAATTAGAAAAAGACTAGAGTTATTTTCTTTCTTCAATGCTCATGTTTCCTGTGGTCTTGATAATTCATGTTTTTAAAGTATGTCATCAAGAACACCATCTGACTTTCTTCATCTTCTGATTTGCTCTTGTCCTATTGCATACTTTTGGTAGTAGGAACATATGTAAAATGAGAGTCTACAGGATGCTATTGGGCCAAGTCATATATGGGGCTCTTATTTTGAACTCCCATCCCTGTTTATTGATTATCTAGCCAGATTACTAAATTTAATACAAAAGCTATACCTGAGTCAATGACTAGCCATTAAACTTCTGTCTTTAAATTTTAAATAGACTGATTTTTTTTCAAGTCCAATGATGATATTTTTGCATTGAAAATTCTACTCAGGAGTTTAAAAATTTTAGTTAATAAAACCTACATGAATTCATGGCTGAAAATGGGATTATTAATTAATTTTAAGGTAACATAGTTACATGACTAGTGTTTAGCTGTTTTATTCCTGGATTCTTATTTAAATGGTCAAATACATGTAATAATAAGGAAAACCTCACATCAGTATATTTTACTAAAAGAAAAGATTATACAACTTTACTACATAAAAGAAGACTCAAATTATACACTATTAAAATGTGTTCACAAATATTAAGAGCGAAGAGTAGGCAAAGATATACAAGCCTCATTTAAATAAAAAGAAAGCGGGTAGATACATTAATGTTTCTAAGTGGATTAAATGCTAAACATCAAATGTACTCTATTTACTATTGATGAAGGGTATGATATTAAAAAAATACGACCTATATCACTTGCATAAAATAACTAATATCAAGATACATTAAAAAGCAAAATATACAACTGGTAGAAAGTCCAGGAAAAGGTGAAAGAAACATAATACTAATGGAAGATGAATACATATTTTATATAAATATATATTTTATATACTCTCTTTCTGTTCACAGAAAGAGAGAACAGGAACACACAAGTAAATTAATAAAGAAACTAGCTTCATACAGAGGTTTAGTGTTTCTTTCCCAACCCTCATTGAAACCTGGGGCTGGAACAAAGGAAGCTCCAATACTTTGCCAAATGTAGCCATTGTAGAGAATATGTTCTTTAACTGTATTGCAATATAAGAATACAATAACAACAAAATAAAATAAATAATAACTCCACCATCCCCCCAAATTTTCAGGATTGTATTGTGACTCTTCTATTTCAATATAAATATTTTCTTTCATATTCTTTCAGCTTCTTAATCTAAAGCCATTCCCTGTGGCCATCGTCCTGTATGCTAAAATCATTTCATTCTAATTATCGTTAAATGATCTCTATTCTGTGATCCTTTCTGGTCTCTTTGATTCCAAATAACTCTAGTTCTGGCAGTACAAGACAATGGATTACTCTTCTGAGACTGTTTTACCTGCACTAAACAGCCCGTGTCATTGCCAGTACTAAAATGCCACTAAATTATGTTCCTTTAATTATTATTCTCCATGTACCTATTTTCAAAATGTTTCTTCATATTCCAACATTTAAGAGTGATGATGACAACTTTACTAAATAATTCCTAGACCAGGAAGAATATAAATGCAAATTATGTAATATGTAGAAAAATGCCAGTACTAAGAACTTATACATTAGAATTCATGGAAGGTTTCCAAAGTTGCACTCAGAGGAGAATAAATGTCTATATACTTTAAATGTTAAAAGAAATAAAAATTTATAATGTAAAATTGCATTCAAAAATTTTACAAAAGAATATCTAAAGTAAAACTGTGGTTTTCAAACCTATAGCCTGGGGGCCAATTTCAGACCACCATCTGTTTTGGTAAATAAGATTTTTTTGTAACATAGCCATGCACATTCATTTATGAATTTTTCTGGCTCCTTTTGCACAAGAAGAGCAGTGTTATGGTTTGAATATGACTGCTCCAAAATCCAGGTGTTGCCAATGTGAGAGCATTAAGTGATGAGGCCTTTGAGAAGTGATTAGGCCAAGAAGGCTCCTTCCTCAATAATGGTTTTAAAGACCTTATGAAAGCAATTCCTCACAACATTTCAGCTGGTTTCACTAGCTTGCTGGCAATTTACCTGCAGAGTCACTTTCCTCATGCTTTTGGCACTCTGCCAGACAAAATCAAGATTGTCTCTTTACACTCTTCAGGCTTTACCACCCAGCTCTGGAATGATCTTCTACACATGTTCTTTCCTTGTTCTTCTTGACCTTAGATACTTTTGAGGGGCACAAGGGGTATCCATTACACACCCCCTTTTCATAGCAGATCCCAATTTCTTTTGACTTTATCAATATCTGTAGAACTGAAATGTTCAGAAAGGGAAGGAAAGAAGAGAAAGAAGAAAATGATACGTTTCTTCAGAAAGAAGAGGAATAGAAGAAAATGAAACTATCAACATCTCACATATATAAAGACACACATTTCAATATTTTAAAGAGTTTAAGCTTAGGGCTGGGGATATGGCTCAAGCCATAGCACGTTCACCTGGCATGCGCAGGGCGCTGGGTTTGATCCTCAGCACCACATACAAATAAAATAAAGATGTTGTGTCCATAGAAAACTAAAAAATAAATATTAAAAAATTCTCTCTCTCTTTTAAAAAAGAGTTTAAGCTTAAAGAAAAGATAATATGAAATTCAGCAACATGAATATTTTTCTTACACATTTGGACATAGGAGGTGTAAGCCAGAGATCATACATTCAAAATCACAAGTACAGATAAAAGAAAAATTGTATAAATATTACAGAGAATTTTCATCTATAATTACATGAAGCATTCTTACAAATCAATTAAAGAATACCCTAATAATGAAACAGTTGTGAATCAAATTTAAACATTAAAAGGTACAAACTATCAACAGTAATGAAAGAAGGATTTTTGTTGTCAGTTTTTTGTTTGTTTGTTTTTGTACTGGGAATTGAAATCTGGGACACTTAATCACTGAACAACATCCCTGGTCCTTTTTATTTTGACACAATATCTCACTAAGTTGCTTAGCGTCTCACTAATTTGCTGAGGCTGGCCTTAAATGTCCAGTCATTCCTATCTCAGCCTCCTGAGCCACTGAGATTACAAGTGTGTGCTAATAATCCTTGTAATCTTTGTGGGATTACAAAATGAAATATTCAGCCTCTCTAGCAATAAAAATTTTAAAATAATCGTGATAATGAACCACTTTTCCTTTTAAAGTAACATACTGAATAACAGAATGGTTGGCAGATATGAATATTCTAATGCACTCCTTGAAAGTGTGTAAATTAGAAAAAACATTTGTGAAGGAAATTTTTTTTAATCAAATGTGTTAAAAATATATGTGGTCTTAGAACTAGCAACACTTCCCCTAAAAGAAACTATAGCAAATAATCATATTCAAACCAATTTCTAATTGTATTTACTTAGATCAAGGTTGAACATTCCTGATCTGAAAACCTGAAATCTGAAAGGCTCCAAAATTCAAAACTTTGTGAGCACTAATATGATTCAACAAGTGGAAATTATACTCCATAAAACTATGTCCTACTCACACACAAAATTATTTAAAATATTCTATAAAATGATCTTCAAGTTCTATATATAAAGTGTGTGTGTGTGTGTATATATATATTACATAATTGAATTTCACATTAAGCTTAGGCCCTGATATATCTCATTATATATATGCAAATATTATAAAATATCAATATATCTGTAATGCAAAACAATTCTGGTCCAGGTATTTCAGATAAAGGAATATTTAATATGGAGTTATAAAATAATGTAATATATATTTATTATAGCAAATATATGAAAACCACCTTTATTCTCAATAAAGAATTAAACTATACAATTAAAACAGGGAGAAAATCATTTGATCAATTAGTAACTTGGAAATTATAAAATTATTACATGAGGAAAACATAATACAATATGATCAATAGATTGATTTTATGTGTGTTTGTGGAGATATGTATTTTATTATTTTGTGTGTTTGTAGATGGATCTACATGTTGATGTGGATTTATCTATGAGAAAATTTACCAACATATTATTATCTATGATTATATGTTTTATTTCTAGTTTTTTCTTTGCGTCTTTACTAAGTTTTCCCTCAAGAATATAAATCACTAATTGTATTAGTTTCTTGTTACTGCTATAACCAATTATTTCAAGTTTAATTACTTAAAACAACACAAATTTATTTTCTTACTGTTCTGGAGATCGAAAGTCTAAAGTCAGTTTTAGATATGACAAGGTGATTCCTTTTGGAAGCTTGAAATAGAAGATTTTCTCTCCTGCTGTTGTTTGAGTATGATATGTTCCTTCCAAAACTCACACTGAGAATTTATCAATGAGGCAGTGTTGGCAGGGGGTACCTACTGGAAAGTCTTTGGGTCATGGGTGGAGTCCTTTTGAAGGTATTAATGCTTTTGTCTCTTAAGAGACAAAACAAATGAGTGTTCTGGGTGTTCAGCACCCTTCTCTCTGCTCACATCTACTTGCCCTTCCATTTTTTGAATGGCTCAACTTGAGTGTCTCCCCAGCAGATATAGCCATCCAATGTTAGACTTCCAACTTCCAAAACCGTAAGTCTCAGGCATTATGTTATGGCAACAGAACATGGACTTAAGCATTTTCCCTTTTCTTTAACTTCCAGTAGTCACCTGTGTTTTTTGGCTTACAGTTCCTACCCCTCCAGAGAGTATCATTCCAATCTCTGTCATCACATTGCCTTCTCCCTGGCTCTGACTCCTCTACATCCCTCATATAAAAACTGTTGTCTTCAATTCAGGATAATCTTCCTATCTCAAGATGGTCAATTCAGGATAATCTTCCTATCTCAAGATCCTTAACTTAACCACACCTGCAAAATTCCTTTGTACATGTAAAGCAGCATTCACATTCAGATGCATTTCAGGGATGCTATTCTGCATACCTTACCTTTCTTGCTGTTATTAAATCGCAGAATTAATTTTTGTAGAGATAGAAGCTTCATCATTGCATGACCTATGAGAATTTCATTTTCTTCAACAAAATTCATGGAACATAATATGTATTACTAGAAGATACATGTGTGGAAAAGGGAAAGTTATAATCTGAGGAGTTTAATAGATATTCTGAAATTCAATGGGGGATTTACAGAAATAAGGACATATAGGAATTTTTAGGAGATATATATTGAGTGGAGTACTCTAGGAATCATAGCCTATCACTTCTGAAATATGTTCTACTTCCAGGAAGAAAACTGTAGAGAACCTCACTTAGACACTGATGTCTGCCACTTTGGTGTTTATCAAACACCTGATGATACTTTTTCTTCAGTGACATATTTGCTTCCAGGAAAGAGATCTCTTGGATAGCTACAGACAACTTATCATGTGGGAGTATCTGTATGAAACATATAAAGATATTCCATATTTAGAAATATCAAAATACACGTTTTATGGAAAATATTTAAATATAGTGATATCCAGAAAAATTTTATGTAGAACCACAGAAAAATGGCAACAAAGTTGTTGAACAACACTGGAGGAATTAACAAGATTCATGACATTATCATATAGAGTATGATGTCCAGTCTGCTATACAATAAGTAGACTGTTCCATAGTCCTAAAATTATAAATAAAATCATAAATAATACACATTATTTCAAAAAATTCTTGTCATAATAATAAGGAAAACAAATACAATCAAAATTCCAGATATTATGATCTCAGTCATGTTTTAAAAATATAAAGAAGCAAATATGTATATTGAATCCCATAATTTGTGGAGTTATGAGTGACTATTGCTTTTTGAAGTTTTACAATTTTCTATTGGATATACTATGATTTTATAATCAGAAGAAAAAAATAAAATTATTGAATCAGATTCCCATCAATATTGATTCAATTATTGGGCTAAGAGAAGCTTGATGACCTGGGGAGCTTTAATTTTTCCAAAGTGCATTACTCCACAGGAGAAAGAGGTATGCCAGTCTTTTTTTTTTTTTTTTTTAAATAGGCAGTAGGCAGGAAGATGCTCCATTAAATCTACTAAGCTACTAAGTGAAGAGAATGATCATTATCTGCTAGGTGACCTGAAAAGAGTGGAGATCCAGTAACTCTGAATATGTTCTGCTTTGAAATGTTGAAACAAACCTGTCCTCATATACTCAGTAAGAAATATAGCCCTGAAACAAGGAATTATTTCTAAATAGAAATAAAAAATATGCAGTATATGCAAACAAACAACAAAAGAGCCAGATCTATATGTCATAATTTCATCTTCATCAAGTTTTCCCTCAAGAATATAAATCACTAATTGTATAAGTTTCCTAGAAACATATAATACAGAATGTTCTTCCCCTTTGTACCATGACATTTATAGAGTCATTAGAGCTTGCAATAAATAAATAGTACATGCAGAGCAGTCTCTTTCCCTTCTAGCTTTAAGATAGTATGACTTTTATTAAATTTTTGCTAAATTGGTACAGTAATTCATTATACCTTTTATCCAATTTCATTCCTCTTTGGACTCATTCAGGACAAGATGACTTTGTGCCTGAAATTCCACATTAAAAATCATCAAATCTCAAGATATATCTGCTTATTCACAATTAACTAAATTAGCCTTTTAATCCTTTAATCTACTCTAGAAACTGAATAATTGAGCTAGAACAAGAATTGTTCTATCTGGTTCAAAACATTTGGGGGTCAGAGTCTCAGAAGAGAGATTTTTCACAACATATTTATTTGCTCTAATTCACATAATTGGTACATTAAAATGAACAAATTAGAAACATGCAACCAGAGGGTGCTGGATTAGCAGGAGTCTTAAAAGCTTTGCAGCTTCTTCATATAATTATTGAGGAGGCATGTTTAATTAGTAAACACACATTAGTAACAATTAAACATACTCAAGGCCAAGAAATTAACACTTTTACAATTTAAATTTGTGTTTTAATTTTATAATATGCTCAGCCTGACAGAAATGTTACTTTTTTAAATGTGATATTCTGATACTGTTTTAACATTTAAAATCACTCTTTTTGATATCACTATAATGCATTCATTTATAGATAAGAAATTGAGATTTTTGTATTGTCTAGCGACACCTAAGTAAGACTCTCATAAATGTGAAAGTTCAGTACTCAAAAGAATGAAGATGCACATACAATTTCAAGTGACTGCGCTTTGCTGGCTAGACTCTTTCTGA
Organism: Marmota flaviventris; assembly: GCF_047511675.1. NCBI lineage: Eukaryota > Metazoa > Chordata > Mammalia > Rodentia > Sciuridae > Marmota > Marmota flaviventris. Next base: position 24,833,377 of record NC_092510.1, on the reverse strand, counting down.
GCTGAGTGAAAAATAGAATGAAGAGACTTAAATAGTTGCTCCATTTCCTAATCCCACATCTTGTACCTCAATTGAAAGGGGTTAAGAGCCCATTAAATTCTCTTCTTGGTCCATAAGCTTCTTTTCAGTACCTTTCCCAGGTTGCGGAGAAAATTTCCTGAAGGTTAGCCATTAAAGATTACGGTACTCCTGAAAATCCTTGACTTACGTCTTGAAACATGGGGTCATTTTAATTATCTATGGATGAAAGACAGTGGTTTGACTTCAACTGACTTTAGGTGTCTCTTATGATGTATAACATCTTAAGGTTTTAAAATACTGATTCTCATTACAGTGTGAGGAATTGCTGTATTTTCTCAGGTTTTAGTTTTTATTTCTCTTTTATATAGCTATTTACTACTAATTCATCAACCCCAATTTCTTTGTAAATAAAAATAAAAATTATAAATCTGGTTAATAAGGGATAGGAATATTGTCTTTATAATAATTTCCATCATGAAAGTAGTTTCTGATCATTTATGTGTATGAAGAATTTCAGATTAAATAGTGATGTTATATTTTCTCAATCCCCTTATAGAATAGTTTTCTGATGGAAAAGAGATATGACCCTATTTTTCTATTAATTACATGGATAATATATTTAATATTTTAAGGATTTATTACAGAGCTATCCTATAATAATTGTGATTAATATTTGAACTTTCCTATAGAAGTTAAAAATAAGAAATAAAAGCAAGATGAGTTATGTAGGGGCATGTAGATTAAAGAAGGTTGATAGCCCTTTTCATATCACAAGTTGGTTTTTGTCATTTTGTTGAATATACTGAAGTCCACGTCTTTCCTTTAGTTCTGAGGCTTGGAATGTGAAATTTTACGAATGGTCCATGCAAGTACTTTTCTCAGGGGAAGTCTCATAGTAAACACAAATAATATGTAAAAACAAAATATTGTTATGTTTTAAATAATCAGTTAACAAGGCAGAAGTTACAATACTCTAAAAACTGTAATTCTCCCTATAGGCTGAGCATCCATGGATATTAAAAGCGGTTAGTATAAATACTGCACTCAATATAATTTACAAAGTGAGAAGATAAGCACTGAATCAGAAAAGAACAAGTCCAATGTACAATGAGAGTAGACTGCTTCAGCTGTAGCCCTAGCTCTAATATTTGTGTGTGTGTATCGATAGTAGAGGCCAGGTTCTTTACTTACCTCTGGAGTAAACCTATAGTGAGCCAAATAAATGTCATTTTTTAAGTGAGCAAAACAAAAGCAAAATCAATAACAAAAATACACAGAAAGGTAAATGGACTATAAGATGGAAAATAATATAATTGGGCATCTGTCTATGAGTTCATAAAAATTACCAATGCAAGATAATATACAGACAAGACAGGAAAAAGTGCAAAGCAGACAGTCACGTGAAGAAGAAGGTAAAATCCTGACAGGGCAGGAAACAGACCTAGAAGTTCTGTGTGGCTCCAGTATACATTGTGTGAGCAGGAAAGTGGTTTGTGATTCCTTTTTAAATAAATGTTATGACCCTGTCCTTTACTTGGAATCACAGGAATAAGCCTGTCTCAAAGTGAACCTCACTTATTCCTAAGACAATGTCATGGTGCTGCTTAATGTGTCCTGGACAAATTCTACTGATTCTCTTTTTCCCAGCTCACCTTCACTGCTACCACAGCCTTCAAAGCTAGGAAGGCTGTGAGATCACTGCCCTGCATGGCCTTTCTCCAGGAACAGCCATTGTAAACTCATATCCTGGCCACTAGAGAGGGGACACTATTTTCCCTTGCTCAGAGCAGCTCCAAACATGGCATGTATAGTCTTCTTTCATTTTTCATTTCAATGCAGTTGAGATCAAACTAGTAAATTTTAATGTGTCTTTACTGAAGCTCAGGGGTAATGGAAGAGATTTCAAAGTTATTGCATAACCTCATATGATCCTAGAGTCTTTTACCAGTCCAGTTACTGGCCTGGCTCCAGGCTTATCAGCATTTGTCCTGGAACAGTTTTTTCAATCAAAAATATATCTGCTGTAGAACCTTCAAAGTCTTGGAGTTCAAGTCAAATTTCCTCCTCGCTCCAGAGGGAATAAACAATGTCCCTAATTTTAGCCTAAGGCCTAATTCCCCTAGTCATAATTTCCTACCCTACCGTTGATCTCTATTCAGGATAATTAATAGTAGAATTATTATTAATATAATTAATAGTAGAATTATTATCAGAGATGTGGCCTTCCCTGATAGCATATATTAAAATATAATCGTAGAATAGTCTTACAACTTTTCACACATTTCCCAAAGTCTGTATTTTTTTGGTACTATCTCTAGTTAAATTCTCTACAAGGATAGCCAAATGGTTTGGCCAAAAAAAGTAGAAAACTTGAATTGATTAACTAACTCTCACTTGGTGAGTGTTTGGAATGTGCACTACCAAATTTTGACACTGGCTCTACTTCTTCTACATTTTATAAATAACTATATTTATAGATATTTTCTTTCTTTATATATGGTCATTAAATAACTGGTTGTATCAGATTAAGGTAAAAAAGATCAGCCTTAGACTCTTTCATTTACATTTAGGTCATTTTGTCATTCTCGGCTCAATTGAAAAAAAATGTGTTGATCTCATAGTTTTAATTCTTGATGGTCAACTTAATTTTTTTCCTCTTCAAGTCCATGGGAGATGCTTTGTCCTTAGCATGTAGTAACACATCTTCCTTCATAGTCCAAGGCCAATATCCTATAGAATGTTCTTTGATTGAACAGTAATGTAAATTCTCTGACTTGTAAGAGATCCAGGAATCAAGAGAATTGGGCAAGTAAATAGCTCTAGGGCCTTTCATTTCACTTTTCTAATTTCTAAAATAAGAACATTGCAGCAAATTATTTTAATTAACCATACATCCTACTCTAAAAATCTAGACCCCTGTAGGACAATAGTTTTCATCTCCAAGTATCCCACTATAATATTTTTGGAGAAGTATGAATGACAGTATTATTTATGGTGTTCATGAAGTTTCAATATTAGTAACCTCAGTTTTTGTGGTTCATTGTTACAAAAAGGAGAAAATTATGCTTATTTTCCTTGTTACACATGATGTCATATATAGAAAAATCCATGCATTCAATGAAATTCACAGACCAGTAATCTATATATTAAACAAAGAGAACAATATATCTCTTCTGGGATTTTGGTGGTAGTTCATAAGGGACACTGTCCTAAGGACCATGGCCATAGCAATTGTCCCTTTTAGTTATGATTGGAACTTTAATTTCAGAATCACAGATGCATGTGCCTGGAAGGACCCTAAGGAATTTGGGTGGATGATTGGACTGAGAGGATTTTTTTGTGTCTATGTAATTAGGGTGATTCTCTAATGATTTGTGGTTTATCTGGCAATTGCCTGAGATGACTTTTCTTATTAGGTAAAACATTTGTTGATTTTTCCTCCAAACCAGAGGTTACTCTAATTCCTACAGAACTTCTTCCATTATTTCAATTTATTCCCATACTTCTTGACCCTACCAATCTGTCTTATTTGTAATATTAAAAATAATTATAGTTTAAATTTGGCATTGGCTCTCAGAAAATTACACTCATGAATTATCTTGGTTGACTTTCATATCTTAGAAACAGCAAAGTTATTAGGCAACTGGATGTCATATGGTTCTGGCTATTATAAACTGCCCTTTCACTTATCAGTTATGTTATCTTGATCAAGCTGTGAAACTCTAATTTTAGTTTCCTTATCTGATAAGGCAGGAAGTTACCATCAATGAGTATAGTGTTATAAGAGGTGAGATTGTTAGCCATAGCTGTGATCTTGACCTCTGTTTGTTCATGTAGTCATATAAGTGTATAAATTATTCAATTGACACTTCTGTGGGATGGAGAGGTCCCCAGATATTAAAGAATCAACTCCTAGTTTGTCAACTCTTATTCCTTCCATCAGTGTGCTATGGAATGAGCGAAAGAAGATTCAGAATGAAGAAAGGCTAAGCCACAAGAAAACTGGTCACCAGAATCTCTTTACATTTGATTAGGTTTGTCCTGTGCCTAAGAGAATGTGAATTGAGTACTGTGACTGTGGTACAATTATTATGATTTGGTACGTTGTTTCCAGCTAGCATTAATTGTAAGCTCTATTTTAAAGCATTTCTCAGCTTTCATTTATTTTTATTTTTCTTCTCTTTTAATTGTCAACCTCCTATTTGTTTATTTTTGTTTTAATTATTGCTTTTTTCCCCTCTAGCACTTGGTGAATAAAGTTGTATGGATCTAGACATCAGAATGACTTTATACTAATCTTAGGTATCCCACTAGCTGGCAGCTATCCAACTTGGTTAGATCAAAATATTCATTTGAAAAATGAAATATTAATCATATCTACCTCACTGATTTTTTGAGGATTAAAATAGGAAAGGATAAATAAAATGTGGTATATATAAAAAATGGAATATTATTCTGCTATGAAGAGGAATGAAATTATGGCATTTGCTGGCAAATGGTTGGAATTGGAAACTATCATGCTGAGTGAATAAGCCAATCCCCAAAATTCAAAGGCTGAATGTTCTCTCTGATATGTGAAAGCCAACACATAAAATGGGGAGTGGGGAGAATAAAAGTTAATTGGATTAGAGGAATGCAGGGAAGGGAAGTGGGATGGAAGTAGGAAAAATAGTAGAATGATTTGTACAGAAATTTCCTATGTTCATGTATGAATAAACCACCAATGAAACTCCACATTATGTACAACTCCAAAAATGGGATAGTAATTAAAATAAGTTATACTCCGTGTATGTGTAATATGCCACAATATACTGTACTGTCATATATATCTAAAAACCACAAAAAAATTTAAAAAATTGGATAGAGCATATGAAATATTGGCATAATAAAAGATAATTGTGTTTATCTACAAATTTTACAAAGTTTAAAATATGAATATTTAGTAACCAATTAATTAAAGACAATACTGGAATATTTTCTTTGTGTTCTCCATTTCTCCAAAGTCCGTTTCTTTCTTTTTTGCCTCCTTTATTTCTCTCTTGGTGTAATTTTCATTGTATGATATTTTTTCCCTTTTATTACTCAAAGAACCATCTGCTTTGAAAATTGTTTCTTTTATGAAGACTTTCCTGATCCAATAGGTGATGTAATCTATATGTCCCTTTTTTGTCTCCCATCTAGTTCTCTGATTGCTTTTATCTTGGTACTTACCTCATTTTAATAAAATCTTCTGTGCCCTTTTATCACATACTAAAAACTTTTTAAAGATAATGATCATGTCTATTGTTGACAGATGTATCCTAAATGTGTGTTAGTTAATTTTCCAGTTTCATCTCCCACTCTTTCACTTTTCACGTTTTTTTTTTTTTTTTTTTTTTTTTGCTGTTCCTTTTGCTTCTCTATTCTTGCTTTCTTATTGCATCTGTTACTCTCCATTTTATTTGTCTTCTGTTTCTATTGTTATGACCAAACAAAAGCATTCCCAGTACTGCTTTTTTCAAAATGTAGGAAAACTGGAGATGACCATTAACTCATATATACATTTATTTGTTCCAAATTCTACAGAAAGTTAACTTAATCATTCCCCATTGTAGCTAGTTAACTGTATTTAATTATGCTAAATAATATGAGTGGATTTCCCTTTGTAAATAAGTTGGAATTTTCCTAACTCTATTTCCTATTGGACAACTCCTTCCATCATCTTTCTTTGTCACTGCAGAAGGTAAAAACAAGAAATAATTGCATCAATATCAGTAGAGATAATTCCTAGAATTCTAAAACATCTTAGATTTTTTTTTGGTACTGGAGATTTAACCCAGGTATGCTTTATCACTGTACCATATCCCCACTCTTGTTTTTATTTATTTATTTTTTGAGAAAGGCTCTCACTAAGTTGCTTAGGGCCTTGATATGTTGCTGAGGCTGGACTCACAATTGTGATCCTCCTGCCTCAGCCTCCCAAAATCTTAGAATTCTTAATGCAAAAGATAGATTTACTAATATCACTTATCTTGTATTAATATGAACTATCAAATTTATGGAAGTCTTCGTTTATTTACGTGGGGGGAGAGTTGGATAGATTACTAATATCTAAGGGCCTTTCCAGCATTTCTATTTCCTAGGAATAATGGCTGGGCCAAACACAATATCTACATTAATAATTAACCCAATTCATGAAAGCGTTATCAGAAATGTCTACCTGTCAGAAATCAAGCATGCATATTCATACATATTGCAGTACATTGACTTTTATAGCACTCAAGGTGACACAATATACACTTGTCCCTTGGTATCCACAGGGGGGCTTTGTTTCAGATCCCCTCCAGATACCAGAATCTGTGGATACTCAAGTCCTTTATATAAAATGTATTTGCATATAACATATGTACATATTTCTGTATACCTTAAATCATCTCTAGGGTATTTGTAATATCTAATACAATGTAAATGATATGTAAATACTTGCTTTATTATATTATTTATTGTTGTGACCAGCATGGCGAAACCAGCAAGTTCCAGCAAGGGAAAATGGGAGATTAGAAAAAATAAAGAGTCACACACACAGATCTTGAAGATAAAATAGTTGGGGTCTGGTGGAGTGCTACTTTCTGATGGAGAAGCAAATCTAAAGAATTACACCAGCAATCTTTATTATTTATGTCTCTAAATTACATTAAAGATTATGCAAGCATTATTCTTTGTATTCATGAAAGTTATAGAGTTACTAACAGTATGCAGCTATTTCCTCAGTTACATTCCACAGTTGCAATGTGCAACATTAGGAGCATTGTGGAACTCTCAAGAACATCCATTGTTTAAAGTTACTAATTTGTGGGCAGATTCAGGAGCAGCAGAACTGGTAAAATATTGTGGTTATCTTAGCAAGGAAGTTCCTTCATTCCCAGGAGCTGCCTGAGAATAAGGTGGAAGCTGTTAAGACTCTAGCATGGAGGATATCTCCATAGCAACTGGAAATCCTATACCTTTGTATAGAAACTTTCCCAGTAACCAAGTATGCCACAGCCATGAAACCATCAGGGACCCCAATCTCAGACACTGGTCTCCCAGTCACTATCTCTACTCTCCTCAGTTTATGGATTAACAAAAAGAAAAAGTCTGTACATATTCAGTACAGACACAATATGTAAAAAATATTTTTTGATCTAAGGTTAGTTGGATTTACAGATGAATAAGAAATGAATTATCTCTATACTAGTGGAGATAATATCCTAGAACTGCAGATACAGAAGGCCAACTATATTCACACTTACAGAATTGAGATCACTGTGGTATGGTTTTAGGATTCTTTTTCCTAGTCAGGAAAGATAGAAAAGTGTATTTCTTTCTTGACCACTTTGGTAATATAACTCTTTCCAGTATCCCCTGGATCTTGAAAGATGGGCAGAATTTTGGTAGGTGGAGGTAAGGAGAAGCAATCCATATGGCAGGAACAGTGTGAGTAAAGGCAGAAAAAGGAGAAATAAAATTTGAGAATGGTGTGTGATTGGATGTGCGGGAAGCAGTATTTCATATTCTTTGTACTGCAGAACGCCTAGTTTTTGGAGATGTTAGTGTAGTTCTGTGGCAACAATGTTTAAGAAAAGGTGTAATACCATATCCAATTCTCCTTATTGAAGATTCTTTAAACACTATGCTACTATAGATTCTGAGAAGTTTCAGAGGAAGGATTTAATTTTGTTTAACTCCTTTTTACTCAGATTTACTTGACTTATGAGCCCTTTTATTGGAATAAATCTCTCATCAGCTACTAGAACTATATTTTGTGGAAGACCAGCTTAAGAAATGCTACGATGAAGCATAGAATATCTCTGTATTGGGACAGTTATATATCTTTTTTCATTCATTATTTCATACTCTAATATTTGTTACTTTGTAGGACTCAGTTCTTAACCCTTTGCTTTTAACTGTTTATCCCTTCAGGAGCTCCAGATTTCTGGAGGCTTCACCTCTCTTGTGGTTTCTGAACTACTGAGTACATTTTGTGGTTCCTGGTGCTTACCTTTCATTTCCTCTTGATTCTTTTCCTTTGACTTCAAATATCTTATTAGTAGGAATTAATAGTTTTTATCTTCTAGCATCAAAACAGCTACTTCTATCATCTTCATGGTCTCACAGATGAAATATTAACTAATTTTATATGTGTAAAAATGTAGCTCAGGAATTGACATAGCATGTGCTCATTAAAATTGTATTTCTTTTCTTTTTTCTTTGTTGATATCCAAATACTTTTGAAGTTCTTAACTTAAACGTATTTTATCACTTAGATATGAGGTGTCCCCCCAAAACTCATGTGTGAGACAATGCAAGAAAGTCTAGAGATGAAATGATTGGATTATGAGAGTATTAACTTTTTGTTTGCAATAATAACTTGGCTTATTTTCAATTTCACGGGAAGAAGACGATGTTCTTAACCCACTCTCGCTGAAGCAAATGCCTTGGTATCTCTTTTTCTATTAGTATTATTCTCCTAAATAGGGATTAGCTGGGTGGTTATTATAAGCAGTTTATATGGCTGGAAGATTTGGATCATTGGGGTTTGTGACTTTGGGGTATATATTTTGTTCCTGGTGAGTTGAAGAGAGTTCTCTCTCTGCTTCCTGGTGACCATGTCCTACACTACTTTTTTGCTTCACACTCTTCTGCCTTGATTCTGCCTCACCTTGGTCCAAAGAAATGTAGTCTATGGACTGAAACCTCTAAAACTATGAACCCAAATAAACTTTTCCTCCTCTAAAATTGTTCTTTCAGTTCTTTTGGTCATAGCAGTGGAAAAGCTGAATAAAACAAAGTATGTTTAATTTATCCAAGTTATACAAGCATTGAAGTTGGTTATTTTTCTTACCTGCTTACCTATATTTTTCAGATTTTATCATTATAATGAAATACTAGACATGGGCTACTTCTGAATAAAAATAGGGTTATTTAGATCACAGTTTAGAGGTCTGAGAATATGGCACTGGCATTCAGCTCAGCTAACTGTGCCACGTCATGACAAACAGCAATGAGGGAATTATGTGTTGGAGCAATCAAGTTGATCACATTTAGAACAAGAAGCAGAGAGATCTGTGTCTGCCAAACAGATTTTTTATCAATCGTCTCATGAGAACTACGAAGGAGTCCTATGAGAATTACCTTTCAAGAGCATACTCCTAGTCACCTATGGACCTTCTAATAGGCCTCATCTTCCAAAGGGTCCACCATCTCCCAACAGTACCAACTTGTGGACCACAATAGACCCTTTGGGGAAACTCAAGCCACACCCAAACCATAGTACGCATATTGCCTCTTATTTTTAAAGGTGTCATCTGAGTCCACTATGAATAAATTAGAACTTGTTATTATATTAATACCTTGGCATCCCTATATTGAAAGTTTCTTCAGCCAACCAACAGCTTAATCCTCCTAATGGATTTTTAAAAAGTATGCATCAACAAATAAACACTAATTGCACCGATCATAAATTAATTTTTACATTTTTATGTGACCATGAATTCTCCACCAGCTCATAATATTATAAAACTTTTCCAGCATCCTAAAATGTTCTTTGGTACATCTTCACACTCTGTATTCCTCAAAAGTAACCCCTATAGTGATATAGTGACTTCTGTTACCACATATCATATACTTAGAAACACACACATGGCATCTGGCACCTTGAGGCATATTAAATATATAAGTAGGTTGTTCTTTTAGTGTGTTTCCCTGTGCTTTTTGAAACTAGACATTGTATACTGTCAAAATACTTTGAATTCCTAATATTATTATGTTGTTCTAAATCTGCTTGGAAATTCCACTGTCTTCTGACTTTTGACTTATATCTCCTTCATTGTAATTCTATTTTATATAGCCAAGCTCAGCCAGCCTAACTTTCCACTATTTTTCAACGTGTACCACGCTTCTGTTGACCAGGTGTATTCCCTATCCCATAAGCTTTCAGTGCTCATTCCTGACAACCTTTGCACTCCTTCCTTTGTACTCCTTCCTTTATATCTGTTGAATGCTCAACTTAAACCCTCTCTCAAAATCCAGTCCTTTTTGGAATCCCTTTTCATGAACTTCTATAGCAAGTCTAGTCTGTGCTTTCTGATCTGACAGTTAATTAGCCATTGTTTCTATTGTTTAGTGACTGTTTTCTTTATTTGTTTTATTATTTACACAAGCAGATTATAATGACTTTAAGCAAGAGCTATGTTATTTTCTTTTCCATTTTAATACATGGTCTTTGCCATGGTAGGTCCTTATTTGAGAATTTGGGCCATATCAAGATAATACAAGGGTCTATGATATTATGGTAAATTAAATTGTTTCTCCCTCATTCCCAATTCATCCTCAGCACTTTTTAAACATAAAGTGTTAATGAATCTTATTAGTGAAGAAGTTTCTAGTTTTTGGTTCTAGTCTAAGCTGCATTTCTATAATGCTAATTTGACTTCCTTCTTAATGTCATGTAACTAAAAAAGTTAGCTAAATCATTACAAATTAAAGCAGAAGAAAAACAAATGTATATCACACATTTAGATTTAGGCAACAATTACTGTTATGGGTAAATGAGTTATGGGTAAATGGGGCTTATACTTAATTTGACCTTCTAATATTTCTCTGTAATAAAAAAGTATGCAAATATTGTTAATTTATGCAAATATTATTGCTAAAAGAGAGAGAAGGAGAACATACTTGAGGGCTTTCTAGACTTTATGAACAAATATCTTTGGATGAGGAAGAAAAATAGAAAAAAAGTAAGATCCATCACATCATCAGTGAGCTTAAGAAAGATAGAACTTATGTGGGATGCAAGTAGAGAGGTTTAGTCTACAGAATCTCATCTGAGTAGTGTTGGTAGAGAAGAGGGAACACAAAGGGTTTTGGAAAATGCTGCAAAACTCTCACAAAAATTTGACATGATATTCATCTCTAGCTGTTCCTGACATGCAAATAACCATTAGAGTCAAATCAGGTCTTTGCCGTGGTAGGTCCTTATTTGAGAATTTGGGCCATATCAAGAAAATGGACAGTGTCTTGCCTAACTTATGCTAGAAGGATAAATAAGGAGAGGAAAAATAAAAAGAGCAAAAGAAATAAAGGAAAAGTAAAAAGAGTCACTCAGCAGTGACTCCTCCTACCACTGATATACTTACATATTTCCCATCAGTAACATAAGAACTAGATTGAACAGTCAGGTAAAACGATTTCTATGGAAAATCGTTAATGCAGATACTTGAGTTAATGCAGAAAATAAAAGAACTTAAAAATAAAATTCTAAATTTTGTTCTTAGGGGAAATTGAGATGATAGTTCAATGAAAAGATCATAATATTAGAAATATTAGAAAAGTTGGCTAAAAGAAAACATCTGTTTGAAGGCATCAGAATATTAAAAAAGAACAAGTGATATGTTGGCCAACCTTCTGGAGAGAAGGGAAACATAGATGGAAGCTTGACATTTGGTACAGCTTTTCTCCTTGGAGCATTTTCTAATTAAAACCATACAGCCTAAGGCCTGAGAAGCCAAGAAGTTGAAAAGACTGTAAGCAGAGCAGCCAAATGGCAACAGCTCAAGCAAAAAGAAACAACTAGGAGGTCGACACTCTAAGCATGTTTTGAGGTACTCTATAAATGCCTGGGAGAACAATTAAGCTTAAAGTCCAAGAAAAGGAGATTGCCAAACAGGGTAAACCCAGCCTTTCAAATGGTAATCCCCAAAGGCAATATTCTAAGAAGGGAAAACCAGGATGACCAGCTTCATACTAGCTCAAACTGAGAATGGGCTAAATTTCAACTCCTATAATGTCCATTATAAGCAATATGTATATCATCTAAGAGAAAGATAATATTCAGAATTTGAAATTTTTATATATATTTTTAATAAATATGTTCAATTTCAATGAAAAATATTTGACATGTCAGAAAAGAAATGATCAAAAGTGTGAAAAAAGACACAACATAAACAAACAGAGGAAAAGATATTAAAGGTCCTAAACATGATTTAACAAAGAAAGATAAACATAACAAGCAAATAAAAGATAGACAACATCATATGTCATCAGAGTTGCTAATGAAAATAACAATGAGATACTTACTACCAAACACGTATTACATGGCTAAAATCCAGAAACAAATATTAACATAGATGAGAATGCAGAGCAATAGGAGTTCTTATTTGTTGCTCCTGGGAATGAATGGTATAGCCACTTTGGAAGACATTTTGATAGTTTTTTATAAAACTAATCATACTCTTATATAATCCAAATTATTCTCTTTGGTATTTACCCAAGTGAGTTGAAAACACATGTCCACAAAAATACCTGCACACAAATGTTTACAGCAGATTTGTTAATAGTTGTGTAAACTTGGAAGAAGCCCAAATGCTTTTTCATAGGTAAATGGATAAGCAAACTATGGCATATTCATAAAATTGAAATAATAAAATGAAATGAGTGATAAAATGAAATGAGCTATTAAGCCATGAAAAGGCATGGAGGGAATTAAATGTCTATTGCTAAGTGAAAGAAGTCCATCTGCAAAGGCTATATACTGTATTCTTCCAGCTACATGGAATTCAGGAAAATGGGAAGTGAGTTAGTACTAATATATCTTGTTTTTTTGGTGGGGAGGGGGAATGAAAATGCTCTAAGTTGATTTGTAGTGATGAATGCAGAATTTTATAAGTATACTAAAATCTATTAAATTGTTTACAATAGATGAATTGTATAGAAGGTAAATTCTATCTTAACAAAGCTATCACTTAAAAACTATGGTTACTGTATTCAAGAAAACAAAGGATAACATGTACATTTTAAGCAAAATGTATGCACAAAAGGCAATCAAAGTAAAATTCTAAAACTAAAAAAAGCATGACCTGAAATTAAGTACTAAGTAGATTGGTTTAATATTACATTAGTCAAAACATAAAATAAGTATTATTAAAGTCAATAAAAAAAACAGCCAGATGAAGATAAGGAGGGAAAAATAATGCACAATAGAGAAATAAGTTCACAAGATATGCAGAATAATATGTAATACTGTAATTACCCAGGCTGTTGTCACAGGGTTAGTGTGGGGGGGGGACACCCACCCTCCAAGAACTACCAGGAGTATCCCAAGGGAAAAATGAGTTTCTGGTGCCAGACATAGGAAAAATGAATTACAAAGAGCCACAAACTATTGTAAACTATAACCTACATACCCCACTAATTACATAGGCTGCAGGGGGTTTTATTCTAATACAAACAATAAGAAAGTGACACAACACATGGTAGAGATTCTAGATACTGCTAAGGACAAGTATGCTGGGATAAAAGTGTTCATTATTCAAGTTGACCACTTATGAATAATTTTTTAGAAATGGAATAATCTAGACAGTTATGAAAAAGGAAAACACAAAGTGTTTGAAAGTAATCTGGACATTTCAGTTAATCTGTATAAATGATATGTTCATTTTTCTGGATTTGAGTAGCGTATGAAGATTCCGTCTAAGGTTTTGGCTAACCAAAAAGAGATGTATTATTTTTTATGAAACTGAAATCCAATGCTCTATCACTAAATTATACCCCCTTTATTATGAACCTGAAGGAAAGACAAACTTTATAAGGAGCATGAAGGTCCACTAGTTTTTTTCCTGACGATAGAGCTAATTCAGTAGAAGAAGGGTCTAAGACCACAGAACAATTTTGAAAGCAAAATAAGGCTTTAGAGGCTTCACCCAGTATATGAGAGAGACTAAGTTCTAATAACATATGATGAAGTGGCCATGACACAGCTGCCAGAACTAGTTGAGTTGTTGAAAATGGTCCTTGAAGCTTCATGAATTGGACAATGAAGAGAGAAAAAGAAAAGGTAAATCCAAAAGAGTAGAAGGACAAAATTAATAAAGAAAAGGCCCAAAACAGAGAAGAATAGCTGTAAACTTAATAGATAAAACCACATGCTTCTTATTTGAAAATTATTAAATTGAGAAGTATTTATCTAATATTATGAATATATAATAAGGTATGAAGCAGGGGTAAGTATTTTTATTTATTACAAAAGTATAATATGATATGGCAATGCATTTGAAAATCTAGAGGCACATTTCTTTTAAGATCCTGGATTCTAATTAATGTTGCAAAATGGATTCCAGGAACATATTTTAAAAATCAGTCATTTTGATCAAATATGTTTTATTATTGTAAAGCAGATTTATGAAAGTAGAATAATAGGTGGAATTAAGAGACAAATGTCCATCTCCAATATCAAAGTTTCAATAGTTTTAAAATCTAATAATCAGTGGCAATACTTTAATATGTCATTGAACCAGAAGATGAACTGATGGCTCTATGAGAAAAAGTATATATGATAAATAAATTACAGAATGTTCTTTCTAGTAGCACAGCAAAAATGACCACGTAAGATGGAAATATACAAAATGATCTTAATAATCAATGAGGAAATATGATTGTATCATAACCTTAAAATTTCCCTGGCAAACATTAGAAACTACCTATTGATTATAAAAGTGTTCATAAATTTAAAATAAAAAACTTTATATTGAATTTACTATAATTTAAAACATTAGAAATGTTGAGAATTAGCATGTTTCATTGCAATGTAAAAAATATATATATTGAGAATTTTAGTTTCCAGTCCAGCATCTGAGAAACTTGGAAATTATCACTATATCATAACAACAAATAAAAAGCTAAACAAAATGAAACCCAACAACTTTTCTTATATTTATCAGAGAAATGAGGTACAGGTCAAACTGTTGGTTCCCAAGATGAAATTCAGACAGGCATATCCACAGAATATATCCACAACAGAGCACAAACCCAGGACCAGAAATCTGTGGAAACTAGTACGGGAATTGGAAAACCTGAATTGTAATTGATGAATTCCAGGAGACTTACTCAGCATGAACAAGTCTGTGAGTTAAAAGTCCAGGGAAGCCCCCATATCTCTGTGAGTTTTACCTCAAAAAGCTCTACACATTTTCATGGTAAACATTAGAGGAAATTTTCATGGTAAACATTAGAGGAAAAGCCTCTTGAGCTTCTGGCAGGAGGAAGGGGAAACAGGCCTTTGTGAAATATGCCTAAGCATCTTGGTCTTTTTAACAAGGCCTGCCCTCAAGATAAACCATTTTACTGAAGTCTATCCTATTGGAATTGTATCAAATCCTTACCAACCTAGGGGAAATTAAATACTCAATTCCAACCTCCTCAAGTAATTTTGTCCAATATTAGGTGTAGGAAAACTTAAGACATGATTGTGAAGGGTATAGGTTTACTAAAAGATTAAGATTTAATCACAAGTCTAGAATGTTTCCAACTCTCACTCCGAGTATGCCTCATCCTCACATGACTAAAGTCTTATATGCTGAAGTATATATCATCCAGTACAAGGCATACTAAAAGACAAAAAAAAAATGCAGTTTGAAAGAAAAGCAAGCATCAGAACAAGACTCAGTTATGGCAGGAATGTTGGAACTATCAGACTAGGAATTTAAAACATCTATGTCTACTATGCTAAGGCCCATAATGAAAAAAAAAATACATTATGTGCAAGACTGAATAATGTAAACAGAGAGAGAAATTCTAAGAAAGAATAAAAAATAGTAAAGATAAAAATATTACACAGAAATGAAGAATGTTTTTGATTGGCTTGTTAGTAGATTGGACATAGCTAATGAAAAAAATTTGTGAGCTTGAAGGAGGCTATGTTAACAGAAACTCCTAAAACTGAAAGTAAAGATAAGAAGATTAAATTAATAAAATAAAGAGAATATCCAAGAACTGTAGGACAACTACAACACATTTAATGTATGTGTAATGGGAATAACTAAAATAGAATAAAGAGAGAGAGGAATAGAAGTAAGCAATAATGATCAAATTTCCCTCAAATTAATGTCAGACACCAAAATTCACAGATCAAGTAAACTTGAAAAACTTCAGGCAAGATAAATGCCATAAAACCTAACCTGATTATATCATACTCAACCTGCAAAAAATAAAACATAAAAAAGAAAACCTTCAAAAAAGCCAACAGTACAACTTACCTACAGTAAAAAATTTTAAAAAATTACATCTGACTTCTTAGACAAACAAAAAGAGAGTGAAATGAAACATTCAAAGCTTTGAGAGAAAAAACATCCACCTAGAATTTTGTATCCCAGAAAATTATCCTTCAAAAGTAAAAGAAAATAGAGATTTTCTTAGACAAACCAACATTGAAGAAATTTGTTGTTTATAGAACTGCCTTACAAGAAATATTAAAAGCTCTTCAGAGAAAATGAAAGTCATATAGATCATAAATTTGGATTTATATAAAGAAAGAGCATTAGAGGAAAAATTAGGGAAAGTAAAAACTTTTTTTCCTTATTCTTAAATGTTATAAAATATAATAGATTTTTCCAAAATAATATCTATTATTTTAATGTATATATTGTATAATATTAATAAATATAATAATGTGGATATAGAATATATACACATATGTATAATACATATCATCATCCCCCAAAAGAAATATTCAGGAATAACCACCAGCCCCCTTTTTTTTTTAACCAAGGATTGAACCCAGGGGCACTTGACCACTAAGTCACATCCTCAGCCCTATTTTGTATTTTATCTAGAGATGGGGTCTCACTGTGTTGCTTACTGCCTTACTTTTGCTGAGGCTGGCTTTGAACTCATGATCTTCCTGCCTCAGCCTCAAAAGCTCCTGTGATTACAGTTATGTACCACCAGACTCAACAGCCCTAGATATTTTTATTTTTTATTTTGAGATAGGATTTCACTAGTTATTTAGGGCCTTGCTAAGTTGTTGAGGCTAACCATGAACTTGTGATCCTCTTGCCTAAGCCTCCTAAGTCACTGAGATTATAGGAATGTGTAACCATGCTGAATTTAGAAATAAACTTTTTTTAAAAAAAATGCAAGATTAATACTATGAAAACTACAAATTTTTGATAAATCTTGAAAAGAACTAAATAAATGGAGAGATAGGTTCCAAGTTTATAATAAGGACTTAATATTGTCAAAATGTCAGTTCTTCCAAACTATATTACATATTCAATAAAATCTCAGTCAAAATCTCAGCAAGTTATTTTATACATATTGAGAGAAAAATTCTAAAGTTTATATGGAGAAGCAAAAATCTAGAATAGACAACAAAGAATAGAAGAACAAAGTTAGAAGACTGACACCACCCACTTCAAACACTACCATAAGTCTACAATAATTAAGACAGTATGGCTAATACTAAGAGTAGGCAGATTAATGGAACCAAATATAGAGGCCCCAAATTGCACATATAAACATACTCAACTGCTCTTTGTCATAAGATCTAAGGCAATACACTGAGAGGAAGATAATCTTTCAGCAAATGTTGTTAGAACTAGACATCTATATGTGAAATAAAAAAAATACAGACACATACTTCTACATCCTTCATAAATGTTAGCTAAAAATAGATTATGGTCCTAAATATAAAAATCAAAACTACACATCTCAGAGAAGACAACATAGGAGGAAATCTAGATGACCTTGGACGTGGTAGTGCCATTTAGGACAAACCACCAAAGGCATAATCCATGAATGAAAGAATTGTTAACCTAAATTTCATTTAATTTTTTAAGAAACTACCATTCTGCAAAAGATACTGCCCAAAGAAGGAGAACAGCTACAAAGTGGTAGAAAAACTCTTTACAAAATATATAAATGATAAATGGTTATTATTCAAAACACATAAAGAACTTACAAACTCAACAAATAGATAATATCAGTCAAACTAAAAAGTAGGCAAAATATCTGAAAGGCCGAAATCTAAAACATTAATGAAATCAAGTGATGTAAAAAAATGTGAAGCAGCAACTTCTATTCATTTCTGGTGGGAAAAATGCAAAATGGTATCACTTTGGATGGTGGTTTGATAGTTTTTAACAAAATAAATCATACTCTTACCATACAATACAGTAATCATACTCCTTATAATTCACCAAAACATGTTGAAAAGTTATTTTACACAAAAACCTACACTAAGATGTTGATAAAAGTTTTAATCATAACTGACAAAACTTGGAAGCAACCAAGATAATATTTTAGTAGGTGAGTGGAAAAATAAAGTGTTATACATCTACAATGGAATGTTACACAGTGCTATGAAGAAATGAACTATCAAGTAATGAAAAAATATGAAGAAAATTTTTATGCATATTGCTAAGTAAATACTCAGAAAAAGACAAAACTATGGAGAAGTAAAAAGATCAATAATTGTCAAGGTTTATGGGTGAAAGAGGTATGAATAGAGGATTTTTACGACAGTGAAACTATTTTATATGATATTATAATGATGGATACATGTCATTCTACATTTGTCAAAACCCTAGAATGTATAACAAGAGTGAACCCTTACGTAAACTGTGGGTTTTAAATCACAATAAGGTGTCAATGTAAGTTTATATATTGTAAAAAATGCACCACTCTGGTGTGGGATGTTGATAGAAGGTGAGACCAAGCACATGCAGGGTCAAGGGTTATGTGGAAAATCTCTGTACTTTTTGCTGTCAAGCTAAAACTGCTCTAAAAGTCTATTTTAAAGGGGGAAGTAAAACAACTTATTAAGATTAGTTTGCACAGTGCCTTCTCTCCTGTTGCCCTCCATCTTGCTCATTATAAGGAGCAAGAAATTTTTCTATGCCTCGGCAAATTGTCATACTCCATTCTAACATTTTATTCTTTAACAATTTTTCCTTTGTGCTTTCAATATCATGAAATATATCTGAGAGTTCCTTTTTGTGAAATATTTTGTTGTCACTTATTGTGGATGCTTCACTCTTTTGTCATTTGCTTCATTTATGTTGATTCTGCCTTTACTAAACTCCTTTGATTGCATATTTAGTCTTTCTAATGTCTGCAGAGTCAACACTTCCCTGCCAGCTATTTCTTCTACTAATTCTATTAGAATTGTACTCCTAGTATAATCACTTTTTGTTTCTTTGCCTTACTTTCATCTGTTGCCTCTTTCTCTTTTTAAAAATCTATCAAGATTTGTGAAATTTTGCATGGAATTATCAATGGAAAATGAGCAGATGCTGCTATATTTGTGCAAATTGAATAACGTTTAGTAACCAATCACCAAGAGACTGTGAAAGAAGTGACTTGTTGGCCAATAATCGTGATACAGGTTTGTTATTTGCATGTTGAACTGTGTACTAGATGTGAAATTTGTACTTTATGCTATTTCTCAGTTAATATATGGTGATAACTGAAATTTTAATTGTATTGTTGGGGGACTGGGTTATAAAATGAAACATGGTAACTGAAATTCATGAGCATGTGAACTGTACATAGTGAGGACTGCTTCTCTACAGTGAACTTGGTAATATTAGAGAATTCTACTGACAAAAGACAATCTAATCTGAGCTAAGAGATGAATTTAAAAATTAGGAAATATAAATATATTACCAAGTGTTTGGCTAACAATTCTCTTCTTCCACAATAGTAATAGGAGAGGAATGTGTTATAATCAAAGCTTATATAGATTGATAGAGGAGCACTTAAACAAATTTCCCATACAGTGTAGATTTCCTGTTATGGAGTGCCAAATATCTTCCAACAGTAAAGATGTAGAACTGCCAGTCTAGATCAGATACCTTGCAATGCACTAAGAGAAACCATGAGTAACTATGTGGGAGACAGACCTCTTTTCAGCTCTGTAAGAAAAGAACAATTATCACAATGTCAAATTCTCTAGAGCAGAATTCCAATATTGTCTCTGCACAACAAAACCACATATTCTTAAACAATCAAGTGAGAAAGACATGAAAAAGTTGTGTTTGTAGCCCTGATTCCTTAATATAGATGTGAGATATCTGATGCCATGCACGTGAACCTTAAAGGGCATAGCGAATCAAATAAAGCAGAGTGGAAAAGAATGCATCTGGTAACCCACCTACATTGAGTCATTTATAGCCTCCACTGGGAAACATTAAGAAATAAGAGGATACAGGCAGGAGCAGGT
This sequence comes from Marmota flaviventris, assembly GCF_047511675.1. NCBI lineage: Eukaryota > Metazoa > Chordata > Mammalia > Rodentia > Sciuridae > Marmota > Marmota flaviventris. The sequence continues at coordinate 24,813,342 of NC_092510.1, read as the reverse complement.
CCTGAAATTGTGCCTAAATACCTCAGATATTCCAAAGGAATCCCACAGACAACTGTGTCAGAAAGGAGCTGACAAATGGAGTATAATAAGCACAGAGATCGTGCCCTTGTCAGCCAGCATACGGAGAGCATTACTGATCCTCAGCAAATCATTACTGATCCTCAGAAAAATGTACTGTGACTGGGCCTAAAACCTGACTGGAATTTTCCACAGATGTGTATGATATTGGAGATGAATTTGCAACTGCACTTGCCAAATCACCTTTGCAAAGCACAGTAGGTCACAGCTCAGTGTAGCAAAGGTTGCTTTAGTCTTTCTCAAGCAGAAAAGGATTCTAAAAAGTGCCAATTTATCACTCATCAAGGATAGGATAGCATATTATGGATTAGTTATTAATACAAGTATCTATGATCCCTTAGCTAATTTCCATCTGGAATCTGGGGTATAAGGTCTCAGGTGCTGGCTGATCAGTCACAATCTCTCTTACACAGGTGCTTAATCAGGGCTGGATAGGATGCATTCAGACCTGGACATCTGTCATTTGGGACCAGCTCTTACTTTGTCCTTCAGGGTTAGCTGTGGACAAGTCCTTGATACCTTTGCATCTGCAGTTTTTGTTTGTATGTCTAAATATAATAGTACTAATGCTAATTGGTAGCACATTAAATTAGAAAACCCTCCATTATCGACTGCAAATCAAATAGTAAGTGCTTTCTTGTAGTAAGCCAGAATAACAGTTTTCTGAGCTCTTCTTCTCTGAAAAAGATTGGCAACTACATCAGGCAAAGTGAGAAGAGGAGAAGTTATAATACTTAAGTGTGACTTACCAAGAATCCACAGAGGTTAAGAACAACAGGTTAATAACGGTTTAGTGACCTGACACAATTCAGATAGTCCAGTTTTAAATCTTGGGTTTTTCCACCATGAATAGTGTGTTGTTAGACTTTGTGAGACATTGAGCAAGACTTTTTTAAAAAAAAATTTATATTTTTGTAGTATTTGGGCTTGAACACTGGGGTGTGAACCACCGAGCCATATCCTATTCCTTTCAAAAATATTTTTAAAATTTGAGATAGGGTCTTACTAAATTGCTTAGGGCCTTGCCAAATTGCTAAAGCTTCCCTGAACTCCCTGTCTTCCTGCTTCAAACTTCCAACTCATTGGGATTACAGGTGTGAGCTACTGCACCCAACTTGAGCAGTTTTTAACCTCTCTGGACCTCAGTTTTCTTAAAACAAACAAACAAAAAAGACATGGGGATTATGAATGATACCTAATTATAATGCTATTATGAAGATTAACTGAGTTAATATTTGTTAATCACTTATAACAGTGTTTGTCATAAAGTAAGCACTTCAAATGTTTGTTAATGAATACAAATTCTAAGCTCATCAGTTATTTAACTTGCTGTCATGACTTCTGATGTCCATAAATGTTAAGTTCCTAAACATTTTTGCATTTTTATGGCCTACATTTTCCCCTGGATATATGATACATATGTACTTGGTTAAAAAAAAAAAAAAAACTTCAAGGGAACCAAAAATTCTTTTCTAGATAAAAATATTTTTGAGGGCTGGAGCTGGAACTTAGTGGTAGAACGCTTGCCTAGCATGCATGAGGCACTGGGTTCAAACCTCAGCACCACATAAAAATAAATAAATGAAATAAACGTATTGTGTCCATCTGCAGCTAAAAAAATAAATAAAGGAATATTGACACATTTAAAAAATATATATATTTTTTGCTCACCATCTCTAGCAGTCAGAGAAATGCAAATCAAAACCACCCTAAGATACCATCTCACTCCAGTAAGATTGGCAGCCACTATGAAGTCAAACAACAACAAGTGCTGGAGAGGATGTGGGGAAAAGGGTACTCTTGTACATTGCTGGTGGGACTGCAAACTGGTGCGGCCAATCTGGAAAGCAGTATGGAGATTCCTGGGAAAGCTGGGAATGGAACCACCATTTGACCCAGCTATTGCCCTTCTTGGACTTTTCCCCGAAGACCTTAAAAGAGCGTACTACAGGGATACTGCTACATCGATGTTCATAGCAGCACAATTCACAATTGCTAGACTGTGGAACCAACCCAGATGCCCTTCAATAGATGAATGGATAAAAAAAATGTGGCATTTATACACCATGGAGTATTACGCAGCACTAAAAAATGACAAAATCATAGAATTTGCAGGGAAATGGATGGCACTAGAGCAGATTATGCTTAGTGAAGCTAGCCAATCCCTAAAAAACAAATACCAAATGTCTTCTTTGATATAATGAGAGCAACTAAGAACAGAGCAGGGAGGAAGAGCAGGAAGAAAAGATTAACATTAAACAGATAGATGAGGTGGGATGGAAAGGGAGAGAAAAGGGAAATTGCATGGTAATGGAGGGAGACCCTCATTGTTATACAAAATTACATATAAGAGGTTGTGAGGGGAATGGGAAAATAAACAAGGAGAGATACGAATTACAGTGGATGGGGTAGAGAGAGAAGATGGGAGGGGAGGGAGGGGGGATGGTAGAGGATAGGAAAGGTAGCAGAATGCAACAGTCACTAGTATGGCAATATGTAAAAACGTGGGTGTGTAACTGATGTGATTCTGCAATCTGTATTTGGGGTAAAATTGGGAGTTCATAACCAACTTGAATCTAATGTATGAAATATGATATGTCAAGAGCTTTATAATGTTTTTAACAACCAATAAAAAAAAAAATAATAAAAAATATATATATTTTTGAGTGATTGACCATGTGATTAATCAGGTATTTTTCTATAATTAGTGTCTCTAAACAGTTAACAAGAGTTTAGGCTAGTCCAATGACAAACTACAAACAGCTGTTTGATTCTGTGAGCTACTAGAAGGTGCATCTGAAAGACATCACTCCGATCTTAAGACTTCTGAGCTGAAATTCTTTAGTTTTATCTCAGGTAAAGTATGAACTACTCTCATCATATCATATCAACCTGGGATGATAGTGGTCACTGACTCAGAGAAGCTTGGACAGGCTTATAATACTCAAGGGAAGTTTATAGATCTCTAAAATAAAAATATTTTAATTTAGAGAAACTAAATTAATTAATTAAATTAATTTTAATTTAGAGAAAAATGCATTCACAAGCCTGAAATTTTCAAATTTTCCACAAGCCACCTTCCAGGCTCATGAGAAATACATATAGGGAAAATACCCTGTTTATTACTAAATCAGGTTGTAACCAAAATTCATATGATTTTTAATTTTACAAGATGAATAGGGACTCTTGTGAGCTCTCACTTTAAGGCTTAGCACAATATGGAATGTGGACTATCTGTATAATAATTAGAGTACTGGTTTAAATCCAGATTCCTAGCTTTATCACAGATCTAATAAATCAGAATTATAGGGCCAAATTATGCATTTTTAATAATAATTAATGAATATTTCTGTCCTAACCTAAAAGCGGCTTGAATGGCCCCTTTGGTCCACTTCCTTCTAGAACCATACCCGTATCTCAGTTTTGTAACTTCCAAACTGGGTAGGGCACAAGCAAACACTCTGAAAAGGAAGAGATCCAGTCAAATAAACAATATTAAATTTGAAAATAAAAAAAATTGTATAGGCAAAGATCTCAAGAAGAAAGGGAATAAGATGATATTTTAGGAAAAGCAATGAAATCTATGTGAGAAAATCATAATTGACATGAAAAGTAAACTAAAATATAATTTTAAACAATTGATATTAAAAGACAGGTTGGAGCACTCTATCTCCAGAACAAAAAATAATTTAATCATACTCTTTCTCCATAACTGAAGAATATTTAATCAATATAATTTCTAGATTTTTATATCTTAATAGTCAAACTATGGATAAAACATGAAAAACTTTGCCACAATTGCATGACAAACTTTCAGTGTTTATAATGACAAAAGCAAACATGTTATTCACAGTGGTGAGTTCTACAAAGGCAAAGGATAAGTGGAGGAACTGGAGTGTCTAGTTTTGTGCATGGGAGAAATCATAAGGTTAGGATGAAAGTTGATAAACTGAGAAATCAATAATACTAATATTTCTTGAGAGCTTCTGTGTGTTGCCTGAAAATTCATTATTTTATTTAATCATTATGAGCAGTTGCATGAAATGGTTGTTAGCCTTTTTCTTGGTTTCAAGAAGAGAAGACTAAGGTTTTTGAAGTTACTCAGGTTTGCAGAGCTAAGTAGCTAAAGAACAAGCATTCCAACTTAGATGTTCAGTTTCCTGAACCAAAGCTTTTAGCCATTATGCTATCTCTTTGGTCATCAATGACTATAGCAAAATTACATGAACTTATAAAACAGAGCAAATTTAATTAAGTAAGTATGATATATTGGAAAGGTAAAGGTAATATCAGTGGTAAAATCAGTGAGTTTTTTCTCCCTCTTACATGTTAGAGTGATAGAAACATTCTCTAAAATATAAAGGAATATTCAGAAAGTTTAGAGTTATGGCGGTAAAATCAGAGTAGCTAAAAACTATTTAGAAAGAGGATCTGAGGAAGTGAGAAGGGTTAAATTTCAGTATGATTTGAGTTAATTTTATTTTCATATATTTTCACAGAATAATTTTGTTTTGAAAATAGTTTCAATTATGTAAGTACACAAAACATGAAAATCAAAATCTTTACCTTTTTCAATATTTATTAAAAGTTTGCCTTATCAGGATCATTATTTTTAGCAAAATATATATTTTTGGGAGAAAAAAGGTGTCAAGTGTGACTTTTAAAATTTTGTTCCTGGTAATATCAAGTGTGGTAGAGAGGGTGCAGACTATTAGAAGCAAAGTGGATTTCAACCCTGCTTCTCTAGGCAGTCTTGACTACAAAGAGCAGGGGATTCTCTGCCTCCAGGAAGTGAGAGCTTTGATCCTCTGGAACTGTAATAAACAATTTAGAGTAAATGAATCAGGCAGCAGGGTGCCTGGAGGAGTCTGGTAGTCTCTCTGTGATGGTTTTCTTTGTTTTTACAGGGCTAATCTCATAAATGTTGCAGTAGGCACAGTACTGTGCATTTTTAGTCTCGGTTATCATATTTTTCCATGTGTTTACTTCATAAAAGCAAGTACTTTTATACTCCCTTTAAAATGGTTTCTCCTATTGCCTAGTAAAGGCAGTAGAGGCACCGATGCCGAAGGAACTCAATGCATGTGTGTTTGTGTGTGTGTTTGCGCGCTCCATCTATCTGTAACAGTCTTATCGGACTGCTATAACAAAACATAGACTGATGGTTTAAACAATATGTTTACTTTTTAAACTTTTGGAGGCCAGGGAATCCAAGATCAAGGCATATTCCCTGTTTGGTGAGATAATCTGGCTTGTTGATAGCCACTCCATCACTGTGTTCTCAGGTGGCAGAGGAAGGAAGCTCTGGTGTCTGTCTCTCTCTTTTTTTTTTCTTTTTTAATTTATTTATTTATTCTAATTTGTTATACATGACAGTGGAATGCATTTCAATTCATAGTACACATATAGAGCACAATTTTTCACACTGGTGGGACTGAAAATTGGTGTGGCCAATATAGAGAGCAGTATGAAGATTCCTTGGAAAACTTGGAACCAACCTAGATGCCCTTCAATTGATGAATAAATAAAGAAACTGAGGTATGTATACACAATGGAATAGTACTCAGCATTAAAAGAGAATAAAATCATGGCATTTGCAGGTAAATGGATGGAGTTGAGAATACCATGCTAAGTCTCTGGTTGTACGCAAAGTAGAGTCAAACCATTCCCATCTTCATATATGTACTTAAGGTAATGATGGCCATCTCATTCTACCATCTTTCCTACCCCCATGCCTCCTCCCTTCTCTTCCCTCCCCTTTTCCCTATCTAAAGGTCCTCCATTCCTCCCATGTTCCCACCCCCATCCTTATTATGTATCAGCATTCACATATCAGAGAAAACATTCTGCCTTTGGTTTTTTGGGATTGGCTTACTTCACTTAACATGGTATTCTCCAACTCCATCCATTTACCCCATCCATGCAAATGCCATGATTTTATTCTCTTTTAATGCTGAGTACTATTCCATTGTGTATACATACCACAGTTTCTTTATCCATTCATCTGTTGAAAGTCATCTAGCTTGGTTCTACAATCAAGCTATTGTGAATTATACTGCTATAAACATTGATGTGGCTGTGTGCCTGTAGTATGCTGTTTTTTAAGTTCCTTGGGTATAAACCAAGGAGTGGGATATCTGGGTCAAATGCTGGTTCCATTCCAAGTTTTCCAAGGAATTTCCATACTGCTTTCCATATTGGCTGCACCAATTTGCAGTCCCACCAGCAAAGTATGAGTTTGCCTTTCTCCCCACATCGTCACCAACATGTATTGTTGTTTGTATTCTTTATAGCTGTCATTCTGACTGGAGTGAGATGAAATCTTAGGGTAGTTTTGATTTGAATTTCTGTAATTGCTAGAAATGTTGAACATTTTTTCATATATTCTTTGATTGATTGTATATCATCTTCTGAGAAGTGTCTGTTCATTTCCTTGGTCCTTTAGGTTATTGATTATATATATATTTTTGATGTTAAGTTTTTTGAGTTCTTTTTATATCCTAGAGATTAGTGCTCTATCTGATATACTTGGTAAAAATATGTGTTGGTAAATTCTGTAGGCTTTCTATTCACCTCAGTGATTGCTTCTTTTGCTGAGAGAAGCTTTTCAGTTTGAATCCAACCCGTTTATTGATTCTTGATTTTATTTCTTGTACTACAGAAGTCTTGTTAGGGAAATTGGGGCCTAATCTGACATGATGAAGATTTGGGCCTACTTTTTCTTCTATTAGGTGCAGGGTCTCTGGTCTAATGCCTAGGTCCTTGATCCACTTTGAGTTGAGTTTTGTGCATAGTGAGAGATAGGGGCTTAATTTCATTTTGTTGCATATGGATTTCCAGTTTTCCCGGCACCATTTATCAAAGAAGTTATCTTTCCTTCAATATATGTTTTTGGCACCTTTGTCTGGTATGAGATAACTGTATTATGCGGGTTTGTCTCTGTGTCCTCTGTTCTGTATCGTTGGTTTACAAGTCTATTTTTTGATGACAATATCATGTCTTTTTTGTTAGTATTGCTTTGTAGTATAGTTTAAGGTCTGGTATAGTGATGCCACCTGTTTTACTCTTCTTGCTGAGGATTTCTTTAGCTATTCTGGGTCTCTTATTTTTCCAAATGAATTTCATGATTGCTTTTCTGTTTCTATGAGGAATGTCATTTGGGTTTTGATTGGAATTATATTAAATATGTACAGTGCTTTTGGTAGTATAGTCATTTTGACAATATTAATTCTGCCTATCCAAAAACAAGGGAGATCTTTACATCTTCTAAGGTTTTCTTTAATTTCTTTCTGTAGTTTTCATTGTAGAGGTCTTTCATCTCTTTCTTTAAGTTGATTTCCAAGTATTTTTTTGAGGATATGTTCAAAATACTAGAAAAACTAGGAATAGTAGGAACATATTTCAACATTGTAAAAGCTATCAATGCTTAGCCCAAGGCTAACATCATTCTAAATGGAGAAATTTGAAAGCATACCCTCTAAAAACTGGAACAAGACAGGGATGCCCTCTTTTACCAATTCCATTTAACATAGTTCTTGAAACTCTAGCCAGAGCAATTAGACAGAAGAAAGAAATTAAAGGGATATGGATAGGAAAAGAAGAACTCAAACTATCACTGTTTGCCAATGTCATGATTGTATACCTAGAGGATCCAAAATATTCCCCCAGAAAACTTTGAGAACTAATAAATAAATTCAGCAAAATAGCAGGATATAAAATCAAACTCATAAATCAAAGACATTCCTGTACATCAGTGACAAATCCTCTGAAATAGAAATCAGAAAATTATCCCATTTACAATAGCCTCCAAAAAATAAATAATTAAATAAACTTCGTGTCTCTCTCTCTTCTTCTAAAGACCTTAATTCTATCATAAGATTTGCACTCTCCTGACCTTATCTATACTTCTTATCTATACTGATCTTATCTACACCTCTCAGTGGTCCCTCCTCCTAATATCATCATATTGCAGACAAAGGATTCACTCTCAGTCAATCCATCCACCCATCCATTCATTTATTCCTGTATACAGAAAAATAACAATATTTACTTGTGTCCATTCATCCAAGCCAGATGACTAGAATAGGCCTGGCCTTGTTGCTGTTACCTACTTCACTTCCCTCTTCTCTTAATTCCTCCTCACTGTCGCCTCTGTTAGCAACTTCTGATTAGGAGCTCAATGTTTCATCTTTCCTGGGAATGCTTCAGTTTCCCATAAGCTTCATTGCATTTTCTGTGGCACAGTTTGCTTTTTAGTTCTTATAAAGTCATAGTGATATTTCTCAGTTCTACATATAATCTTGTCATCTTTTGGCATATAGTTATTTTATAGTTCCCAATACTTTCAGGAAGATGGACAAACATTCCATTGTGTTACACAAACCATACAGATGCATCTTCCATCCTTTATCTCTTCCACCACACCTAGCCACCTACCTGGTGTCCTAATGACTGGTCATTTACTTTTCTTCCTTAATTTTTCATATGCTATTGCTTTGACCTGGAAATAATCTTTCTCTGCCTGTTTTCTACTTCTTGAAGGCATACACAATTCATGTTTTTTCCTATTTAAATTTCTTAGTAAAATCAAATGGTAACAAATATAATTATTTATTCTTACCTGCCTACATAATCTGAGCACTTATCCCTCCTGTTGTAATTTTGGGTCTAGTCACCTGTCTCCCTGAACACATTGTAAATTCCTCTGGGGCAAGAGATTTCTTTCAACTTTATGTCTCTAGGGCCTACCATAACATCCAGTGTCTGGTTATCACTGAATAAATATTTAATATTTTACAAGCTGAAAATTGTTATACTTGTCTCCTTTCTGTATGTTAAGATGGTTCCCCTGGGTGGTGAAATGCCTTAGAAAAGATTGGATTTTCAGCATTAAGTCTAGTGGAGACATAGCAGAACTCTTGGGTCAGCCAAGATGTAATTGTGACTGTTATGATTTGATATCTTGGTGATTTAGGCTAGAGCCCGACTGGTTACTAATGTGAATATATTCTGATGTTTAAGGGGCATGATAAAGTCTAAGGAAAACTATATTTTCAATAGCTACATAGACATGAACTGTACCTTTCTTGGTTCTTTTTTATGCGGAAAATTGGTTATCAAGCCTATTCTCTCTGGGAGAAGCAGGAATGTATGCCTATGTACACTAAGGAATAACAGGAGGAAAGAGGCTCACAGCCAAGGGTATGATACAGTCCTTTATTCCAGCTTAAGTTTTCTGCAGGTTCTCCCTGGATACCTTGAATTAAGGTGGTGGTGCTCATATTTGCAAAAACCACAAGCACATGGTGCATCTATATGAGTCCCAGATGCTATAATGGAAGCTGGAACCAAACATGTCTCCTAACAAATGTTTTTCCTGCATGGGGTTGTATCCCCTCTAAGTGGGGAAGGTTTTCTTTTCCCAACTGTGCCCCAGATGCAGTGATAGAGCAGGAGCACAAGTGTCTAAACCCATGGATATAGACTTATCCCCTCCCATTGACTGCCTATATTCTGTGCAAGCAGCTTTTAGGTACCTGGAATATACCTAATAGTAAAAGTATGTCTCAATGAAGCAATGGTGCTGGAACTTGCAAATGGTATAGATATTGGGCAGCCAGTTAAACTTCAGCTATTACAATGGACATGGAACCATGTATCATAATGGAGGCATTGTCTTTAGGGGTTGAAGAACTTTTTCTGTTCTGCTGTCCTCCAGGTGTGTTGACAATGGAAGTGCAGGGCTTATAACCATGGATATGGTGCCATACCCTCCATGTAACTATTGTGATCTGGGAAGGTTGGTCCCAGATATGAATAAAAGCAATACTGAAAGTATGTACCAACCCAGGGATGGGTGCTGGTATTTGCAACCCCAGTAGATGTTGTATGGCCAGATGAGCTCCACAGACATTTCCTGGCAGATGATAGTCTCTCTGAGGGACAACAATTTTTTTTCATCCATTATGCTAAGGTATACTAAAGGACAGCAAGGGCATATAACAGTGGTTATGGCACCATCCCTTGCCATGGTACTGCCTATGTTATAGAGGCATGGGACCCAAGTCCTTAAAATGAAAGTAGCATTGGAAGTACATCCCAACATAACAGTGTGCCATGGTATTAGCAACTGCAGGGAATATGTTATAGCCATGTGAGTTCAAGTGCTAAAATGGAAGGTATAAGCAGACATGTATCCTGGACATGGTGGTGGCTTTATCTCTAAGTTTTGAAGAATTTTTCTGTTATTTCTGTCTCCCTCATGAGCTAATAGATAGCAAGAGGAAAAACAGCATACAAGCTTGGGGGTAATGCCATCCCTTCACACAGTATGGCTTGGGTTCTGGGAAGGTGAATCCCAGGTGACTGGAAGTATGTCCAAATACAGAGATAGTACTGTCCTCTTCTACTTTAGTATCCATCTGTGGCTATATAGGCCCTAGGATACCTGACCTAAAGGAGGAACAGGACTGGTGATGGGTGTTCCATTCAGCCCTTATCTTAACTTTAGCACTTTGGCCTTTGAACTGGAAACTGGAGTTGGCATGCCAATTCAAATTCCCCTCCTTCTATAAGCTGCAGATCCCACAAACACCAGTACGCTAAAACTCTTTTGGCAAAAAAAAAAAAAAAAAAAAAAAGTACTATATTCAGAATTGGCAATCCTGGTGGCAAGTCTAAATTCAGAATTTGTGGTTGTGCCAGTGTGCAAAGCACTTGGGATTTTACCAAAGGCCAATGGAGTGTATAGTGGAGTGCCATAGGTAGAACAGGGTCATGACTAACTGTAGGACAGGTAAGGCCAATAGATGGTTCTGGGTCTGCTGGGTGCCTCAAAAAGAAAATATCTGCCATTTTCTGTCTATTAATGTCCCCAAATGTGAGCTAAGTGGTGGCTCCTGTATTAAAAGGATGGTTGATTATGATTGGTTTCCTATACTATCTGTGCTAGCAAACAGGTAAAGACTCTGGTTGAGGCAGTACTGTCACTGGGTGGTAGGTTCCCAGAATCAGGAAATTCCATGTAAAATGGGATGTAGTTGTCCCTGGTTACAGGAAGAGACTGAAAGTTGATAGCCTTGGAAGGAGAGGTGGTGTCCATAGTGTGGAGGTCACTGGCACTCCTGGATGAGGATATTGAAGAATCTCTGCCTAGTAGAATGGAGGTGACATTAGGATCCATCAGGAAGGACTATAAAAAGACAGACATTGGGAAGAGAGGATCTCTGTTGATGCCAAACAGGGGTCCCAAATGTGGGCTGAGGAAATGGGGTTGGGCAAGGGTGCTAGGTATAGGTGGGTAGGTGGAGACTGGTCCTTTTGCAGGGTGCCTGTGCTGCAGGCTGCAATGGACCTGAGGAAATGGAAAAGAGCTCATGTTGGAGCCAGGGAGAAATCTGAAAATAACAGCCTTCTAAGCGGCATTAGTGTCCCTGTCATTGATCCCAGGGTCTATAGTTGCCTTCCAGGTCAGGAGTACAGATTTTGTGCCTGTTAAGGTGGGAAAACTGTTCCTGAAGTTTGGGGCTGTCAGTGTTAACAGGATCTTGGAGGAAGAGACCAGAAGAGGACTGGAGAAGGAAAGAGGAGGAAGGAATTTATACAAGGGATTCCTTTGTGTAGGAGGGAAACTTGAAGGAGAAGGTTTGGAGAGAAGTGGTATGAGGAGGTGAGACAAGAGAGGTGATGCAGCTCTGACTAAAGGAGTATGGTCTTCATTCTCATTTGGTGGGACCACCGATTTGGAACTGAGTCTAAGGGAGGAATAGGGCCAGCAGGAAGAGCCAAAGAGAAGTAGGAATTGTGTCTATTAGTCCCTCATCAATATCTGGTGTGGGGAAGTTGAGGAACAGAGAGGACTAGGAGCCTTTGGTCTGCCCAGTCAGTGTGGTTAGGAATATCTGGAATCTGCAATCAGTGGGCATGGACATGGGCCTGCAGTTCCTGCATCATTTGGGGATTGAAGGTGTATGCTGCCTGGCAGTGCAGTTCACTCTTTTATATTCCAAGGCCTCCAGGTTTTCCTTCCAGATATGACTCCTCTTTTTACTCTGAATGTTCTTCCCCATGGTGCCCAAGACTTACTCAGTAGTAATAAGATTAAGCTTAGAAGGTAGGGCAGTTCACCTGGACCGCACTACTGTCAATGGCTGAAAAGCAGTAACAGCAGAATGCAATTGAATTGGAATAGAATTTTTTTTGCGGGGCGGCGGGGGGCTGGGTCTCTGACTAGCCACTATGTGTGGAAGGAAGACTGACACCTGATGGAAACTGAATTCTTTTCTTTTTTTTTTTAAACCATCTTTCCTGCCACCTGGGATCCTGAAGAGCTAGGTAGATTGTTTTCATCCAGCCCTTCCTTGGTCACCCTATGTAGCAGGATGGAATAGCCTAAGAATGGGTCAGGGAGCATTGTTGCATCTTGATCAGACTCCCCAGTCAGGATACCCACAGCATTCGTGAGCTGGGGATTGCATAGCCTGCTAGAGGAGCTTATGAGCAGCATCTAGGGTCTCTCATCTAAGATGTTTCTATGTCCTCGGGAAGGAGATTTCTTAAGTCCAGGACTATAGTGAAGACTCCCTTGGCCTCCACGGACCTGCATAGTGTTACTGCATTACTAAAGGGACCCCTTTTTTCATTGTCCTACCTATCCATCTCTTCATGATACTCTTCCTCCTACACTGCCATCCTATTCTTAGACTCTGCCTAGGCCCTCACCTTTGTTTCCTTTGAACAAAGAAAAGGGAGGTACCTGGATGTAATGGGCTGTACAGCCTTGCCTGCCTGATCTGGTGATGAATTTAAAGATTCTATGTATTTTAGGAAGGAGAGGGACTTAGAGTTCTAGAGGATTTGAACTTCTTGGAATTGCAAGTTTTTTTAGAGAGTCCACCCCAAGGTACCAATGGAAAGAGCCCCATAAGGAGTCCGTAGCCTGTCAGAGAGAGTACTGTCTCATAGGAATGCTGTCAGGGCAATCTGGCAAAGGCACCCAGTGAGAATTGCAATAGAACGATGTGGATTTCGAGCCCACGAGCTGTGGGGTGATCCTGGCCAAGATGGGAAGCACTGTGAACTTCAAATACAGGCAGGCAATCACTGGGCACTGGCAGGTGACTTGGCGGGTGACCATGCTCACTAAGCAAAATGCACATTTAGAACAGGTTGTGCATGTGTGATCCAAAGAGAAGAAGAAAGGAAGCAAGCTGGGCACAGTGGCACACACCTGTAATCCCAGTGGCTTGGGAGGCTGAGGCAGGAGTATTGCAAATTCAAAGACAGCCTTAGTGATTTAGCGAGGCCCTAAGCAATTTAGCAAGTTCATGTCTCAAAATTAAAAAAAAAAGGTTTGGGGATGTACCTCAGTGGTAAAGCATTTCTGGGTTCAATCCTTGGTACCAAAAAAAAAAAAAAAAGGAAATAAATAAAGAAAAAAGAGAACTCTCCTTTATTTTCAACTCCCAAGGAGACCAAGGAGACACTATCCAGCTTAACCCTTGTGTAGTCATATGCAGATAAAGGTTGCCAAGTAGGGTGCAGGAACAAGTCAAAGATGTCAAGAAAATGTGCCTAAGGGCACAAGCCAAGGCCCCATTGCTTGGCCTGTCTGCACTGCCTAGGTCCTGGGTACTTCACACTCTCCCTTGTCTGTGTTGGCACGAGATGGGCCCCTATGGGGAGACTGTTAGGGCAACAGAGATCCTCAGTCCTTCCCACTGGCTCTGAAGGCTACTAGGTGCCAGGCCCATAGTGTGAGCTTGTGAACCCAGTGCTTGTTTTCGCCCTTCCTCTCCTTTGGGGAATAGGTACCTTGTACTGAAAACCCAATGTGAGGTCAACACATATCCCTCCAGACCTCTTCATTAATCTCTCCAGTACCTCTGTGATGCCTTGAGTTAGGCACATCTTCTCTTTGGGTTTCCAAGAAGAGGACACAGTGCACTGATACTGCAACCCACAACATCCCTTTATTCTGGTTCCCTTTGTTTCACACACTTTGTGACCCAAGACTCTTACTTAGGTCACACAGATGACAGTATCCCAGTTGGCTTCTAACCCAGGCTGTGTAACTCTAGAGTTTATGTTCCGAACTGTGGTGTCTCCTTATCATATATACATCATAAATTACCATTTTTTTCTATTCCTCTTAGAGGCCTGAACAAAATTACATACTTATAATAAGTAAATGTGCTGCCTAGGAGGAGGTCAACTCATAAGTTGACTGAGTCCCCCACTGGGCTCAAATCTCCCCAGAAGATGAAGGGCACAAATTGTCAGCAGAGCTTCATTCCCCATTTCTTTTTAGATTTGGGTCTTGCAGCCCAATATGTAAAGATTGCATTCTAGATCAATTTCAGTCTGTGCCAAATGAAATTCACCAGTATATTCTTCCATATAGATAAGAAGTTTGTTTGGCCTTCATAGAATATGTCTAGAAAGCAAAAACATAATTTATTTTCAAATTACTAATGGAGCAATCTATTGAATTAAAGTGATATCCACACAATTTGGTTATTGTAAGCATGCTGGTTGTGTCCATGCTTCGCTGCACACTATTGTCACATTAATGTAACTTTAGATATCTTAATGCTTAAGAGAGGAGACATCTTCTTGGATGTCAGAAAAAGGAAAATGTGTATTATTTCCTAGGAACTGAAAGTCAGCATTACAAGAAAGTTTTGAAAACTTCTACACGTGGATTTATGGAGTTTGAATTGGTTGCTTTGGCTTATTTCATTGGAGAATTTTTCTCTCTCATGGGGCTGATGTTTATCAAACAAGTGACATGCATACATTTCAGAAGCAAGAATCATAGATATCTATAAAAATATTTTTAAGTACTTTTAGTTTCAAAAATTTATTAAAATAACATTGGACATGCTTTAGTCAGCTCTTTTGATGCTTTATCTAAAAGGTCTGATCAGCATAACTATAGGGGAAGAAAAGTTTATTTGAGGGCTTACAGTTTCAGAGGTCTTAGTCTAAAGAAGGCTGGCTCCATTCCTTGGGTCTTAAGGTGAGGCTGAACATCATGGTGGGAGAAGGTGGCAGAGTAGGAAGCAGCTTGCATGGTGATCAAAAAGCAAAGAAAAATAAACTTCAGCTCCAGATACAAAATATATACCTCATAGCCATGCCCCCAATTAACAAGTTCCTCCAGCCACACCCCACCTGCCCCTAGCCACCATTCAGTTAATCCCGTTAAGATATATCCATTGATTGGATTAAGACTCTTGCAATCCCATCATTTTTCCTCTGAAACTTCTTGCGTTGTCTCACACGTGAGCTTTTCGGGGTTACCTCATATCCAAACCATAACAGGGAATATTTCATGTACTCTGAAGTTGGTTTTAGCCCTCTGCTCATAAAATTCCTTTTTTATTATGTCAGAGCAAATTTTGACTTTCATCCCCAATAAACTTTGAGATTAGTAGAATCATTTAAGAGAATCTGGCTTCATAGAAGCAAACATGCTGAGGTAAAATTATCAAGGCAAAATATTTTGGAAAAACCTATTAAATAAGAAAAAATATTTTAGTACAGTCAATTTGCAATTCATAATTGCCTGTTGAGATTAATTTTAATTTTATATGTATTTTTTAATTTTTATTTTTTTGTGGTACCTGGGATTGAACTCAGGCATACATTACCACAAATCTACATCCCTCAGCCAGAACTTTTTATTTCCTTTCTTTCTTTTTTCTTTTTTTCTTTTGAGACAATATCTCCTTATGTCACCCGGACTGGCATTGAATTTGGCAATCCTCCTGCCTCAGCTTTCCTCAGGTATAAGCCAGCTTAATTTGATAATTTTTAAATTACCCATCTCCTAGCATATAAAGTGAACCTGGGAAATCAGTATTTGATAGAATTGTGGTCGTGACTATGAGCTGTGTCTGAAAAACTGTGCATGAACCTTCTTGCTCTGTTTTCTTGTCTTGATCGCCCACCACTCATTGTGGGTCATATTGGTTAATGTGGGGACATATCAAGTAATCCATGGAGCCCATTAAATAAAGTTTTCCCCCCAATATCAAATTTTATTTAGTTCTTCTTCTTTCTTCTTGCCTTTAATATAAGTGGGGAACACTAGATAATAGACTTTATGCTGAATCTCATTAGAGATTTTTTTCTTAGTAATAACATGCAGTACTGCTTGACTCTGCATTTTGTTTTCCAAAACTACATCAAAACATTTCTGTATTTGAAAAATTCCACAGTTGCTCTATTAGTCTACTAATTTTGGTATTTCTATGCATTTATTTTAGCATAGTATCAGGAGGAACACAAATATGTGTTCTAGATCATCTTGAAATGAAAGTCCCTGATTATTCTAGAATCCAGGGTTCCCATAGTAGAAAACCAGTCTTAACATTAACAACTGTAACATTCAACTTTCCTTGACCAATCACTAAGGATTAGAATTGGTAATAATAGGGAAATTATCCATATCCCTTGGAGTTTCAATATTAAGTAAGATAATAGGCATGAAAATCATTTCCTGTCCTCCAGCAGTATTTAATCAATATCCAGAGCGATCCTGTTAAAATATAAGTAGGATCACATCACTCATATCTCTTTAATGGCTCACTCAAGTCAAAAGCCAAAGTTTTTGAAATGTCAATGAATTTCTAGCAATATGGAACTCCTGCTTTCTTTTTGACTTCATTCTCTTCTCATTTCCACTTGTTCATTCTGTTCTCTGCACACTGATGTCATGTATTTTGCTTGATTATCTAGGCACATTGTTATATGCCTTCCCAATATGGGCCATTATTGATCACTTAAAATCCAATTACAACACAACCAATTAACACTCCCTGTCTTTCTCTCATATTTTCTACTTCTCCATAGCATTTAAATTGTTGTATAATTTACTTTAACCATTTGTTTAATTATTTCTGTGTTAATATATTTGCTTATTCATCTCAACCCTAAGTACAGAATGGGGCTATTTACCTGTTTTGTTCACTGCTCTACTCCTGATACATATCTATCAAACATACAGTACATGGCATTTGGTAGGGGATTAATAAATGTACTAAATGAATAAATATACATATCCACTAATGAATAAATCCAAAGGTTTTCTGAATTGAGTTCCAGTGCAAAGAGGAAGATAGAATGGTTGGTACAGAGTATTGCAAGAGATCATATTTGGAGTTCTCTGAATATATATACTAATATATAGGTTTTAATACATTTATGTAATTTTAATGGAGGAGTTAGAAACTAATTTAGAGAGGCACATCACCAAGGTTTTTGTATGGCATGGCATAGACTTCTTTTTAAATATGTATAAATGTTGGAAATATATACATGCATATACATCTTTATAAACTTATTTAATACTTTGTAAGAGTCCTTTGAGATAAGGGTAGCAAATATAAGTCTCTTTGTATTAAGATGAACTTAATTTTCTCATGATTACATCATAATTTAGTCATAGATGGAAAACTAGACATACATAATTTGAGAATCTAGAAATCCATAACAGCCTGGTGTGGTGGTGTACACCTATAATCCCAGCAGCTTGGGAGTGTAAGGCAAGAGGATTGCAAGTTGAAAGCCAGTTGTAGCAATTTAGCAATGCCTTAAGCAACTTAGCAAGACCTTTTCTCAAAATTAAAAAAAAATTAAAAAAGAGGACTAGGGATGTGGCTCAGTGGTTAAGCATTCTGGGTTCAATCCCTGGTACCAAAAAACAAAAACAAACAAAAAATATATGACCTACATGACCTATGAATAAGATCCTGGTAGCCTACAAAAATTTATTCAGCTTGCAACAATGTACACTCTATTACTAAGCACCTAGTTATGAACTATCCATTTCTTTGAAGAGAAGGAGAGATTTAGCTATCAAAAAGCATAGGAAATATTAAGTGTTGGTCTCCATTAGTATGAATAATGAAAAAAAATTGTGTACAACATCCTCAATATAGCTTGAGACAATCAGGTCTGCATTATGGGCCCAGGAACTCTTCAGCCAGCCTGTTTTCTCTATTACTCAGGGGAATTCTCACAATATTTAATTATACTTCTTGAAACAGATAAGGGACATTTAGCTAAATAGGAGTTCTTCAGGTTGAGTTTTTCAGAAATCTTGTGTATAAAATTAAAATAGATGGTCTGGATACTTTGAAGTACAAAAGGGTCTTTGGACCCTTAGTTTTCATGGTGAATAAAATAAGTTTATTTCATCTCAATACCCTTCCATATTCCTCTGTCTAGCCTCTAATTTATGTTTGGAAAAATTAGGAAGAAATAAAAAAAATCAAGAAAATGTATGATAACTTAAATGATATATTGAATATTTTCTTGACTTGCATAAGCATGCAAGTGCACAGTGCATATGGTTGGTGGAATTTATTTTCTACTTATTTTTCTGTGTTTAGAAGCCAATAAAAATGAAATGGAGTCAAGAAGATGTGGGTCAGTATCCCATATCTACCAGAAAAGAATTATGTCCTCTTGACAAAGTCTTAGTTATTGGGGGGGGGGCTTTCTTTTTTATTTATTTTGGTAGGCTCATCTACTCTTTGGTATGAGTTTAAAATAAATTATGTTAATTCCAACTAGGAAGAAGTCCTTTTAAACCTAGTATGTGTGTGTATATATATATATATCCCTCTTTGTGACAGAAATTTCAGGGATCCACTTGGTTTTTCTGCCACCCAGGACCATGCTTTTATTAGGAAGTTCTTCCCAAAACTTCACTCTGATTGTCACTCTTTGGTCTCATGGCCCCTTGGGTTTGATTATCACATGCTGAGAGTGGATTGTTGGAAAACAATTGGCAAGGTAGAAAGGAGACTAAGGCAATGGGCAAAGGGAAGAAAGCATCTGCAGGGGAAATCCCAGATTGGTTATCTTCTCTTTGGAGAGGTGTAGCCCATATATTAAGTGCTTATAGCCAGCTGTGTGAGAATGGGACATCCCAAAATTGATCCTGGTTTTGGAGCACCTGTTTGCTGAATGAAATGCTGCTTATCCCACCATAGTAGGGAAGGGCAGTATTTTGCAGCAGCAGCAGGATGGTCATTGCTCCAGAAAGTTCACCAGAGAATTGATGTCCAGCTGGCTGTGGAGGAGAGATTATAGAAATCGAAAAGATTTACTCTTGTTATATGCAAAGCAATCTGTGAGTTTCTATTCTGTTCTATTGTATAGTATTCCTTTACTTTAAAAAAGTAGTCATGCAAGTTTAGTGATTTCTATCAATATTACTTTCTTGATTGTGATATTGTATTATAGTTATACAAGATGTTACCACTGGAGAAACTTGAAGGACATGAGAGATCTTTTTGTATTATATTGTATAGCTGCATTTGAATCTACAGTTATCAAAAAATTTTTAAAAGAATAAAAGTCAGTTATGGCCTAAAAAAATTAGAAAAGCTACAACTTGAAAGATATGTCAGTCTACCTCCCTTTCAGCCCCTTACCTGACTGAGAAAGTGGGAAACTCAGACCATAAGTTTGAACCCATAGCTTGCCAGTTTGTGCTGCTTGTGCTCAAAAAAGTAGATGAGAAAGTAGGTGTGATCTTCTGATCAGAAAGGGTTCAACATATTGGAATTCCTGGAAGAAGTGGATATGAGGAGAAACTTGAGACAGTGCGTTAGGGCACCCCCTATGAACTTTGCCTTTTAACCAGATCATTAATACAATGCAGAACAAAGGCATAGAATATTCAGATGCAGGAGAGGAACGTCCCATTGAAGAAAGAATAACTATTTGGAATTATGCTGCAGAATTACTAGATATTGCAAAAAGTTTTAAATAACTGCACTGATAGATTCTGATTGCCTGGATGGCTAGACTCTGGGACACACAAGAGTCGTGAGTAGGAAATAAAGCTGAGAAAATGAGTAATAATACTCATAGTAAAAGTCCTACTCACCTCACTTCTTTGGCAACATCTCTACACAATGCCTACATATCCAAAGTAATCTTTTCCTTATGGATTGGATCATATTGGGCATAAGAGATTCATGACATGAAGGTAATATGTTAGAAGAGATATGGAAAAGCTTAGAGGATGCCCAGGCTGTTCTGTAGGAATTGAGGATGTGACAAGCCATTTATGTTCAGGTGTTTTAAGAATCTCATAAAGCTGTATTTTTTTTTCCAGATCCTCTAAAGGAGATGGAACAAGAACACAAGACCCTTTCTCTTCTGGAGTTCATTTAGCTCACACATAGGATGTAGACATTAAGCTGGGAGTCATAAGTGGTTTTTGAAGGAGGCAGTTCTTTTGGGGATTCCAGATAGCAGGGAGTAAATCTTTTAAAGATCACCAACTCTTTGGAAATTTACAGCTCTCTTTTCATGTCAAGCATGTTCTATGAGTTCCAGATAATCATCTGAACTTCAGGATGCTTTTCTGAACTAAAATTCTGAACCTCTTGAGGTTTGCTCCTTGCTATCTGAAATTTTTACCAGATAAGCTATTTTCTAGAGAGTACATTTAGTATTTTATATTCTGACATAAAAAACGGACTCAGTGAGTTGGAGTAGAGATAAGCCTTTATCCTCAGAGTGGTATTGAGCTGCTGGTGAAATATGATCTCTGTGCTCTCCTTGGTGACAAGGTCCTTTGAGGCCAAAGATCACCCTTTGTCATCTACTGACATTGCCTTAGCATATTATGTGGTATGCAGTGGTTAGCAATAAAAATAAAATTTAGTTAAGTTGGAAATACTTGTATACATGATTAACTGTCACCTTACAGGAAAAACAGGAAGTAAAATTAATCTTAGTGTCTAACTCTAGTAAGTAGTGGTAGTGCTTAACTCCAGTTATAATATTCTTTTCATATTTTATACATTCCTTCCTTGTGTCTTTTCTTTGTTTTCCTATAGGTCTTTAGGACTAATCCAAAAAAAAGTAAATATGAAGGTAAGACTAGGCCGTGGGCCATACTTGCTGATATTATAATAAGGAAATCCTGTGTATTCTTGATGATAAAGTCCTGAAGTCTAGAGGTCTACTTTCTCCCTTTGAGGCATGTGAAGAGTTCTGCTTTCACAGAGTTTAATTAGCAGCTAACCATGATTTGCACAAGGCTCCTAGCTATTAGTATATGATAAGTAAATCATGGTTAAAATAGTTTCTGGTTTACTTTACAATTCAAATGTGGGGCTCTGATGAGGCATTCCTGTCAAGAGAGCTCCCAAGGATAATTTCAAGCTGTTTCTTTGCTAATTCTGCTTCTGGGGTAGACAAGTGACTTATCTCAAAGTTTAGGAAGAATTAAGTGGGCACGCTTAAGTTCCCTAATTCTCTTTTATCCTTTGGGGGTATGAATGATTTGATTTGGTTTCCACAATCCTGTGTATAGAGTATAAGTCCTCCCAATTCTGGATTTTAGTTATGGACTATTTTGTTCTCATTCAAAGTGGAGTCCTTAAACTGAAGTTCCAACCAATAAAAGGAAATTTTTGACCACCACCTTACTTTTTTATTTTCTAACATTCCAAAGCTGGATAGAATAAAGGTATTTACCGGAGAACCATAAAAAACTTCAGTGCACTGAAAAGGAGCATTGAGAAATAAAGAGCCAAGTACATACTTTTGGAGGGTAAAATTTCTATGTGAAAATATTTTCATCTGCCATGGAAAGTGGTATTTTGAGTTGATCTTTAATGTGAAGTGAGATATTTCGACCTTGATGTATTAAAAATATATATACATTTGGGTAAGGTAGATTTGTACAACAAACTCCTGAAGCCTGGGGAAAATTTAATACCTGCTGTATCAGTTTCACAAATTCATGGTGTAGGACTATGGAAATTTGTTCTCACAATTCTGGGGGCCAGTAATTTGAAGTCAAGTTGTCATCAGGGCTGTACTCTTATTGATACTTTTGGGGAGATCCCATTCCGTGCTTCTTTACCTTCTTGTGGTTACCTGTTTTCTTTGGCTTGTGGCCACATCACTCTAATCTGTTTCTGTCATCAGGTTATCATCATTTCTCTGTGCCTGCATCTTCTTTTTTAGTCTGCTTAAATTCCCCCTATTATTTTTTAAATGTAATTCTCTTTGTAGTTTACTTGTAATTCTCTTTGGGGCCCTGCTGAGTAAATCAGGATGAAGATCTTTTCTCAAGATTCTTAGCTTAATTTCATACACAGACTTTTTTTTCCAAATGAAATGAGGTAGTTTTCAGTAATTCCAGGTATTGGGACATAGGTATATCAGACTTTTACCTGCCATAACATATAATGACTTTTACTGATGCCTGAAACTTACAACATAGGGGAGTGGTTGTTTCTGCAGAGGCAGAGACTTAAGAGACTTGGATTAAAGACAAGGACTTCAGGGAGAGGCAGGTGGCTGAAAGAATGACTAGAGCAAGGGAAGAAGGGACCAGGCTCTAGAATTTAAGGTGCTTGGGAGTCTATTGGATAAGAAAATCTCAGCTAACTTTCTGTTGAGCTTACTTCTCAGACCCAGATTTTCCTAAGCAGGCTAAACTGAAACAAAAACTCAACTGAAGGGAAAATAGGTTTTATAGAACTCTTCAGCATTGACATATGTGGCTTGCTGTCAGCTCAGGTAATTCCCTTTACCAAGTGGTCCCAAGCTGACTTCTAATCCATTAATTACATGTGAGAGAGATATTCTCTACAAAGCAGCTTTCTTCAGTCACACAATTCCATAGTAGGAGGACATGGAAGTGGTTGGCGTGGCACAGTTCTGTAAGCTGTATACACATCAAAGACTGAAGAGGCAATATCATTGTATAGAACTCATAGGTCAATATTGGTACCTGCACAATAGAGTGATCAGAAAGGAAGTGTAAATGAAGACTCTGTGAACAACATATGAACAATGACATGCGCTGTATATAACAAAACTTAGACTGCCAAATTAACCACAAGCTAAAAGAATCCTCTCAATTCTAAGTTCACAGATCAAAGTTTTCAGATAACTGGCATAGACTACTGGGCCTTCTAGTGAAGGCTTTCTAGGCTAAAACAAGGAAGACTTTTTCTTTCTTTCAAATGCTATTGAGTTTCTGCTGTTATTTGGCTATAGTTACTGCATTCTGAGAACAAAATTTTTCCTAGTTTGTTCTAGGGCCTAGGTATTGGATCACATTCTAAATTTCTTCATTATGGAGCTAATGGTATAAGAAAATTATCCTGTTAACTCTTTGGACTTTTTAACAGCATGGTTCCTGAGAAACACGCATTAAATTAATAAAACACCTGAGGCCCTGTGAAACCAACACTCACATCAATGAGAGAAGTTCAAGTTATAAATATTATAGAAGCTTTCAATCCCACTAAGGAATAGAGAATCCTGTCACTAAAAAAGAACCACATAACACATTGGGTAGGATTATTTATGGACCTTTAGAGCTTTAGACGTTCAACCCACAATAACCAAAATATTAAGCTTGGACCTTAATATTTTGAGAACTTAGTCCTTTAGAGATTCTTGATATATGTCCTCCAATAAATATCTACTGAAGAATTTTAATGAAAGGGCTTATTTTCAAATATGAAATATTTAATGTTCAAATTGTATTACCAGAATGTGTTTATATTTTTATCTTAAGTTCTCATTTAACCTTATTGTCAAATTTCCTTGGCAAGATGAATTTTAGGATGACTAATAATAAAGAAAGTTGGCTTTCATCGTAGGATATAAGTAGCCTTGGACTTGACTTTATTAATTTATTTTCTCAACCATTTCAGAGACTTCTAGGGCAAAATGTAGTTGTCCACTAGCAATCTCCAGAGTCTACTCAAATGAGTAGCCCCATGAAAATGACAGCAAGACTATACTGATAGACTTCTGTCCCTTTTTCCCTAAAGGGGGTAGACATACTCCATTGACTACAGATTTAATGACATAGTTCAATGGGTAAGAGATTTAAAAGCAGGAGAATATTAGTGAAAACTTTTCATCTGTATGCTTAGTGTTGCCTCCATGAGAAGGGAATTTTTATTAGTATATTTTTGACTTCCCTGAACTTTTATTATCTGTCATGAAGTAGAGGATGTGGGGTGCTTGTTAAATTTGGGAAGAATAAATTAACATTCTTGGTTCAATTCTTTTTATTTTATCATCTTGAGAATGAGCCTGTCGAGAAAGACAAAAGTTCTGTGCTCTTCCATTCTGTGATATTATAAGAGAATGCCTCTCTCACATGAGTTTTCCTAGAATGAACTGGGCACAACAGATGGATAAATTATGTAATTATGGGGTTCCATCAGCAGATTCCAGAGTCTTTTTTCTAAGATGGACTGTCTAGGCAAAAATGTGATATCCAAACTAATGTAAAGCGTGGAAACCAGAACGAAATGAAAATAAAGGACACCTTGTTCAAAATGCAATGAAAAAGGACTATTAAAGGGTCACATAATGTTTCCCAAAATCTATATTCACCTAGATCTTCTGAATGGAACTTGTGAATGGAAACTTGTAAAATAGAGTAGCCTGCTTTTTAAAAGTTATAATAATTAATATGGGGGTATAATTGATAAGAATGCAAAAGCTAAAAATTAGTGTCCTTATGAGCAGAAAGATATTTGGATATACATAGACAAATAGAAGATGCCATATAATTATCAAGGCAAAGATTGAAGTGATGGAGATGTGCTGACAAGGAACACCAAGGTAGAATTCTTCCTATGTCCTTTTGAGGAAACACGACTTTGCTAACTTATTGATTTTGGGATTTTTGCCCTCCAGAACTATTAAAAAACAAATTCTGTCGTTTAAGCCATTAGCCTGTGGTACTTTATCAGGGCAGACAGAGAAAAGTAGAATAAAATGCTAAAGTATGAAGCTTTTTTTTCCCTTTCATCTTTTGTCTCTCAAGTTTTACGATTTTTTTAAATTGCTATATAATATTCTTATATAGCATTTATTAGTTTGAATTTTATCATTCTTCTTTATATGAGGCAATGCTACTGTTACATGAAAATATAGGAACATTTATCTGAAACATTCTGATACGTGAAATCACCAAAAAATAAATCACGATTTTTATTTTTCACTGTGTATATGCACATTTCCTTTCTCTTCTTTTTTTTTTTAAAAAAATCTAGAACTTGGAGTTAGTTATTACAAACTAACTTCACTGTTTTGATATCACTTCTTGGTATGCACACATTCTACCAAAATTCTGTACCATCATCTTTGTGCTAAGTAAGGAAGGACTAAAAGGAACAAGAACTATGTGTTGCTCTCTCTTTCACTTTCTCTGTCTGCCATCATTTTCATAAGCATAAATGGATGGCTAAAACTGAACATGAGTGAGAAAGAATATGATGGAAAGTACTTTAATTTTATCAGTCATATATGTTTTGATATGGCTGAGTACAGAATTTTAATGGACACATGATACATGTACATTTTGAGACTCCAAAGTGAGCCTGTTATGGAGGCTAGAGTAAATTTTGTGAATCCTACCTGTAAAAGAGCAATGGAAATAATGACAGAAACATTTACTGCATGTGTCTCCTCTGTTCATTTGCATAATGTATTATCCCACTGTCTTCACTTACAGAACCTAAGTCCAGAGATTACTGTGAGTGAGGTCTACCAAATTATGCTATGTCCATGTATAAATATACCACAATGAATTATGAATCCTGAATATATATGTATATATTCAAGTTATATATATATGTGTGTGTGTGTGTATGTATAAAGATCTTTATAAAACTTTCATTAAATTAACAATAAAAGAAGGGAAATTAGTAGAGTTGAGCAAGTCGATCAGGAGGGAGATACAGAGAAAAAAGGAAGTTGCTGGGAGATAGATCACATTATGCTATGTGCATGTATGAATATGTCATCATGAATTGCATTATTATATATAATTATAATGTACTAATCAAATATAAGTAAATGTAATAATAAAAATTTAATACAATGAAGTTCAAGACAGCAACAGATGGATATTCAACCAAGAATGGATCTTCCTGACTATAGATCCTAGATAAATTCACTTGTTATGTGGCCATAAATCCAGGTCTAGGAAATATATATTGACCTCCATCTTTTGGTTTTCACATAATTTTTTAACATCTTCAGAATTTGGACAGGTAAGTGTGCACTTAATATTCTCCACTTTGGAGATGACAATAGATAGGTTTATACTCAAGCTGAGTATATTATCTATTATCTCTCCCACTTCTCACCTCAAATGTCATTTTTTACCTAAATTCATTCTCTTAGAACTCAGAATGTAGTGTTAAATGTGAGATTTCACAATGGAGGTCAAATCCTTGTCAACCTCAATAATTGTGGTGTGCAGGGGCTGGGCCTCCCTGGTAGTGCACTTACCTGGCATGAGTGAGGCACTGGGTTTGATTCTCAGTACCGCATGTAAATAAATAAAATAAAGGTCTATCAACAACTAAAAAAATATTTGTTAAAGTAATTCTGGTGTGTCATATTAATTTTATGAGAATCAAATGAATTGGTAAACCTTTAGTACCATGGCTCAGTGGTTGAGTGCCCCTAAGTTCAATTCCTGTTACTAAAAAAAAAAAAAAAAAATCTGAAGTGGACATTGAGCTTTAATAGTCACAGAATTTAAGTGACTAGTTTATATTTGTTTGTTTTTGGTACCAGGGATTGAACTCAGGGGTACTTAAACACTGAGCCACATCCTCAGTTTTTTTTTTTTTTTTTTGGTGGTTTTGTTATTTATTCATTTTTGAGACAGGGTATAAGTTGCTTAGGACCTTGTTAAGTTGACAAGGCTAGCTTTGAACTTATGACTCTTCTGCCTCTGCCTCAGCCTTCCAAGCTACAGGAATTCTGTAATTAATAAAACATGAATAGGCTGGTCTATCCTAGAGCATTTTTTTGAAGTATGACTTTAGAACCTCTGTACCTCTTGAAGCAGTGAATGTCTTCCCTACAACTCATTGTAGACTTGCTATAGACAGATTCTATCTATAGTTCTTCTGTTCTCCAATGCCTAAATATACTGAGATTAGAAGATGCCCTTTATAAGCATATGTTTTTTTTATGAACAATCTATAGATATGAATGTTTGCATGTTTCTATTTCTATCTTAGAAATAAGGCTAAATTCCACAATATTCAAACATCAAACCCTTAAATTTCCTATCACCTGAAGGTCTATAATTAATCAGCAAACCTCTCCTCTGACTGAAGCACACTCTGAGATGGTCTCATCAAAATAAAATCATTAATTGTTTTTAAGTAAAAAGAAATAATGAGTCAAATAAGGAAATTGCTTATCAAAAGAACTTGTCTCACCACAGCAAAACTAAAGGTTAAAAAGTCAAATCAATACAGGAATTTTGACTCTTGTAAGTGTAAACAACGTTGACAAAAAATATCACAGTGCTGATTGCTATTATCATCTTTTCATTTATAGTTACAGTTGTTTATATTGTTTCTTGAAATTTCACTGAAGTTATCAAGGTTTTTATATGTCAATTTTTAATAAATATCCTAAAATTTCAAAACAAAAAGTGAGTAAGACCATGATAAATATTTTAGACAGGTTGACAATATGATTCCTTATTAATTTGTCTTTGTACTGAAGTTCCATATTATTCATAATCACATGTATAAGCCAAATACAACAAATCCCTCTACAGGGATGAAATGTAAAACACAAGGTAGTACTAGAAAAGTCTTAAAAATTATACATAGTATCTCAGTGGATTTAGCAAACAAAATAATTTTGAAACATTATTTAAATGAACCCAAGCTAGATTGATTTATATACATTTCAGATAGGCCTAAGTATGTGTGGTAAATTGGTGAGACCATGATATGGAAAGGCAATCTACATGAACCTCTGAAAAGCAGTCAAGGGCAGAATTTATTTATAATCATGTCAAACATAATAGGTCAATGAAACAGAAGAGGTCCTATATTGAGCCACACATGTAGGAAAAAATGATTTTCTAGAAGGGTGCAACAGCAATTCAATGGAAAGAAGAGTCTTTTTGACAAATGGTTCTGAATATATGTAGTAAATGGGTATGGAGAAGAGAGAGCCATACCAAAAAAATAGGACTTTGTTCCCCAAATCTTACCACATAATCACTAACTCAAGATAGATCAAAGACAAAAATATAAAACATAATACTATGAAATTTCTAAGGGACAAAAATCTTTGTGTTCTTGGGTTAAGCAAAAATTTCCTACAGACAATATCAAACACAAGATCCATATGAACAAAAAGACGACAAATTAGATTTTATCAAAATTAAAAAGTTCTTCTCTTTGAAAGATATTATAATAGTGAAAGGACAAGGCACAGAGTGGAAGAAAATATTTCCAAATCATGCATCTGAAAAACTTCTCTCTAGCTAGGGTTATAGCTTAGTTTATAAATTGCTTGCCTAGCACATGTGAAGCACTGGGTTTGATACTCAGCACCACATAAAAATAAATATGTAAAATAAAGGTATTGTGTCCATATATAACTAAAAATAATAAAAAATACACTTCTTTCTATATTGTATTAAGACTACAAATTGGTGTAGCCAATATGGAAAGCAGTATGGAGATTTCTTGGAAAATTGTGAATGAAAGCACCATTTGACCCAGCTATCCCTCTTCACGGTATATACCAAAAGGACTTAAAAACAGCATACTACAGGGACACAGCCACACAATGTTTGTATCAGCAAAATTCACAATATCTAAGCTGTGGAGCCAACCTAGATGCCCTCAGTGGATGAATGGATAAAAAAAATGTGGCATATATACATAATGGAATATTACTCAGCAATAAAAGAGAATAAAATCTTGGCATTTGCAGGTAAATGGATGGAGTTAGAGAAGATAATGCCAAGTGAAATTAGCAAAGCCCAAAAAACCAAATGCCAAATGTGTTCTTGATATAAGGAGGCTGATTTATTGTGGAATAGGGAGCTGGAGCATGAGAGGAATAGACAAACTCTAGATAGGGCAGAGGGGTTGGAGAGGATGGGAGAGGCATGGGGTTATTAATGATGGTGGAATGTGATGATCATTATTATCCAAAGAACAGGTATGAAGACAAGAATTGGTGTGAATATACTATGTATACAACCAGAGATATGAAAAACTGTGCTGTGTATGTGTAGTAAGAATTGTAATGCATTCTGCTGTCATATATAAATAAAGAAAAAAGAACTCAATAATAAGAAAAGTTTTCAAAAATTAAAGACAGGGTAAAGGTATTTTACCAAGGAAGACCTCTAAAAATTCAAATGAGCACAAGAAAAGAGGCTCATCATAATAATTTCTTCAGCTGAATAAAAATTGAGACCACAAGGGAAAAGTTCTGTATACCTACTAAAGAGCTAAAATTCAAAAATCTGACCATATCAAGTTTTGATAAGAAAGTGTAGAAACTAGAACTATTCTGCACTGCTAGTGGTATACTTACTTCAGAAAACAGTTTATTTAAAAGTGAAACATCCTTAGAAGCCCTTCATACAAAGTCTTACAAGAGTATTTGCAGCAGTTTTGTTTTTAATTCTTGAAAACTATAACAAAGCATTTCCCAACAGCTGAGTGAATAAAAAGTGGTGCACCCATACAATGAATACTCCACAGCAAAATAAAGGAATAGATTATTGGCACACACAAAATTCTGCATTACTCACAAAATAATTATGGTTTGTAAAAGAAACCAGACAAAACAGACCATGTTATATAAATTCATTTACATAAATTTCAGAAAAATGGCAACAGTTCTATAGTGAGCAAAACAGATCATGGGGACATATTGAAGGGGGAGCAGAATGGGGAAAGATAAAAGAGAGAACATATGAAGGGGCAAGAGGAAATATTTGCAAGTGAGAGAGTTGTTCATTTTCTTAACTATGTTAATGGTTTTATAAGAATATGCATGTGTCAAAATATCGAATTATATACTTTTAAGCATATGTGTTAATTGTATGTCAATTATTATTCCAATACAACCATTTTAAAAAGACTGTTCTAACAAAAATATACCAGTAAAATATAGAAAGTCTAGTCCAGCATGGTGTCTGTTCCCTTAGCTTATAGGAGTTGTAGATACTATGTAGATACTATGAACACCAATGGGCTGGGAGTGGTATTGGTAAACAATGAGGTGCCCAGAGCAGGGTACCTTGGTGGCAAGTCCAAAGTCAGAAGTTATAGCAACATAAAAGTATAAATTACCTGAATTCTTTCCAAAGGCCAACTTGGTGCTAACTGGTGACTCCTGATTACAGGTCCTGATTGTGTTATGCTGCCACTGGGTGGTTGAACTACAGGAGAGATATGGCCAAAGCTGGTACTGGGGTTTGCTGGGTTCTCTAAAGAGAAAAAATTGCCATTTCTCTATTATTGTCCTCAAACATGGGCAAGTGGTGTCTCCTGTATTAACAGGATGGTTAAATGTTATGCTTGGTCTGCACACTGGGCTAGCAAACAGGTAGAGACTCTGGTTGAGGCAGTACTGCCATTGACTGGGTGGTAGGTTCCCAGAACCAGGAAATGCCATGTAAAATTGGATGTAGTTGTCCCTGGAGATAGGAAGAGACTGAAAGATGATAGCCTTGGAAGATGGGGTGGTGTCCATAGTGTGGGCATCACTGGAACTCCTGGATGAGGATATTGAAGAATCTCTGCCCTAGTAGAATGGAGATAATATCAGGATCCATCAGGAAGGACTATAAGAAGACAGACATTGGGAAGAGAGAATCTCTGTTGATGCCAAACAGGGGTCCCAAATGTGGGCTGAGGAAATGGGGTTGGGCAAGGGTGCTATGTATAGATGGGTAGGTGGAGACTGGTCCTTTTGCAGGGTGCCTGTACTGCAGGCTGCAATGGATCTGAGGAAATGGAAAAGAGCTCATGTTGGAGCCTGGGAGAAATCTGAAAATAACAGCCTTCTAGGGGCAGTAGTGTCCCTGTCATTGACTCTAGGGTCTAAAGTTGCTTTCCAGGTCAGGAGTACAGATGCTGTGCCTGTTAAAGTGGGAAAAACTGTTCCTGAAGTTTGGGGCTGTCAGTGTTAACAGGATCCTGGAGGAAGAGACCAGAAGAGGACTGGAGAAGGAAAGAGGAGGAAGGAATTTATACAAGGGATTCCCTTTTGTAGGAGGGAAACTTGAAGGAGAAGGTTTGGAGAGAAGTGGTATGAGGAGGTGAGACAAGGGCGATGCTGCAGCTCTAACTAAAGGAGTAGGGTCTTCATTGTCATTTGCTGGGACCACCAATTTGGGACTGAGCCCAAGGGAGGAATAAGAGCCAAAGGAGAATATCTGGTATGGGGAGGTGAGGAACAGAGTGGACTAGGAGTCCAGTGCATATGGTTAGGAATATCTGGAATCTGCTGAATCAGTGAGCGTGGACATGGGTCTGCAGTTCCTGCATCATTTGGGGATGGAAGGGGGATGCTGCCTGGCAGTGCAGTTCACTCTTTTACCTTCCAAGTCTTCCGTTTTATCCTTCCAGATCTGGGTCTTCTTTTGACTCTGAATTTTCTTCTCCAAGGTGCCTAAGTTTTCCTCAGTAGCAATGCAAGTAAGCTTAGGAGGCAGGGGCAGTTCACCTGGACTCCACAGTAGTGTCAGTGGCTGAAGCAATAGCAGCAGCAGCAGAAGTAGCACTCTTGGAATGGACATTTTCCTTTCTTTTTTTTTTTTTTTTGCGGGGGGGTGGGGGACAGGTAACAGGGATTGAACTCAGGAGCACTTGACCACTAAACCCCATCCCCAGCCCTATTTTGTATATTATTTAGAGAAAGCATCTCATTGAATTGCTTAGTGCCTTGGTTTTGCCGAGGCTATCTTTTTTACTTGCAATCTTTCTGTCTCAGCCTCCCAAGATGCTGGGATTACAGGCATGCGCCATCAGGCCCAGCTGGACATTTTTCTTTTGCTGGGTCTATGACTAACAACTATTGGTGGAGGACAACTTCCTGGTGGAAAAGTGATGGGTTTTCTCCCTGTATAGTTTTCTGACACCTGACAGTCTGGAAAGCTGAGCAAATAGTCTTTATCCAGTACTTCCTTGTTCACCCTTTGTTTTAGTCAGCTATTTTGCCACTGCAACTAAAGGACCCAACCAGAACAACTGTAAAGGAGAAAAAATTTATTTGAAGGCTCACAGTTTATACAAGTCTTGCTTCATTCCTACCGTTACCACCTTCTGAGCCCCTTCAGATTAGGTGGACTAATTAGGTTACATTTTTCATAGTCTAATAATTTCACTTCCGTATATTCCTGCATTAACACAAGAACTTTGAGCAGATACCTCATATCCATACTGTAACAGGAATCACCATCCCTCTCTTCTCTGACCCTGGGGACTGAGTGTGCTGAAAAACCCAGTGTGAAGGCAACTCAGACCCTGCCAGATCCCTCCTGGAACTTCTCTCCTACCTCTCTGTTCTCTTGAGTCTGGTACACCTTCTCAATGGTAGCCACACTGGGGCCAGTTCTGCTGTAATTTCTGAAGAGAGAGTGCAGTACCTTATGCTGACTAGATCTGCATCCCAAGACATTTCTTCCTCCGCTTCTTCCTCATTTCTTTTTGCATATTTGGTAAAACAACCATTTAGCATAAGTAAGACCCTTCCTCAGGTTCACAAAGATGCTAGTAGCCCTGCCAGTCTTTAAACCCAGGCTGTGTGACTCCAAAGCTCATGCATCATGTATTATCCTTTTTGTCTTTACCCCTTAGGGTTCTAAGCACCATTATCTATGATGAGCATATGCACTGTAGAGGAAATCAATTCATAAGTTGAACAAGGTCTACAGTGAGCTCTAGTCCCTTCAGAAAATATAGGGCATCAATTGTTAGCAGAACTTTATTCTGCATCTCTTCTCAAATTGAGCCTTGTAGTCTAGATTTCTTTCTAGTTTGGTTTGAATGATCCAAATATTTAAAATTATACTATAGATCGATTTGGGTCTCTGGTGAAAGAAATTCACCAGTGCATTATTCCATTTTTAAGTATATTTTTTAGTTATAGATAGGCATAATACCTTCATTTATTTATTTATTCTTTATGTGGTGCTACGGATTGAACCCAGTGTCTCACTTGTGCTAGCTAAGGGCTCTACCACTGAGCTACAACCCCAGCCCCATGCTATTTTATTTAGATAAGAAGTCAGGTTGACTGGCCTTCCTGGAGTATGTCTACAAAGCAAGTACATCATTGATTTGCAAATTAATAATGGAACAATATATTGGATTAAAGTGAGATCCACACAATTTGGTCCTTGTGAGCATGCCAGCTGAGCCCTCTCTTCGCTACACATTATTGACACCTTAATAGGAATTTAAATGTACTTATTCTGAAAGAAGAGACAACTTCTTGGGTGTCAGAACAAGTAAAACATGTATTATTGTCCTATGAGCCTAGACGTTTCAGCAAGAAAAGAAAGTTCTGAAGAACCCTATGCATGACTTTGTCTAGTTCAAATTTTGTTTCTTTGACTTATTTAATTGGTATTTTTTTTCTCATGAGGCTGACACATTTTAGACACATGACATGCAGAAGTTTCAAAATCAATAATTATAGAGATGATTAAAATATTTTATATACTTATAGTTTAAAAATCTATTTAAAATAACATAGGGTATATTTCATATATTTCAAAATTGGTGCTCATAAGATGCCTGTTGTACTAATATCAGAGCAAATTTGGACTTTATCCCCAACAAACATTGAAATTAGGAGGACAGAAAAGATTTTGCTCAGACCCAAATTTTGTTTGAAAAGAAGGGAAGAATTATAAGCCCTATTTAACCTCTCCAGGAGCATAAATGATTTATTAGCATGTCATGTAACTATGGTTTCTTGATATCATTTCAGGAGAGTTCAATAAAGAACAAAGTATCATTTGACTGAAAAAAAAGTGAACTGGTACAAATTCAGAACAAAGATTTCCTTGAGAAGCTCAGAAAAGATGATCACACATCATTTTTATTTGAAAACAACAAATTACAGTATTCTTTCCATCAATTTTCTTACCAGAGATAACGATTTATTAAACATTTGATGAATTTTAGAAGTACAGGAGAATAAAAAATTATTTGGATAAGAGTATCAAAAAAAAATTTCACCTGTTGAATTTTTTTTTTTGTCAAATGAGAATAGATGGAAAAAGTGCTTTTTGGTAATATGGAATATTCTCTAACTCCTTGAAAGCAAAATAACTTTAAATGGCAAATTATTTTTCTGAAATAATTTGGACTTACAGACACAAACATGTTGAGGTAAAATTTGTCAAGGCAAAATATTTTCAAAAAGCCTACTTTACTAATCAAGAAAATTATTTTAATAAGGTAAATTACAATTTAACTAGATCACTTTTAAAGCACTGATGTCCCATCATATCCAATGAACAAGGGGAAGGGGGAAAGCAGCACTGAATGGAATTGTGTTAGTGACAATAAACCACATTCTACAACCTGTGCCTGAACCCTTTTATTCCTTTTTATTTTTTGTCTTAATCACCAATCAACAATTTTATGTCATACAGCCTGTGTGGGGACATAATGAGTGGTCCACAAAGCTCATTAAATGAGCTATTTCTCCTAGGAAAATTTTCTCTTTGTTTTGCTCACTCTGCCTCTTAACACTCGAATATCCTGTTTCCTGAATATTTAGGCACATTCTTGTTTTATGGCCTCTATCTTTAATATTCATTTCCCTAATATTCATATTGTTCTCTCCTGCAATCCCACTTTGTTCCTTCTTATATTTTGCCTTCCCCAAAAGGCTATCACTCATCACTTGGATTCAAACTGAAACCTCTCCCAAAGAACTAACAGTCTCCATCTCCCGTTCTTCCAGTTCTCCCTGCTTTCTTCCACTTAGTCTGCTTTATGAATTATTTTACCCATTTACAAAATGTGGTATTTACAAATTGAAAGTATTTTTGGGGGAAGGGTATTCGGGATTGAACTCAGGGGCACTTGACCACTGAACCACATTCCCAGTCCTATTTTGTACTTTATATAGAGGCAGAATCTCACTGAGCTGCTTAGCACCGCACTTTTGCTGAGGTTGGCTTTGAACTCATGATCTTCCTGCCTCAGCCTCCTGAGTTATTGGGATTATAGGCATGTGCCACTGGGCCCAGTGAAAAGTATTTTTGCTTAAATGATTTTGTTTTCATTTGTTTGTTTTGCCTCCCTCAAACTAGAAGATGAGGGCATTTATCTAATTTTCTTCACTGCTGTTTTACCTGAATATACATGTAAAACATTACAGAAGGACAATACCTTGCATTCAATAGGGGATCAATAAATGTTCTGGACTGAATGAATAAATATGTACTTAAATCAAATGAATAAATCCACAGAGTTCCTAGAATGAGGACCAGTGCAAAGAGAAATATTCTACTGTGAGAGGCAATATTTGGGGTTCTCTGATATCTCTCCTAATATATAGATTTCAACACATTAGGTAATTTTATAGGGGAAGTTGAAAACTAATTCAGGGAGACACATCACAAAAATGTTTGTAATGCATTCCTTAGAGTTCTTTTTAAAGGTGTACAAATATTGAAAATATATGCATGCATATATACCTCTATTATAAAAGACACACTATATATAAATGATACACTGAATATCTTGTTGACTTACATTAGCATGCAGATTTAACTGTACAGTATCACAGAACATAGAATTTTATTTTTCTGTTATTCTGTCCTCAAAACCCAATGAAAGAACAATGGCATAGGATCAAGGGAAAGTGGGTATTGTCTCAGATCTGCCACAAAATCTTGTGTCTACTTGGGATGTCTTATTTTTTCTGGGCACTTTACTTTCCTTTATTTCAGCAGAGTTATACCAAAATAATAATCAATGATGGGTATGACTCTAGATGGCAAACATCATGTCATACCCATCATTGATTATTATTTTGGTATGACTGACATGATGTTTGCCATCTAGAGTCATACCCATCATTGATTTCTCCAGAGTAACTCTGGTCAGTTCTTACTGAATTATTTTCCTGAATATCAGACACAATTATTAGAGTGGTATGTGGAGCTTTACAACAGGACCACTGACACTGATATTAGCTTAAGATAAACCAAGTACATTTTGTCTAGAATGAAATCTATTTTATCCTAACATATATATGTGTATACACATACCCACATGTACATATATGCCCTTCTCTTACAACCAAACTTTGGAGATAAACTTGGTCTTACTATTACCTAGGACATTAACTTCTGTCAGTAAGGCCCCTGGTAAATTCTCTTCTATGCAAACCTAGAATTGACTACCATTTTCTCTTAGGTCTCAAGGCAACTTAAAACAGGGTCTTATATACTGGTGTAGGGTTGTCCCAAAACTACATTAACATTCATTGCAGTGTAATTTAGATTTTGTTGGTATTCTAAAACAAGAATAATATATGCAAATTTGTGCAATATTTTTGTAACCATATTTTCGGAGCTTCCTCCATTTTGTAGATGATAAGATGAAGAGACACAAGAAAAGATGATTTGACCAGAGGCTCCAAAGTAGATAGAATTAATGCAAGTCGCCTTCTCTTTTTGAGTTCACTTAGGTAACACATGGCATGGAATAGTAAGATTGGTAGCATATTATTGTTGAATGTGGTTTGTTTTGTGGAGTAGGTTGCATTTGTGTTTTTCAGGATAGCTTTCAACTGGACTAAAGTTATCTTCTTGCTTCTGATCCCAAAATACTGGAAATATAAGCATGTACCACCTTATTGGTGCATATAATGTAATTCAAAGAAAGGAATTCATAATAACTCTGAATGAATGCAAGAAGTATTAAAATCTCAAAAGATCATCTACTCTTAGGAAATTTAGAGTTCTATTTTCATGTCAAACGGGTAATATGAGTGCAAAGTTCAGTTGTCTTATCTGAACTTCTGGGTACCTTTCTAAACTAAAATCCTGAACCTCTTGAGGTTTGCACCTTGCTATTGGAAATTGAAACCAGATAAGCTATTATCTAAAGTGCATTCAGTATTTTATATTCTCACATAATAATAAGACTTAGTGAGTTGTGATGGACATGTGTCTTTGTCCTCAGAATGGTATTGAGCTGCTGGTGATGATTAATCATCTCTGTCCTCTCCTTGATAGTAGATCCCAGGGACCACCATTTGTCATCTACTGATGTTGCTTTAACATGTTACATTATATGCAGTGATTAGCAATGAAAATGATATTTTAATAAAATAAAAATAGTTGTTTACATTTCATTTATAGTCAACTTACAGGTAAGACAAAAAGAAGGAACCATCAATGTTGATGCCTAATGTTCATTTCTGGTAGTGTTGGCAGTGCTTGGCTCCAGTTATAATATTCTTTTCATTTTTTACACATTCCTTCCTTGTATATATATATATTTTTGTTTCCCTCTAGGTCTTTAGGACTAATCCAAGAAAAGTAAATAAGAGGGTAAGTCTAGGCCACAACCCATACTGGCTGATACTGTAGTAAAAAATTGTGTGTGTGTGTGTGTGTGTTTGGTGATAAAATCCCTAAGTATAGAGGTCTACTTTCTCCCTTTGAGGCAGGTGAAGAGTATGGCTTCCACAAAGTTTAATTAGCAGCTAGCTATGATGTTTTGTACAAGGTTTCTAGATATTAGTGTATGGCAAGTAAATCATGGTTAAAATAGTTTCTGGTTAACTTTACAATTCAAATGTTGGGCTCTGATGATGCATTCATGTCAAGAGAGCTCCAAAGGATAATTTCAAGCTTTTTCTTTGCTAATTCTGCTTCTGGGGTGGACAAGTGACTTATCTCAAATTTTGGGAAGAATTAATTGGGCATGATTAAGTTCTACAATTCTCTTTGGTTCTTTGGGAGTATGAATGGTTTGATTTTGTTTCTACAATCCCATGTGTTACTAGAGTATAAATCAACCCAATTCTGGAGTCAGTTATGAGGCTATTTGGTTTTCATAAAATGGGATCCTCAAACTAGCTTTATCATCCTTAAAAAGAATATTTTGATTACCTTCTTTCTCTTTTATTTCCTAACATTTGAGACCCATTTGGAACACAGGTATCATACTTACTGGAAGGTTCATTAAAAGGTCTTAGCACTTATCTGAAACTCTGAGAAGAGAAAGGTGTATAACTTTGCGGAGTAAAACCTCTATGTGGAAAGTGTTTTTAATGTTGTCATGGAAGTGGTTTTGTGGTCTTTAATGTGTGGTGGGATGTTTTCACCTTAATGTATTGGAAACATTTAGGTTAGGTAAGGAAGGGTTATGAAGTTAAGGAGTGTTAACAGGGAAAAGAAAACAAAAATAAAAAACCCCAAAAACTATGGACTGCTTTCTCTGTCCCTTGTTATGTCTGTTATCATCTTTAATATTTGAGAAAAACATGCATGTAAAAGTCTATTGTGGAGATTAGTGCCTACTTTTTCTTCTATTAGATGCAGGGTCTTGGTTTTATTCCTAGGTCCTTGATCCATTTTGAGTTATAAGACTCCTTTGTCACAAGAATTAAAACCAGGAATCAATAATTGGGATGGACTCAAACTAAATAGTTTCTTCTCAGCAAAAGAAACAATCTGTGAGGTGAACAGAGAGCTTATATCTTAGGAACAAATCTTTACCTCTCATTCCTTAGATAGAACACTAATCTCTAGGGTATATAAAGAACTCAAAAAGCTAAGCACCAAAAAACCAAATAGCCAAATGGGCCAAGGACCTGAACAGACACTTCTCAGAAGATGATATACAATCAATCAACAAATATATGAAAAAATGTTCATCATCACTAGCAATTAAAGAAACACAAATTGAAACTACTCTAAGATTTCATCTCACTCCAGTCAGAATGGCAGCTGTTATGAAGACAAACATAAGTGTTGGTGAGGATGTGGGAGAAATGGTACACTCATACACTACTGGTGGGGCTACAAATTGGTACAGCCAATATGAAAGCAGTATGGAGATTCCTTGGAAAATTGAGAATGGCACCACCATTTGACCCAGCCATCCTTCTCCTTTGTCTATACCCACAGGACTTAAAAACAGCATACTACAGGGACACAGCCACATCAATGCTTATAGCAGCACAATTCACAATTCATATAGGGTTAAATAGTGAGTTTTCTCAATGGAATAGACAAACTGTGAAACCATCCTAGATGCCCTTCAGTAGATAAATGGATAAAAAAAAATGTGGCATATGTACACAATGGAATATTACTCAGCAACAAAAGAGAATAAAATCATGGCATTTGCAGGTAAATGGATGGAGTTAGAGAAGATAATGCTAAGTAAACATAGCCAATCCTCCCCCACTCCGGGGGAAAAAAAAACAAATGCCAAATGTTTTCTCTGATATAAGGAAGCTAATTCATAGCGGGGTAGGGAGGGGGAGCATGGGAGGAATAGATGAACTCTAGAAAGGGTAGAGTGGTGGGAAGGGAAGGGAGAGGGCATGGGGTTAGAAATGATGGTGGAATGTGATGGACATTATTTTCCAAAGTACATGTATGAAGACACAAATTGGTGCGAATATACTTTGTATACAACCAGAGATATAGAAAAAATTGTGCTCTATATGTGTAATAAGAATTGTAATGCATTCCATTGTTATATATAATTAAGAAAATTAATTTAAAAACTCTACTGTATAAAATGACTTATATTAATCATAGATCTTTTGATATGAGTATGAGCACAAAATTCATATGTATCCACAATTCATGGGCATTGTAAGACTCCAAGAAGAGTATGTTATGAAAGCTATAGAAGATGCTTCATGAACTCTATGTGTGAATGGGGCAGTGGGAATGGTGTCAGACACCATACTGCAGAATCTCTTCTGCTCAATTCCCTGGTCCATTGTCCAACTGACTTCCTTTTCAGAACACAAGTTGAAACATTACCAAGAATTTCAAGACATTAAATCATGCACTAGACCTTTCTAACTGTAGATTCCATTAAACTATACTTGCAGACTGGCCTTGAAGGCAGCCCTAGTGAACTCTTTAGCCTCTCTGGGTTTTCACCTCATTTTTTAACTTAGAATCTGGACAGGGAAATGTGCTTGTTATTTTCACTACTTTGGAAATGGCAACAAAATATTCTACTTAAGTGGAAACATCTTATCTTTCCTATTTCAAGACTTGGATGTCAATTTTTACCTGACTCATTCTCTTAGAGCTCATCATGTAGGGTTAAATAATGAGTTTTCTCAATGGAAATAGACAACCTGATTACCCTCAAACTCTGATAAGTATGTTAGTTCTATTAATTTTATAAGTAATGGTCAGTCATTAGCATCCCTGGAGAAATTTCTAAAGTAGATTGTTAGTTTTGTTTGTTCCAGTTGAGGATTTTAAGACATGCAATTAGGACATTAATAGAAGATTTGGCTAGTCTATTCTTGAGAAAAGTTTATCAAAGTGTGAATTTTTGACCACCTGTACCAACTTCTTTCTTTGAAGGAGTGAATTACATTGTTTACTTTTTGTGATCAGAATTTATTTTGCAGGCCTTGTTTTTTTTGTCCAATTTCTAACTATGACGAGAATAAAAATGCCCTCTATGTATATGTGTTATTTATTTTAAACAACCTATGAACATGTATGTTTACATTTGTTTCTTAAGAATGAAGCTAAGTTCTCTAACATTCAAACATTAAGCCCTTAAGTTTCCCTGAATAAAGACCTACAAATAGTTGATCTACCTGTTCTCCTACTGAATCTCATTCTAAGATGGGCCTTTCAAAGTATGATTATTTTTAAATGAAATAGATAATGAGACAAATAAGAAAAATGCTTATCAAAGAACTTGTTTCACCACAGCAAAGACTGAAGGTCAAAAAGTCAAATTAATATGGGGATTTTTGACTGTTACAAGTGATGAAGAACATTGACAAGAAATTGTTCCGTGATAACTGCTATTATCATCTTTTCACATTCCATTACAGTTGTTTTTATTATTTTCATGGGGTTTCATTGAAGCTATCAAGGTGTCTATAATAGCAAAATTAAGAACACAAAAATCTCTTAAAATTTCAACACAAAGAAAAATGAATCAGAACATAAAAATGTTTTAGACAAGTTGACAACATGTATTCTTTGTTCATTTCTCTTTTTGAGTGAAGTTCCATTTTATTCACACCCACATGTACAAGACACTGAATAACATACAACCAATAACCCTATGCAGATGATGATTAAAGTAGGTTGGTTCTAGAAAATTCTTCAGTATGGTACCTAGTATTTCTGCATTAGGCAAATAAAAGCATTTTTTAAATACTTTAAAATTCTTATTTTATTTTATGATGATTTGCCTAATTTTTCTTATAATAATCTCATAATACCAGGTAAGTTTTAAAGCACTCATAGAAAGGTATTCTTTTAATAGTACTTGAATATTCCTATTAATGTTTTTCCCCATTGCCCTGTCATGATCTTTTAGGATTCCATCACTCCTCCCACCAATATATTCTCCATAATCTGGATACATATACACACATAACAAACACATTTTTGGAAAAGATTAACATGAATTTTGGTGAGTTTAGAAGGCTATATAGAATGCAGCTCTCAATATTTTCAAGATGGATTTTGAAAGTAATACTAATTTGAAGTCAAGGTGAGTTGATTTATAAAATGCATTTTGTGTATATCTGACAAAATGAGGGGCCAAAATACCTATTTTCATGAACAATTGAAAAGCAGTCAAAGGAAGAATATTAAAATCAAGAGTCAGATATAGCTCAGTGGAACTGAAGATAGATCCTACAGAGTTACAGGTATAGGAACAACCCATTTTCAACAAATTCAGTGAAGAAAAGATGATCTTTCTGATGCTGTATAGTATCAGTGTATGGATATGAAGCATAGAAAGCCATACAAAAAATACAAACTTTAATTCCTACCTCATACCATAGAATGATTAACTCAAAATAGAAAAAACTAAAATGTAAAACATAAATCTGTATCATGTATATTGGAAAAACCTTTGTGTTTTTAATTAAGCTAAGATTTCTTCTAGGCATCATAAAAAACAAAATCCATAAAGTAAATAAAGGAATGATAATTAGAGTCATCAAAATTAAAA
Source organism: Marmota flaviventris (assembly GCF_047511675.1). Taxonomy (NCBI): domain Eukaryota; kingdom Metazoa; phylum Chordata; class Mammalia; order Rodentia; family Sciuridae; genus Marmota; species Marmota flaviventris. The sequence continues at coordinate 24,771,226 of NC_092510.1, read as the reverse complement.
ACTTCTGTTTTTTGAAAGACTTATTTATGAGAATGAAAAAGATTGGGAAAAAAATCTGCAAATCATATATCTCAAGAAATCTCTATACTGAATGAAAAAGCTCTAAAACCTAATAATTAGAAATTTAAAAATAAATAAAAGCACAGGCAAAAAAATATTTGTGGAGATCTTCTACAAGGAATACCTGTGGATTCAAATAAGCACATGAAAAGTGGTTCATCAAATCAATTATCAGCTAAATAAAAATTCACACCACAAAGGGAAACTATTATCTCCCCACTGAAGAGCTAAAATTAAAAATTCTGACCACACCAAGAGTTGATGAGGAAGGATTGGAACTAGAACTTTTCCCCAATGGCTGGTGTTGCATTAACTTCCAAGTACAGTTTGGCAGTTTATTTAAAAGTTTAACATATACTTAGCATATAATCCAGCCTTTCATTCCTTTGTGTGTTCATACAAGTTTTAGTTAACAAGGATATTCGTAACTGCTTTGTTTTAAATAACTGAAAACTATAACACAAACTTCCACTAATAGCTGAATGAATAAACAAGCTCTGGTCCACCCATTCAATGTAATCTACTCTACAAAACAGATGAATAGACTATCCATACACAATTCTAGGTTACTCTCAAAATAACTATGCTTAATGTTATAGATTGGATCTGGAAACTATCCATACACAATTCTAGGTTACTCTCAAAATAACTGTGCTTAATATTATAGATTGGATCTGGAATGTCCCCAAAGACTCATGTACTTAAAGGCTTGGTCCCAAAGTAGCAATGTCCAAAGGTGGAGCTTTTAGTAAGTGATTTGATCATGAAGGCTCTGATCTCAGTCAGTGGATTAATCCTTTAGAATCTGAGTAAAGTATTGGAAGGTGGTAGAAATTTTAGGCAAGTGGAGGATGGTTAGAGAAAGTACGTCAGTCAGGGGGTCCTCTTAGGGACTATAGCTTCTCTCTGGCCCTTTATTCCCCACTCTCTGTTTCCAAGCTGCCATGAGCCAAGCAGTTTTCCTCTGCAATACTATTCCACCATGATGTTCCACTTTACTTCAAGCCCAAAGCAATAATGACAGCTGACCATGGACTGAAACCTCTGAAACTGTGAGCCTAAATAAATCTCTTCTCCTTTTAATTTGTTTGTGTTAGGTATTTTGGTCACAGTAATGAAAAGCTGAATAACATACTTAGTGAAAGAAGTCAGACAAAAGAGGTCATAAAATATAAATTCATTTACATACATTTCTAGAAATGACCGGTATACCCCTATGATAATAAAACAGATTAGGGTTTGCTTTGGACATTAGGTGGCAAGGTGGGAAAAAGTGGATGTGAGAACATATGAAAAACCATAAGGAAATCTGTGGGTGATGTATATGTTTACTTATTAATTATGTTAAATATCTTATGGTAATATGCATGTCAAAACTTATCAAGTTGTATACTTTGAGTATATACTGTTCATTGTATTTCAACTATATTGTAGTAAAAGCAATTTTTTAAACCAATGAATATCTTTTATGTTATTGTTGTTGCAGACCTTTATTTTATTTATGTGTGATGCTGAGAATCAAACCTGGTGCCTCACACTTGTGAGGCAAGTGCTCTGCCACTGAGCCACAACCCAGCCCCAGTAAAAGCAATCCTTAATGAGTCAGGTACAGAAATGTGTTCTAATAATGTATACTAGTCAAAAACAGAAAATCCATGTCCAATAGAGTGTCAGTTAAATTTAATTTTCTTTTATTATTTCCCTCAAGATATATATTTTGAGGGAAATAATATATAATATATATACATATATTCTATATTATTACCTTTTATAAATAATACCTTTTATAAATATATATATGGAAAGACTATTTAAATATATATATATATATATGGAAAGACTATTTATAAAAGGTAATAAAGGTATAATAAAAGGTAAATAAAGGTAATAAAGCAATATTCATTAATATTTCATCAATTTTTTATATTCCTCTAACACTGTATCACAAAAGTGAGAGAAATAAAGATCGACCCCACATCAGCACAAATCACCTATGCCTTCCTTGCATTTGAGCACTTGAGAATCATAGGCCTACTGAAGCCTATCAAAGACTCTGGTGCATACATCTTGGAGCAGTGCTACCCAGTGACATTGGTGGCCTATGATGATAGATGTTTGCACGTGGCTGCTGAGTGTTGAGGGCCACAACCAAGTCAAGATGGCACCTGGAAGTTTGCCAGGAAGAGTGGTTTGTGAGCCAATGCCACCAAGCCATTAAGATGATAAAGATTCCTTATTGGCTGATTGCTATATCTAGATGATGTTAATTGAAACAAGCTGTGTATAATCAGTTAGGTATAAATACCTCTGCTGTCCCGCAATAAAGTGCCTCCCGCTGTTTCAATCTTCACAAGTTGCTTGTCACTCCCCAGTTATTTTGCCCAGCCAGACTGCAACAGCTGAGAACTGTGGTGAGATGCTTTCTTGCAGCTTCACATATATAGAGGCTATCCAACTATAGCTGGAGCAGAAAAGAAAGAAAATTGGAAGTTCCCTGCAACAGTTGAGAGAATTTTCTTGGCTTCATTTTGGTAAACATGGCTTATACACATGTTCTATATATACATGCAGTAGGGTTGGGAGGCCCTCAGAAGGCAGATGGGTTCAACCTATTTCTTTAAGTATTCTCTCTTGATCAAAGAGAATCAGAATTATGAGGTAAATGATTTATGCAGCCAGATGATCCTCCTCAGTAAAAGTTCAATCTTATTAGCAACTCTGAAGGGTCACCTACAAAAATACACAAAATGATCAGATGCAAGTGTCTAAGCTGCTTAAGTTCATTGCACACATAATTGTCTTCAGTTTAATCATAGGGTCTTCCTTAAGATATAGTCTGATATTACCAAATGAGCAAACTAAATATGCTCAATGAATCAAATGGTACAGAGAAATAAAAAAGGAGAAAATGACAATCCAATTTCTAATGACTTAAAACCAAGCATGATTCATCTTTAAATTGGTCAGATATCCCGTGAAGAAGGGAGAAAAATGAAGTGAAGAAGATAATGGCAGAATATCAAGAGTATTTGTCACCATGAAATATTAATAAAAACCAGTATCACTAGTTATTTAAGAATTCAGTGTGTTTTCTTTGCTTTATCTGCTATAAAACTACCTAACATAAATTCGAGGACTGCTGAGAAACATGCTTGTCAAACCTTCCCAATAACTTGGGACTCTGTTATATAGACTTTTCATTGGCCAATTTATTGATTGGGTTATTTGTTTTTTTGGTGCTTAGATTTTTGAGTTCTTTATATAACCTAGAGATTAGTGCTCTATCTGATGTGTAAAGGGGCGAAGATTTGCTCCCAAGATGTAGGCTCTCTGTTGACCTCACAGATTGTTTCTTTTGCTGAGAAGAAACCTTTTTAGTTTAGGGCAGAGGGGTGGGAGGGAAAGGGAGAGGGCAGGGGATTAGCAAGGATGGTGGAATGTGATAGACATCATTATCCAAAGTACATGTACGAAGACACGAATTGGTGTCAACATACTTTATATACAACCAGAGATATGAAAAAATGCGCTATATATGTGTAATAAGAATTGTAATACATTCCACTATCATTTGTTTTTTTAAAAAAATCAATAAAAATAATAACCTAAAAAAACAATGTATGTACAGTACCTCTTCAGACTTTCAGGTTAATATTTACAATTTGTGAAATAACATATGCTTAGTATATTCTTGCAAAAAAAGATATTAATCACATCAAATATGCACAATTACAGACATTTTTGTTAAATATAACCAGTAACAGGTAAACCCAATCGTTCGATCACAATGTGTATGTATTAAGTGTATATGCATCTCATCTCTGGATATACAAAGGACGCTATAACTCACCCACATTAAAAGAAATATAAAGAAAAGAAAGAGAATACCACTTTAGATGGAAACACTGGAAAAAACAGTTGCTAAAGCTTAAAATATGAGTAATAAACAATAGAATAGTTCTTAAAGGAATATGTTTTTAAATATGTTCTTAAACTGTTTCTAGAAATATTAGCCCTTTATTTTCCCTACTTTGAATTATTTTCAGGCAAATGTCAAATTGCATGATATTTTATAGATTCAAATTTTGAAATCACCTACACTCTCACCTCCCTACTTGACATGTTTTTCTGGGCCCCCAAATTCTTGATTTGTGTCTAAAATTCCCCATACAACAGTACTTCACCTCCAAACTCGGCTTGCCAGAAGAGTTCTGGGGATCCATTGTTCTTGGCTTCTTTCTAATTAGTTTTGTTACTTAAAATATTTATCACCAATTCATAGGAGAGAGCCAAAAATAGTAGAAAACTTTCTGACTTCTTGGTGCGAGTCATTTAATATCTGTGGAATTTAGTTTCCTCATCTATAAAATGGGTCTAATAGTACCAGGTCTATCTACAAGTAAGATTGTTTTAAGATCAAATGAAACAAATATTTATGCATGTTTTAACAATGGTTATGTGTCATATAAAAACAAAGCATCATTACTACTACTTTATTACTATTATTCTTAATCCTATTTCTACCATATAGTGAATAATGACACTGGATGAGTACTGTCCAGAAATACACACAAGACAATATTATATTTTTTATACCTTGTTTCCTCTATGGGAATTTGTTTCCACTTGAATTTTTACTTATTAATACTTAAAAATAAGTAAATGAAGGCTGATTAAAGAACAGAAGAAGAAAATAGTATCTAAGATGAATGGGCAAGGAGAAACAAAAAATTGTAAAGTACATAAATTGTGTACTCCTACTGGAAGAATTATATGTTTATTATCTATTTATATCAAACAATGGTTTTGTTTGAGATTAAGTCATTTGATATATTGTGATTTCGCTGGTTACAGAGATTGACTCAGCTCTGCTCATCAGAAGAAGATAAAGTACACACTGGGTAGAGCCCTTTGTGAGGCTCTATCTGTGAAAATCATAATATTGCCCAAACCCCATGTACACTCAAAATCTCTGTTAACACTTTTGTTAGAAGTAAATAGTTTCCTGGCAATTCTGTGCCTGAAATTTCTGAGCAGCTTGATGTTCCAGTTTATCCCTGGAGGGCATTATTAGTTATACTATTATTTTTTTTTTAAATGTGGAGATAATACATGTGTCTATCTCGTAGGCATGCTGAGTAATAACCAAAGGGAGGGAATATTTTCACAGTCTGGTAATGAGGAAGCTTGGCTTCCTTGTATTTCCACATCAGGCACATCTGTGGGCTCTTTTGCTGTTCTACCACCACAGCATCATATTTGTGGCCTAAAAGGAAGTTCTGCTTCTGGACTTAGCATTTGTTTTCCCAATCACAGAGGGCAAAACAGAGAGCTATACCTCAGTGGGTGAGTTTTAATTCTGACAGACAAAAGGCTGATGATAAAATAAATCTGCAACACCTGAACTTTAGCAGGAATGGTTGGATGAAGAGCAGGCAGGGTGAAAGAGGCAGGTAGCTGAGAGTTAAATTGCTGGCAGGGGCTGCAGTCAGCCCAGACCACAACCCATCCAGTTGGAGGCCACTGGTCAGTCAGACAAGGAATGAAGACCATCCTGTAAGAATCAATCCTTTAGTGGTTTGTTCTATAAGAATGTGCATGTGGTTCAAAGCTCCAGCACAAAAGTTTACCAGGTACCTGTGACTAATGTATTGTAGTTTACAAGGCCATTGCCTTTTATGTTGTTGGCAATAACATAATCTGAGAACCTGTTGTTTTTCTTGCAGAATTTAGAAAATCATGAAAATTGTTGGGCTTTATAGAAAATGAAGGAAGTGTTTGTTTACTCTGTAAGTAAGAATCAAGGAATAGGAATATCTGCTGTATGAGAAGCTGATGTCTATGAATAGCTTCTCACACCTCCACCCCCATCCCAAAATAAACCACCTCCCATCAGTCTGAAGCTCCACTAGCCCACTCATACAGGAGCCTTTTCATTACCAAATCCCAGACACCACATTCAATTATTAAAGAACGCCCTGTTATATTTATTACGGAGGTGACTGATATTGCTGCCAATTGTCGAATTTCGGTTTCCTGTGGTTGATTTTCATGCATGAAGAACACACAGCTGCTGGGCCGGCGCCAGCGTTCCATCAATCTCTCCAGGCTGCCTCGACCTCAGGATATGTAAGAGTAGTGGATAAATTGGAAGATCAATGACTTGTCCCTCCTGCCGCACCAGCTGCTATTGAGAAATTAATATGAGGATCACTATAAATAAAAGATAAAAGATGATATGGCTTACAGTGTAAAATATTAAGGCTGGACACAATGTGCCTGCAGAATCTAAACCAAAAACTAAGCAAATTAACCCTATAAGGGCCCTCCACTACCTTTCTGGAAATCCAGTTTGCGAAAGATCATGTTATAATGTAATAAGGATCTCTTCATGGTGCCATATGGAGGAAAACAGGAAACATTAATGAAATATGAGCCTCAGGGATTACAGAGTTTTTTTTTTTTTTTTTTTTAACCCAATCACCACCTTTAACAGCAGAAACCAAAGACCAGAGAGCTAAGTGGTTTGCTCAAGTTTTTGCAGCTAGTGGGAGACAGCTGCTAATGGATCTCAGTTCTGATGTTCGATCCTTTTTTATCAGGCCACCTCCTATCACAAAGGCTCTTAATAAAACTCTCATTTTTGTCTCTCTAGGGCTTTCCTTAGAAGAGCACTAATTTGAAATCATGCCAGAAGCAGTACAAGATGATAGTATTGCTTAATATGCACTCAAGACCAAAGATCTATGAGCAGCATGATAATAACGTTTGACAGATATCATTTACAGAGCACCTTTGATTCTGCAGCATCACAGAGAATAGTATCTGTGTTTCTCCTGGGGACCGGGAAATGGAACAGAGAATCAAGGCCACGAGGGAATTTGGGAAGGAAAAGAAAAAAATGCCTGTTGTACCAAATCACTACTCATGGAGAAAATAAGGCTTACAAGCAACTGATTTCAAAATAGGAGCTAAAATTGAAGATTCATAGGTTAATTTTGTTCAAATCTCTAAAGTTTAAATTCGAGGACACCTGGGTATGTCAGTCTTAAATGGCTCCTCCACAGAATGACTGCACCCCTGGGATTCCCAGTTACAAGTTCTACTCTGCCCTTATTGTAGCTCCTCATATGAGCAACAAAGCCATTATTGATAACAGGAGCAGAGTTCTGTGTGTACCTGGAGTTGTAATTCCTTTTGGCCGTATGTCAAAACAACTAGGTGGGACTTCAACTCTTTAAAATGCAATTATGCTTCTATTGGCCTTGACTCTAGGTTCTACCCATGAATTCATTTGTACTTGGCAAAGAGCATTTAATTTCTCATCTCCACATCCTTTAAGCTTCTCTTTACAGCATGTCCTGACTCTCACCTCTTAATAATCAGAAGCCATCTACATGAAGTATTCAGTTCGGGTCCATCTCGTCTAAAGAGAATTGCACTTTAAGAGAAATAATGGGATGACGATCTTATTTAAAGCCAAGTCACCTACTGGGTGACAAAGGCTGATTCTGTCTTTAGCAGGTTAAAAAGAATCTCCAGCTTCAAACTCTTTTTCTTCTTAAAAAATCTCCTGTCAGTGCTGTTTCTTAAGGGTCAAAAAGTATGCATTACAAAAAGGAAAAGAAAAAAGATTAGTGATCAATGCCAGCTCTCCCTGAAGTACTTGCCTCAGTTGAAAAATGAATATGAAGATCACTATAAATAAAAGATAAAAGATGATATAGCTTTTGGAGTAAAATATTAAGCCAGTCACAATCTGATGTATCAAGTTTAACCAAATTAACCCCCTGGGATAAACAGGGGCTTACTTTTTGTTGCTCTCAAAAAAAAAAAAAAAAAAAAAGAACTAGTATTCAAGAACTAAGCATATGTGTGAAAGGAGTCATCCAGGGGCTTAAAAAGAGAATTCAGTTTCTTTCCTTTTAGGTAGTCTCTCTTATCCACCTGCATGAGATTTGGAAAATGCTTTCCCCCAGGCCACAAAGGCAAAGCAATCATTCAGCTTTCTGCAAAGGAGCACCAACTTATCTTATTGGTTGATGTGGTAGCTGGAAGCTGTTTAGGGAATGGAGTTTTTTTTTTTTTTTTTTTTCATTTGAATCCAAAAGCTTTGCTCAGAAAATATGCTTTCCATTAGGATGTACACAAATCATTTTTCTAATATACCATTCATTAGATTAATGCTAGTATTAGACCTGTGTAGAGCGCATATGTGTCCTGGGCATTTTTCCAGAAATGCATTATGTAACACATGGATTTCCAATTCACAATTGCAAAGGTTTCAAAACCTGAGCTTCAGAGGCCACTTTAGAAACAGACTAGCTGTGATGAATTTTTCACTCACTTGCCTAAATATCCTCCCCAAAATTGTGTCTCTGTTTCAGGAAATGAGATTTTTTAAAAAAAATCTCTGTCCAGATGCAGCAATTATTTTGATCTTCTGAGAGAGATAGTCAGAGCTTTTCTCTGTCTGTTAGTTGTAGACTCTTCTTCCTGCATTTTTTTTTTTTTTGACCTTCTCTCTAACCCTGAAAGAATAGAGAGATGGGTTGGGTGACTCACATTCACTTTTGGAATAGTGCACTGAATTATTTAGCATAAGCAATGGGGGAAAGTTGGGGAGTAAGAGAAGAGAAATAATTTTAAAATATCTTTAGCTGGAGGAAAATTGGCCTACCTACACAAGAGCAAATATGGCATGTGCAATGATTCCAATATTCAGAGATGTCTGTTTTAGCCATAAAGACCAGATCTGGACACAGTCCCTGGCATAGTCAGACATACACCTGCACATTCACTATATCAAAAGAACCACAGAAGTGTGTTGAAAACTGCTTAAGTGAGACACATAAACACAACTACAGATGAACGGACAGGAATTCAAGGCTTTCAATGATGGACTGCTGGCAAAGCAGTCAGAAGGGCGAGCTCTAGCCAATTTCCAATTGGGAGACACTAAGTTCACATTGCAGACATGCTAGAATGTTTGTTCTTCCTTGCTCAATATTTTAGGGAGGATATTAAACACCCCGGTTAAATGTCTGCCAGTGATTACCAGAGTTAAACTTTTGAAAAGGATGACTATGATCTTTAATAGGGTTGTGGCCTTGTCAAGAGAGTGAGGGACAATTTCCAAAGTAATTTTAACCAAATATTTCTTTTGGATGATATACATGTCTAACTCACCATAAAAAAAAATACCCATGTATAGTTGGAATTAGGAACCAGTTGGTGTAAACCGTGTATTGTTTTGTGGCTTAACCTTTTAGTTTTGTTGTTGTTGTTGTTTTTCTTAGATTTGGTTAAGCTTGATCTTGCCTCAGGGCCTTTGTACTTGAAGATTCCTTTTTTCTGGAACAGTATTGTCAAAAATAATTCCATAAAAATTTCTTTCTATTCCTTTGCATGAAGCTTCTATCTTACATGGGGATTTTCTTTATCTGTTTTTTTTCTCTGTAAGTTTGTTTTATTTATTTTTAATTTTTTATTTGTTCTTTTTAGTCATATTTGACAGTAGAATGTATTTTGAAATATTACACATACATGGAAAACTTCCAACTTTTTTGGTTGTACATAATGTGGAGTTACATAGGAATATATATATATATATGAACATAGGAAAGTTATGTCTGATTCATTCTAATGTCTTTTCTATTTCCATACCTCCTCACTTCTAACAACTCCCCAATTTTCAAACCAGTGAACCTCCATTCCCCTCACCCCCACCTATTATGAGTATGAGTCAGTATCCTCATATTAGAACATTCAGCCTTTCGTTTTTAGGTGTTGGCTTATTTTCTTAGAATGATAGTTTACAATTCCATCAATTTACCAGCAAATGCATTAATTTCATTCTCCTTTATGGCTGAGCAATATTCCATTGTGTATATGAACCACATTTACTTTATCCATTCATCTGTTGAAGGGCATCTAGATTGGTTCCATAGGTTAACTACTGAGAATTGAGTTGCTATAAACATCGATGTGGCCATGTCTATATAGTATGCTGATTTGAAGTCCTTTGGGTATATGCTGAGGAGTGGGATAACTAGGCCAAATGGTGATTCCAATTCAAGTTTTCTGAAGAATTTCAGAAAACTACTGTTAGAGTGGTTACACCAGTTTGCAGTTCCACCAGCAATGTATGAGAGTAACTTTTCCCTCACATCCTCGCCAACATTTATTGTTACTTATATTCTTGATAGTTGCCATTCTCACTGGAGTAAGATTAAATCTCAGTATAGTTTTAATTTGCATTTCTCTAATTGTTAGAGACATTGAACATTTTTTCATATATTTGTGGACCATTTGTATTTTCTTCTTCTGTCAGGTGTCCAATCCCTTTGCCCATTTATTTATTGGATTATTTCTTTTTATATTGTTAACTTTTTTGAGTTCTTTCTATACCCTGGAGATTAATGCTCTATCTATGGTGCAGATGGCAAAGATTTTCTCCCATTCTGTAGGCTCTCTCCTCACATTCTTTATTGTTTCCTTTTCTATGAAGAAGCTTCATATTTTGACACTATCTCATTTATTGATTCTAGATTTTACTTCTTGCACTTGAGGAGTCATTTTGAGGGATTTGGTTCCTAAGCCAACCTGATGGAGATTTGGGCCTACCTCTTCTTCTAGCAGTTGCAGGGTCTCTGGCCTAATGCCTGGGTCCTTGATCCACTTTGAATTTTGTGAAGGGTGAGAGAGAGGGGTCTACTTTCATTTTGTTATATATGGATTTCTAGTTTTCCCAGCACCATTTGTTGAAGAGGCTATCTTTTCTCCAGTGTATGTTTATTGTATGAGATAACTGTAATTATGTGGATTTGTCTCTGTGTCTTCTATTCTGTACCATTGGTCATGTCTGTTTTGGTTCATTACCATGCTGTTTTTGTTACTAGAGCTCTGTAGTATAATTTAAGGAATGGTATTGTGATATCTTCAGCTTCACTTTTCTTCCTGAGTATTGCTTCAGCTATTCTGGGCCTCTTATTTTTCCAGATGAATTTCTTGACTGCTTTTTCTATTTCTATGAAGAATGTCATCAGAACCTTAATAGGAATTGCATTAAATCTGTAAAGTGCTTTTGGCAAAATGGACATATTGATAATATAAATTCCACCTATACTAGAACATGGGAGATCTTTCCATCTTCTAAGGGCTTCTTCAATTTCTTTCTTTAGTGTTCTGTAGTGTTAAATGTAGAAGTCTTTTATCTCTGTTGTTAGATTGATTCCCAAATATTTTATTTTTTCGTGGCTATGGGACAGCTTTCCTAATTTTCCTCATAGGGCAGCTTTCCTAATTTTCCTTCCAGTTGATTCATCACTGATATGTAGGAACATAATTGATTTATGGGTGTTAATTTTATATCCTGCTACTTTGCTGAATTTATTTATGAATTCTAGAAGTTTTCTGGTGGAATTTTTTAGGTCTTCTAAATATAGAATCAACAGGGATAGTTTGGGTTCTTCTTTCCCTATTTATATCCCTCTAATTTCTTTCTTCTGTATAATTGTTTTGACTAGAGTTTCTAGGACTATTTTGAATAGAAGGAGTGAAAGAGGCTATCCTTTATTTATTTTCTTTATTTATTTTTCTTTCTTTTTTAAAACTTTTTTAATACATGACATTAGAATGTATTGTGGCAGAATATACATAGAGTATAACTTATCATATTTAGATTCCCACTCTTGTGGTTGTACATTTGTGAAGTTACTCTGGTTATGTATACATATACAAGGCTAGGAAAATTATGGCCAATTAATTCTACTGTCTTACCTATTTCCCACCCCCTCCCTTTCTTTAACTTTTCTTTGTCTAATCCAATGGACTTCTTTTCTTTCCCTCCCCACAGTCCCTTGTTGTGCGTTAGCATCCATAAATCAGAGAGAACATTCAGCCTTTGGTGTTTTGGAATTGGCTTATTTCATTTAGCATGATGTTCTCCAATTCCATCTATTGACTGGCAAATGCTATAATTTCATTCTTTTTTATGGCTGAGTAATATCCCATTGTTACACAGAAATTTTCTTTTAGATTTAGTAACCCGACTTAGTGACAATTAATCTTTATTTCATTTCCTGTATAGCTTACTAGTTTCTCAGGAATAACAATATTGTAATTATGAATGTGATAATATGTTTTTGTCTTATAGTTAGGTGGGCTTCTTCCCAATTCATTGTGATAGAGATTGCATTGTCTTTTTTATTCCTTTTTCTATGTCATCTCTGGAATAGTACCTGGCATATAGTAGCCTTTCAAGTTTTGTTGATCAAGTATATAAAAGACATGAGTTTAAAAAGAATGACATTATAGTTGGGCGTGGTAGTGCACACCTATAATCCCAGAAGCTTGAGAGGCTGAGATAGGGAGATCATGAGTTCAAAGCCAGCCTCAGCAAAGAAGAGACACTAAGCAACTAAATAAAATACAAAATAGGGCTGGGGATGTGGCTCAGTGGTTGAGTGCCCCTGAGTTCAATACAGGTATCCCCCCACCCACACACCCCCACACACAATAAGAATATTTGCCAGTAAATGGATCAATCTGGAGTGAAATAGGCCAAAACCAAAAGGTTCAATGTTCTCTCTGATATGTGGATGCTAATATACAAGAAGTGGGTGAGGGAGGGGAAGAATAGAATTTCAGTAGATTAGCTAAAGGGGATTGAAGGGAAGGGAGAGGGAAGGAATAGAAAAGACACTGGAATCATTCTGATACAACTTTCCTATTTATATATATGAATACATCACATTGAATCTCTACCTCATGTACAAACACAAGATTAGGATCCTAATTAGAATAAAATGTACTTCACATTTGTAGAAATATGTCAAATTACACTTTACTGTTATGTAGAACTAAAAAGAAAAACATTTAAAAATAAAATAAATAAAAAATAAAACCTCATGAGTAGATGAATAGATTTGGATTATTTTAGGTCACTCTAAATGATGGCTAGGTTAGTGATTAGATTAAACTTGAAAGCATAAGAGCTAAAAAAGATCTTGTTTATCCCTATAGCAAGGGCAAAATTCCCCTCTCTAGTATCCCTGACAGCTTACCAATTAATCTGTGCTTGAATAACTGGAAAAGAAAGACTCTAACCATCACACTTTCTTAGCTGTCTTCAAACAGACCATAACCTGCCAGGGGAGTTTGTTTACCATTATACAGCTGTAATTGAGAAAATTCTTTGATTTAATCAGAATTTTCCTCTCCCTCAGTCCCTTTACATTTTGCTCTTATTCTAATTTCAGAAATTATTCTAATTTCTGGAGAATAGACAGGACAGAGTTTCATCTAAATTATATCCTTTAGCTTTTTACATCTTCTTGTAATAGATTTATCACAGTGCTAGAGCAAGATTCAACTTGCTGGCTGCTTATTACCACATTCTTTGTTAGTATTTAGAAATAATTTGTCTTTATATTCCACATTTTATTTGAGGGGGTATAGAGTAAGGAGATCTAGAGGTTATGTCAGAAGAAATCAGAGAGATGCTTTAACTAATCTTCTTTAATGTATCCAATGCTGACGCTATGAAGAATTGAATTGAAGAATTATTGTCATTGCTTACACAAACAAATGAATAAACAAACAAATGTATTCATGGGGAAAGATTTGGAAATTGTGAAAGCTCTACCAGATGGGAAAAGTGTCAACTACATCTTAAACCTCTCAAAAATTTGTGATACAAAGCTGCTTTTCCTGATCTTTTTTTTTTTTTTTTTTTTTTTTTTGGTATGTTCAGCTAGTTAACATAAAGGAAACCTCATAGTTCTGAAGTAATGATGGTTTAGTTGACATTCTTTGGGGACTTAGAGGACCAACATGGGTGTGTGGTAGGTTAGAGTTACACAAAGCCTTTGATATTTGGGCTGAAATCCCCATAGAGTCATTTACACCTGTCTGTTTCACCAATGTGTATGGATGGGAGAAAATCAAAACCCTGGCTTATGGATTAGGGTAAACCAGCCTCCTCTCACCTTTACAGAGACAAAGAGGTACACAGGTATAAATATCTTCCAAGAAGTCTTGTAGGATTTGGCAGAATCTTAAGTGAAATGTAAAGAATATTCAACAAAAAGATAAGTAAGTCAGTGCTGCTGGAAAACTTTTTCAAGGGCAACTAACAGAGTCATGAGGAGGACAACAACAATAAAAACAAATGCTAAAGGCTTACAATGGCACACAGTGCTAAGTACTTTACATATATTAACTCTTTCTGCACCACAGCTCCATAAGATGGATGGGGTTATTGTCTTTGTTTTTCCAATGAAAAAACGACAAAGAGGTTAAATAACACTTCACAGTTCTAGCCAACCATTTGTAAGTGATAGGGTTGTGAAAAAGATCCAGTCTATCTAAATCAGAAATAGTGCTCCAAGCCAGTGGATTTTAAGCTATAAGTAATATTTACACATTTTGAAATTACATTACAAATGTGAATTTTTACTTCCCAAATTTACACAGGATACTCAAGGAAAATGATGTTAGTGAAAGCTTGGTCCTTGTCCCTGATGCCAATCTATTAACTAGGACATGGTTTTGAGAAAAAGGTTTATTGCTTTGCCAGCAAAGGAGAAACATGGGGGGGACTCCAGTCCCAGAGATTGTGGCTCTGCCCATCAGCAGGAACAGGGGACTTTTAAAAAGGTGATTCAAAGGCTACATTCTACATGTTCTCTGTTGGTGTTTTAATTCATTTGTTAATTTGGGAGATGGTAATTTCTGAGATCTTCTGGTAACCATTCCGGAAGTCTAGATTACTTCATTCTTTTTATTTTTTTTAATTTATTTTTTTATTTATATATAACAGCAAAATGCTTTACAATTCTTATTACATATATAGAGCACAATTTTTCATATCTCTGGTTGTATGAAGACACAAATTGGTGTGAATATAGTATGTAGATCACTTCATTCTTATGGTGGGTGTGTATCAAGGACAGTTAATTCTGCCTAGGATGGAGAAGAAAGGTAATCCTATTTCCCCTGAGATTAGGGAGGGGGAGAGATTAGGGAGGAGCAGAGAGAGAAGAAGAGAAAGAAACATGTCCATTTTAAAAATAAATTGCAGTGGCAGAGCAGCAAGGGCTATATTCAAAGCATAAAGTGGATCACTGTTACCATGGACTTATAATTATTTTAATACATTTTACCAAATCTGTTAACTTTGTGCAGTTCAATATTATCCCATAACTTCATAAAAATTTAATCTACAATCCAGAAAATAAGGGTTAAAGAAAAACATTTTTTGAGAGTAAATAAAGCATATTGACTATGAAGATGCAAAAAAGAAACCTAAACAAACAAAGAGACAAAGACCCCAAACCCTGTTTAAGCTCAGTATTGTTAGGTAAAGGGTCACTTAACGCTCCATTAAGACTCTGATCATAGGCTCCACAGAAGCCAGCAGTCCTTTCGATCCACAGACTCACTGCTTCTGGAGTCACTGCCCTCTCTAGGACTCTAGTTTCTCACCTATAAGATCAGGGAACAAGATTAACTCTCACTGCCTAGTTTTCACATTCTGTACATCTGAGTCTAAGCAAGTGATGACTGTCTTTAATCATGACAGATTATTTTTTCCCAACCATTCTCGTTCTCCTGATTTTTATGAGATTTTTAATATACAGTAGAAAAGAAAAAAAAAAATTGAACTCACTGTAACTAGCCAGCTAACTCTAACTTCCCATTCTCATTTCACTGTCAGTTTAACCGAGCGCCTTCTGCAGAAGTCTGAAGTAGACCCTGAGAACACACTGCAAGTTTCTGGAGACTTTCCCATATTTGGCTATCCTGTATTTTCCACTGGCATCATTATCTCAGAGTGTCATCTGAAAATCCATCAAAAAGAAATTTAGTTTTAGGAGCTTATAGCAAAGCTAGTGGAGAAAGAAATCCTTGAATCTTTCTTACTTTACTGTATGAAACATCAGCCATATACAAAACATTAATGGCTAAACCTTAAAGGAAATGCATTCTCTTCAATAGAAGGGAGAACACAAATAGCATACAGAGCTAACATTAGTAGGTACATACATAAACCCACATGGTCTTGAATGGTATTTAGACATATTAATTGGATTAAGTTTGGGGTTATTTAGAACTTTTTTTTTCCTTCTGGACAACATAGTTTTTAAGAGACCTACTCAGTATACATATCTGGCCTCCTGGCCCCTCACTTATTCAAATGATTTCAGTTAGTTCCCTGGTTTCTTTCTCCATTTATTTATTCTAGGATAAGTTGACATTAGACAGGAGTGCATCTCTATAGAAGCATTTGTCATGGTCTCCAATGTAATCAACTTTGTTTTAGCATCTGGTGGAGAAAGCAACTAGTCATATGGCAAGAGAATTAAAAGGGTGAACCTTAGAGTAGGACTTTATGCATAGTTCTTGATTCCAAAAGAAAGAGAGAAGAATGACACTGAAAATTCGGAATGAAGGACCTCTCAGATGCATCAGGTAAAGATAATTCATTGGTTACTTGGTGTCTTCACTTACCAGTAATTTTGGGTTATGAAGTATGACTGAGCAGCTATATCACTCTCTGGCAGAACTTACTTAACCATAGCTTCATCTTTCCGGAATTGGTTTATATGATGATAACATGCATAGAGAATGAAAATGGTGAACCTACAATTGGAAACACTCACTAAGGTACATCATTAATCAAAACCTCAGGTGACTTATTCACACTTTACCAACTGAGATTGTATTTTGCCATTCTTATTTGCTAAAGGAGTTGACAAAGCTGACTCTGAGTAGAGAAATAGCAGCATATTCACAAAATACTTTGACGATTAGTTTTATGAACAAATTTCAGTGATCACCCACTGAAAGTAAACAAGGTCATTTTATTGTTTTAGGAATTTTCTCAATTTTAATTGCCATTAAAGGAGTTTTAACACTTGTTGGATAAATTCCTCTTTGGAATGCCATTCTTACACTTATTCATAATACAATTTGTTACTTAGAGCATGAATTTATAATATTATAAACTTTGAGATAGATCTCAAATGTTTTGAGTAGTCATATCATTCAGGGTTCTCAGATTTGAGCTCATGCTTGCATTCTATGCATTGCAATCTGGGCATGTTAAATGATTTCCATGCACTTAACAAGAAAATGATCATCTGAATTTAGTCCAGTTAAATTACTGTGATAATGGTTGATAAAGCAGACTTTCATAACAGCTAATAGCATGTACCCTGAAGCTGAGCAGTCAGTTTGAATTTTAGTCTTACCACTTGTAATTGTGTAATTATGGACAAGTTAGTTAACTTCTCTCTACCTTACTTTCTTCATCTGTATAAGGGTAATGAATAAAAGTGCCAATACTGCAGAGTTATTAGAAGAAATTAAGGTGCAATTTGTTTGAAAACTAAAGAAATGCTTGGCTTATTAAATAATTTTTAAGTTCAAGTAATTATTAGTATTAGTAGAACAATATCCCCATAATATCTATCAAATTATCCCAAAATGATAATGATAAGATTCTATACTTTCAGTAGTTCTATTTGTTGGTAATTTAATTTAAACTAGCTCACCTTGTTTAAACATGAAACAAAGAAGTAAAACAGTTTTTTAAAATCTGGTCAAGGAACTCAAGTCACATAATTCAGAAATGTTTCTAACTGGTGGCATCTGCTTCAACTCTGTCACAGGCAGAGAAAGTTTATTGTTCCAGAAAGTGACAGTCTTATATTTGTGTGACATAAAAGAGAAGATAAATGTTCAATAAGATATATGCCCGTAGGCATAGTCATGCCACATATAGTGGGAAATTATCCATGCTGGGTTCAACTATTGTGATCCAGAGCCTGTCATTGCCTATTATAAGGGAGTGGGAAGACATAAGAACCATATGTGTTTGGCATTAGGTTCATCTAATGTCATCTACTGTCAATCAGCCTCTGAGAGCACCCTCCCCATGGACAACTCCCTGTGCTCTTTTAGCATGCTCTGATGCAGTCTATCATCAGTGAAGTGAGAATTAACTCTTTTTATAAGTGTGCATACAGAGTAAAGAATAAAATTAATAAGTACTACCAAAATTAGCTGTAAGTTCTAGAGAAATATTAAATAATATAGATATAAGGAGCTAGACAAATACTTACTCAGCATGAGCTCAATAAAGATATTTCTTGGTAAGAAGCAAAATGTTTGCCAAAATGGAAGCCCAGAGTCATGCTTCTATAGCCTACCCACCCAACGAGAACAAATAAACCCACACGTGTATATATGTACATACATGCACACACTAAAGGAAACCTCTTCACACCAATGTTCCAAACCATTTGATAAATCTTTGAGAAGGGCAGACAAAATATGTTGATAGAGTCTCTTTATAAATAAGAAAGAAATAGCTCTGATAAAATGAATAATTAAATGCACAAAGGAGTCTTCAGATGGTAAATAAATTAGTGGATTAAAAAAATAAGTTAAATTGGTTAAAACTTTGTTCTTTGTTTGTTGAATCCAAAAAAATAAAAACTTATGTTTAAATACAAAGTAATAGAGTTATCAAACCCAAACCCTGGGAAAAGAGAGTCCTTATTGCTTTGTTTTCATTTAGAATTTGAGTTGCTCAAAGTTCAAAGTCATCGATAATCCTCATTTCCTATTCTATAGGCAACAATGCATTTCTGTTATTAAGTGAGAATATTTCTGCAAATACCTTTGGTTTGAAGTTGTAAGGCATACGTTTATGAACCTTGTTTATGGAATAGGGTGATTTTTCTTCCTCTTTAAAATAGTTGATTTATAATATTTACCAAAGAAAGCAACACAAACAAAATGTTACTATATTATATGTGTTAAAATAAATTTTTTTCTAATGAAATAATTGGAAAATGTGTCCTTAAAAATTTTATTATCAAGAGGATCATTATAGGTCCAAGAAACTTAGTTTCATAAACTTTAAAAAGGTTAATCATGAGACTAAAATTATACACAAATACATTTATATCCACAAAGAAGGAAGGACTGCTGAGAGAGCACTCGGAGTCCCCTTTATAAATAATAGGTAAATAGTGCTCTCATGGACAGTAATGATTCCTTGGAGGCAAAAGAACACTTATAGGGTCAGAGAAAACCTATTTCAGATACCAATTCTATTAAACCTACTACAGTGAATATTTCTGCTGAAATTCTTACCAAGTCCTCATTCTGCTGGAGATTCAGAAGATCAAAAAAAAGTAAAAAAGTTGAATACACACACACACACACATACACATAGAGATATACACACACACATACACTACACACTAGGGATTATATGCAAAGCAGCAAAATGTTATTAAAATTGAATTTCTTAGTATTATCAAATGCTATAAGAAAATCAAATAATACTTCCAATTTTTGAGAAAATTTTAAATATTAAACAAACGGTAAAATCATTAAAGTGAAAAAATAAATTATTTTTACATATCCAAGGATATAAAAATATATAACCCATTCTACACAGACAAAAGTTGAAAACATTTTCTCAAACACTTGAGAAAAATCTCTCAAATATAAAACCCACTCAACCTTGAAAAAAATGGAATAAAAAGGCACCCAAGAAGGCTACTATAATGATACTAAAAAAATATAGCTTGATAGAAAATAAAAATATGTTCCTCTTTATTCCCCGTAAAAATTTCCCTTGAGTAGCACTATTTCAATGATGTAAGCTTATATTATTTTTCCCGAGAGGCCTCACCATACTACTTGGTTCTACCAAGAATAATATAAGATATACAATAAAATAGAAATGCAATGTATAATATGTAATATTATAATATCTATTATTATATAATGTATTAATAATATATTAATTAAAACACAAAGATTTTCATATTGGAAAAAGAGAAAGATCTCACTACATGTTATACAAAAGAAACTACTTTAACTACCAGGCATAGCTAGTTTGAAAATAAAAGGTTGGAAGAAATATTACTTCAGAAGACAATTGGGTGGGTAGGGGGACAAAGTAAATTCCAAAGCAAAGATAATTACTGGGAATGAAAAGGACAATTTCATAAACATGGGTTGTTACTGTTTGGGTAAGAGATGTACCCCAAAGCTTCTATGTTAATGCAGGAATGTTGGAGAGGTAAAATGATTGGACTGTGAGCACTGTAACCTAACAAGTCCATCCTAGTTTGAATGAACTGAATTGGTGGTAACTGCAGGCAAGTGCAGCATGGCAGAGGAGGTAGGTCACTGGGAGTACGCTTGGAAGGCTGCATCTTGCCTGTGGCCTCTTCCCCCTCTCCCTGTGTTTCCTGAATGCCATGAATAGAGCAGTGTTCTTCCACCGGGCCCTTCCACCATAAAGTTCTGCTCCACCTTAGACCCTGAGTAGTGAACTAAGCTTACCATGAACTAAATCTATGAAAAGTGAGCCAAAATAAATTTTTCTTTCTCTAAGGTGTTCTTGACAGGTAATTTGGTCAAACGGGTGAGAACCTGACTAAAACAGTGGTCCATTCATGGTTAGAATAAAAGATTTATTCTTCAAGAAGATTAGGAGCTTAGGAGATCAAGATGGTAGAGTTGAAGCAGGCTGCTTATTCCAATTTTTTTGCAGTTCAGACTCAAAACAATGAGAGAAAAGTTATTCAGTGAGTTGAGTGACTAGGGAATGAACTGAGGCACACATTTAGACTGCCAGAGACCTGAAGAGACTTGAAAATTCAAATTATTGGAACAGAAAACAAATAGGTTTCATGAGTCCTGATCTTGTACCTATAGTGCCTTAACAAGTCTGAGGTGAGGAAATAGAGAAAAAGAGAGAGAGACAAAACTGATGTTTCTCATAGAAACAGCAGAATAGAAAGACTGAATTAAGCCATGTCAGGAACTCCAAAGAGAGTAAATGCATGAAAAGTGCTCCAGTTTCCTAAATTTGTTGATGGAGATTTGTAGTGGGCAGCCATTTTATAAAGACCATGCCTAAGCTTACAGTTCTGGAAGTATTAAATTCCTACAGCCTCATCACACCTAGAAATAACAAATATTTTACAGGGAACGCCTTTAAACCTGGCCATCTGATTAACTTATGTAATGGAATCACAGCAAGCCAAAAGCCACTGAGTCCCAGTCCTGGTGGCAATGGAATGGAACACAGTGGGTGGAGTGGATAGGCTGCCAACAGTGTCCTGGCACATAGTGCCATACCATACACTGAGAACTAGGTGGGCGCATAAACACCTGCCACAGCCTGGTACAGTTAAATGTGTTCAAGTATCTGGATATTAAGAAGTGCCAGGATTCATTACAGAACTTTCAGATCTCTTAAGCCACACTGGAGAAGGGCAGGCCAAGGTCCTCAACCCAAATATATAACTCATGAACCCAGGGCAGACATGGCTGGTGGAGTCACTACCTCCACACCCAAAGGCACTCAGAGGTCATGTGATCAAGGATTGGGCATTTACTACACTTACCAGTATCTATAAAAATCCAAAGTTGCAAATGCTAGTAAGAGGTCTCTCCATTGCAAGCACCTCTGAAAGGAATAATATACTCATTAATGTTAGTTTATTATATCAGTAAAAAAAGGCTTGTATTTTTGTGTTAATTTGATATTTTCCTCCCCACACACTGTTTAGTTTACATACATTAATACCTTTTATGTATTTTTTAATGTTTTAATTTCTACTGCTTTTTTCTATTTTCTTTACCTTCTCTATATAGTTTTATATTAATTTTACTTTTTTAAAGCCATACTTTTTAAGCTTATTTTAAAATATCACTCCACTTTTCCACTTTTGAATTTGTGGAGAACTTCAATTTTTTTTTAATTTTAAATTTGTTATACATGGCAATAGAGTGTATTTTGACATGCTTATATGGAGTATAACTTCCCATTCTGTGGTTATACATGATAATGGAGTTTCACTGGTCATGTATTCATATATGAACATAGGAAAGTAATGTCTGAATCATTCTAATGTCTTTCCTATTCCAATCCTCTCACCTTTCCCTTCATTCCCATTTGTCTAATCCAGTGAACTTCTATTCTTGACTTCTTCCTGCTTATTGTGAGTTAGCATCCACATATCAGACAATATTCAGCCTTTGGTTTATTGGGATTGGCTTATTTCATTTAGCATGATAATCCACTTACCAGCAAATGACATAATTTCATTTTTCTTTATGGCTGAGTAACATTCCATTGTGTATACATACCACATTGTTTTTTTTTTATCTATTCGTCTGTTAAAGTGCCCCTATGTTGGTTTCATAGCTTAGCTATTGTGAATTGAGCTGCTATAAACATTGATGTGGCCATGTCAATATAGTATACTGATTTGAAGTCCTTTGGGTATAGACCAAGGAGTGGGATAACTGGGTCAAATGGTGGTTCTATTCTAAGTTTTCTGAGGAATCACCATACTGCTTTCCAGAGTGGTTGTGCTAATTTGCAGTCCCACCAGCAATGTATGAGTGTACCTTTTTCCCCACATCCTCACAAACATTTACTGTTACTTTCTTTTTTTTTTTTAAAGAGAGAGAGAGAGAGAGAGAGAATTTTAATATTTTTTTTAGGTTTCTTTTTTTTTTTTGGCGGACACAACATCTTTGTTTGTATGTGGTGCTGAGGATCAAACCGGGCCCTCACACATGCCAGGCGAGCGCGCTACCGCTTGAGCCACATCCCCAGCCCCTATGTTACTTTTTTAATAATTGCCATTCTCACTGGAGTGAGATGACATCTCAGTGTAGTTTTAATTTGCATTTCTCAATTTGCTAGTAGAGATGTTGAACATTTTTTTTTCATATATTTATTGACTGATCGTATTTCTTCTTTGAATTCATGTGTACTTCCTAGGCCAATTTATTGATTGGGTTGTTTGGGGGTTCTTTTGGTGTTAAGTTTTTGAGATTTTGTACATCCTAGAGATTAATGCTTTATCTGAAGTGCAGGTGGCAAAGATTTTCTCTGATCCCGTATGCTCCCTCCTCATTTTCTTGATTGTTTCTTTTGCTGTGAACTTTTTAGTTTGATACCATCCCATTTATTGATTTATTTTACTTCTTGCATTTTAGGAGTCTTGTTGAGGAATTCAGTTCCTAAGCCGACATGGTGGAGAGTTGGGCCTACATTTTCTTCTAATATGTGCAGGGTCTCTTGTCTACTGCCTAGGTTCATGACCCACTTTGGGTTGAGTTTTGTGAAGGATGAGAAATAGGAGTTGAATTTCATTTTGTTATATATAGATGTCCAGTTTTCCCATCACCATTTGATGAGAGGCTATCTTTTCTCCAATGTATGTGTATGTTGCCTCTGTCTAGTATGTGATAACTGTATTTATGTGAGTTTGTCTTTATGCCTCCTGTTCTGTACCATTGGTCTTCATGTCTGTTTTGGTGCCAATATGATGCTATTTTTGTTACTATAGCTCTGCAGTTTAATTTAAGGTCTGGTATTAGGATGCCTCCTGCTTCACTCTTCTTGCTAAGGTTTGCTTGGCTATTCTTGTCCTCTTATTTTTCCAAATGAATTTCATGACTGCTCTTTCTATTTCCATGAAGAATGTAATCAGAAGCTTAATAGGAACTGCATTAGACACAAACTTCTATAAAATAACATTGAATGTAAATGATTTTAATTCTCTAATTAAAAGATATAAGATGTTAGGTTTGATTAAAATACAAGATTCAACTGCATTTTGTTTCTAAGAAACACACCTTAAAGGCAAAGACATTCATAGGCTGAAAATCAAAGGATGGAAAATAATATTCCATGCAAATGGAATCTGAAAGCAAACAAGAGTAGCAGGCTTTAAATCAAAATTAGTCATAGAAGACAAAGAATGCAAGTACATATTGGTAAAGGGAACAACCCAAGAAGATATAATAATTGTAAAAACTTATTCCATAAATATTAGTGCACACAATTTTGTAAAACAAACATTATTCAATATAAAGGGACAGTTAAGCCCCAGTAAAATAATAATGGGGAATATTAATACAACATTCTCTCTGACAGGTCACTAAGACAGAAAATCAACAAAGATGTATCAAATTTAAACTATACTATAGCTCAAATGGCCTAACCAGAAATCTACAGTACCTTTTAACCAATGACAGCTGAAATTTTTTTTTGAGCTTCTCATGGAAATTTTTCCAAAATTGATCATATTTTAGGCCACAAAGCAAGTCTTAGAAAATACAAAAATAAAACAAAAGATAAACAAACAAAAACCTTTGCATCTTTTCAGATTTTAATGGAATGAAATTAGAAATCAACAGAGAGAAAGGCTACAGAAACTATACAAATATAAGGAGACTGAACACTTTTGAATAATGTATGGAGGAGTCAGGAAGAAATTTTAAAAACCTAAGAATCAAACAAAGATGGAAACACAACTAACCAGAATATGTGGGATATAGTGGAAGGCACTTCTAAAGAAGGCCCACATTTAAAAGCACATTTAAAGAGAGAAAGATCTTAAATATACAATCCAATGATGCATTTCAAGGTCCTAGAAAACCAAAAACAAACTAATCCAAAAACTTATGGAAGGAAAAAAAATAATAAATATTAGTGCTGAAATTAATGAAGTAGAAACTTAAAAATATACAATGGACTGATAAAAAAAATTGTTCTTTGAAAAAAACAAACAAAATGGATAAAATCTTATTTAAGCTCATGGGAAGGAGAGAAAGCACAAATTAAAGAAATTAGAGACAAAATTGGGATATAAAAGATACAACTGAATTCAGAGGCTATTTAGAAATTATTGTGAAAATTATATTTGAATTAATTGAAAAATCTTGAAGGAATAAATAAATTCCTAGATACATCTGGCCTACTACAAAACTGACAAGAAGATATGGAAAGCCTAAATAGACCAATAACAAGCCTCCCAACAAAGAAAATCCCAGGGCCAGATGTATTCACAGCTAAATTTTTGCAGATTTTAGAAAACTCAAAAATGTCCCATCAGATGATTTCTACAGGTGATAATTTAGTAAATTGGCAGGACACAAAATCAACATCCAAAATCAATAGCTTTTCTATAAACCAATAATGAATTTACTTTGAAAAAATCAATTCCTTTCACAATAGTTTCAAAAATAAAAAATAAATAATAGATAATTAGATAAATAAATAAAATAAGAATAAATATAAACAAAGAGATGTAAGACCTCTACACAGAAAATTACAGATGCTGAAAAAGAAGTTGAAGAAGTTGCTAGAAAATGTAAAGAGCTTTCATGCTCTTAGGTAAGCAGAATCAATCTTGTTAAAGTGGTCATATTATGAAAAGCAATCAATAGATTCAGTGCAGTCCCCATCAAAATACCAGTAATAATCTTCATAGAACTAGAACAAAGCAATTATAAAACTTATATGGAAGAATAAAGGACCCAGAATAGCTAAACAATGCTATGCAAAAAGAACAAAGCTGAAGGCATCACAATACCCAATTTCAAATTATTTTTACAGAGATATACTGATAGAAACAGCATGGTACTGCTACAAAAACAGATATGTAGAATAATTATAATAGAATAGAATAGAATAGAATAGAATAGAATAGAATAGAATAGAATAGAATAGAAGACAGACAAGCCCACACAGCTATAGTCATCTGATTTTTAACAGAAATGCCAATAGGCTACATTGGAGAAAGAGCAGTCTCTCTAGTAAATAATGCTGGAAATATTAGATATCCATACGGAGAGGAATGAAACTAGATCCCTATCCCTCACCTGAGCAAAACTCAACTCAAAATTGATCAAAGATCTAGGCATAAAACTAAAACATTGCAAGAATCAATAAATGGGATAACATTCTACTAAAAATCTTCTGCATAGCAAAGGATCCTCAGCCTATACAGAATGGGGGAAAATCTTTGCCAGCTACCCTTCCAACAGAGAATTAATATCCAGAGTACATAAAAAACTAAAAAAAACAAAAGCCTAGTGTTAAAAATACAAATGACTCAGTTAATAAATGAACAAATGGACTAAACAGACAATTCCTAACTTTTTAAAAGATTAATTAGGTAAGAGTTTCATTACATTATAACCATAAGAGAACATTTCACATTATTTTTCAAAATTATTTTTCCAGTAACAGAAGTTTAGGTTGTTAATATTTTGTTTAATATTCGAATATACATTCTCTTGCCTTCTACTAATTTCTTATTGTGAAATTGCATGCCTTTTTCATTGTACTACTGAAATTAATGTGTATTTTCCTGTCTGTTTTTACCATTTTTTTCTTCATTTCTGGTTTACAGTAATTTGAATACAATACATGTAGGTAAGAATAACTTTGAATTTATGTTACTTCATGTTAAATGAGCTTCTTGGATCTATTTATCAGATGTGGAAAATGTTCGCTATTTTCCCAATTAGCTTTTCCCCATCACATATCTCCTTTATTTATTGTCAGGTTTCTAAGTATGTTATATTGTTTGATCATATACTATAAAAATTTTACACCCTCTTCCATTTTTTTCCCATGTGTTTTCCTCCCTGTCCTTCAGTGTGGATACTTTCAGTGTACCTCTGTTTGGGTTCACTATCTTGCCTTCTGCTATATTCAGTAGGCTTTTTAAATCTATCTAATATCCAATTACATTTTAATCTTAGGTATTTTTTGGCATTTTAGAATGCACACATTTTATTTTTAATATATTATGATTCTCTGGTGAGATAATCTTTTCATCCATTTTTCCCTTGTTTTGTTTTTCTGTTTTTTTAAGGATAATTTATAAAACTATTTTGACATATTTGTCTGATAGCTCCAGTATTGGAATCATCTCCAAAACTTTTATCTGTTGATTTTCTTCAGTATTACCTTATTTTATAATATTTAGTCATTTATTGCAGATCAGATATTTAAATGATATATACCATAGAGACTATAGATTAATTTATTCACTTATAAAAGTATTAAATTTTGTTCTGGTAGGCAAATAAATTATTGATGATTCACCTAGTCAAAGATACTTTTAGGCTCTGTTAGCATTTACTTATTTTCAGTTTTGCCCTTATTGTTAGAGACAACCACTATTTATATAGTACAGTCATGGGTAGCTGGTCCTGGACTCTCTGGAGTATCATTGAGAATTTGGAGTGTTCATCACGGTATCTCTGCTCTGAGTGAAGCTGAACTTCAGAGTCTTCACAGCATTGTGCAACCTCATCAACCTCTGCTCAATTTCAGTCTCTTAGCAGCTGTCTTTGCTAGGTCTCCTAGGGTCTATCTGTGTATGTGTACATCACAGGTGTCACAGTAACTCAAGGGGAATACTTTTGCAGAATCGCGGCTTCCATTACCATAGCTCCTTTCGCCAGCACATTGCCCATTGTTTTGACAGCCTGAGACTTTGATCTCTATTTCCTTCACCCAGAATAATTGCCATTCTCTGTTGGGCTTTATTCCCCTGTGCTTTAGTTTGAAGAAAAAAAAAAAAGCCTTTAAGTTTTTTTTTTTTGTTTTTTTTTAATGTATTTGTTAGCCATTTGTTTGTTTATCTTTCTTTTCTTTTTTTCTTTTTTTTTTTTTGTGTGTGTGTGTGTTGAGGGTGAGTGCTTGCTATCAGGGACTGAACCCAGGGGCACTTAGCCAACAAGTTACATCCCAAACCCTTTTATTTTTTATTTTGACACAGGGTCTTGCTCTGGTGCTTAGGGCCTTGCTAAGTTGGCAAGGCTAGCTTTGAACTTGTGATCCTCCTGCCTCAGGCTTCTGAGCTACTGAGATTATAGGAGTCTGCCACTGCACCCAGATGGCCATTTGTATTTCTTCTTTTGAGAAATTTCTGCTTAATTCTTTTGCACATTTATGAATTGGTTATTATTATTATTATTATGTGTTATTGTTATTTTGGTGTTGTGTTTTTGAGTTCTTTATGTATTCTGGATATCAGTCACCTGTCTGAGCAGTAGGTGACAAAGATCTTCTCCCATTCTGTAGGCTCTCCCTTCATGTTCTTATTGTTTCCTTTGCTCTGCAGAGATTTTTCAATTTGATAGCATCTGACTTATTGATTTTATTTCTTGAGTTTTAGGGGTCTTGTTAAGGATGTAGATGCCTGCACCATATGAAGGAGTGTTGACCCTGTTTTCTTCTGGCACTTGCAGAGTTTCTGGTCTCATTCCTAGATCTTTAATCTACTTTGAGTTGACTTTTGTACAGTGTGAGAAATAGAATAATTTAGATCTTTATCTATTTATTTTGAATTATATGAGGTACAGAACTAACTTCATTTTCTTTTAAATTTGTATATTATTTTCTTAGCATTAATTTTTACTAATTATTTTTAAATCTTTATAATTTCACTTTATCAGTATTGAACTTTTCAAACTCAGAACAGTTGGTTAGTATTGTTTTATTTAATTTATATATATGTTCATTCATGTGGCAATGCCATATGTTTGAGTTGTAGTAGCTTTTTAATAAATGATCCAGCTGCTTATTGTTAAATGAATACTTATCTTCAAATAAGTTGTATTATTGGTACCTGAATGCTTCTAAATTATTCAAGTCCTTAACTATTCATACTTAATGTAAATTCAGAACTAATATATGTTAAAAACTGAACTAAAATGTCTAGCAAACATTTTTTAGTTTTCATTTACATTCCTAGACTTAAAACATAAGAGCATAAGAGAATGTAATATTTTTTAAAACTTCACATTTTCTATCTCTAATTAAAACAAAATACCCTATAGAATACCTTTGCATCATTTCACCCAGTTTCATTAATTCTGGCTACTGAAGTTAATTTTAATTTGCTCTTATAAAATAAGAGCTCAGTATCAGCATTTTTTTTCTCTGCTAGCATACTCAGTGAGACAAATAGTCACCTGCTAAGTAGCAAATGCTAAGCAAACTTGTCTGTTGCAAATAATCATAACCAATAAATGTTATTTACATTCCATTTAAGAACAAAGATGTTAAATTAAGATGACAAAAGTATCTTTTTGCTAAAGCTAACAGAAATTCTGCTTTGATTAGTTGCTTATGCAAATACTACTCACTTTCTTTCATCTCCTTCTTTGACAGTTGTGCAGAAAGGAAGCAAGGAGGCGTGTCAAATTTACCACAAATGAAACTGTGAGGATCAAAAAACTGATATACACAGAAATACCTATCATTTTGATTGAACAGTTTTTAAATATTGATTAAAATTTAAATAGATAAGTACAAAAAGAGGCTGAACAAATAGCCTATTATCATTTCTTTAACCACATTTTGCCTTGGAGTCCATGGATGGGGCAGTAGGCTCCCTCTTTAAGGAATTTTCTTTGTCCTGCTTTCTGCGTACTTGCTCAATCCTGTTTTTGAGTTTCTACTCAATTCCCTTATCACTTTTTGGGTGAGATTGGGGGGAGAAAAAGAGAAGCAGAACTGGGTTCCGTCATATCAGGTAGAATTTTAGAGCATTCTTGCTTTTCTCTCTCTCCTTTGGACAGCCAAGCCACTAATATGGAATAAGACTCTCTTTTGTTTGACTGTGGTTAGTGTTTGTCTACTGTTTTTTAAAAAAAACATATTTTTAGTCTTAATTTATTTAGATTGAAAGGATCCTTTTAAGTTGTGATATTGTAGAGTTTAAGTTACCCTGAACTTAATATTTCCTTTGTTTTTCCCCCTCATACTCTTGTCTTGCATTAATGGTTAAAGATAAAAGAATTCAAACTCCAACGTCCTTGTGCTGTGGTTTGGATGTGGTTTGGCATGATTCATGTTGAAATTTTGTTGCAAATGTAGTGATATTGGGATGTAGAGATTTTAAATAAAAGTAATGACTACTTCATGGGACTGGATTAGTTCTCATGGGAAAGGATTAGTTCTCATGGGAATGAACTGTTATATAGCATCTGGATCCCTTTGTCTCTTCCTGTCCTCCACATATACTCACAATCTCTTGTACACGCTGACACTGTGTGATGCCCTTTGCCATGTTGTAATGTAGCATAGGCCCCTTTCCAGATCCTTCCACCCACTCCTCCCTCCTGCCTCCAGAACTGTAAACCAAAATCAAATTTTTTCCTTTATATATCACCCATTCTCAGGTAGTTTGCTACAGCAATAGACTGAGAAAACTTTGTTAAGCACAAAAAAAGGGGGAAGTTTAAAATCGGGTCCTCTTCCTTTCCTCCTCTCCTTCTCTGCTGTCAGACACCTCAGTTCCTTATTTTGTGTTCCTAGTATGGCCTCAAAAAGACCCTGACTGAGTCCTGCCCACAGTGTTGGACCAGCATTTAAACATCTTTAAACAGAGATTACTTAGAAATATAACCTTCTCACTTTAACTGTGAGATGAGATTCCTATTCTGTTGAGTTGAAATTGAAGATGGAGGTTATTTCAGAAAATCTATCTAGCTTCCCTTTCTCCTCCCTCCTTTCTTCCTGATGAGACTATCTTTCATGCTTTTTCCTTACAGTTATTTGCAAAATCATTGCCATTCTTTAAAGAAGAGAGGTGAATCTTAAAAATTAATTAATATGAGCTTTTTCACTGAGAAGCTCTGAGTCATTCTACAATTCAGAATGACTTAGCAGAGAAAACTGCCAAATGGTCAAATAGTAATGCTTTATGCTTTGCTATTGTGACATTTTCCCCTTGAGTTTCTCTTACTTGAAATGACAGAATTCTGTATGATTCAGGAGAAAGACTGATATAGCTCATTGAAAACTGTTTTGTTTCAATATTTGAAGGTCCATAGAAAGGAACTTCCATGTTCTAACAATTAAACAAGTGAAGTTCTAATATAAAGAAATGACTCAAAATTTAAAATAATGTATGAAATAACTTCTTTCTTCTAGCATCCCAATCTAGGTGTCTTTTGGTAAAAACTTACTTCTAATTTAAACAAATGGTCACATTATAATTTTTTAAAGATATGATGCTAAAAGATGCTATTTCCAAACAAAGCATCCTCGGTGTTAACATCTATATTTGAGTGTCCTTCTTTTTCCCAAGGGGTGCAAGTGATAAGAAGAAGTAAGGCAGAGAAATCCACTTGAATAAAGCTTTTCAAAATGGATGGAGCAGAAAGCATTCCCAGAGGCAGGTCAAGTTCAACCCAAGAACAGCTCTCTCAGTGCTTTCACAACTAGTTAAAATACAAGACCAATAATATCTCAGCTCTCAAATCAGTGCTGAAATCCAGCAGAAGGTTGTTAATATTGATATGGTTAATATACATCAAACAGGATTCCTTTAATTTCCTGAATCGAAAAATTCTCTACAGTGTTGACATTTCCTTACTGAACTCTCAGGATTGTTTGGTTTCAAAGGCTGTTGGGCCCAAGACACATTTTGTTTTAAATAATCCTTCATAAAAAATTCAGTTTTCAGTCTAATATGATTGAAACTCAGCTTGAGTGTGTTTTATAATGCATTGAACTGGAAAGTCTGTGAGTACTGAATTATTCAAAATGTGGTAGGCAAACGAGTGATATGTGTTCTCATGTGGGGAGGGGCTGATCAAAGAAATCAGTGAGACTTGATATGTCTTGTTATCTCATTTTATTTACCTTTTAGAACTCCTCCAAATATTAGAGGAAAGAAATCAATATCAATTTTCACCTCTGTCACGTTCCACACTTCAATTATTAATGAATGTCAAATTTGACCACAGTTCTTTGTACCACCTGCTCTGCAATAATATTTCTGAGCCTTTATTAAAAATGTAAAATTGTCATTGAATTTCCAAATATGATTCTCCAGTGGCTAATTCAGCTTGTTTTATTAATAAGTGGGTTCTGATGAGTAATACTAATTTAATACGCCTGCATGTAAGATTAAACTATAAATTATTCCTGCTGAAGGTGATGAGAGATGACTGCTGTGCAATTGTTGGGCAATAACCTTCCTGAATTAACCCTGCAAGCATGCAATTCCTGGAAGAAACCATGACTTTATATAGTAGCAAGCCTGACACCATTTTATATGTATTTTTTTTTTTTGTCAGTAGAATGTGCATACATGCACACAAACACATGGTGATAAATGAAAAAACATACATGTACACCATATATGCCTTTATGAATTTGCAAATTAAATTCCCCTTGAAGAATAGACCTTGCTAGTGATTTTTATAATTTATTAATTTTACCCATATCAACACACTTCATGAAATCACTTACCATTTTGCTGTCTATGGAATCCTTTCAATTCTAATGCCAAACATAAATTGAACAATTACTGGAGTTGAGTATTGGAGGTAAAAATTGCTCAGAGAATTGGAATATCTGTATCTACTTATACAAAGAATGTTTCTATAAAGAAACTGGTTTTCTTTTATCTATACTAAAAGGAGAGAACAGTTGGGGCTGTGGCAAGGAAAGTAGATGAGACTTTCTCTGCATTGTACAATAAGCCACAAACAATACTTGAAATAGCCTCCAGCCTCTTGTCTTTTTTGCTAAGCTTTCTTTAGTGTATTGCTCCTGATCAATTACACTTAAATCAACAGGAGTTGCTTGAACATTTGACAGTTGTACTCCTCATGTACCCTAAAGCATTGTTGAGGTTTACTGAGATAGAACTAATTCAAAATATACTTCCTTCATTTTTTTTTTTTTTTAGGGTGGCATCAATGAAGGTAGCTTAGAAGAAAAGAACTGTATTTTGATTTCCTGGACTGACACTCTCAGGCCACAAAAACCCATAATAACAAAACATTTTAAGTTTACTCTGAGTTAAGTATTTGATTTCCATTATCTTATATAAAAAGTTAATGCAGTATTAATTTTCCAAAGAGTAAATATGGTTCATCATTCATAAGACACAATGAAAACTGGGATCTTCAAATCTGTAACACTTCATTGATTGCTTGGTGTTTTTTACTGAAAATGTGTGATTTATATCTATACAAGCAATTAGTCATTGTTCTAAAACTTTTGCATTCCCTTTACCTATTGGGACTGAACTGAACTTGACCTCTAAACATAATAAAGCATCAGGCCACCGCAGAATAATAACAAATATTTTATCTCATATCAGAATAAATTCATTTTTCTTGATCTCTTTTGCATTAGATTATTTCATCATGGACAGAGGTATTTTACTTGATTTTAATCTAAAGGAGTGATGTTCACATTTGTTAACATGGAAATTGATACCCTCAGTAGTCAGAGTCAAGCACCATTTTCATTCATCTTAATTCATGTTTTCCAGTGATGATTCAAAATGTAATTTTGCCACTGTAAAACCTGAACATGATATGCTTCTCATCAAAGTTCATGCTAGCCCGTTACCTATTCTTTGGAAAACAAAATCTACAAGACAAAAATTCACTGTCATCTATGACTTTAAACCAACAAACAACTATCAAGTTTAAGACAGTATCTTATCATGCTTAAAAGAATTATTAATGATGAAACTATTCTGAGGCCAGATTTGGAAACTTAGTTTCAGAGCATTTTGTGAATATGTCGAAGAGAGAGGACTCTGGAGGATCTTATTTCCATAGGCTCACAATAAATATTTGTTCTATGGGGGAAAAATACATAAGTATAGGAGACACACTTGAAAGGTGATTGACATTGCCAGATGATAACAGTATACCCAAACTCAACTTTGATCAAGCACAGTGAAGTGTACTTCCAAAGATGAACTTATTACAAATAAGAAATAAAAGTTTAATTATGCAAGGTCTTACTTCTGACTTATAAAGAAACATGGAAGCCAACACTCTATCTTCATAAGATAAAGCTGAACAAGTTGAAAATAAGTTAATTTTCTTAGACTCATCAGAGGTCTGAGGTTGCATGATAAATTTTTGTACCCTATAATGAAGACACACATTAATCCTCAGAGTCATAGCTAAGATCAGAAAAGCTCAGAAGGAGCAGAAGTGGTTACAGTCATAGCTGGTGGGAATTCTTATATAGTAATTTTGTGAAATTGTTGGAAGGTGAGTATAGACTGGAATGAAAGTGAGAAACTGGTGGCTTCAATCTTATGGGGACACATGCTTTTGTGGGCTTTATTTCTAGGAATCTAACCAGGATCCTCAGTCAATGAAGATCCAAGGAAGAGCCACTCAGGCCTAGTAAAAAAAAGAGAAGATTCACCCTTGTGAAATAGACCCAGAGAGTTTTCCATAACAAATGCTGCTGCTGCATGAAGTGGATCTTCCAATGCCTTAACACAACTAGGATACGTATGGATTTTCAACTCACACTGGCCCCTTTTATCCTTCCTGCCTCACCTAAGAGGAGTGGAGCACAGTCAATATGGTTATAAGCTTTAAGGAAAGAGATTAACAACATTGTAGCCAAGGAAAGGAGTGAAGGGAAGTGAGTCACATCAATCTTATACTTTTGGAAATACACTTATAGAGGTCAGAGCCCAGAGATACAGGCCCACTGAGGACTCAGATTTAACCAGAAGGTTATAAAAACTCCCTGTCCCACACACCTTAACAATATACCAATCAGGCTAGTACAGTAACGTTGGACTATAGCTGAAAGAACTGAAAGACAATGTCTCACTGAGGAAGAGTACTTAGAGAAGTACAAAGTCTACGAGACGGGAGATTAGAGCAAGGACTATAGAATTGAAGTCTTTGGCAAATATTATGCCTATAGAAAATATTAACCAAACCCCAATATCTAGCCGGATTAACATAAATCTTCAACCTAAGTGTCTATGTATATCAACCCTCATTATGCAATACAACATAAACAGTTTTCAATTAAAGAAAAACCTAAAACCAAAAATAAAACAAAAAATAACAACTATAAGTCATTCTAAAAGGCAAGAGAGAAAACAAACAAAACAAAACAGAAAAACCAAATAAGAACAACAACAACAAATAGTCTGGGGAAATCAACTGAGGATCAGAAATGGATCCAGAGTCCTAGGAGTCCTAGGGGCCAGAGGCCTGACTCTGGAGATCAACAAAGCAGGTCTAGACACTCACCTCAAAAATCAAACAGAAAAGGTAATGGCAAAAATCATGAAAGGAACTTTAATTGATGTAGCTATACAGGGTAGACAAGGTGACCCATGATCTTAGTCCTGAAGATAGCTATTGAAAGGCTGACAATGACTCTGATGTTTTATAGAACAGGAATGAGGGCAAGGCTTCTCAGGGGTGCCTTGCTGGAGGGTTTTAGGCTTTTCACAGCTGCCAAAGTGGGTTATCTTGCTCAGGTTTGGTCTGTTCACCTTTACCTCAGTATTGGTCAGGTGGGACCTAGTCTCAGATAAGAAAGTTGCTGTTGCCTGAGGGGTACCTTCAACTTATCACAAGTTATTTTCTGGATCAGACTTTATTCCTGAAATCCAAGGTGACCTGAAGCAAAGGAAATGACTCAAAATGGAGGCAGAGATGCCAAGTCTTTAATCCTACTTTTATCTAACCATTGGACATTTTCAGGTAAAAGTGGGGAGTCTGAGTCTTTGTTACAATGATTCCAAATTAGAATTATCAGAGAAGGAAATGAAAATAGCTATGAATTATTGTGGTAAGGACAGTAATGGAAAAGTAGGAAATATTCAAGAACAAGTAGATAACATAAGCAGAGATGGCAACTCTGAAAAAGGATCAACAGAAATGCTAGAAATAAAAAAAAAAATGAGTTAATTCTTCTAATGGACTCATGATGAGAGTCTACATAGGTAAGGGACAAATAAGTGAGTTTGAAGAGATGTCAATAGAAATTTCCCAAACTGAAACATCTTGTAACTAACATACTCATAACTGAACTACCAGAAAAAGAAGAAAGAGAGAAAGGAACAGAAGAAATATCTGAAAAATTTTCCAAGATCAATGAAAGCAAATAAATCATATGCAGGTAGTTCAGAGAACACTAAGAATTAAGTGCAAAAATATAAACAAAACAAAACAAAAACCACACACCCATGCATATGGTATTCAAACTGTCAGAACCCAAAGAGAAATACAATATTTAAAGAAGTCTAAGGAGTTCTTTATATAAGGAGAAAAATTAGAGAGGACTTTTGTCAGAAACTTTGCAAACAAGAAGAGAATAGAGGGACATATTTAAAAGGGAAAAAAAAAATCAACCTTGAATTCTACATCCAGAGAAATTATCCTTTAAAAATTAAAAGGGAACACACATTTTCTCAAACAAAAATTTAGAAAATGCTTGTCAACCTGACTTTCCCTCCAAATAATGTTACAAGAAGTTCTTCCAGATAAGAAAAAAAGATCTATTCAAAGTAGCAGCAACAATGTATAGGGTTATAAAAAGAATTAAAAATATAATGTTATTAAGAATTTAGGAGACCAGAATATGCCATCATGAAATATGCTTCTTTATTATGAGGAAAATTTAGAACTAAATATTTTAAGACACTGCAATATTTGAGGAAAGCAAAGTATCATTATTATTTTGATACACTTACTGGGCTCTGGGGGTAGGGAAGGCTATGTGCAACAGAGAGACTCTGAAAATAGAGAAATTATCCTTTTGTGGGGAAAACTTATATAAATAGAGAAAATTAACATTTGCAGGTATGTTTCCCTCCCTGTATCAAAAACAATAGGATGATTCTAAGACATCAGCTTCTCTTACTAATAATGGAAAAGGCACCACAAACCTTGCTCTTTTTTATCATGCCCTTTCTGGCTACCTGTGGACTCTCCACTCATCTCCCAATACCCTTCCTTTTTGTTCATGTTGAAGATGACATTTAAACTTGAACCCAGTGCCACTTCTTTAAGATTTTATTTCCATAATTAAAAATACATATTGCAAACTCTAGGGTAAACACTACTTTTCTTTAGAAAGTATAATTGGAATACTAAGATTGCAGATAACATGGAATCACATAAAATGCTCAAAGAAATCACAAAAGACAGAAAAATTCTATCACATGAAGAGATTAGAAAAATAAAATTGTCTTAATACAAAAAAAAAAGCAAATTGACTGTAGAGAAAAAGATACAGAATTGGAATAAAGAATGCATTCCCTTTTTAAATTTTTCTTTTGCAATTCAAGTTTTACAGTATAGTCTACTTTTATTCTCCCCTTGGCTCATGGGATGGGGTATAAGACTCAATCAGCCACAAAGTAATTTGTGATATTCAGGAAAGCAAAGTATCATTATTATTTTGATACACTTACTGTGCTCTGGGGGTAGGGAAGGCTGTGTGCAACAGAGATGTGAAAATTGAAAAAGTTTGGAGAAGAATGCAGAAGCTATGAAAACCAGAAAGAACAAATGCAATGGCTACTTCACACATTCATAGTTAGAAAGTGAAAATCCATTCAATCCAGCTAGTCATTCCATCTTTGCAATGGCAGACTTCATAGAGGAGTATTTTCCATTCATTTGTCCGCATAGTAGACTAAAGAGAATCATAGACGAACTTATTCAGTGGAAACAGCTGAACTCCTCCGTTCATATGGACACAAGCACAATGTCAGTTGTCTAAGTGCTTATGCAAGTCCCATAGGGTGGAGGCAGAAGGAAGAGGAAAGCACAGGACAACCTGGAGGAAAGGGAATCCCACAGTGCTGCTGGAGCTGTGGGCCAGAATAAACAATGTGCTGTGACCTATTTAGCAAATGAAAACGCAAACCAGAGAAAGCAGCCAAGGTCAGGGACACACATCCTCTCCTGCTGAGATGATTTGGGATGTTCAGAACAAGAAAATGAATAGCTCACATGAGGGACTTTCCTTGAACTCCCCTGGGCAATAAATCACTGACTGTAGTGAAGTTTCTGCTTTTCTAAAACTTTGTTAAATAAATGGCAGCAGCAAACTGGGGTCTGGTTTATATGTGGTTTCCTTTTTTAGACTAAAGGCAGCATATGATTAAGAAGAATTCTTCCTGAGCTGTCCTGTTTATGTTAAAGCCCAGATTGCCTTCCTTTCCACCTGTCCCCAAGGTCACCAGAAGCCTCTGACACCAGACTCACTGTAGACTTTTCCTGATGGAATTCCTGGACTCAACTGCTCATTTTACTGTATACATTTTCCAGGTGATTTTTTTTTTGTCCTTAAATCATTTAATTTTATTCAAAGCTTTATGATTACTGGAAAGAAGAGAAAGAGGTCAAAATAAATAGCCTGTTACATATATGAAGCTACCAAATAAAGTAGAGAAAGATTCTGTTGCTGAGTTTTTATCCACATCTTTATCTTTGTTACAATCATAGTTTCTGAGAAGATATGCATAGAAAAATAACCACCAAAGCCCAGTATGGCCATGCATTCTTGTAACACCAGTTACTCCGGGGGCTAAGGGAGAAGAGTGGGTTCAAGTCCAGGCTGGGGAACTCTCAAAAAATGAAAATTAAAATGAAAGCCATCAGAAAATGCATTGCAAAGTTCAAAGTAATGCCTTTAGGAGATGGTATTGTCGCTGGAGTCTTACAGGAGATGGTGAGGTCTGATTTCAGGGAGTCCCCAAAACGTAAGTTTGACTTGCCCCAAAAATCAAATGGAAAAAATAATGGCTTAAAACAGGAAAGGGATTTATTCGGTATAGCCATACTAGGAAGACAAGAAGGTGGGAATGAAGAGTCCTGACCCTTGTTATCAGGAGTACTAACAAAAGTTTCAGGTTTAAATAGATTAGGAATAAAAGTGGGAGGAAAGAATATGCAGTTAGAAGTCTTGGTGACAGTGTGGTCTGGTTGATCAATATCTCAGGTCTAGTTATAATAGGTCCTGCTGGCTCCAGGGAAGCCATCAAAACTTGAGGGAGCAATTCAGTGCCCAGCATGAAATGATTGCTCCTGCTTAGGGGACAGTCTCAGTTTCTGTCATGGTATAATTGTTCCCACTTAGGAAAGCAGTCCCTTTATGAGATGATCTACCCAAAAGTCTCTTATTCTTGGAATCTGAAAATATATTATATACTCTAATTTTGGTGTCTTCAATCATGAAGGGAAATGAGAGGGAGGTTAGGCAAATTTAGAGATAATGGGTCTTGTATTACCAATTTTTAGATAGCTACCACTTAAATAATTAACAGGTCTGTGTATAAAGTTGAGCAGAAATCTGACCCAAAGTTAAAGGAATAAGGGATACAGAATAAAGGATACAGAATGAAAGTAACAATGCCAAATTTTTATCTATCCTTTTAATTACCCACAAGTCATCTGTGTGCTCAAGTGAAAAGTCAAAGCTTTTTAGCAAAACCAGTCTTTAAGTATGTGTTATGATGTAATGTGATAATTTTCTTATTTATATTTTCTTTCTAACAGTCTATAAAAGTGCTAACTAATAAAAAAAAGATAATGAGACACACGTATAGCAAATTTTCTAAAACAAAAGGTAAATTAATTTTAGTCATATGCTTTACACAGTTGAGTAAATCAAGAATATTATTTCAACATCTAATCAGTGTAAAATTATTAATGAGATATTTCCAATTTTTTTCTCTTTTTCAAAATCTGGCATGTACTTTTACACTTACAGCATACCTCAATTCAAAACTTCCACATGTCTGAAAATTTATTAGTCAGTACTGTTTATAACATTAAAAATAGCAAACCTTGATTATATAGATATACACAGACATATATGTAAATGTGTGACTTAAATAAATCATGTGTATCTCATTATAAACATTCATATATAGAAAGAGATAAAATGAATAAGATAGTGATAGAAATAATGTACTGTTTCCTTCACTGATTTGTGAAATCCTATTACTTTGATGTCTCATAATATTTTACCTAATAGTATATTATAAAAATAGGTATTTCAAGGTCAAGTGACTTTGGTAACTATGGGATAGATAACATTAGATCACTTTCTTTACAGTAGGACTTCTCAGAGTCTTTAATATGCTAATATGTTTCATAAAATTGTAAGAGAAAAATAAGATATGATATGATATGTGATAAGTGATTGATTACATCACCTTTTAGATAAAAGCCCCCCTCCCCCCTCCCCCGCCTACATGGAACCTCTTATAGGAGATATAGAAGAATTTTAGAAACTCTGATAAAGAAAAATCAATAAATGAAATAAATATAAATATACAGAGTGAGTTAATATTGAAATGTTATACCTGATTAGAAATATTGTGGTTGCATATGCGTGTATGTATATCAGAGGGAGAGAGAGAGAGAGAGAGAGAGAGAGAGATGGAGGGAGAAAATGAGAATAGGAGGAAGAGGAAGAGAACAAGAGAGATCCGTGGAGTACATAGTACTTTGATCCATGATTCCTTTTCTTCACTTATTTTCACATGTGCTATTTTAGCATTACAGTAGTGCTGGAAAGAAATGTAAAATAAATAAAACAGGGATTATGGATTCTACTTAACATAACATAGAAAAGGGGCCTCTGATTGGTAAATGTTTATTGCCACATTATTAGTCCTATACAAATTAAGAAATTTTTGAATTTGGAAATTCTATGTCCCAGCCATAGAGATTTTTTCTGTTAACTGTTATTTTTCTTTAATTTCACATCATAATGCTTATATTAATGTAAATTTAATTCATTCTCTTAATAGTGAAGTGGATAATAATTTTCAGAAGGTTATAAGATGTATTTTTGCTAAATACACTGTGTTGTTGTCTTTAATCTTTATGTTATTTGCTGAATAGTCTAATTTTTGAACCCCTTTTCTCCCTTGTCATTCAGAAAATGCACTCCTGGTTTTCCTTCCACCTCTACAACTCTAATATTTCTGTCCACATGCAAAGTCATCCTCTTTTAACCAGCTGTGAAATATTGAAGTTCCTTAGGGCTTAGTGCTCAGCTTTTTTTGTTGTTGTTGTCATTTCATGGTCTATTTTCATGAAATCTCACTCAAACCTAGGTCTTTAATTACTGTGTCCCAATGACTCACATTTCTCTCTAGGTCAGAAGTCTTCTGTGAATACATAATTGTCTTCTTGACATTAGGTTTTCCATGATTCAAAGGGAAATTACTTTCAACCAGTCCAAAATGAACTTATGTGTAACCCCTACACACACACACACACACACACACACACACACACACATATATATATATATATACGCATATTCTGGGAGGCCCTTATAAGCATTTCATCACCACCTAGAATCTATATTATTTATACCATAACCTAAATTTATACCATAACCTAATTTATACCATAACCTAAATCTCTTAAATTTATCGATTTCTTTCTATCATCATCATATCCTGGATTTAGTTCCTGTCACACAACAATCACAATGTTATACGTTCATTATTGCCTTTCCTAAACTAAACTTGGACTGATCTGTGCAAAACACAAATATGACCATTCTGCCACCCTGCTAAGAAACCATCAGTGACTTTTCTGTTGGGATAAACCTAAAGCTCTTTATAATGCCTACTGATCTTTTGGCTCCGTTTCTATTGTCCTGTATTAGCTGCCATTCCTGCACCCTCTCTAATTCAGTTACTCTACTTTTTTTCAGGGTCTTACTTGACTTCCCTTTCCTACTTTGAGGCTTTGAACTTGCTAATTTTTCATCAGACATTTTATTTAATTTTCTTCTGTCCTTTAAACAGTCATTCAACTATTATTTCTTTAGAGGTGTTATCACTGGCATCTTGATGTAAGCCAAATCTCTTATTTTTTTTTCCTCATAGCAGTAGTATATATCTGCTACATAGGACTCAGTGTGATTATCATATTTATTAGTGTAATTTTTTTGATTGATTGTTTTTGCTGAGAAACAAATTACTTGTGGGTGGAAAGCCTGTCTGACATGTTTCCTTCGTTTAGTTAAACAGGCAACTTCCACAGTGCCTTGAACATGGTTGATACATGATAAATATTTGGAAAGGCATGAATTAAAAAAAAAAAACCCAAGTGGGATTACTAAAGCAAAAGTATGAATGTGTTGGGCTCCTGATATAAATTATCAACTTTTTTCCAGAAACATTTTGTGGCAATGTACAAATTTCATTTTTTTTAAAAGATTTCCATGTAAATTGTTATGAAAGCAAATAGCTATCCCAAAAGGGCAGGTATACAGACAGGTGCGATAGTATTGCTAATTATTCTTACAAGTCCCTAAACATTAAAATCTAACATACAATCTACAAATAACAGATTTGAATTTGAAAGGAACCGCTTGGTTTGCTCACATTTTGATAACCCTTGACAGATACTATGTGAAATATTCTGACTCTGGGTTTAAGAGAGTGTATGAGAAGTAAGTATTTTAATATGATATTCCGTGTGGCACAGTGGATTAAAAATATCTTTCATCTCCCACAAAAATATCCTAAATACTAATATTATCTCAAGATCTGTGTTTAGGGTTCTTTAGAAAGTGTGCTCTATGAGCAGGAGAGAAAATAATCAAGGTACAAATGTCAGGGTTTGTCATCCTTTGTTTCAGTCTTCTAAACAGAATGATCTGTGTTCTATTTGTA
Organism: Marmota flaviventris; assembly: GCF_047511675.1. Classification (NCBI taxonomy): domain Eukaryota; kingdom Metazoa; phylum Chordata; class Mammalia; order Rodentia; family Sciuridae; genus Marmota; species Marmota flaviventris. The sequence goes on along the minus strand of NC_092510.1, from coordinate 24,728,840 downwards.
TGTTAAATAGAGTCTTTGCAATTGTTGGGGATTGGTTTAGGCATAATATTTTTAATTTTGTAGAAATTATTTGTACACATATAGTTATGAAGTTTGATGGGAATTTGATTAGCATCTAGAAATGTGTCATTGAAGTTATGGATTCTTTATGAGACATATTTAATGCTTTTGTTTTGAAAACAATAATATGATTTGCATTTCCTCCCTTTTATGGTAATACACAGTCACTATAAAAAATAGGAAAAAGAGGTAAGGAAAGGTAATTGCCTGTCTACAATCCAGTTAGGTACTTTCCCATTTTGGTGTATTTAATCTGAAACTTGGAACAGTAAGAGGTCAAACATCTTTATTTGTTTAGGAAGTCAAAAAAGAAAGATTTAGCTGAATTCCAAACAAGTAAGAAGTTTAGTGTATTACTATTTCAGTTGTATATCAAATAGTTTATAGGATCATAAAAAAGAACATTTATCAAAAGTATTATTTAAATTTTTATGACCAGTTAGAAACATCTTATGTTTTGATGAGGGGTGGCAGCCTGTGACAGTGTTAACTTCCTGGAGAGAAATGTAAGGTTGTTGAAGCACATTTACTGATGGCTACTACAATCAGTTTTGTTTTATAAATGATCACTCAACATCTGTGATCAAAGATATATCTTCTACTTAAAAAAAACAACCAACCAACCAACAAACAAACAAAAAAAACCCAACCTATTAATTTGGAAAACAGAGTTTAAATACAAGGATAATTCTTTCATTTTAATGCTCCTTATAAAGATTAATGCATCACCTTTTGCTTTTTACATTTTTAGATAAAGAGAGTTAAATATGATTAGATGGGAGCTTTGAGTCATTGCTACTCATTGAGGTTCGTTTTTGCACACATGCTAGCATTTTCATTGCTCAGATACCAGTAATGTAGTCTGGATACTCAGGAACAAAGGTTGGGATCTTAGATCTATGCAATTCAAAACTACAGGGATTTCCAAAAGAAAAATCTATAAATTGAGCATGACCAGTCATCGAACTTGACAGCTAACTTAGTGTTCTTTCAACCACCCATTGTAAGCACATCCACGAGTAGTGTTTCTCTTTTCCTCTGAAGTAATTATTAGTATTTTTTTTTTTTGGTAGATTGAACCCAAGGGCGCCCAACCACTGAGCCATGTCTCCAGCCCTATTATTTTTTACTTTGAGACAGGATCTCACTGGGTTACTTATAGCCTTTCTAAGTAGCTGAGACTGGCTTTGAACTTGCAACCCTCCTGCCTCAGTCTCCAGAGCTTCAGGGATTATAAGTGTATACTATCACACCTGGCTCCTTTGAAGAATCTCTGTTTCTCCCTTGCTCAAACTCCTATTTGGCATCTTTACATTGCTTTAACTAGGCAAAGACAAATAAATATACAGGGAAATCAAAGTAAATTTTTCTTATGAGAGTAATTGGCATGCTTGTATACTCATACAGTTTATAGTTTCAAATATTTATTTTTTTCTGGCTTTTAAGATACCTAAGAGTTAAGTTCCTGTGCTAGTTTACTCAAATGTAGCATTCTGGCCTAGGTCCAGCCGTGCCATATTCCTCCTATTTCTGGTACAGTCGTGGTCATTCCTAGTACTGTATCTTTGCACATATGCTTTTCTCCCACACAGGATCCCTTTATCTTTCATTTGACCAACCTAAATCTTGCTCTTTTGAATGCCCAACTGGTATAAGTTTCTCATTTTCCATGAAGTCTTTTCTGGTACTCTACACTGCACCAGGCAGTCATCTGTCAGAGCCCCATTTAGAATTAGTGCCTAATATTTTGAGTTGTGCACCAATCTGTCTCTCAACAGTGGTTGGCCATGCTTTCTGCATCATAACATAAAAGGTTTGGCTCAGGCGTTCTCTTGCTTTCTTACTTTTATTACTCTTCAAACCAATCATTCTCTGTTAGTCTATCTCACCATAGATGTATTATTGGTTCTTTTGGGTACATATAGTACCTTTCCCAAGGGACCTCATATGATCCAGCTGTACAGTGAATGTGTAATTATTGCTGACTCTTTAATTTTCCTAAAATCAAATAAAATAGTTACAGCCTTCTCACAACATAAGTATTCTTGGTACACTCTCCCTAAAGCAACCTTATTTTGATAGATCTGAAAAAAAACTTTGCAAGATTGAAACATGCTTCTTGAAACAGCAAGCCTGATATGTTCATTGCACCTGTCATTCTAGTATTGATAAACATCATTAAGTCAGTCCCTCAGAACTCTGCATTAAATATCAGTATAACTGAAGTGAGCAGAAGGAATCCTACCAACTTTTGTATGTGCATATGTCTATGAGGTGGGTCTATAGTAGAAAATTCTTAGTGGACAACTAAGCACAGAAGGCTTTAAAAAAAAAGTTTTCCTTAGGCTTCATATAATATTGGGCAAATATGATTGTGAGAACAGTAACCAAAAAAAAAAAAAAGAAGAAGAAGAAGAAGAAGAATTATTCAAAAGTTCAGCCCCACAGATGAATTTTGGAAGCCAGGAATATTTCTATCAGATTCTGTCCATTTACCAGGTATGCAGAAGTGAATCCCATGTTTCTCCAGCAATTATTTTCCTTGTGAATGTGACAGTAATATTAGTGTGTTTTTAGATAAGACAATGGTGTTAGGAATGGTATTTTGAAAAATACATTAGATCCCTGGAACTACATAATTGTTACTCTCTTGTCTGTGACTGAATTTTATTATCTTTCACCTTAAATTACCACACTCGTGGTATACTGGAGCTTACATTATGTTCCATATTGCTTGTTAACTGGCATAATTTCAGTAATAGGTAGATATTCATTATTATCTTCCCTGCACTCATCACCTTTTATTCATCCTTGCTTCATATTGAAAGGGCACCTTTGGGCTAATAGGAAGAGGGGAAGAAAAGATTTGAGCAACTCTTTCTCAATCTTTTAGCTAATGCTCATACTGTGAAAGTCACTGATGCTTGAAATATAGCTGTGGTGAGTGAGGGTGTGGTGAAGATGGGGTGTGCTTTCTCTGTAACAAATAGAAGTGCAGTTACTGTGGGAATCAGATTTTCACAGGGCTTCAAGGACTTTAAACTGTTGGGCTGAGACCTTACTTAGTGCATTGTTAGCAGACAAGTTTCATGCCAAGGTCTCTAACATAAATACCAATTGAGCTCTGTTGAAATTGGCCACAAGTATATTTCATTCCATTATACTTATAATAGGAACAATGAAAAATCTTTCTCCCTGTTAGGCTTTTCTATTGCTGATCTAAAATACCTGGAAAAAAGCCCATCTAAATCTAACCATCTAATCTAAGAAAAGATTGGCCTCTTTTACTAACTTAATAAGGGCAGTTTCAGTGTTCAGTGATGCTGAGCCACTATAATTATGTTAAAGGAGGGATGTGATATCAACAAGAAAGTTGCACATATACATACACTTACACACACACACACACACACACACACACATACACACACAAATGTGTATAAACCTCAGCTACTATCTTTAAGTATTCCCCATATTTTTTTAAAGGACTCCATGTGAAATCATATATAGAGTTAGAGAAATGTGGTTGGTAAATCTTTATATAAATACCATCTGTTGGGCCATGTAATATATGTATGTGAATGTTTACATATTCATTATTTTTGTGAATGAAATAATGGGCCTAGCTACATATGATTTATTATTTGGCACCTTTGAGCCTAACCACATATGATTATTATTGGGCACCAAGAGCAGAGGAAATGATTTCAAGTGAGAGAGTGGCCATAAGATTGAGAAAAAGGAAGTGTTGCTTCTGAAACATTGCCCATACAATGCTTATCCATCAGTGTGTTTACCTTCTTGATATATAACTTCTTTATGAAAAAATGTGTTCACAGAGCTTCACTGGATGGTATATGTCTATGCTCATGCTTGGATAAACTCCTTTATCATGTATGTAATTGCATGTGCCCTGGAATTATGTTAGGCAAAATTTGGTTTAAATGTAATTGCATGTCCCCTGGAATTATGTTAGGCAAAATTTGGTTTAAACTTCCTTCTCAGAAGAAATTTTCTACCCACTGCCCATCACTACTGTCTGTATACTATCCTTTTAGAACTCTGTCATCTACCATGTGGAATTAAGTGCCTGTCCCATCAATCTTGACTAGTCTCAATTTCACTTCAGATCTCAAGTAAAAACTAAAATGTTTCTTCCTCTTTCTTTCTTTTTCTTTTCTTTTCTTCTTTTTTTTTTTTTTTTTGGTACCTGATATTGAACTCAGGGACACTCAACCACTGAGCCACATCCCCAGCTCTATTTTGTATTTTATTTAGAGACAGGTTCTCACTGAGTTGCTTAGCGCCTTGCTTTTTGCTGAGGCTGTTTTTGAACTTGTGATCCTCCTGCCTCAGCCTCCCAATTCACTGGGATTACAGGTGTGCACCACTGCACCTGGCTTCCTGCACATTTTTAAATCTAAACATATTAATTTTTGCTTGATTTTGTTGTTTATTTTTTCTCTATTAATCCAAATGAATAATTCCAAGGTTCTTATAAAGGTGAATATAGGAAATTGTAGCGAATTAATGTATATTTTGTTGTTATGAATGAGATTGGTATTATTTTAATTCTTAAGAAAATGGTTCACTATTATTTTTATTTTTTCACTCACTTGACAATACAGACATTATCTCATGGGGGGAAAAAACAATAACAATGTGATTTATATGTTCCCCCTCTGAAAGACTGCCTCAAATTGCAAAAGTGACTTTGTGGTGTCACCTTTGTGTTGATACCAGTGCAGAAAAAATGATGATTCTTTATCAAAAGCAGAGGAAGTGATTTTTTTGTTACCTTAGAGATTATTTGATGAGGAATTATTAAAACCAAACAGTTAGTTAAATTCCTCAGAGTGAACTTCAGCTCCCTTTGACTTGTGAACCTCTCTTGAAGCTCAGAAAATTCCTCTAATGTGGATAATTACACTGATGGCTGGCCTGAGAAAATAGGCCACCGAAATGGGCTTTGTGTGATTCTGTTAATTGCTGCTGTAGACAAGCAGCCTGGCCCTTTATTCATGCCTCGCAAACCTTTCATCAAATGAGTAGATTATTTCTAATGCATATTAGATAGGATGAACTCATCTTCCAAGAAGGGCATTAATATATCTGGTGTCTTTTTTTTTCCCCCTGAGAGAACTTGCTTTAAATGCGACTTTAGCTGTGGGTTCGTTTTTCTGGAGATGTGTCTTAGCATTCTTAGCGGTCTGCTAACAGCCAAGTAGCAAAACAATTTATTGGTTTATGGGTTCTGATTTGATGCTGGTTGCAGTTATACCATGTCAAACAAAAATAATTGCTAATATGGTGGCATATCAAGGTCATTGTATGTAAGTATTGGATGTGTAGTTTCTGTTTCAATATCTAGAGGAACACTACTGGTTAAAACAGTGACCTCTGAAGTCAGAGGTCAAGATTGAAATCATAAAAGGGAAAAACTAAAATAGTATATTAAAGCTTGGGTACACATATTATACCACTCCTTGCTCTAGGGAGGACTGAACAAGCGTGACAATGAAATGATCTTTCTAACTCAAAGGAAATATGACTCTCTTTGGAAGATAGCGTATGACTAACAAAATGGAACTGATGGCAATAGGGATAGTAGAGGTTATAAGGTCTACAAATCCTAATGCTCTCACTATTTTCTAAATTGAAGCTACCAGTTATTTTTCTGAACTGGGCTTCTCATGATCAGACAGAGTTATACATTTCTTTGTTTGTTCACCCATATGCCTTTGACACAATGGTACAGAAAGCAGCTGTCAGGAGCAGCTGGAATTAGATACCTCTATTCACTCTACATAACAGGAGGCAGTTGCTAACAGTACACCAGGCAAAGGGGGAAAAAAAGAAGAGACAGCTCCACAATCCATTGGAGATCTGAAACCTCAGACACATCTACAGTCTTATTTACATCTTTACAATTTTATAGCACATGCTTTTCAAACCTACAGAAGTATTCATGTCTTTTTTCAGAGCTGGGATTTTGAGGAGGGGGTGTAGGAAGGCCTTGTGTAGCATGTGTCAAGGAGATGAGGGAGAAGGATGGTTGGAGGAAAAGTAGCAGTGAAGTGACTTGTGATCAAATTTATGGTATCAATAAGAATATGTTTCAAAGTCATCCAGAGCCTTGGTTCTTGCTCAATAAGAATAGTGGGGAAAAAGCAGGCAGGCCAAGTCATATGAGTGGGCACAGATATATTAACATTACATGTGTGTGTAATCTTAGTGTTGAAGCATTCATAGCATAGGTAAACTTACAGACTTTACAGGCAATGGATGAATACATCTCTCATTTGTGATATTATTCCTTGTCTCCAACAGCAGTGTGTGTGTGTGTATGTGTGTGTGTATAACATGTTTAAATACAGAAATATTTTACATTTATAATTTCAACACGATTACTATACAAATACTGAAATGAAAATTATTATCACAAATAAATTTTGAGCATTTGCCAAAAAAATAGAGAAATACAGCTTTTCTATTTTTTAAGTCAATAATTTGTGAGAAGAAAAGGAACCTGATATCCTAAATGTTTATTTTTGTGTTTCACAGTAATACACAATGAAGATTTTAAGTAGAGGATGAAAGGGTCCCACGACTGCAGATCCTTTGATAGCAAGGAACTGAATATCAGAGTTGCGGGATATACAGAAAGAGATTAAACTAGATGAAACAGTTCAAGGATGACATACATTTCTCACGGACATTATGGGTGGGGTGAAATTATTTCCTGTATGAAGTAAGTGACAATGGGATTTGTGAACTGCTGTTATATTTTAGGGCAAATGCCAATAACCATTGTTCTGCCTCCCTTATTAGTCAGCCCTAATGTAGAATAATTTGTCTTCATTCTCATGAAACCTTGAAAATTAATTTGGAAAAACTGAAGCAACATGATAATGCTTTGATACATTGTGGGATCTAAAATGCAATACAAATTATTTTGAAAGGTAATTATAAAAGTCAGTGTACAGAATAGAGAACCCAGGCTGAGACTCAAATACAAGTGGGGATTTATTAAAATTAGGGAAAAAAAGTAATTTTAAAAATCAAGACTGTCAGATAATTACTCACAAAGCACTGTTGGAACTGGCCAGATATTTCTTGGGCGAAGGAAAATGTGGAAGACTAGCAGGTAGACTTTTGTCATGTGACATATGATATCAAGTCTAAAAACCATTAACAAAAGTCTTGCAAATTAAAGAACAGAGATGCATATAATGTGCCTGACACCAATTAGGAACTTGTTATGGTTTGGATGTCTCCTCAATGCAAGAGCGTTCAGAGGAGAAATGATTGGGTTGTGAGAGTGATTAAATCCCCTGTAACTGAGTGGTAACTTGCAGTGATAGGGTGAGGCTGGAAGAGGTGGGAATTGGGGAGTGGCTTTCAGTATATATTTGTATCTGGTGAGTGGAGTCTCTCTGTCTCCTAATCATGATGTGAGCTGTTTCCTTCTGCCACCTCTCCCTCCATGATATTCAGCCTCACCTCAAGCCCTGAAAAATGGAGCTAGCCTTCTATGGATTAAAACCTCTGAAACTGTGAGCTTTTCTTCCTCTATAGTTGTTCTGGTCAGGTCCTTTATTTACAACAGCAAATAAGCTGACTAAAACAGAACTCCACTATGTTAAATATATAGGCTTAAATTCAGGATTGAATCAGTCTCATCAGTGAGGAGAGAGCCACAAGGCTAAAATCTATTTCATTTAAATACCATTTGAAAATGGAGACCGCGTTGCTGAATGCTACAATGTCCACAGATGTGACTATGCAGACATAAAGCTTGTATATACCTAAATGCACAAATATGAGTATATAATATTTCAGTTTTCTCATTCTTCATCTACTTGTGGCTCCTAAGGCAGTCATGCTTACTCGCTAATTGAATATAGCTTTATTGGAAAATTTCTCTGTGCCAGACACTGCTTTACTACTTGAATATACAACGCTAAACAAAACTCCTTGCTTTCATGGTCTTTTTTATTCTGACAATAATAAATTACTGAGAGGAGCTTTAACTGCATAGAATGAATATATATTTCTTATTTTTCATTCCCCTCCCTAGTATTCCTGAAACTAAAAATATTTTCATATATACTATTGAATTCTTTATTATTTTTTTTCCTACATAAGTACATCTCCCATGAATGCCCACTGCCCACCATTGTCATTGCCATTGTACCCTATCTATGTGCAGGGGCTTCCTTCTGATGCCCTCAAAGTGTTGTCTTGAGGTAACTTTTTATTTTGGATTCCGATAAAGGGTCTATGCAAGGAATATGGATTCAGGAAGTGTATTTGGGAGCTGATCTCAGAAATCATAATGAGAAAGAGTAAGAGTAAGGCAGGCAAGGGAGGCAAATTTTACCACTATTGGGTGGATTAATGTAACAAGTGTTCTGAGTGGACAACTGCATTGTATGTAACTTGAGGACCCTGCAAAAATGAAATATACCTCAGAAATACTCCCCCAAAATAGCAAGGAAGCAAGCTCCAGGAGAAAGATAATGACTCCAGGGAAGGAAATCCAGGTAACAATCTGAGTATTCCTGCAGGGAGTCTTGGGTCCCTGTTGACTGAAGACATTTGGGGAAGGCCAAGAAACATAAACCAAGTACCCACAGAAAAAGCAGCAGCTGCGGGCATTGCCAGTCTGTGACCATATCAAAAAAATGTAGCCTGGTACTCATAACCTAAACAGTCTCAGGTGAAATCAAGATCATCTCTCTTTAAGGCCCAAAGAACAAAACACTGGGCTTGACATAGGAACTGGCACCATGCTTTTTCTTCATCATGGTTTCTTTCCATCCTATTAAGAGGAAACCAAATATTTTGTTAACCAATTAAAAATATTTAAGTAATTATACTTCCTGTGATTCCATCATTGTATTTGATGGCTATATCCAAACAATCTTCTTGTATATAAGCTTAGGATTGAAATGGTACGTGTGTGTGTGTGTGTGTGTGTGTGTGCACTCTATGTGAAATGCAAAAAAAATAAACATGGTGAATAAACCCCATTAAGTCCTATCATAAAAACTGAAAGAATACAAGGCCATAATCTAAAACAGATGTCATTTCTCCAAACAATGCACTGTAAACAATTTCTTTCTTGGAGAAGTTTGACATTGAGAAGTTTTCAAATGAGAAACTTAATAGTTGTTTGCTACATAATACTTTTGAGTTGAGGACCTCATTTAATTTACGCTCTTTAGTGAAATTTGTGAATTTCTGCTCTTTTTAATGGATGTGACATGAATGATTTTCTGGAATTTTGAGTATATTTTTTCTGAATAATTTTATTGTATTGAACTCTCACTCTCAATTTATGATGAAAAATAATCCCTCCAGAGAAGATAATATCAGGCTTGCCAATGGCTCAGCAAGCCATTGAAGAATAGAGTGCTCAAGAGTTCTTCCAAGGCAGATTCTAGTTGTTCCCCAGAAAGGAGAATGGGGAATTTGCAGGTTTGTGTAATTCCAGTCTGTGCATTTGGCCTCTGAACCTCACTGATATTCTTGTGGTCTGAAAGATGGAAAGTAATTATTGTCTTCCTCAGAAAACAGGTCAAAAAGGAGATGCTGAATATACTCACCAAAAAGAAATATATAGCTACTCATTATTATCTGAATATTTCATTTGTCTGTTTTTTTTTTTTTAATTTTAGTACTAGGGATTGAACCCAAGCATACTTTACCACTGAACTACATCCCTGGTTCTTATTATTTTTATTTTTTCATTTTGAGATAGTGTCTCTCTAAATTGCTCAAGGCATCACTAAGTTGATGAAGCTGGCCTCAAAACTATGATACTCCTACCTGGGTCTCCTGAGTTACAGGTATTACAGGTATACATCTCCATGCCTGGATCTATCTGTCTTTTGGAAGCAATTAACCCAATAGACATTCAGAATTTCCACCTGTGGTAGAGCATGTTGTTAAAAATGGCATCTCTGTGACCCTAAATTCTGCATGTTTCAGAGGCAGAGATGCCAAATGAATGTCATTCTCTGAGAAAAATCTGGAATAAAATAAGTAACTTAGCAAGGTTACTAAATTAGATGAATTTTAAAGTTTTGGAGTAAATGAGGAGAGCCTGAGTTTTGTTTTGAAGAGGGAAAGCCATTATTCAAATCAAAAATACAATATTTCCATCTACTATTATATAGTCAGAGTTTATAGGTTACATAATGGATTCAATTAAAGACTGTCTGAACTCCTACAACACTCTCAGGTTAATTTCCAAAAATGTCAACTTCACATAATTTTGGTATACAATTATAAATAATATGTAGTTTTTAATGCACTTTCTAATTGTTTTTGTCATTGTCAATCTCATTAGTACAGATATTTAGGTTTTCCTATCTGTCCAAACTTGTCTCTAACCACTGTACCTCTGCATGATGATTGTGCAGATCTGTTGCTTGTACAGATTCTTTAAACTTATTTCCCTACTTTGTATATGCTCTTTATTCTAACCAAAATAAACTTCCTTCTTTATCAGGTTTTATTATGAATTGGATATGAAATGTTCCTTCAAAGTTTGTATGTTGTAAATATAATCCCCAATGCAGCAATGTTCAGAGGTGAAAATACTGGATTATGAGAGCTATAATTATATTAGTAGATATTAATAATTGAATAGATTATTGGTGGCAACAATAGGCAAACAGGGTATGACTAGAGAGAGTAGGTCACTGAAAATATGCCTTAGGGGATTATATTCTCTCTCTCTCTCTCTCTCTGTTTCTCAGTTGCCATGAGCTCAGCAGCTTTCCTCTGCAACACCCTTCTGCCATGATAATCTGCCTCAAAACAATGAACTCAGCCAACCATGGACTGAAACTCTTAAACCATGAGCCCAAATAAACATATCATCTTTTCAATTTTATCTGTCAAGTATTTGTCTCACAGTGATGAAAAACTGACCAACAATGCTTTCATATTTTATTTCAATTCAAGTATTACTTTCTCAAAAAGGTTTCTCTAATCAATCAATAGTTTATCCTACTCAACATTTGGATTGCATTTGACCTCCCCTATTGCACTTACCAGCATCTAAAATTCAGGAATTGATTATGTGCAAGGTACGGTGTGTGTCAAAATAAAGGCAAGTGGAAATCCTCCACATTTTAAAAAAGTATATATTTTAGAGTCAATATTTTGATGAAAAAAGATATGGTTGGCAGGTAGATGGATGAACAGATGATAGATAGGTAGATAGATAGACCTAGACAGAGATAACCCAATAGGCAGGTACACAAATGCATAGTTACATAGATACACAGTATATAAAAAAAGAAAATCCATGATATGTAAGTGGTATTAGCTGAGTGTTAAAGAACTTTATTTGAAGAGAAGTATTTCTGACTTGCAAAATCAGGTAAGACAACATGGAAAATCAGCATATCTTCTGGTTCTTTTGGATAAACTTTTAAGTTAGTCTAGTGGGAGTAAGGCATTTCCAATTGAGGAAACTATGAATTGATCCCCAAATGCTCTCTATTCAACTCATAGATTGTTTCTTTTGCTGAGAAGAAACTTTTTAGTTTAAACCCAACACATTTATTGATTCTTGATTTTAATTCTTACGTCAAAGGTGTTTTTATTAAGGAAGTTGGATTCTAAACCCACATGATGGAGATTAGGGCCTACTTTTTTTCCCATTAGATTCAGGGTCTCTGATTTTATTCCTAGGTCCTTGATCTATTTTGAGTTGAGTTTTGTGTATAGTGAGAGACAGGGGTTTAATTTCATTTTGTTGCATATGGATTTCCAGTTTTCCCAGCACCATTTGTTGAAGAGGCTATCTTTTCTCCAATGCAAGTTTTTGGCACCTTTGTCTAATATAAGGTAATTGTAATTTTGTGGGTTAGTCTCTGTGTCCTCTATTCTTTACCATTGGTCTACCGTCTGTGTCGGTGCCAATACCATGCAGTTTGGGTTATAATTGCTCTGTAGTACAGTTTAAGGTCTGGTATAGTGATGCTACCTGCTTCACTCTTCCTGCTAAGGATTGCTTTAGCTATTCTGGGTCTCTTATTTTTCCAGATAATTTTTGACTGCTTTTTCTATTTCTATGAGGAATGCCATTGGGATTTTGTTTGGAATTGCATTAAATCTGTATAGTGCTTTTGGTAGTATGGTCATTTTGATAATATTAATTCTGCCTATTCAAGAGCAAGGTAGATCTTTCCATCTTCTAAGGTTTTCTTTGACTTCTATTTTTATTGTTCTGTAATTTTTATTATATAGATCTTTCACCTCTTTCATTAAGTTGATTCCCAAGAATTTCATTTATTTGTTTGTTTGTTTGTTTATTTATTTAATTTTTTGAGGCCATTGTAAATGGGATAGTTTTCCTTGTTTCTCTTTCTGAGGATTTGTCACTGATATACAGAAATTCATTTGATTTATGGATGTTGATTTCATATCCTGCTACTTTGTTGATTTCATTTATTAGTTCTAGAAGTTTGATGGTGAAATTTTTTGAGTCTTCTCTGTATAGAATCATATCATCAGGCCAATTTGAGTTCTTCTTTTCCTGTGTGTATCCCTTTCATTTCTTTCATCTGTCTAATTGCTCTGGCCAGTGTTTCAAGAGCTGTGTTAAATAGAAATGGTGAAAGAGGGCATCCCTGCCTTGTTCCAGTTTTTAGAGGGAATGCCTTCATTTTTTCTCTATTGAGAATGATGTTGGCCTAGGGCTTAGCAATAGATAGCCTTTATGATGTTGAGGTATTTTCCTATTATCCCTAATTTTTTTGTTGTTTTGAACATGAAGGGGTGATTTATTTTGTCAAATGCTTTTTCTGCATCTGTTGAGATGATCATATGATTTTGATCTTTAAGTCTATTGATGTGATGAATTAGATTTATTAATTTCCATATGTTGAACCACCTTTACATCCCTGAGATGAATCCCACTTGATTGTGGTGCACGATCTTTTTGATGTGTTTTTGCATTTGATTTGCCAGAATTTTATTGAAAATTTTTGCATCTATGTTCATTATAGATATTGGTCTGAAGTTTTCTTTTTTTGATGTAACTTTGCCTGGTTTTGGAATCAGGGTGATTCCATTGAGATTGGCCTCATAGAATGAGTTTGGAAGTGCTGCTTCTTTTTCTATTTTCTGAAATAAATTGAAGAGTATTGGTATTAGTTCTTCTTTAAAGGTCTTGTAGAATTCTGCTGTGTATTTAACTAGACCTGGGCTTTTCTTGGTAGGTAGAGTGCTGATGGGGTCTTCTATTTCATCGCTTGAAATTTATCTGTTTAAATTGTGTATATCATCGTGATTCAATTTGGGCAAATCATATGACTTTAGAAATTTGCCTATGCTTTCAACATTTTCTATTTTATTGAAGGTACAAGTTTTCAAAATAATTTCTAATTATCTCCTTATTTCTGTAGGTTCTTATTCTGTAGGGTTATTATTGAGGCATGATTTGTATTCCCAGCCATTTTTGTTTACTTTTGGTATTTAATGTGAATTGGTTTCTCCTTTGATTATGTTTTCCTTTAGTGTAAACCTCCCTCTGCTAATTTTCATCCTGGTTTTTCATTTCCTCTTCTTGGAATATTTTGCTGAGGATGTTCTGTAATGCAGGCTTTCTAGTTGTAATTTCTTTTAATTTTTGTTTATTGTAGAAGGTTTTTATTTCATCATCAAATCTAAAGCTTAGTGTTATTGGGTGTAAGATTCTTGATTGGCATCTATTTTCTTTCAGAACTTGGTAGATGTTGTTCCATGATCTCCTGACTTTGAGGGTCTGGTCTCTCCCTATATGTGATCTGATTTCTCTCTCTTGTGACTTTTAAGATTCTATCCTTTTTCTGTATGCAAGGCATTTTCATTATAATGTGGCTTGGTGTAGCTCTGTTGTAATTTTGTACATTTGGTGTCCTATAAACCTCTTGTATTTGGTTTTCCAATTTGTTCTTCATGCTTGGGAAATTTTCTGGTATTATCTCATTGAAGAGATTGTGCATTCATTTGGTTTGAAACTCTGTGCCTTTCTCTATCCTAATAACTCTTGGTCTTTTGATGCTGTCCCATAATTCTTGGATATTCTGTTCATGATTTCTTACTATCTTCGCTGTGTGATCAACTTTATTTTCCAGATTATATACTTTGTCTTCATTATCTGACATTCTTTCTTCCAAATGCTCTAGTCTGTTGGATGCTTTCTATTGAGATTTTTATTTTGTTTATTGTATCGTTCATTTCAGAGTCTCTATCTCTCTCTTGAAGTAATCTTTTGCTACCTGTATTTGCTCTCTTATCTCCTTGTTGGAGTAATCAATTTTTGTGTGTATTTGCTCACTTAGGTCATTCTTTAATTCATAGATCATTTTAATATGAACCTTATGAACTCCTTCTCTGACATTTCATCAACTTCGCTGTCCATGGGTTCTGTTATTATAGTATCCTGGTTTGCTTGGGGCATTTTGTTTCCTTGTTTTTTTCATGTTGTCTATGTGTCTTCCTTTGTTGAAGTGTGGATTCTGGACCTGGGTCCTGCACAAGTGGGTGAGGGCAGCCTGAGCTCCTGTGGTAGTGTGCTGGTTGAAAGGGGCAGTCCTATTCTAGAGGCTGGGCTCCAGAGGGTGTCTGCTTGTGGTAGAATGGACAGGGCCTACTGTGAGCCTGGGTCCCACACAGGCTGGCATGGGCGGATCTGGGCTAGGCCTGCCCTTCTGCTGTTGACTTTCTAGATTTTTAAAGCATCTACAACTATTCTAGGTATCTAGTAAATAGGATATATATTAATGGATTAATTGACTTGAATGTTAACCAAATTAAAATTGAGTGTATAAGAATTTACTGATCAAATTATGTTGAAATGTGTTAGACAACTCAGAGAGATATTTCCTCTGAGAGTTTTGAGAAAAGATTATGGTCCACTTAATCACTGGGCTACCTCATATCACGATTTTTTTTTTTCTGACTGGGAAAGAGTGCTGAGTCTCTTATTATTTGCCTACAAAATAAGAAAATAGTACCCAACTTGTATTATTGAAGTTATTGGGTTATTGTTGAATGTATTTCTATATCTTAAAAGTATTTTATGAAGTAATAGAATTCTGTAACAATTACTACTAATAAAATATTAGTAAAATAAAAACATTAATAGACATGTTTTTTTTAAAGTATTTTTGGTACTCCAAATATTTCCCAGTTGCATTTACTCTGTATTTATAGACCACCCAAATCATGCTAGGTTTAATGTAGGACACAGAGGTCAACTTATCCTCTACCTAGTGGATTTACAATCTGCCATGATGCTAGCCAAGTTTTGTAATTTTATGCTCAATTAACATCTGGTTAGAACTTGTTCAGTTAACAAAGTGCTTGCCTTTGAAGATAAATCATGGGACTCTTTCACCACAGCTTGGAATCTTTCTGATTTGGGATGCATTCTGAACATAAAGACATTCTTTTCCATCCTAGTTTGCATCATCCAACTGAGTTCCTGCTGGGAAGTGTCATTAAGATGGCAGCTCCCACTGTGAGGATTGGTCCCTCTCACTGAATGGGGTGATTGAAGCAGACAGACATTTCTGAATATTGCCTTTAAAATGTGCCTTTTACAAAATCAATGAGTGTATTTTCATGTAATTAATATTTGTTTAACCACAATGACTTTTTAAAATGAAATCCATCCTTAAAGATTGTTTGCTGGAAAGTATAATAAAAAAGAAACTTAGAAAAAAATTGTCATCATTTTCTTAGAGTATGCCTAGCCAAAAATAATGTGCAGCTCATTGTTAGTGAGAATAGAAAAGCATAAGCAAACCAATTATTTTACATTCTATGATAAAAAAAAAAAAATTGACTGCTTTCACTATCTTTTAATAGATCATGATGACATCATGGTAATCAGGTTTCTACTGCTTTTAAATATTAAACAGATGAAATTGATATAAGATTTTGTGACAACCTTGTCTTAAGGGCTGTATATTTGTCATGTATTGTGACAAATTGAGGTAAATTTTACAAGTAATTGGAGTAGTTATATAAGGTACGATAAGCTTACTTGGACCATAATAGTGTCCAGAATCATTTTCTTTCAAAACTTGGAGTTACCAAAATGTGAAGTATATCAGATGGTGTAAATTGGATTGGGAATTCTGTTGTTCTTTCATTTTAAAAGAGATGAGCTGATCATTTAAGGAGACATTCCTGTATTGAATTAGGTCTTTTTTTTTTTAAATGTTTTTTGGCTACATTTTCCCTTCTGGTTCTTTTTGTTCACAGAAATATAATGAAATTCATTACTGAAGCATGTTCTGTGTTAGATATTACAGCTAATCTCCTCTATTTTTGGTGAGTATATTATTAAATGAAACCTGTGGTGATAGTCTTTCTTTTCTGATATTACTTTAGGAATTTCTTCCAGGAAATGACCTTCTTATCTTAATGGATGTTTTGTTCCTTCTGATGCTCTATGATCTCTGCACTTTTTATTTATCATGTTTCTGATTGTCTCAGAAACTAGAATAATGTCAAGAAATAGGCAATCACATCACCGGGTTTGGATACATTCCCCCTTCTATTCTTATATTGCTTTGTATCTCAATGAAATTTTCAGTGCTAATGGATGCAAACTTTAAAAAGAATTAATAAAAATAACCATGAAAACACCTACACTTGTGAAAGCAAGATTATGGTTTTTGTTTTTTTGCCGCAGTCTGGCTGGGCACAAAATAACCGAGCCGCCCAAAGCCTTGTAGGTTCAAACAGCAACTCTTTATTCCTGAACTCTCACGGGCACTCTACACACACTTCCCCAGAACACACTCCCTCCACCGGCTCGGCTTGCCAATTCTCCAGGAACCCCGTGAGAACTCAGCAGGATCCACCCTAATCCCAGAGCAGGGTCACCTTTCAACCATTCCCTCTAGCAAAATGCCAGGCATCATTCTGACTAAACTGTGGCTCTCAACATTTTTTCCTGTTTTCTGCTTTCTGGAAAGTTACTTCATGTTAGGCAAGCATTGATAACCAAATTGTGTTATTTGCTCCCAAATGTATATATTTTCCCTGTATCTATTGCTTGTCTTCACATGGAGTGCAATAAAATGGATTGAGGGAGGATGTTAAAATAAGATTGGGTGTTATCATGACCAGATGGGCGGGGACAAGGACCTGGTCTAGTATGCAAGTCTACTTGTCTTCGCTTTGTCACTGTGTTCTGTACTTACATGTGGCACAAGTAAAGACAGGGTCATCTCCATTCACTGCTAATTAAATGTTTTGGCTGGAGACCATTTCTCCATATGGTAGAATACACCAGTTTGAAGTAAGTGCTTCAAATTTGGCCACAAAACCCAGCTGCCCACAAACATATGTCCTGACTCATAAGCAGTTTCAAAGAATTTCAGCTCAAATCAGAAGGTCCTTGGCTCTTCTGAAGATTGTAGATAACCTTGATATACATCTACCCAAACTATAGCAGATGTAAAACTCAGAGAGAAGATGGAAAACAAAATGTATCTATTATAGTTCATGGGGTAAACTTGGTTCAAATTCAGAAATGTGAAAGCAATGTCACAATAATACATTCAGTCATCCTAGATTATGAATATATATATCTTACAAGCCAGAATTTTCTAAGACTCAAGCACTGTAACAAAAACTGTGAGTGCAAACAGTAGCTTTCAAGAGATATTATGCAGATACAAAAAATTTATTAGGAATTCTATAAACCCAGAGGATGATATGTAAATCACAAATCACACCGATTCTTCCCAACCTTTTTGTGGGGAAGGGAAGAGGTAAAGCCTGATTCCTTTTAATGAATCACTAAAATATTAAGGATTTATTAAAGACAGTTGTTCTGCATACTTTTAAAGTTTATTTGGATATGGTTTCTTCTGGCACATGGCTTCCTCTTCGGCTTTTCCACAACCACATGAGCCAGCTCAACAAAGCACGTGACCTCATGTCATGTCTATTTAGAAGCTTTCCTGATGACCAGCATGGGTGTTAATAGGCCTCTGGTGCTCACACACAGGCAGAATCAACTTTTGAAAAATGTCTTCAGCAGGGTTTCCTTTAACCTTCCCATAGAGGAAGCGCCATTTTGAACTGCTCCTGGGCACTTAGAACCAGGCTCTGTTGTAATTGCCTGGTATAAATATCTAGTTATTACCCTTTACTTGCTTATATTTCTACAATTTCTTTTGGAATCTTTGTTTGATATTCATAATTTTATAATCTATTAAGTGTTACCTGCCTATGCTCATTTCAAACTTGTTTGCCTGCCAATGGAACAAATCTCTTCTTTTACAGTAAAGAACAATGAAAAAACTATCTTCCTCTTGCAAATTTCCTAGAGGCCATTTTCTAGAATATATCTGATTTGGTACATTTTTCAGAAATGGAAAGTTATCTTTCTGCTAATGCTTTCATTCATGATCTGTCTTTCTCAAAAACAAAGCAAACAAGAATTTCTTGAGAACATCATTCTGAAAGCCACTAAAACATAAATACAAGTAAAACTTAAATCCTTATGAGGGAAATTCATGCTAAAATTACCAAGGGATGATATGTTTTTAAAAATACACATGGTATTAAAACAACCAGCTTTGGAGAGATTTGGACTGTTAGTCTACAGGTTTTTTTTAGGCAGATGTAGAAGCATTATATTTGTGACATTTTGTTATCCCCACTTAAAAGTGAGAAATCACAGTTACAAGCATGTAGTCAGCTATACATTATAAACATTCTTCAAAACATTTCAAAGAATTTTAGCAAAACACAACAAAGTCTATCTCCCTAGCTTATTTAAACTTAAAAAAACCACTTTAGTTATGTTGCAAAATTACTAATATCATGTAACTAAAACTTTGTCAATTACTTGGTCCTATTTGAAATATTTAATTAAGGGATATTTCTATGTCAAGGATTGATTATAGGAGTTTTAATCAGAGGTTAAGCTATTAAAGTGGTTAGGCTGATTCATCTACCAGAATAGTTATCAATAAAACATTTTAGCAATTAATTTTATCAGAGAATTGACAAATGTGGAGTGCGTGTAAATCAAATATATACTCAGTAAGTAATTTGCAGTTTAACTTAAATATGATTGAATAAAAACATTGCCAGAATTAACAGACTTGGGCAGAAATAAGTTTTTAAAGCTACCCTAAAACAGAAGAATCTAATTTCTGATATGTTTCTAATTTATTATTTAAATTGAATTTACCACCCTTGAGCTAATTCATTTATAGTTTATTTTGGAACATCTTGCTCAGTGCAACCTTCTAAAAAGGAATGTTTACCATGCTTTCCTCTTCTTCTTTGCCAGAGATGAATATTAAAAAATGTCAGAATATGAAATGTTATGTAATTTGATGGGAACATTGAGCCAGATTCAAAAATAGAGTATAACAGATATATAGATTTCTCATCTATACATTTTTTAACACATAAACACTTTCATTGTTTATTTATACCATAAAACTTTACCTTATTTTTCAGCGTCATCTGCATGAAAATATCCCCCAAATAATTCATAATCATAGTCAAATCTATTTACCTACTCTTAAATTTTAAAGCTTTATTTTACTCCATTTCTTTTTAGCGTACTTTTCTTCTTAACATGAATGTAGTATTTTTGAAAACTGCCAGATTGACAGCTCTGTTGAATGAAAGCCTCTATCTATCCATAGTTGAGCTGTGCTCTGGGGTGCAGCAATGCATAATTATCAAATTTCTGTACTCAAGAAAGTATATTTGCTTCTCCACACATATAATGTGGGAAAATCCAATTATAGCTACTTGGAATTACATAGCTGTAAAGAACAAACCAACTCATTACAATATTGCATGCAGCAGTTACGCTGTTAGTGTCCCAGGTCAGAAGCAAAGGGCATGACATTGAAAACAGGAGCCCTAGGGCTGGTTTGCACCTTTTACATGGCAGCTTAATTTCTCACACCACACTTTTGGTAGTAATCATTTAGGGGGATGAATTTCAAGCACTACATAAGAAACATTTTACAGATAGTCAATGTACCATTTTACTGAGAGGAGTAAAAGTTTCTCAGGAAAAATGCTAAAATTAATAACTAATCCCCTCCCCTAAATGCAATTGCTATTTATTTTATAATATTCAAATAAGATATATTTTATATGATGTAAACAATGATTCTAATGGAATTACAGCTGCTACTCAACTTACAATGGAGAAATATTGTAAGTAGAAAATGTATTTACTACACCTAACCTACAAAACATCCTAGTTTAGCAACATGTTATACCACAGAGTGTTGGTCGTTTACTCTGGTGATTGAGTGGCTGACTAGGAGCTAGGAGCTGCCACTGCCCAGCATGGAGATAGAGGCTACAGTGAGTTATCTCTAGGTGGAAGGAAAGATCAAAATTCAAAATTCAAAAGACAGGTCTTACCTAATGCATTTTGCTTTTGCACCATCTGAAGTTAAAAAAAAAAAAAAAAAAAAAAACCTTAAATGAAACCACTGTAAATTGGGGAACGTTTATGTTCTTAAGGAAAAGGTGGTAATAAATATCTGGTAGAATCAAATATCTACTAAGGATATTGAAAGATCATCCGAACTTAGAAATAGATCCTCTTTTCTAACTTTAAATTTCAAACAATTCAACCCTTACATATTAAAGGGCCTGATACAGACAATGCTCTGTGCTTGGTAACATAATCTCCCTGCACTGAGGGAGTGATGGATTAAGATAAGTAAACAAAAATCCAAATTAGATTGTAGAGCAAGATAATTCAATGAAAGGTACAATGCATCTACAGGATTATCTTTGTGTATGTCTATTTGCAAGCATAGAATGGAAAGTTCCTGATTGGGGACTTGGGGACAGGCTATTAAGATGCAGCTACTGTATTCCTGCTCTGCCTTAAAAGACAGCTGAATTTCAACATCCATTTCCACGTGGTAGTAAATATACATTTTGCTAGAGTCATTCTACACTGTTCATTAAGATATAGATGATTTTGTTTCTATGCCTGAAATGTACCTGTAGACATGTCATTTCAATGGAATATCCAGTTGTAAACTACCTATACCACTGGCATAATGATAATATATCTTCATTACCTTTGATTACATTTGTCAAAATTCATTGACTGGTACATCTTAAGACTTGCACATTGCATTGCATCTTAATTTTAATTGAAAAGATGATTAAAAAGATAAATAAATATCCAATGCTAGTTAATTACATACATGCTGAAGTATCGTGGAAGAGATTCACCAACGTCTGCAACTTACTTTGAACTGCACCAAACAAAAAATAAGGTAGATGATCAGGGAAAGTATACAAACAGTGTTAATTTTAAAATCAGTTATGTGTGTTTTCAATGTAAATTTTTTTTCATATTTTTTCCTTGTTTTATCATTTTATCAATAAGGACCATCCTTGTATATATTATTTTCTCATAATCCAGAATGAGAAAAACAAAGTAAGCCTTCATTCATTCTTTGCTCTTGTACTAAATAAAATCTGTAAGTACTTTTAAATACATGAACTACTCTAAAAATATTTACACAAATTGATTTTTTTTAAATGTGAGAGAATAGATACACTTTTTTTTTCTTTTAATTAGGAATTAAAACAACCTTATAGAAAATTTTATTTTAAAAGTATACTTGTTAGAAAAGCTAGCTTAGGTTTCCCAGCAGGACGTTTTGATAAAACTTTCATTTTTATTTTAACTTAATATATTCTTTTGGAGTAAAATTCAGTTTTCTCTAAGCCATATGACTCTCAATCTGAAGTCTGGATTCAAATGCAAATAATCAAAAAAACAATAGAAGAATCACAGAATATCTTAGTAAAACAAACAAAAGACAAAGTTTTGATCCTAATAACCAAAACTGGAGCAGAATTTGAACAGGGAGATTTTTAGTGAGTTTAGATTAATGAATGTGAAGAAGATTGGGCTAGCCCTTGAACAATACTGACTACAGTGGACCATTGGAATTCCACACTCTCTGAGGCTCTTCTGAAAAAGTAAGACATTAAGATTGGGCTGTAAAACATCTGTGAATATCTTCCTTTGAGAATTTTCAGCAAGTGACTTTGCAGGAAAGGTAGGGAGTTTTGAATCATATGTGAAATTTCAATTTATTGCCAGCAGGGTAAAATATTTGTCACTGTTATTGTTATTTTAACTCAGGAGTACAGGCTGATTTTATTCTTCAGTTTATCCCAAACTACCATCATTAGTCTATATATACCTTTTTTTAAGAAAAATGAAATTATTATTATTCCAATGTATTACCTATGTCTATTCTTTTTCATCTCCCTTTTCCTCTTGTACATAACTCTTAATTACATTTATTAGAGTTATATATACATATAGCCCTGAAAAAATGTGAAGTGTTTTTTTTGTTTTTATTAATTGATCAGATTTTGCCGTGTATCTTATTGCATTTTTAATTTTTCTTATTCAAGTCTTCTTTGTCATATATGAAGCCCTAACCTTTCATCTTTGTATAGTATTCCATATTAAGCATCTTCCCTAGAAATGAACACCCTATGTTCAACTTGGACCTCAGTTCAAGTTATTCAGTCTAGGTCCCTTTGTAAACCTGTATGAGAAACCCCTTCCATTCCCTCCATTATTCTAATATTTTGTTGGAATTTCATTGAATTTATAGATAGAAAGAATTTCCATTTTCTCATTGTGAAGTTTTTCCATTCATGAGCAAGGACCTTCAATTCTTTGCTAGAATTTTTGCTAGAGTTTTAAAATGTTGTCCACAATATTTTCTGAATTTTAACCTAGGTTTATTTATGGCTAATGTATAATTTATGTAATTTCCATGAATGTATTCAGTGATATAAATATCCTTTCAAGAAATGCTTTAACTCCTTCCCCCCATAGAAAAGAGAATGATTTTTCTTTTAAGCAAGAGTTATTTCACATATATTTTAGTTTTTATACACATGGATTTTTGTTATCAATTTATAATTTCATAGAATTATATAAATGTATTATAGTCTGCAAAATGTTAAAGATTTGAAATTTGTTTTGATAATTTTTTCTCAATATCTATATTGCTTTTGTAAAGGCATCATATGTGCTAGAAAGTTAGGTGCATTTCTTTGAAATATAAAGTAATTATTTATCTCTTTGAGATTGCATATGTAGATATAATTGCTAATTGTACTATAGGTATTATAAAACTTTCCTACTTGTCTTTTATAATGTTTTGAAGCATTTTTCTACTATTATCTTCACTTTATCAATGTAAAATGTTATTCTTGATTTAAGTTTGTCATGCATAGTACAGCTTTTATAAAATTTTTTATTTGCAGTCTTTTTTATCTCTCATTACATTTTCTCTCTTGTAGGCAATATATTTATTTTTTTTTAGAGAGAGAGAGAGAGAGAAATTTTTTAATATTTACTTTTCAGTTTTTGGCAGACACAACATCCTTGTTTGTATGTGGTGCTGAGGATCTAACCCGGGCTTCATGCCAGGCGAGCGCGCTACCACTTGAGCCACATCCCCAGCCCGGCAATTTATTCTTGAATTTTGTTTTTTGTTTAATACAGGAACCTTTTTTGTTGATAAGTTAAATTAATATAGATTTATCATTAGTATGTATTGAAACTTATTTCTGTAATCTTATAACATGTATTTTACTTAATATAGCTTTTATTTCTTCTTTCTTATTTTCTATTTGCTTTCACTGAATGCTGTTTTGCTGGCCTGACACCATGTTCCATTTATATTCTATTAGCAATTATTATTTTTATAATGATTCATCTTGTGTTTACATTTTCCTTTCAGTTTCTAAAGCACATTAAAATATATGTCTTTCTTTCAAACCAGAGAATATCTTGGTCTCTTTTCATTTCACTTTGGTCTTTCTTTCTTTCTTGTAATTTTAGTTCTGGACTTTGGTGGATAATGCTATTTTATATTATTTTTAGTCGTTGCTTATATTATTTTTAGTCATTGCTTATATTATTTTTAGTCATTGCACTTGCCAATAATTCCAGGGTCTATGGATCCCAAGTTCAAGGTCAGACTCAGCCACTTAGCAAACACTTGTATCAAAATAAAATAAATTATAAAAAATGGTGCTTTACCACTGGCCTACCAGTGTAGGCCAGTGGTAAAGCACCCCTATCTTTAATCTAAAGTACTACCAAAAATAAAAAAGGAAAGTCAAATATCCAAGTCAGTTTTTGGGGATACAATTTTTCCAAAATTGCTTTGAAGAGCTACTTTTATTTCAACTATTCCTTTATTCATATTTACATATTTGATTATAATGTTGGGACTCAGAAAAACACTCAGAGAAGTGCCTAAGTATGGCACTTTGCATGTTGAGTGCTTTGATCTAAAGGACACTGAAAGACCTCAGAACCAAGGCCCTGTGTCCTTCCATCTGCTCCCTGATCCTTGTTTTTGCCTAAAGCAAGTCATAGAAACTAAAATTCCTCTTACCTAAAAAGGTTGTAAAAATTAGAACCCTTTTCCTCAAAGCCGGCCATAAAACTTGAAAATATTGCTCTGACTTACCTCTTCCTTTCTGTGTCAGATTGTTCATGAAGCAATTCTCTGACCTACCTTGTCTGATAGTAGATCACAAAATCCACATTCCAAAAGTGGTGCTGCCCAAAACTAAGAGGAAAAATGCTACGCAGAAAGACTGAGAATCCAAAAAGATTAGAGCATACCTTTTTGTACAATCATATTTCTATAAGATTGACTATTTTTAACTGAATCTAAGCCTAAATATGGCTAGTTTTCTCTGGATCTTTGTGTCTTCATTCTAAAGTCTTCCATGTCACATAAAACTTCGATTAAACTGTATTTTGTTATGGGGCAAGTCACCCATGACCTTTCTGAGGGGCCAAGAAATGTATCACACCTTTTTGCCCTGAAAATATGTTCCACTTTTCTTTGATAGTGTAACTAGCAATATAATTATAGATTCAAAGTTATTTTTGTTTGTCAGCAGTTTATAATCATTATGCCATATCTTTTTCCATCTATTATATTCTTTTTACATGTAAAATGCTTTTGCTTCCTGGATGCAGAATTTTTTTTACTTATATATGATTTTTTAATTTTACTAAACCATAAATATGGTAAAACCATAAATATATATTTTTGTATGTGTGTTAATGTATCCTGTTGGCTCTTTAGGAATTCTTTTAATTGGAAGTTTTATGACTGTCTTTAATTCTCAAAATTTCTTCCTACATTATTTTTCAAATATTTTTCCCTTTTAAAATTTTATTTCTTCTCATTCTAGTAAGTCTTTTAAATAGGCATAAAATAGCTATTTCCAGGGGCTAGGGTTGTGGCTCAGCAGTAGAGTGCTCGCCTAGCAGGCACAAGGCCCTGGGTTTGATTCTCACACCACATAAAAAAATTAAAAATGAAATAAAGGTACTGTGTCCAATTACAATTAAAAAAATAGCTATTTCCATTTAATATTTCCTTTTTCATTCATTACTTCATCTCTTTATTCCTGACGTTTATGGAAGAAATATTTGGTAATGATCTATCATTCAATAGTACATTTGCTAGCTAGATTATTTTATTTAATCCTTTCACTGATTGTTTTCTTTAAACAATTATATATATATAATTATAAGACTATATATAAACACTATACTTTATATATATATATATGTATACACATATACATATATATATTCATATTCAGTGGTTCCACTTGGTTCTTTGTTTTTCCTGCTTTTTGTTTTATGTTTCCAATATCCTATCTTATCTTGGTTAAGATAATTACTTTGCTTAAGTTACATTATTAGTTTGATTCATTAATTCTGCTTCCTTTGGTATTCAGTTTGTTATTTTCTTTCATAATTCTTGAATATCACAGAAATTTCATCATATAAATATATTATGTATACACAGAGGCTTATATGGCCTAGGGATATTTTAGTTATTATCAGCTATTTCCATTTTATATTTCATGCATTATCAATTATTATCAAGTTTGCTTGCCTTGGCTGGTGATATGTATTGGGTTCAGGATCCTCCCATATCTTTCAAGTGAGTTTAAGGCACACATTTTGAGATGCATCTCAGAAAGTGAGGCTGATAACGTTGCAATCTTGGCTGCCTGCTTTATCTAGTTTGTCTTACCTTCCTTTACTACCTAACCTAGAGAGTTCTTTTCTTTCTTTCTTTTTCTTTTTTTTTTAAGAAATGGGTTTATGAAATGAGATTTGAGGGATACCTGGAATACTACCTGCCTGCTTTTGTTATCTTTTCTCATCTCAGCTAATCATGAGGCATCTTATGCTACTAACCTTTTGTTTTCAGCTAATTCTGAATGGTTTTTCTATTTCTTTCTTTTATAAGTGAACAGGATAGGCAATTATTATTCCAAGGTCAAATAGAGAAGAGAAAAGGGCACAACAAGAATTATTTATCCTAGGAAGACTCTGCTTAATGTTTTTTGTTCCCTTTCTAGGTTGACAGTATGTTCCACCTAGAGACCAACCATGTTGTGCCTTTGTAATTGTTTGTACTAGATTTTGTATTTACTTCTGGGGAAAATATCAAACTTTCTTTTGCTTTTTAAAAAAATAATCACGATTAATAGAAATCCTGTTTTGCATTCAGAGATTTTTAAGATTTTTTTGTGTGTGTGTCTGCATACCTTCTACCATTCTTTTCCTGCTTTTTCACTTATTTCTTTGTTTATATCACATATGATGAAAGTTGACATTATATTGAAAGTGGTTTGATTTTTCAAATGATTGATATTTTAAAGATCATCATGAGTAAATTCTTTTGTATCATGTTAATAAGGGTACTTACAAGAAACAAAATTTAACTTCATTAGAATAAATGTCATGTTATAAAAGTATAGCTAAAAATATACAACTGGGATTTAAGCAAATAAATGATTGATAGGTCCCCAGAAGTAGAAATAGTGGAAGACATTGCCACTCCTAAGGTCAAAGAGACAAGGCACAAGAAAAGTTACTGAAGCCCAGTGAGAATGGGCAACATGGAGGCGTATTTGTCCAGAGAGAAGCCATTCATAGAGGGAAATGGCTTCTACCAGATCATCAGCACAGAATTAGGAAGAGAGTGAAGAAGAGTAATGTATCTGCTATTTTCTCCATCCACCTGCTTATCTCTTGCCTCTGACAACCCTTACCTGAAGTCAGGATGGTAAGGAAGTATAGAGAAGCAGTCCAAATTACGAGCTGGCCTGGGTACAGGACAGTCAGGGAAAGTGCACTAGTAGATGTGAGAAGAAGGTAAAACAATATTAACAGGCATAGCAGCCTTTCTGAACTTACCCTCTATTAGACCATTATCATGGCTTTGAACTTCTCAGCATTTGGTATTGTTGGAATGGAGGAATCTAGTAACTTTGTTATGCATGTTCTTCACACACTTTTCTACCTTAGAAAACATCCATTTTCCCCACAATGCTCCATTCTAACAATTGTATCTCTGAAAATGCAGTGATAACTCTGTATTTGGTGAGCTGTCCACTGTTTTCACACAGCTGTTACTATTTACTTTTATTACAACAATTTCACATTTTGCCTTAGTTAATTAATGACTTTTCATTCTTCCTTTCATCTCCTACAGAACAGAAATTATCTTTTTCATCCTTATTTCCCTAGGGCTTCCCATTATTACTGGCAGACAGTAAGCTCCCAGAAAAATTTTCATAAATGAATATAAGGAAGAAGGTGTTGGTTTGAGAATATTTCTTCATATTAAAAGAAAAGGGTGAACATATACATCACAAACAAAAAATTGGAAACTGGGAAATGTAAAAAGTAAATGATAGTGTAAGAACAATATAGAGACTTGAAGTAAAAAATGAAACAAGAGGAAAATAAAAATAAAAAGCTAAATACAGATTTTATAAGGCATACAATCCAAATAGAATAGAATTCACAAGTATTGGTAAGAAAAATATAATATAGAAATGGCTTTTATTAAGATGGCAAGAAAACATATTTTAATGTTAACTATGTTAACTCACCCTTTGATTCTTTTTTTCAGCAAAGTTTGTTCATTATATTTTTTAAGTTGAGGGTAGCATGATGTTGGCACTTTTTCAAAAATTTGTACCCATATTTTGTCTCAGCCGCCAAACAAAGTTTACATTTAGACTTGGTATTTGTCTATAGTTAATAAGAAGGAAAGAACATATGCTGTTGTTTAAGGGCTCTAGTGAATAATTTTCCCTTATTTCTAAAAATATAACTGATATTTAAAGACTGACCCACTCATCTAAAGTTTAGATAGCTCAAGGCAGATTTTAGAAGTGTTTCTTCACACTCAAGATCATTAAATATGAAAGAACATATGTCCATTGAAAATTCATAGTACTCATTTTGCTAAAATCCATTTTATACAGTCAAGAAAGTACAACACTTTGCTAATTTGATAGCAGTTTTTTTTTTTTTTTAAATAGCCACTTCTTTTTACATGCAAGAAGAAAGAAAGATACAAAAAAAGATAGGGAGGGAGAAAGAGACAAAGAAAGGTAGGAAGGAAAGAAGGAAGGAAATTTCAATAGGTTTTCTTATTATTTAGGTATGGTAAGAATAAATGTAACATCAACAGACAACTGCCATAGAAAAGACACAGATCCTGAGAAGAGAGGTCATAACACCACAGGGGGGCACATAGAAAGCCTGTGGCAGTAGGCAGGATATGGGCAGTCAGGAGTCAGAAGGAAAAGGAAATTCTGCAGACAAATCTTTATTATAATTTCCCCAGGAAGGAATAGGGGAGGCAGGGTGAGCAGGTTTAGAATTTAGGCTAATTTGAATAATTTTAGAAGACTCCAGGTCATAGGAGCTACCCCTGGTTGTCTGGTACCTATCCCTGGGATGACAGAAGGTGAATAGTGACCCAGAGTTTACAAGCTCAATAAAGGCCATCTTTTGAGGTGTAGGGTCTGGATTGACTGGTTTGCATAGGAAAGTCATGCTCATGGGTTCTTTGTTTTCTATCTCTAGGAATTGGATAATCTTGGAGTGATTATCCAGAATCAGAAAGTTCCCAGATCTCAAAACATCAGACTATAGAAAATAAAAGACATGGTTAATAGGAGAAAGAAGATGGAAATAAGGAAGAAAAAGGAAAAAAGAAATATTACCAGGTACAGTGGTGAACTCCTGTAGTCCCAGACACTCAGACAATGGGAGGTTGAGGCAGAAGGATCACAAGTTTAAAGTCAACCTCAGCAACTCAGTGAGGACCTAAGCTGCTAAGCAAGAACCTTGTCTCAAAATAAAAAAAATAAAAAGGTCAGGGATGTGGCTCAGTGGGAAAGCATCTAGGTTCAATATATCACATTAAAAAAAGAAATTTTATTCCATAATATAATCAGTATATAGGATAAGAACAACAATAAATTAATATAAAAATTGGGGAAAGAATACAAAATTTTTTCTTAAATTGTCCCTATTTTGAGCAGTATTGTGTGGTATTAATAATTTTGACTTTGTATTCTAAAGGAACTGGACAAAAATTCTGGCATTTAACACTACGTGTATAATTTTTCTGTGAGACTTATATTTCTATAAGGAGGTAAAAGAATCTTCTTTAGAGGATTGCTGTGAGATTTAAATGTGGAAATGTGTACACAGTGGATCAAATGAATAACAGCAACTTTTCTTAAATTTTTATTGCCTAACTTCTCAGTGTAAATGCCTACATCAATACAGATGATGAAGTTATGTGCTAAGTTTTCAAGTGAAGATATATTTTACTCAAAAAAAAAAGAAGAAGAAAAGAAAAGAATGGGGCTGGTGATAGAATTCAGTGGTGCAGTTCTTGCCTAGCATGTACTGGGTCCTGGGTTCAATCCCTAATGTCCCACACACATGGATGGGGACACACACACACACACACACACACACACACAGAGGTGCTGTATGCCCTACTATATTACCTTGCACCTAAAAAAAATGTTTTAACATGCTTTACTCATAAAATAATGAAGAAAGGAAAAAAGGGAGGAAGGAAAAAAGGAAGAACATTTTATGAATGAATAAATGCAGGGCAAATAGTAACTATCTGATCTTAGAATTTTGATACAAAACTAACAGACACATATGATTTCTTAATCCATAAATGTCTAATGAAGATGCTGTCAATTAAAAACAATAATAAGTAGTCTAGTGTAGAATGTTTTGGCATCGATAACCTTAAACACAATTTTATTTGTTATTTAGAGTACATGATCGTGAGTCATGAATTCATCGAAATTGATTTGCAAAACTTCAATTAATGACCTTGGTTATTTGTCAATAAGAAGAGAAGGAGAGGTTGTGTGATCGCAAGTAAATTAACCTTTCATTCCATACTCCACAACTTCTTTCACACTGACAAGCAATCAAGATCATTTGACAGAAACAGCAAGTTGTTTAGCTTCTCAGCTCTCCTGCCACTACAATATGATGTCAGATAATTTGTTCCTGTTTAGTTCTGGCTTGATTACTTCTGGTTCCTTGAGATTTGAATTGATGAAGTTTTACTTTAGTTACATGGCAGTGTTAATAAATGCTGTCATGTTTATTAATGAGATGCCAAAATTGTATTGTTATATTTAGAGGACAGAGTCAAGTTCATGTAACTTAAAGTAGTTGAATGTGATAAAAGGTTAATTAGACTTCATGACCTGTTTGGGATATGTCTTAGGTCTAATACTAATATAACTTTCAATGTAAAATAACAAAACCTAAAATTAATTTATAAGGCAACCATATAATAACCTGTCACTTAAAAATTATGTGTTTCTAATAACTCCTGAAGAAATTTTATAAACTTAAAGACAATTGTTTTTTAAATAACCAAAGTAACACAAATCTTGTCAACAACAACCATGATGCTATTTCCCGTGATTCATTGAGCTTATTACACAAATGTTTTACCTACCCTTTTAAATGATTTCCATTGAAGGGACAATCTTCATTTAAAAACATTCTATAATTTTCTCCGGATGTACAATATGAGGATTTTAAAATGCAAGAAATTAATGAATAGCAGAATATATACTTCAGAAAATGTATAATTCTTTATTACTTTCTTATGTTCTGACTGGGAATAAATAAAGAATATTAACCTGAAATACCAAACAAGAATACCTCCAATGACTAATGAGAATTTTCATCGAAAAAATTAAAACTGTACAAAAACACCAGCCATATCAAATCAAATAAAATTTTGAAGAAATTTTAATGAAGAACCTCGTTGAGAAATTTTTTTTCATCATTCAGCCAAGCAAAGTACAAAATAAGTCCATATTTAGACATATTCTGGTAGAATTTTTTCAAACTTTTATGACAATAAAATGATCCAAAGGGCTTCTAGTTATTTTTTTTTAATTTTGAACTGCTTTTAAAAAATAAGATTTGAAACCTGAATGCCCGAGAGGAAAAATTATATGTAGCTTATAACGATAATCATTTCAAAATTTCTTACCTTAATAGGATATTTCTTACTTTAAAAGGGGCTATAACCAGATACAGTGGCACATGCCTATAATGCCAATGACTAAGGAGACTGAGGCAGGAGGATCTGTAAGTCTGAGGCCAACCTGAGTAACTTAGTGAAATTCTATCTCAAAATTGAAATAAATAAATAAAAAGAATTGGAGATGTAGTTCAATGATAGAGAATCCCAACGTTCAATCCCTAGTACTGCCCAAAATAGATGAAAATGAAAAAAAAAAATGAAAAGGGGTATGTTATATTTTATGAAATAAAAGGCAATGTGTATTTCCTAAAATTCCATTGTGATTTAAGATTTGTATTTAGCCTACAATGTGTATTTACTCATAGGAAAACAATGTGTGTTAAGCTTATCAAAAATAATGTTAAAGTATTATAAAAATCATGAATATTTCCTATGTTATCAAATACTCTTTTTATTTAACTCTGTAATAATAATGTAGATTATTTAGTATCATGTGAATTTCACCTTGAGTAAATTTTGATATTTATGTCTTTTAAAATTGGTGTGCATTTCACCTTGATTATTAAATTTATGAGCTAGAGTTGTTTGTAGTATTCTCTTATTCCTAAAATGTCTGTAGAGTCTGTAGTGATTTCTCTTTACTAATTCTTGTTATTTTTAAGTTGTATTTTATCTTTTTTATCACGGTCATTCTAACTAGAAACCAACTATATAGTACTTTTCAAAGAATCAGCCTTTAGTTTGATTTATATTCATTTTTTCCTGTCCTAAATTTCATTGATTTATTTTTATTCTTATTTCCATTTGCTTTTGATTTATTTTTATTTTTAGTTTCTTAAGGAGTATAGTCAGATAATGTATGAGATCTCTTTTCTAATATCAACTTGTGATTTTATAAGTGCTCCTCTAATCACTGTAGTTACATCCTCACATTTTTGATATGTTGCCTTTCCTTTTTATTAATTTAAAAATATTTCTCATGACTTCTAAAACATGGATTATTGAGAAATATATATTAGATATTCTGTATAATTGATTTCTGGTTTAATTCCATTAAGATCCCCTTGGATACTTTGAATTTAGGCTCCCTTATTGACAAGATAGGGTCTCCTCTGTCAGCTTTGAAGCTGATAATGCCACACACACACATCAAGAAAACTTGGGAAAAATCATTAATGATAAAAAGAACTTTGGAAAAGCACAATTATAATCTATCTGAAATAGCAAGATTCAAGAGGAATTGGTCATGTTCTAGTTTTGGTTTAGATTTTGACTGAGAGTTGGGTCTGGATGAAGTTTTCTATCTGTGGGCTAGAGTTTTTGTGGTTTGAACTTCTCATTGGTACAAAGAAAGGATACTGTTAGGTTACAAAAATATCAGCATACTCCAATATGGGACAAAAGAGGAAAGGAAAGATTTGGGGTTTGAAAACTGTCAGTAGTTGAAGGTAAAAAAAAAATAAAAACTTCCTATTACATTTCATTCAAATGTTTGATTGATGATGGAAATGTGCCATGCCTTATTCAATAGGATTTGAATATGTTAAGGCATGACTCTAGCCATGTGCTTCTGTAGAAAACGATAAATTAAAATGAGGACAAACATGTGTATCTAATCATCTTAGGCAGTTGTTAAGATCCAGGAAAACATGTCAGGGATTTCTGCAGTATTTGCTTAAAAACTTGAGTGCTTCATTTGTTGATTTCTGAGTGACTGCCTATGATGTCTATCTATAATTAGCAACAACCAACTTTAAATGAGCAAATAACCCCAAATTAGCCAATAAATAGTCTGTTCAGGCTGCTATAAATACCATTACCAGAGACTGAATGGCTTACAAACAATAACAAATGTTTTTTCACAGTTCAGGAGGCTGGGATGTCCAAGATCAAGGTGGTGACAGATTTGCTCTCTGGCAAGAAACAGTTTCCTGATTCATAGATAGCTACTGTGCTGAGAAACGCACACCCTCAGACCTCTTTTGTAAGGACAGTGAGCTCATTTATAAGGTCTATGCCCTAGTGATATCTCTAACAGCCCCACCTCCAAACACCATCAATTAGTCAGTAGGCTTCAACATGAATTTGTAAAGGGGAGATTAAAGTGTTTATTCTATATTATTTTCTGATCAATATCAATACTACATATTTGCTGAGTAGGTTTATACGTGCCTAGAGCAGTGCCATTGACCACCAAGTCTATAAGTAGGGCATGCATAATAAGCAATTGCATAATCCTC
The DNA here is from genome assembly GCF_047511675.1 of Marmota flaviventris. Classification (NCBI taxonomy): domain Eukaryota; kingdom Metazoa; phylum Chordata; class Mammalia; order Rodentia; family Sciuridae; genus Marmota; species Marmota flaviventris. Next base: position 24,695,068 of record NC_092510.1, on the reverse strand, counting down.
TTGTGCCTCACAAGGCTGAAGAAAACAGTTTCCAGATATCCCAGTGTCAACCACTTGGGATATGTAGCTAAATAATGAATCATTCTGGTCTAGCCATGGTGCAAGTTGGTAGTATAAATAACACTTGTAAGCATTGTAATCTGTTCTAACAATATTGAGTATATCCATGGTATCATGGCATTTTTGTGCTCTGATGAATATGCTGCAGCAAAGTTTTACATATTAGGGATAGGTAGGGATGAATAGGTCCAGCCAAGTAAGGTGATGGTATCCTTCCCCCATCCAGTAACTTCAAGAGTGAATATTGACATAATCTGGATCCAGCCATGAAAGGAAAGTCTGTATTTCTTTTTTTTATAATCTAATTTGATTTTATTTATTTATTTATTTTTTTAATTTATTTTTTTTATTGGTTGTTCAAAACATTATAAAGCTCTTGACATATCATATTTCATACAATAGATTCAAGTTGGTTATGAACTCCCAATTTTACCCCAAATACAGATTGCAGAATCACATCGGTTACACATCCACATTTTTACATAATGCCCTATTAGTAACTGTTGTATTCTGCTACCTTTACTATCCTCTACTATCCCCCCTCCCTCCCCTCCCATCTTCTCTCACTACCCCATCCACTGTAATTCATTTCTCTCCTTGTTTATTTTCCCATTCCCCTCACAACCTCTTATATGTAATTTTGTATAACAATGAGGGTCTCCCTCCATTACCATGCAATTTCCCTTTCTCTCCCTTTCCATCCCACCTCATGTATCTGTTTAATGTTAATCTTTTCTTCCTGCTCTTCCTCCCTGCTCTGTTCTTAGTTGCTCTCATTATATCAAAGAAGACATTTGGTATTTGTTTTTTAGGGATTGGCTAGCTTCACTAAGCATGATCTGCTCTAGTGCCATCCATTTCCCTGCAAATTCTATGATTTTGTCATTTTTTAGTGCTGTGTAGTACTCCATGGTGTATAAATGCCACATTTTTTTTATCCATTCATCTATTGAAGGGCATCTGGGTTGGTTCCACAGTCTAGCAATTGTGAATTGTGCTGCTATGAACATCGATGTAGCAGTATCCCTGTAGTATGCTCTTTTAAGGTCTTCAGGGAATAGTCCAAGAAGGGCAATAGCTGGGTCAAATGGTGGTTTCATTCCCAGCTTTCCCAGGAATCTCCATATTGCTTTCCAGATTGGCCGCACCAGTTTGCAGTCCCACCAGCAATGTACAAGAGTACCCTTTTCCCCACATCCTCTCCAGCACTTGTTGTTGTTTGACTTCATAATGGCTGCCAATCTTACTGGAGTGAGATGGTATCTTAGGGTGGTTTTGATTTGCATTTCTCTGACTGCTAGAGATGGTGAGCATTTTTTCATGTACTTGTTGATTGATTGTATGTCCTCCTCTGAGAAGTGTTTGTTCAGGTCTTTGGCCCATTTGTTGATTGGGTTATTTGTTTTCTTATTGTTTAATTTTTTGAGTTCTTTGTATACTCTGGATATTAGGGCTCTATCTGAAGTGTGAGGAGTAAAAATTTGTTCCCATGATGTAGGCTCCCTATTTACCTTTTTTATTGTTTCTCTTGCTGAGAAAAAACTTTTCAGTTTAAGTAAGTCCCATTTGTTGATTCTTGTTATCAACTTTTGTGCTATATTGCTTTTAGTAGAGAGTACTTTATCTAAGCCTCACAGGTAATCTGCCTGGTAGCAGGTGTGGGTTCTAAAGCTATAGTCTTTTCTTGCAAAATAAATCAATAATTGCCATTATTAATTAAATATCTTATATAGCCTGGCAATTTTGCTAAAGCTCATGACTTAGGTGAGTTATCATGATATTGCCAGAAAAACTTTAGTGGATAGCAATAAAGACATTTGATCATAAATAATTTCCATTTACATGATTTCATTTCTTCTAAATTTGTTAAGATTTGCTTTATGGCCCAGAATATGTCCTATTTTGGTGACTGTCCACTGTAAAGAACATGTATTCTAACTTGTGGGGTACAGTTTTCTATAAGTGAAATTAGGCCAAATTGGTTGGCCTTTTTATTATTTGTGTGTTTACTGCTCAGATATTCTATATGCTTATTGGTTTTCTGTGTGTTGTTATTACTGAGATAAGTGTTGAAATCTTCAACAATAATTATTGAACTTCTCCTTTACTTTTTTTCTCGCAGTTCTAGCAATTTTTGCTTTATGTATTTTAAAGTTTTGATTCTGGTATGTATACATCTATAATTGCTATGATTTCTTAGTGAGTTAAATCTTATATAATTATTTAATGTTTTTCTTTATTCATAGTAATACTTCTTGTTCTTAAGTCTACATTTTGTGATGTTAATATTGGTGTGTGTGTATGTGTGCATACACATATATAATGTGTATGTGTTGTAATATTTGCTTGTTATTTTCTGAGGTATAGGGACTGTGCATAGTGTTTTTGGTTAACTTTGAAAAATTCTCTATCTTTTGAAATATTTTGTACTCTATTTTACACATTTTCTTTTGCAATTCTAGTTACAAGTATAGTAGATCTATTTTAATATTGTCCCACAGCCTTAGATACTTCATTTCTGTTTTCTTTTTAAATTTTCACCTTTTTATTTTTTGTGTGTTTACTGTGGTAATCCCTATCAACATATCTTCAAATTCACTAATTATTTCCTTGGTTTTGTAAAATCTACTGATGAATGTATTGATGACACTTTTTCTTTCTTTTACTGTGTGATTCATTTCAATGATTTTCAGTCATTTTTATCTTATAGTTTTCATCTCTCTTCTGAATTTCCTCATCTATTCATGCATATTGCCCTACTTTTGAGCAAGATTCTTTAACATATCAGTTGTGGGTATTTTACATTCCCTGTCTGATAACTCAAATGCTAAGGTCATGTTTAAGTCTAGTTGTGTGTATTTCTTTGTTTCTTGATATTGAATTACTTTTTTATTTTTTACATTTCTTTTTACACAATTACAAAATAATGTTTTACAGTCATACTTAATAGTAGGTTTCATTTTTGACATATGCATAGATGCATAGAACAATTTTCTCTATTTCAATCCCTACTACTTCCTCTTTCCCCCCCTCCTCCCTTTCCTGATTACCTTCCTTTACTCTTTACATTCCTTACAATATTTGGAAAACAGTTGGACATTTGTTGTAAGTGTAATCTTTTGTGTATAGTATGAATTGGTTAGATAGAGATTCTCTAATTTTGTTTTGTTTTTCTTTTACAGTATTTCTCTTTTAGTTTTGGGTATTTCTTTTGGACAGAGAGAATCTTTCTCTGTACTCCATATATTGTCATAGCAGTTACACTGCTATTATTTATTAGTGAATGATTGTTAGCTAAACACTGGGAATAGGGGCAGAGGAAGAGGTTATTTGTAGCTTCATTCAACCTTAGGCAGGTCCTATGCCACTGGGTCTCCCTAATGGGGGGTTTTCAGCGACGCTCAGTCTCCTACAGTAATCAGGCTTTACTTTCCAGGCCCAGTAACAACTTTTTCACAACTTAGGGGGTTTTTACTCTTGTTCTCTTTCCTCACCTGTCAAGGCTTTTCACCGGTTCCTGATGGTGGCAGGGTTTGCCCTTTGTTCTACAGGAGAGATACAGACAGTGTGGATCCTGTTAGGGCTCTATGCCTTTCCCAAAATGGCTGATGCCCCCTCTCTTAGTCTATATCAGGAAAACATTTTCTCGGGACATTCATCTTGTTCCTGATCTTTCTTTTGAGCCACTGATGAGGTTCATACAGCAAAGCCTGTGAGCTGGTACAAGTTCTCCTTGTGCTATTTTGTGCTTTTATGTTAGTCTAGGTTGAGCCCTTAGCAATTCATTATCTATTAAGCTAGATTTTACTCACCAGAGAACATGCTGTCCAGAGTCAAATGTCTACACCAGCTAAACAAAGACTAGCTTCCCATCTTTCTCTGTAGAAACTTATCATCCCTTGAATTGAAAATCAGTTTAAAGTTGCCTTAAAACTACAGCTTTCCAGTGGATTCTGTAGGAGTTGTAATATTGCAGATTATTAACCTTTTTCTTTTAATTGTAGGAGTAAGAATAATTCTCTACACATTTTATTTTTGGTGAATTCCCCATCATGCACCTCACTGGGCAGCAGTACTCCCACAGCTTGAGACCAGAGCCATAGAACAACTGGAAAGTACACCCTTCCTCTACTCCGTCATCTTTCTTCTTTCCACATTTTACAGAAAACTAGAAGTCAAGCATTTTTTTTTTCAAAAATGGAATGTTTTCTAAATCTCTAATGAAAGTTTAAATTTTGTTGTTATTCTTGTTTTTAGTACTGGAGATTGTACATAGGGTTGTTTTACCACTGTACTACAGTCCCAGTCCTTTTTATTTTGAGACAGGGTGTCACTGATTTGCCCATGCTGACTTTGGACTTGTTTTCTCTTGTCTCAGCTTCCCAAGTTGCTGGGAGTACAGGTATGTGCCACCACACCTGAGAAAAACTTACTTAAAAAATCAGAATAGTATTAAGATCCTCTAAATATTATGCTCTTAATAAAGTATTATATCAGTACTCCAGGTACCACTTAACTGTACAAGACAGTTTTCTCATTGCCTCTCTTTTCTTCATTTCCAATTTAGTGAATGGTAGTCTGAGTGAATCTGTACTCTTTAGCAATTCTGGTGAGGAATTGATATTTAATTATTTTATAAGGATAATAGAGATTAAAACTATACATGTATCACCTCACTGTCTTGGTAGATAAAATGAGGACATAATAATTGGTTGACCAAAAAATCAATGCTATTATTTAAGTTTTTGGCAGGATGGACTTAGTTAGAAGGCTAATATTTTCAAGTTAGAGTAGATAGACTTAGGAATCTCTTCAGCCTATAGCAACTTCTTTTGTGAGCCAGAACCATGTCTCTCTACACTGATTCTTTCAATACCAAACTTACATATTTACAACTGCAGTGACAGTGGAGTGTCCTTGAACCCATGCTTGTAACGGGCTCATCTGGACCAGATGTCTAGCCCAAGCCAGACCTGACATCTGGCCCAGATGAACCCGTCATCATCTCAGTCCCTGGAATCTGGAATTGGAAAGTACATATTCTCCTAATTTAATAGATAGCTCTACATGTTGGTGCATATTAACTGTGTTTCTCCCAGATGAAATAGGTAGTGTGATTAATTAAGAGACACTATTGTTTTTATTAAGTTTATTTAAAATGAAATTTTCAGATATTTTTAAAAACCCAAAGTGATATTTTTCTCTAGGCAAGAATGTCCTCCGTTATAACAGTCTAAAATTATAAATCAGTGCTTTAACAATAGACTATGAACCAGGGTGTGTGAAAGGAAAAAAAGAAATAGATTTTAACTATTTCTCTTGAAATCCTTAAAGGTTGTTAAAAATAAGAAAGAGAAAAATAGAAAGGGAAAAAAGCCCTTTAAAGGAAAATATAATAGATAATACACAGAGCTATTATTGTCCCACTTTATTTGTCTAGGCTTCCTAACCCTCTTGATGGGCACTTCTACTCTTAAAACTCCCTGAGAAAAGCACTGAGATTATTTAAGTCTCTTCTTACTCCAGTCACCTCTTCACATTTTAGAGGCTGCAACAATTGGCCATGATTGAAATCTTTCCAAGCTACAAGAACAATAACCAAATACAATGACAGTGCACATAATGGGCATAAAAGAAACATCATTGTTAAGTTTTCATGTGATTTGAATTGAGATGTTAATACTAATCATCTGCTTTTATAAAGGAGTTTATTTGGATCTTTTTTGTTTGCTCTCTCTTCCCCCCCAGTGAATGTTATTTTCTTTTCATTGCTGTGCATGTTTTATGAGTTTTGATTTATTTGTATGTGTTGAATTTGATTTATTTCTGTGGTACTCTACAGCTTTTTAGTCTGATTTTAAAATGGGGTTCAGGATATAAAATGTGCACTCCATGTTGTCAGCTCCCCTTCCAATCTTTGATCACCTCAATCAACTGGAAGTCTAATAATATTCACTTATGTTTGGCTATTACATGAAATTTGCTACCACAATATTTCATTCTTAGAAGTAAAATGATTTTTATTCTTTATTGCAGACCTCATATTTTTTAGTTTCTGTTTCTTGGCACCAGTATTCTATTTATTTGACTGATTTGAGGCAATATGAGGGCAAAAATACTTCAACTTTCTGAATTTATTTATGTAGGTAAAGTGAAGCGATAAAAGATATGGCCAAAGCATATTATTTTTTCTAATAATCCAATGTCATCCTTCTATAGTTTTAATCCTTGTAAAGTTATCCTTCCAGCCAGAGATAAATGAGCCATTTGAAAGTAATGGAAAATTCATGAAATCTACAATATGAAGTCTTATTGTCAAGTCAAATATTAGGAGACAACAATCCTAAAAGACTTTATGAACAGGACTAGAGAATTTTGTTAAAGAGACACCCATACATGTGTATGTATAAGGTGTGTGTGTGTGTGTGTATGTATGTGTGTGTGTGTGTGTGTGTATGAGTGATAATTATACCTACAGAAACAACTGGAGTAGGAAAGATATTTTCATTTTCTTCACATTTGTTTTAGGAAAATTAAATCTTCCAGAAGTCCTTATCTATGGGGCAGTGTCAGGATTCAGGTGTCTCAAATATCAGTGGCTTTGTCCTTTCAATAACAGGAAAATATGGTAGAAAATTAGGAAAGAGAGTCTAATGGCAGCCAATTCATAACAAGAAGCAATAGCATAGAGAAAAAAGCAGTCACATGTAAACACATGCATGCACATTTCCTTTCTCCATACGTTTTTATTTGTATTTTATATTTCTAGCTTAAAAATGAGGGCACCAAAAGCAAATGAAAATGTTACAAAGAGGTAAAATGTGTACCAAGAGCTCTTTTGAATATAAATGCAGGAATTCTCAACAAAATATTAATGATGTGAATTCAACGATGTATAAAGATGTATAAAGATAATTATATGTCACACCAATGGGATTTATTTTATGTATGCCACAGTGGTCAAACATTTGGAAATTGAGTAATTAAGTAAATTAAGTTTCCACAAGTAAAAAAGAAATATCATGATCATATAGATAGATGCAGAGAAAGCTTTTTTTTATTGGTTGTTCAAAACATTACAATACTCTTGACATATCATATTTCATACATTTGATTCAAGTGGGTTATGAACTCCCATTTTTACCACGTGTACAGATTGCAGAATCACATTGGTTACACATCCATGTTTATACATATTGCCATACTAGTGTCTGTTGTATTTTGCTGCCTTTCCTCGCCCCTACTATCCCCCCTCCCGTCCCCTCCCATCTTCTCTCTCTACCTCATCTACTGTAATTCATTTCTCTCTCTTATTTTTTTTTTCCCTTTCCCCTCACCTCCTCTTATATGTAATTTTGTATAACAATGTGGGTCTCCTTCCATTTCTATGCAATTCCCCTTCTTTCTCCCTTTCCCTCCCACCTCTCCTCCCTGTTTAATGGTAATGTCTTCTTCTCATGCTCTTCCTCCCTGCTCTGTTTTGAGTTGCCCTCCTTATATCAAAGAAGACATTCGGAATTTATTTTTTAGGGATTGGCTAGCTTCACTTAGCATAATCTGCTCTAATGCTTTTGACAAAATTCAAAAATTCATGTTAAACTCAGCAAACTATGGAATAGAGGAGAGCTTCCTTACCTTGACAAAGATCCACAAAAAATACTACAACTAAAAAATACTTAATGTTGAAAACTATATGCTTCCTTCTAAGATCTGAAATGAGGCAAGGAAATACTTCCCAAAATTCCTGTTCAATGTGATAATAGAAATTGTAGCTAATGCAATAAGTCAAGAAAAGAAAAACAGATTATATAGATTGGGAAGGAACAAGTACAAATATTTTTATTCACAAATGACATAATTTTCAATATAGAAATCTCAAAAACTCAGCAATAAAAACAACAACAAAACCTTCCTGGACTATTAAGCATTCATAGAAAGGTAGAAGTATACAAATTTAGTGTACAAGTCAATTGCTGATGCCAGTAATTAACCATTAGAATTCCAGACAAAAATGACACTTTCATTTATATTAGCATCACAAATAATGAAATTATTTGATATAAACCAATAAAGGATATATAGCATTCATACAGAGGAAACCACCAGTCTGTGATGAAAGAAATTTTAAAGAATCTATATTAATGAAGAGATATTCCATGATTCTAAATAAGAACATCCAATATAGTTAAGATATTACTTTTTCTCAACTTGATCTATAAATTCAATACAATCACAACCAAAATATCAGCAAGTGGTTTTGTAATATAAACAAACTCATTCTAAATTATTTCTGAAAAGACAAAAAGATTCAGAATAGCCAGGATAATACTAACAAAGATCAAAATCAGACAATGCTACTACCCAATTATAGGGCTTATTGTACTGCAATAATCAATACATTTTAAAGTATATTGATCTAGTCAAATAGATTGATGGAACAGGATAGAGGACTACGGAAACTTTAAGACACTGAAATATTCCTCTTGCTTCTTCTGTATGAAATTTTGAGGGTAGGTATGTGGTATTATTCATTTTTAACACCTATATAACTATAAAAAGAGGAAAATATTAGTGTAAATTATGCATTTCAGTTAATAAAATGTATTGGTATTATTTCATTATTTATAGCAAAAACACTATGCTAATGTAGTATATTAGTAATAGAGGAAACCGAAGGCAGGGCATATTGCAACTCTACTATGTGCTAAATTTTTTCTTCATATCTAAAAGTGTTATAAAAACTGCAGTCTATTGATTTAAAATGTGAGGATGTAAGTGAGAAATATAAAGTTTTGTAATAATACTCCTCTTACTCTTTGTAATCACTTTCCACTCAATTCAAGTCTAGAAGGATTCAACATTCTAAATGGTTTTCAAATTATTTTGCCTTTATTTTTAATTCTCTTGCTGTTTTCAAGCAGAGATCAGACTATCCCTTCTGTCTCAATTTTATAGTAACTTCCAAGCAATTTTCTCCTATTTTTCCATCATCCGATCAACTATTCAAACTGTTGGCAGTTATTTTAGTTTAATAAAAAAGTTATCCTGTCACTGCCCTGCTTAAAATCCATCATTAGTTTTCTACTTTCACATTGTTTTCCTACCTTATAAGAAGCTACATTATCTTTTGTGTATCTTTCAGTGTTTTGCTTTAACTATATTATTTCATGTATTCTAGGGCTTGAGTTAAATTCAACTCTGCTTAGTTTCATTAAAGCCAAGCTCTGCATTATCCTCTCCCTTAATATTTGCTTTTCTTACTACTGAGTATTTCTCTTGCATTTATCCTTTGGAATTTAGCTTAAATATTATACCATTCAGGAATTTTTCTACTTCCTACAAAATTGAGCAAATTATCCTTCGTGGTTTACATTGAGTTTTCCATAACATGATATGCAAGTTTCTGTTTTCTTCTCAATATTTGCATTTGATCATAACCCTTGAGAAGGCAGAGTCACATCTACATTACAGGTTGAATCTATAATATAAAATCTATGATATAATCTATAATATAAAAATTATATTATAATCTATAATATAAAAATTCTCCATTACATACTTGCCAAAAATAAACACTTAATGGCAACCCTAAAAATGTTTCACAGTTAAATTCATGTTACTAACAAAAAGAAATCCATACTTTTTAAATTTGTTTGGGTAAAATGGAAGAAAAGAAGTGTGGATCAAAAGAACTGAATTAAACATTGTCATATTAAATTCTTATGATTTTCCAGGATATTTCAAATAACTCATTATTGTTTGGTATCAGTTTTATTGAGATATAATTCACAATTTATACATCTAAATATACAATACAGTAACTTTTAGTATATAATAGTTCCCCCTTATCTGCAGAGGAAGCATTCCAAAACTCTAGTAGATTTGTAAAACTGTGAATAGTACCAAATTCCATATATATCACAGTTTTTTTCCTGTAAGACCTGCAGTGTTTCTGCACAGTACCATGGTTAATCTATTTTTTCATATTTTATGTGGTGCTGCTTCTGTATCACTACCTTTGTGCTTTGTGCCATTATTAAGTAAAATAGGGTTACTTGAACACAAACATTCTAATACTATAAAAATTGACCTAATAACTGAGAAGGCTACTAAATAACCAATGGATAGGTAGCTATATACAGCATAGATATTCTGTGTGAAGAGGTGATTTACATCTTGGGCTGGATGGAATAGGAAGGTATGAGATTTCAATATTTACTCATAATGGCCTATAAGTTAGGACTTAGGAATTAAGAATACTCTTTTGGAACTTTTTATTTAGTATTTTCAGACCATGGTTAGTCACAGGTAATTAAAACTATGTAAAGTTAAACAATGGATGAGGAGGTCTACTATATTCATAGCTGTATAACTATCATTTCAATCAGTTATATGGGGCATTTTTATTACCACAAAAATTAATTCTGTATCCTTTAACTGTCATCTGCCAATCCGTGCATGTCCCTAAACCCTAGGCAATCAACTCCTATTTGTTTCCATAGTTGTTCTACTTTAGACATTAAATAGAATTATATATATATAATATGTGATGTTTATGCTGAGCTTTTCAGTTCTTGTAATATTTGAAAAGTTTGTTCATGTTTTTAAGTATACTTTTAACTCTATATCTTGGAATTTTTTTTTAACAACACGGTTTGTGAAAGACATAGTCAAATCTAAGCTAATCTATTTATTCTATTGACCAGTATACCTAATATATATTATATGAATTATATGAGGAAGCTTAAGGTTTATCATTGGTTATGAAGTATTTATTCTTTAGTATTCCACTTGGGGATTTTCAAAGTACATTGTGCTCTTTAAATAGGACATATACTTTCCTTCATAAGAATTTACTTTAGTACAGCATGAAATAGGTTGAAATAGAGTAAAATAGGTTGAATTTGCCTGAAAAGTGTATCTATGGTTATTGAAACTGATTATTTAAATGTATGTTTCAAGAATACTATTTAACTAAATCTTACTCCCGTATGGAACAGTTCAGCATGTTCTTGAATGCATAAAGTCTGCCTTTGTTGGACACAATTTTGTATTATCTTCTTCCAAAAGTAACTTTTAGTATATAATAGTTCCCCCTTATCATGATAAAACATGATTCTTAGGTACTGAAGAAATACAAATTCATACTTCACAGCATTTTTTAACAGTTGAGTTACTGCTGAAAAAATTAACAGCTCAGTTTGCTTCATTATGTTTTTAATAATGTAGCTAATGTTCTTTTCCTCCCTTTTGTAGAAATGGCAAATGAAGATTTGCATTCTGGGTAGAGCTTCCTCTAGGGGAAGCAATAGAAGCCTAGACTGACATTCCCTAAACCCCAAACCTTGTTAAAAGTGGTTTCAGTCCTGGGGACCTAATGCACTGATTGCTTCCCTAGAAGGAGTCTCATTGCTTGCTCCATTTGGTCCTGTTACTGAAGGTCTAATTACATCTATTATGCTGTTCAGTTTCACAGAAGTTTGAGGAAGAAAATTAGAGGTATTAGAGGATGGGATTGGGGGGCATGCAACACACACACACACACACACACACACACATACACACACATTGTGGGTTCAGAGATGCATTGGTGACCAAACTAGAGTATTTGCGAAATTATATCCAAACTATCAAGTGTGTTACTGTAACAAGAGAAAATGGAGATGGTTCCAATTTTGTATGATTGCCCAGGCAACAGGGATCCAATTACACTGTCAAAATCTGAGGTGCTGGAGCTTAAAAGCCCCACAGGACCTCTCTGCCACCAAACACTTTTCCCCCATCTGTAAAAGGGCAAGTAAAGCAGTTTCAATACCATTGTAAAGTGTCACTTACATTTGGAGCCCCCTGCCCCTGAAACCTATCCTAGCCCACTCTTTCTCTCTATAGGGCAAACAGTACATGCTTATGTCATGCTTTTGTGTAGCATGGATGAAGACTGCTATCATGGCCTAATATAGCTCGAAATGGAAAGGAAGAGGGGGCAGAAGGGAGACTCATTATTTTTTAAATGGCTTCAGTTTTCCCATAGGAATCCTATATATCCTACTTAGCAGAAGCTCATTCCAGCACTGATTAAGTGGGAAATACACAGACTCTCAAAAGGTCAGATCTATAATCAGCTGTCCTCAGGGGTTGACATGGAAAACTTCTTAATTCAACTTGAATGTATTGCTATATTACAACAAAGTGCAGGAAACGGCAGGGCATTAAGAATATGTATATTTTATGAATTCATAAATACATACATATTGTTTTATTTATATGTGTGTGTGTGTATGTTTGTTTGTGTTTGTGTGTGCACACAAGAAAAATTCATTGCCTGCCTATTTATAATAAGTAACCTGGTTAACCTAAAACATTTATATGGCAATCTTCCATATTCTTCCATATAGTAATTTTCCTATATGCTGTTGATTTGTTTTTACATTTTTAAGACTTTGGAACTATAACAAAATCAAGTTTATGTGAGAATGGCTCTGCATTTATTTGTGAGAAACAATTCACAAATTGGAGTCAAAAGTTGTATGATTAAAAAACGTTTGTAAAAAAATAGAATATTAGAAAAAGCAGAAAAACAAATAGAATTCTTAATAAGTTGCCAAACTCTGTAACTGCAGGCCTGTGATAAACACTTCTTTGTGGGAAGAATATACTTGCAGAGCCGGATGGCTTAAGCTGGACAAAGCCTGGTTTCTTGTCTCTTGAAATGCATTTTTACTTATTTTAGTAAAGAATTATTAGTCAATATTTCATTAAAAATGACTTTGGTCAAAAGCTGAAGGTTTTTTACTCATCACACCTAAAAATGCCATCTCTATTTATGTCCTCACATAAATTTGTAGTCATTTCTATCACCTTTATGCTGAGAGCAGCACCCAAATACAAAATGTTAAATCAGTCATGAACCTGCACACTTGCTTATCTGCGTGGAAGAAAATAGATTGTTCCCCTCTTCTCTCCTTATTCCAAGTTGTTATTAAGTTAAGCCTGGAAGAAAATTGACCTTGGAGTTGTCTTGAGCTGTGAGAATGAGAAAAGGTGTGAAGCCCTCTCATTTAAACATTATTCCACCTGCCTATTTCCTTAGAAATAATAGTCTTACAGGGTGATGGGAAGGAAGTAGTGTAAGTGGCAAGGTGGCATTTTTTTTTTCCACTACAGGAGTGTTTTTTTCTTTATCAGAGATTGCAAAAGTGGTTGTCATTCTTATCTTTTCCCACTTCCTGAAGAAGAGAGACCCAGAAATAGAACAGGGATTTCCTGCCTCTTCTGCTTATGGAAATCTGGGAGAAACTACCCAACAAGCAGAGACATTAGAGAAAGGCATCTTCCCTCCTTCTGAGTGTGTCACAGTGAGTCAGACAGTGATTCTTCGTTTGTGAGAGACACTCGGAGTACAACAGCCATGAAGTGGGAGGACCAGGGTTGAGAAGGCACTGCTCCTAGGAGACAGAAACTTGTCTGCCACTGATACCAGGCAGTGCACATATGGGAATGGATTGGCTGAGAGCACTGGGCATGATTCACATAGCTGGGCTTGAATCCCAGTCATATGACCCTGGAAGCCTAGTGAAGGTTTCTAGGACTCATTTTTCTCAACTGCACCATGGGATAAAACTTTAAGCTTTTCCAAATGTTTGAGGAATAATTAAAATAACAATAACTGTTGAGCACAAGG